>NC_088378.1:87292500-88492500 GCF_037993035.2 Macaca fascicularis
TCTGACCCAGAAGAGAATTAACTAAGAGTCTGACACCTTTTTAAGTCTAATAAGACTATTCTGTCCAATAAGAAATGAATCTATCCTGTCCGAAGCCTTCTACCTGGAGGCTTCATTTGTGTAATAAGAACCTTGGTCTCCACAACCTCTTATCTTAACCCAGACACTCCCTTCTGTTGATTCCAGGTCTTAGATGAACTCAACCAATTGCCAATCAGAAAATCTTTGCATTCACCTATGACCTGGAAGCACCCCCATACCCACACCCACCACTTCATACTTCAAGTTGTCTTGCCTTTCTGGACCAAACTAATTTATATCCTACATACACTGATTGATGTCTTTGTCTCCCTAAAATGCAAAAAAATCAAGGTGTAGCCCAACTACCTCGGGCATATGTTCTCAGGATCTCTTAGGGCTGTGTCACAGGCTTTAGCACTCACATTTGGCTCAGAATAAATCTCTTCAAATATTTTACAGATTTTGACTCTTTTCAGATTTTACAGATTTTGACTTTTAATAGACTTTATTAAAATTTTAAAAACTTCTCTGTAAAAGATACTATTAAGAAAATGAAAAGACAAGCTACAGACTGGAAGAAAATATGTGCAAAACACATAAGGACTGATAACCAAATAATTCAACAAAGAACTCTTAAAACTCAACAATAAGAAAAGAAAACAAACAACCCAATTGAAAAATAGGCAAAAGTTCTGAATGGACATCTCATCAAAGAAGATATACAAACGGCAAATAAGCATAGAGAAAGATCCTCAACACAACATGTCATTAAGGAATTGCAAATTAAAACAACAATGATAAACCACCACATAACTAAAATTCAAAAACACTAAAACACCAAATTCTGGTGAGGATGTGGAACAAGAGGAACACTCATGCATTGCTGACAGAAATGCAAAATGGTATGGCCACTTTGGGTGACAGATTTGGCAATATTCACAAAACTAAATAGACTCTGACCATATGATATAGCAGTTTTGCTCCTTGGTATTTATCCCAATGAATTGAAAACATGTTTATACAAAGCCCCACATACAAATGTTTATGACAGTTTCATTTTGTTTTTTTGTTTTGTTGTGGGAATGAGGAGGACTGGAGAGACTATGTGGTGAAATAGGAGGATGTTTATTGAATGCACTTAGACTTAGCAGATTAACATCCAAAAACTGGGCCTAGAACAAAGACAGCACTTGACTTTTTTTTTTTTTTTTTTTTTAGACGGAGTCTTGCTGTGTCTCCCCGGCTGGAGGGCAGTGGTGTGATCTCGGCTCACTGCAAGCTCCGCCTCCCGACAGCACTTGACTTTTATACACACTTCCAAAAGGGGGTGGGCTAGCTTGAAATAAGCTTATAGTAGTGCAAAGCATAGTGGTGTGAAAGCAAGCATACAGAGGCAGAACAAAGGCAGTTAATCAAATTGTGACAGGTTCATAACTCAGGATTACATGCGACTCTTGCTATGCGGTATAGATGGCTGTTATCCAGGCTTGCTCTAATGCCTTGCATGGGCTTATCTCATAACCTTCGCTATGGCACCTAGATGGCTGCAGCCCAGGCCTGCTCAGGCACGTCTTATAATTTTCACTGTGCTGCTTAGATAAAACAGAATACGTGAAGTTACTAGTTACAAAAAACAGGAATCTATAAACTCATAAGTTTACTCATATCATTGGGGAAAGGAAAATTTGTTTTCTTCTCCTTATGTTGAGGGAGTGCTGGGAGAGTCTCTAGAGCACATTCCTTTGAGCCCTGGTTTCTTTGATAATGTTATTGAGACTTTGCCTGGGTCCAGGCTTTGCCTGTTACTGCCTTTGGGATGACTCAGCCTAATATAGAAAGCTTGTTTTTCTCTTTTTAATTTTATTTTTCCTTTTTTTCTTTAATTTCCTGCTTCAGTTTTTTTTAAATTATAAGTCTTATTCTTTTTTTTCTTTCCAGCTTTTTGCTTTTTTAGGTTCAAGGGGTACATGTGCAAATTCATTACATTTGTAAATTGCATGTCCCAAGGGTTTGGTATACAGATATTTTTGTCGCCCAGGTAATCAGGATAATACCTGATAGCTAGTTTTTCAATCTTAACCATCCTCTCACCCACCACCCTCAAATAGGCCCCAATGTCTATTGATCCTTTTTTTGTGTTCATGTGTACTCATGTTTAGCTCCCACTTATAAGTCAGAAGATGCAGTATTTGGTTTTCTGTTTCTGCATTACTTTGCTTAGGATAATGCCTCCAGCTCCATCCATGTTGCTGCAAAGGCCATGATCTTATTTTTTTAGTAGCTGTGAAGTATTCCATGGTGTATATGTACTACATTTTCTTCATTCAATCTGCTGTTCATGGCATCTAGGTTGATTCGATGTCTTTTGTTTATAGCACTTTATTCATAATTGCTAAAACTTAAAAGCAACCAATGTAATAGATAAACAAACTGTGGTACATCCATACAATGAAATTTTATTCAGCAATAAAAAGAAATGAACTATCACACTGTGAGGAGACATGGAGGAAACTTGCTAAGTAAGAAAAGCCCATCTGAAAAGGCTATATACTGTAAGGTTACAACTATATGACAGTCTGGAAGAGGCAAAACTGTGGAGAAAATAAAAAGATCAGTGGTTACTAGGGGTTCAGAGGAAAGAGGTGAAGAAAGGATGAATAAGTGGAGCACAGGTGATTTTCAGAACAGCAAAACTATTCTGTATGATACTGTAGTGGTAGATGCATGTGATAGGGTTTTTGTCAAAACTCATAGAAGTGTATAATACAAAGAGTGAACCTTAATGTAAACTATGGACTTTAATATTAATGTATCAAGATTGGCTCATAATTTGTAAAAAAATGTACCACACTAATGCATGGCAAAAACCAGGAGGTGTGTTTGGGTTGAATGAGTATATAGGAACTGTCTGTGCCTTCTGCTCAATTGTCTTGCAAACCAAAACTTATAAAAAAATAAAG
Organism: Macaca fascicularis; assembly: GCF_037993035.2. Taxonomy (NCBI): domain Eukaryota; kingdom Metazoa; phylum Chordata; class Mammalia; order Primates; family Cercopithecidae; genus Macaca; species Macaca fascicularis. The sequence continues at coordinate 87,295,482 of NC_088378.1, forward strand.
TATATATTTTTAAAGACTTTATATTATTTAGAGCAGTTTTAGGTTCACAGCAAAATTGAGTGAAAGATACAGAGATTCCCCATCTATTCTCTACCCCCAACACATGCATAATCTCCCCAACTATCAACATCAAGCACCATAGTGGTATATTTGTTACAGTCAATGAACCCGCATTGGCACATCATCATAACCTAAAGTTCATAGCTTACATTAGGGCTCACCTTTGGTGGTGTACATTCTATCATTTGGACGGATGTATAGTGCCACGTACTGTATTCAGCCTTATAGTATTGACATAGTTTCAATATATCTTCCCCCCAAATTTCGTGTTGAATTTTAATCCCATTTCATTTAATCAACATTGAGGAATGTTGCAGGGGGGCCTGATGGGAGGCATTTGGGTCATGGGGGCAGATCCCTTCTGCTTGGCATTGTCCTCACAATAGTAAGTGAGTTCTGTCAAGATTTGGTTAAGTGTGTGACACCCCCCTCCCACTCCCTTTTGCTCCTGCTTTCTCCATGTGACATGCAAGCTTCCTGCTTCACCTTCTAACATAAGTAAAAGCTTCCTGAGCCCTCCCAAGAGCAGATACTGATGCTATACTTCCTGTAAAGCCTGCAGAACCATGAACCAATTAAATTGCTTTCTTATAAATTACCCAGTCTCAGATATTTCTTTATAGCAATGCAAGAATGGCCTAACACAGAAAATTGGTACTAGGAGTAGGACATTGCTATAAGAATACCTGAAAATGTGAAAGCAACTTTAGAATTGGGTAACAGGCAGATGTTGGAAGAATTTGGAGGGCTCAGAAGAAGACAGGAAGATGAAGGGAAGTTTGGAACTTCTGAGACTGGTTAAATGATTGTGACCAAAATGTTGACAGTGATATGGACAGTGAAGTCTAGGCTGCTGAGGTCTCAGAGGCAAATGAAGAACTTAAAAACTGGAGCAAATGTTGCCTTTATTGTGTCCTAGCAAAAAACTTGGCTGCATTGTGCCCATGCCCTAGGGATCTGTGGAAATTTCAACTTGATAGTGATGACCTAGGGTGTCTGGCAGAAGAAATTTCTAAGCAGCAAAGTGTTCAAGGTGCGGCCTGGCTGCTTCTAACAGGATACACTCAGAGGTAGGAGCAAATAAATTTTTTAAAATTGGAAGTTATATTTAAAAGAGAAGCAGAACATGAAAGTATGGAAAATTTGTAGCCTAGATATGCAGCAGAGAAAGAAAAAGTTTTCTGGGGAGAGAAATTCAAGCAGCTTGCAGAGCAACCACTTGCTAGAGAGATTTGCATGACTTAAAAGGAGACAAGTGCTGATAGCCAAGACAATGGGAAAAAGGTGTCAAAGGCATTTCTAAGACCTTCACAGCAGCCCCTCCTATCATAGGCTCAGAGGCCTAGGAGGACTGAATGGTTTCATGAACAGGCCTAGGGTTCTGCTGCCCTGTGCAGTCTCAGAACACTGCTTCCTACATGTCCTCTGCTCCATCGTCAGCTGTGGATCAAAAGGACCCCAGTACATCTCTGCCTGTCACTCCAGACAGCAAAAGCCATGAGCTTTGGAGGCATTCATGTGGTGTTAAGCCTGCAGGCACACACACACAGTGCAAGAGTAAAGGAGTCTTAGTAGTCTTTGCCTAGATTTCAGAGGATGTATGGGAAAGCCTGGGTGCCCAAGCAGAAGCTTGCTATGGAGGCAGAACCCTCACAGAGAGCCTCTACTAGGGCAGTGCCTCTTTGGGGACTATGTGTGGGGATTCCAACCCCACATTTCCCCTTGGCACTGCCTAGTGGAGCTGTGAGAAGAGGACCACCATCCTCCAGACTTCAGAATGCTAGGTCCACTGGTAGCTTGCTCCCTGTACCTCAAAAAGCCCCAGGCACTCAACAACCTGTGAAAGCAGCCATGGGGGCTGAACCCTGCAAAGCCAGAGGGGTAGAGCTGCCCAAAGCCTTGGGAGCCCACCCCTTACACCAGCATGTTCTGGATGTGGGACATGGAGTCAAAGGAGATAATTTTGGAGCTATAAGATTTAATGACTGCCCTGCTGGGTTTTGATCTTGCATGGAGCCTATAGCATCCTTTTTTTGGCCAATTTTTCCCTTTTGGAATGGAAGTGTTTACCTAATGCCTATATCCCCACTGGGTCTTGGAAGTAAACGGCTTGTTTTGATTTTACAGTCTCATAGGTAGAAGGAACTCATCTCCTGAGGAGACTTTGGACTTGGACTTGGGACTTGGGACTTTTGAATTGACGCTGGAATGAGTTAAGTCTGGGGGACTACTAGGAAAGAAATATTGTATTTTGCAATGTGAGGATGTGAGATGTAGGGGGCTGGGGTGGAATGATATAATTTGAATATATGTCCCCACCAAATCTCATGTTGAATTATAATTCCCAATGTTGGAGGTGGGGCCTAGTGGGAGGTGTTTGTGTCATGGGGATAGATCCCTCATGCCTTGGTGTTGTCCTTGTGATAGTGGGTGAGCTCACTCGAGATTTGGTTGTTTAAGTGTGTACCACCCCACCCCCATCCCTGTTGCTTCTGCTTTTGTTATGTGGCATGCAAGCTCCCTCCTTTGCCTTCCACCATGAAGAAAACTTTCCTGAGGCCTCTGAGAAGCATATTCTGGCGCCATGCTTCCAGCCTGCAGAACTGTGAGCTAATTAAACCTCTCTTTTAATAAATTATCCAGTTTCAGGCATTTCTTTATTGCAATGCAAGAACAGCCTAACACAAGTATTACACAGAGTATTTTCTCTGCCCTACAAATGTTAATTTTTAAAACTGTTTCTGCAGAAAAAAAAAGAAAGAACTGAAGTAGAGGAAACAGTGATTTTAAGTCTGCCCAAACTTATCCCATACTGTTCATGCTGGGGATTGACCATCCAGACAGAGGCTTCAGTTATCTCCAGTGTTACTCAGAAGATCATGGAGCAAGATATCCCAATACATCTGTTGCCCATTTACGGTTTGGATCACAGAAGATATATTGGGAATTTTTGTTCTAAGAAAACAAGACAGAGAAAGTTAATTTTAATTATAGTTTCAATTATTTTTCACTGTGGAAAAATAATGCTGTATGTTGATTAATAAATTTGGAAATAATTATTTCTATTGCTAGCAAGATGCAATGAAACTGGAATGCTCTAACAATGCAGGATTCAAAATAAATTGTTATAGACTTTTTCTAAAACAACTTTATCCATATATCAGAGGTGTGCTTTGTAAAATATTATATATATTTATATTCAATAATTTGATTATTGGTAATTTATGCTATGAAATGAATTTGATGGCTTAAACTATACAAACTGCACAAAGATGTTTATTACTGCATTATTTATAATGCCAAACATAGAAACTATCTGAATATGTATCTAATAGCAGAAAGATTAAATAATGTTTTCACAGCAATTCAATAAGATGTGTAACAGTCATTACAAATCATCATTAGGACATTTGATTACAGCCAGAATTGTTGTTACTAATTATCATTACAATTAGTTCAACATAGCACTATACAAAAAAGAATGAATACAAAATCTTCAAACATTACATTCTTTCCATCTAACCTCCATAGCTTTTCCCATGTTCACCCTATTGCTTTGAGTAAATGAATGATTGTACAAATACAAGTATGTAAACATCATGTGTGAATATGCAGAGACTGGCAGCTTGTTGAAACTGAAAGGCCACATGATGAGAGTTAGGATTTTCTTTTTAATTTTTAAATTTCTATTGTTTGCATAATAATTTATCTTTAAATAATGAGCAATACTTTGCCTCTCCTAATTACTGGGGGTTTAAGAGACACGAAAGCTTATTCTTGAGCAGGCATCTTGCATGCCACACTAGCAGCAAATCTGAGAATTGAAGTACTTATCCATATAGTTCAACATCCTGACCATTCTCCCTTCTGCCTCCCAGATAATCACTTTTTAAAAACTGTATAGAGAATTGAAACAGATTTCTTCCTTTAGATAATTGTCTCAACTCTCAACTTGCTTGGCTGGTTAAAATCTGTTACAGAAATGCTTCTTAAGCTTTAATTGCACATGAATCACCTGGGGATCTTGTTAAAAGGCAGACTATGATTTGGTAGATTTGGGGTGGGGCCTGAGATTCTTCATTTCTATCAAGCTCCCAGATGATGCTGATGCTGCTAGCCCTGGACCATACTTATGTAGTAAATAATATAGTATTTGAGTAATCTACTTATCTAGTGAATCCAGATAATTCATATACTTATATGTGTGTGCATATGTATGCATATATGTAATTCACATACTTATATGTGTGCATATATATCACATATATACACACACATATATACTTTATATATACATCTATACATATATACTTTATTTGTACATATACAAATATACGTATCTCTACATAGACTATATATACATCTATACACATATATACTATATATACACACACATATACATAAAGTATTCCATCAGGTTTGACCATCAACATGAAGCAAATTATGGCAAATGGCCAGTTTACACTGTAATTTATACTATACAGACAGCCTAGTTTCCTTAGTTTTCTCATCTTTGAAACAAAGATGATAAACAGTAGGTAAGTTACCTACTATTTCTAGATTCTGTGGAGAAAAAAGAAAAGAAATGAAGTGTTGAGTTTGATCATGCTTGGCAGAGGCCTGACTTGTTTAATGATAAAAGCAACACCTGGTCATAAATATTCAAAAGGCATCAATAAGCCCTAGTAACTCTTGCTGATGGAATTGACATCTAGCACTCTTCTTACTCATAGACTATGCTCGAAAAATGTTTGTTCAGTAAATGCCACATGAACAAATTTATGAACACCCACAGCCATATCTTTGTACCGTACCCTATGCTACTATCTTCAGCTACTGGCTGAAAATATTATCTTTTTTTTCATGGTGTTCTCAATGATAAACCTGATTGACTTCAAATATGATGAAAGTATTCATTTTTGTGGAAAATCTTAAATCATCAAGATGCATTTTTCTGTGACATAGTATTTGAATTGATGACATCTTCCAGAGTCAGTCAGTAACTCTCAACAAATCTTATTTTCCAGACACTGTCCTCAGCAAAAATAATACTGAGAGGTCAGCGCACATCTATCTGCAGGGCGTAAAAAGGTGGCATCTGAAATACTCTTTTCTCACTTCTTTCTTTGCATAGATAATGCATTGCTTTCCCCCACTGAATAGGGATTGTTGCCATAGTAATGTTTTAAGAACACTCCTAGATCAATATTAGAACTGCAGAAAGTATCTGAGATATTCCATGCAATTTGTGAGTCTAAAGCTATATCCCCACTCTTGTTTATTTGCTCAACTGTAGACTAAAGATTTGAGCAACTCTCATAACTGGTCAGTTCTGTGATGTGAAGAATTAGTCAGTCAACCAACAAGTGTCTTGTGAATGTTTCCCAAGCAGAGGATTTTGCTAAGCATTAAGCAATAACCAGCAATGTGAAATGCAGAGGCTGTGTATCTGTCAATCTGGAAAAAAAAAAAATGCAGTGTTTACTGCACCAGAGTGCCAGGATCCCAGCTGTCCCTTAAAATACACACTTGGATTTTTTTCCATATTATATTTCAAAGTTTCCCTAAGAAAATTAAATATATTTCTCTTTTTATTGTCCTATTCATCTTTAGCTTCCCATCACAATTCCCAACCTGCCCACATAAATAATATCTCAGTACCACACACTGCACAAAATATGGGAAATGAGTTGCAATTCCTTATATTACAGAATGTTTAGAAATGTTCAGATGGTTTAGCATCAGTTATAAGGAAATAAATATATATATACCAAGTATGTGTCTGCTTCCTTCTGTAACAAAGCTACACATACAGAGGCAGTGCTTTTTATGCCACAAAGTAGACGCGCATTCCAAAGACCCCATTATCTTCAAGTGCTGTTACATAAATCTCCTCAAGTTATCCCAATAATGAATGTCCTTCTGAGGAGCTGGGTAAGAAGATGCCTGGGCTCCAGCTGCAGCCCTGCTTCCAGCCATGTGACCCTGAGCAAGTCATTTCACCTTGCCTGGGACTGGTTTTCCATGTGTAAAAAAGACAGAACTGTACTTCCCAATCTGAGTCTCCATCTGACTATAAAACCTGTAGCGCCATGAAACAGAGTAAAATAAGGCGTCCCTTCATCCTTCTTTGGTCTTTTGCTCCACTTTGATATCCCTTGCTGATATAGCAAAGTACTCAGTATCTGTTCTTATGGAAGTTTGGTGGCAAACTCACACTGTCTATCAAAAAGATTGGTGGTGGCTCATGCCTGTAACCCTAACAATTTGGGAGGCCAAGGCAGGTGGATCACTTGAGGTCAGAAGTTTGAGACCAGCCTGGACAATATGGTGAAACCCCGTCTCTCCTAAAAATACAAAAATTAGTCAGAAATTGCTTGAACACAGGAAGCAGAGGTTGCAGTGAACTGAGATTGTGCCACTGCACTCCAGCCTGGGCAACAGAGAGAGAGACTCCGTCTCCAAAAAAAAAACAGAAAATTAACTCAGTGTTTTCCCAGTCATGCATATTATAGGAATGAATTCAAAGATTCGGTCTGGAAAAATGAGGACACTTGTTATTTCAAATTAAGAATGTATAATCCATGGGAGGCCAAGGCAGGCGGATCACGAGGTCAGGAGATGGAGACCATCCTGGCTAACACAGTGAAACCCCATCTCTACTAAAAAATACAAAACATTAGCCGGGCGTGGTGGCAGGCACCTGTAGTCCCAGCTACTTGGGAGGCTGAGGCAGGAGAATGGCATGAACCCGGGAGGCAGCGCTTGCAGTGAGCCAAGATCGTGCCACTGCACTCCAGCCTGGGCGACACAGTGAGACTCTGTTTAAAAAAAAAAAAAAGAATATATAATTTATATATACACACATGAGTTTAGGAAAAATATATAGGTTAGGTAACTGAAAGATGAGCATTACCAAGTAATTGGTCAAGCTGTCTTAATTTTTTATACATCCATGTTTAGAAATAAAATAATGCCCTGATATAAATGACTTCTAACTACCTGTCCTATATTATTCCTCCATTGTAACCATGAGTGAAATTGCATAAAGTTAGTCCATTGACCTGTAAAGTCAGATTTGCCCTCTAAAATGAGAGCTATTCTCAATATAAACAATCCTTTGTTTAACTATTTGTAACAGTCATTTTAGTTATATGAAAAGTGCTTGAAGTGTACGCTTAGAATGCCAAATTATAATTTAAATTTAAACATGATTTGGCAGAGGGTTGACTGCCACTCAGTGAATTCCTGGTTATCTGCACTGTGGCAAAATGCTCATCTGCCCAGGTAAGTGACAACTGACTACGTTTTTATTACCGTGAAATTTCCCTTGGCCTGCTCATTGTCTCCCATACATCTCTGGGAATTTACCCTTTCCTCATTGGGATCTATTTCTTTAGTTGGAAAAATTCCAGAAACAATCTTATGTGGAAACCCTAGATATCCAGATGTTAGAGAGAAGTAGTGTTATTACATAAGAGTTGTACTTGGGATCTTCCTATTTACACAGATTAAGTGGAATTAATAGTTGTGACAACTTCCATAATTGCACACCAGTATACTGTTCTGGGACCATCAGGAAACACAGCAGAATGAGCTGACATAAGCAGGTTCCCTCCCTGCATCACCATCTTACACCCAGCTCCCAAAACAAGGAAATGCTGGATAAAATAGGAAAACACCACAAAACAATTTGACTACAAGCCAAAAGCACAAAAGAATGGTAAAAATGTAGGAAGCAAAAACAAAAGCAGAAGCCAAAGTCAGAGCAGCATGCAGTAGTGGGGTGATGCAGCCACAGCCCATAGGGATTGAATGGAATGGAGGCCCTTGGGACTGCTGATTCAAGGGCAAGAAGTTTAGCCTAGGCTCTACATGAGGCTGGGAGCCTACCTGGGCCTTGGGCATTAAGGTCAGAGCCATGAAGTGCTGCCTTCTCCAGGGAAAAGGAGCCAGGAAAACTCCACAAGTCCAGAAAAGCCTTGAAGAAAGTTGTTGTCCTTCTGGGGCCTTGGGTTAGAAAATAGTCACCAGAAATCAAAATCCCAGTTCTGTGACATATTTGGGTGTATAGCTTGAATTTATATCATTTGCATGGTGGGGAACCTCCAGGCCAAGAAACAAGCCCAAAAAGTAGCCCAGGATCACTGGAACCCTAGAACCCAGAGAAACAAACAGCAACTGAAGGCATCTGGGAGGTTTCTACCAAATGTGGACCTGGAAGGATAAACAGAATTTCAATGGACAGAATTAGGGGAAAGGTGTTTCAGGTGGACACCTTCCTGTGCAAAAGCATATGAGGGAATATGTGGCCTAAGGTAAGAAATTTGTGAAGGGGGAGAGTGAGAAAAAAGGGTGTATAAGGGGGGCAGATTAGAGGAATAAGATGATCAACTTTTTTATTGTAAAAATAACTGGTATTATGCTCAAGCTGATTGCAAATGTCACAATGTGTAAAGCTAATAACTAGGTTTATCCCTTTCCACTCGATAATGAGCAATATGAATAATGAATGATATGAATGAGTGAAAGTGTTGCTTAATACTAGCTAACCTCCCCTGAGTTCTCTTGGCCAAATAATTCCCCACAGTCAGATAAGTAAATCCTTGGTGCTACTTCCCTAGAACTTCCTATAGAGAAGGCCAAATGAGAAGTAGTTCAGTTTTCACATAATTTGGTGCATTGGTCCTTGTTACTTCCAATTTGGGGCCATTTGCAACCATTGTCTAGTATGTCTCACTCAATCATAAAGTCTCTCCCTGAATCTCAGTTTCAGCTGCTTCGCTAATTGTCTTTTGAGATCTTCCCTGGGCTCTCCCTAAAGAAAGTTTCATATAGTCTACATAGTTTACACTTAAAGTCAAACCATACCAAAAGACTTTCTAAATTGGGAAGACATGAAGCTTGCTGTTTTGCATGATGTGGTGTTACATAAAAACTTAATTTTTTAACATAAATCAGGGTTAGGCAAACTTTTCAATAAAGACCCAGATAGTGAATCTTTTAGGCTTTGTGGGCTATATGCAGTCTCTATTACATACTCTTCATAGTTTTTTTCATTTGCTTTTTTAACACTTAAAAAGTGTAAAAACCAGTCTTAGCTCACAGGGCACACAAAAACAAGCTAGGGCCAGATTTGGCCCACCGGCTGTAGTTTGCTGAGCCCTGATATAGATTAATCCAAGGAATATAGCATTTTTGGCATTTAATTACAAAGAAGTCCAGAGCTAGCATGAGTGAATGACTGAGACCCTGAGGGATGACTGTTGGAATGCTGAGACCAGCTGAAGAGAATGTTAAAAACACAAGACTGTGCTCGCCTGAACAACCAGAGCATCCATCAAAAGGAAATCATTTTCAAAGTAAAATCATGCTTGCATGACGAACAGCAGAATATCAGTCCAAACAGATGTGTAGGAGGCAATGGAAAGTCAGAACCATGGAACAGTAGATTATTTAAAGCAAATGAAGTCAAGTGCCAGAGAAGATGTATAAAGGAGCCCAGAATGGGATTTTAGGGAAGATCCTACATCAAAACAAAACTACTCTGCTACACCACCCTTCAGTTTCAAGTCATTTAAGACTAGGTAACCACCTGTAGTATAACTCCTATTATAAACTAACACATAAAATATAAAGCTATTATTCTGGAGAAAGAGAAGAGAGATGAGGAAGTAGGGGAGATAGAAGAAAGGCAAAAAGAGGAAAGGTAGGAGGGTGTGATGGTATATTTTATATGTCAACTTGACTGGGCTATGGGGATGTCTAGATAGCTGACAAAACATTTCTGCATGTGCTTATAGGGGTGTTTCCAGAAGAGATTAGCATTTGAACTGGTAAACTGAGTAAAGCAGATGGCCTTTCTCAATGTGGGTGAGCATTATTTAATACACTAGGGACCCTGAATAAAACAAAAAAAAATGGGGGAAGTGGGAATTATGTATTTGCTTAAGTTGTGCATCTAACTTCTCCTACCCTCAGACATTGGTGCTTCCAGTTCTCAGCCTCCAGACTTGGACTGGGTCTCCTGGGTCTCAGGCCTTCCAGCTTAGACCAGCATAACATTGTTGACCTTCCTGGGCCTTCAGTCGGCTGATGGCAGATTGTAGGACTTCTCAACCTACATAATCCTGTAAACCAATCCCTCATAATAAATTTCTGTATATCTATAAATATCTTACTTGTTCTGTTTCTGGAGATCCCTAATACAAACGGGAAAAGAAAGGAGAGGAGAGAAAGAAAAGCCAAGGGAAAGGGGGAAGAACAATAACATAACATTAAATTTTAATTTTAATTTTAATTTTTTTGAGATGGAGTCTCACTCTGTCACCCAGGCTGGAGTGCAGTGGCATGATCTCGGCTCACTGCAATCTCCACCTCCTGGGTTCAAACAATTCTCTGCCTTAGCCTCCTGAGCAGCTGGGATTACAGGTGCCCACCACCATGCCCGCCCGGCTAATTTTTGCATTTTTAGTAGAGACGGGGTTTCACCATCTTGACCAGGCTGGTCTTGAACTCCTGACCTCATGATCCAACCCCCTCAGCCTCCCAAAGTGCTGGGATTACAGGCTTGAGCCACTGCACCCAGACAACATTTAATAAATCTTTAAGTATAAAGTAACATGTGGTATTTGTCTTAAGCCTAAAAACTCTGACTACAAAAAAACAAACAAACAAACAAACAAAAAAACCTGTTATCTTTTTTCTTTTCCTTCATGTATTTCCCACAAGAAGTTGACAACTCACTGTCCAGGATTAACCACATGGCCGCACCCAGCTGTGAGGAGGGTGGGAAGTATATTTTAGCTAAGCACATTGCCTCCTGTGATAAATCAGTAGAAAAGGAATAATGATGTTGGGGTAGGCTATGGCAGTTCTTGCTGTATGGAGCTAATGTGACTTTCACTTTATTGTGGTGATTGGAATATTTTTCAGCCGAGTCAGGGATCTGAAAACACAGAAAATTTAAGGAGCATTCAGAGCCACAGGTATATAATCGGCCAAAGCATTTTGGAGGATAGACATTGGTAAACACCAGTATGCTAAATAAGCAATAGAAATAAATGTGTGTAAAATACACTACCCTTTTATGTTATCCAGAAGCATATGATATAAACCTCGAAAGAACAGCAATGGCCTTCAACTAAGCAGAACATAGTTTATTAGAGGTGAGCTCTTTTGAGATGAAAACAATTTAGAAAGTTAATATTGTTAGACTGGGAGAAAATATTCAAAAAACACACATCTGACAAAAAATTTGTATCTAGATTATCTAAAGAACTCTTAGGACTCAATAATTAAAGGCAAACAACCTAATTTTAAAATGGGCAAGAGATTTTAATAGACTAAAAAAGATATGCACAAATGGCCAATAGTTACCTTAAAATACACTCAATATCATTAGTTACCACAGAAATGCAAATTAAAACCACAATTAGATACCACTACATCCTCACTAGAATTGCTATTAGTAAAAAAGCTGACAATATCAAGTGTTGGCAAGGAGGTAGAGAAACATGGAACTCTTCATGCTGATGGGAGTGTAAAAATAGTACAGCCACTATGGGGAACAATTTGGCAGCTTCTTATGAGGTTAACATGCAACCCAGCAATACTACTCTTAAGTATTTACCCAAAAGAAATGAAAATATATGTCCACAAAAAGATATGAACATACATAGCAGTTTTATTCAACATTTCAAAACATTGGGAAACAATCCAAACGTCCATCAACAGGTGAATGAATAATGAAATTTATCTCACAATTACAATCCAATAGCACTAATGTTATTTTAAAATCAATGTATCATGGTATATTCCCATAATGAAATTCTCTCAACAAGAAAAAGACTACTGCATTCAATGACATAGATGAATCTGAAAACATTACACTTTGTGAAAGAAGTCAGGCACATAAATACATACTGATAATTCCATTTATACAATTCTAGAATAGTTAAAGCTAATCTACAGTGGCAAAAACCAGAGCAGTGGTTGTCTAGGCCAGGAGTGTTGGTGGGCAAATTGACTGCAAAGGAGGCCAATGGAACTTTTGGAGATGTTGGAAAAGTTCTGCATCTTTATTTTGATAATATTTATGGGTGTATAAATTTGCCAAAACTCATTTTTAAAACATAGGGTTTTTTGTTTTGTTTTTGTTTTGTTTTGTTTTTGGTTGAGATGGAGTCTCACTCTGTTGCCCAGGCTCCCCGGTTGCAGTGCAGTGGCACGATCTTGGCTCACTGCAACCTCTGCCTCCCAGGTTCAAGTGATTTTCCTGCTGCAGCCTCCCAAGTAGCCGGGACTACAGGTGTGCACCACCATGCCTGACTAATTTTTGTATTTTGGTAGAGAGAGGGTTTCACCATGTTGGCCAGGCTGGTCTCGAACCCCTGACCTCTGGTGATCCACATGCCTCAGCCTCCCAAAATGCTGGCATTATAGGCATGAGCCACCACACCCAGTCTACATAGTTAAAATTAGATTATTTTATTGTAAGTAAACTATAAACCAATAAATTGATTTTAAAAGAGCATTAGTGCTGTTGCATTGTAACTGAGATAAAAGCAGTGTTTATATAAAAAGTCGCATTCTTGGAATAGGATTCATTAAGTAATTGATTCATCAAACGAATTAATCCTTGGGTCAGAATCAAACATGTTCACCAAACACCTGCTGTTTGGTAAAAATCGTCCTAGTGCTGAGGATTAATGGATACACGACATAGTTCCTACCATCAGTGAGCTCAGTCTCATGAAGGATGCGGGCCTATAGACAAGTAGTGTCCATACAGGGTAATGGGGGCTGTAATAAAAGTGAGTACACAGTGCAGTGAGTGTTCAAAGGAAGAAACCACCACTCTGCTTGAGGTAATTAAAGAAAGCTTCACCCAGAAGGTGTTTGAGTTGAGGCTTGAAAGATGAGTGTGAACTTCTCAGGAAGCCCAGGGGCTGAAGAATGCTGAAAGGGTATTCTGCCCATACCCGGAAAGAAGCATACTGAAAGCATACAGTTGAGAAATAGCTCCGTGCAATAAAGTTTTGGGGTGGATCTTAGGCTTTGTGCAAGTGATAGGTGGGTGGCCCCATCAGAGAGGACCTTGTGTGCCATGTTAAACAGTCTAAACTTTGTCCTACATGAATTGAGAAACTAATGAAAGGTTTTAGCAGGAGAGGGAGGTGGTCAGATTTGCATCTCTGACAAGCAAGATGAATGGATTGGAGGGGAACAAATCTGAAATGGGGTTCAGAATTGTTAATGTATTAAAGAACTGGACTCAGTTATTAGTCAAGACCCAAGCAAGAACAACTTACTTTATCAGAGCCCACAGTGCTCCACATGGCCTGGCCACTGCCCTCCTTTCCCATCTCCTTTCCGTGCACTGGCCTTCTTACTCGCTGTCCTCTAGTCACACTGGTCTCCCTGCCTTTCCTCAGACATTCTAAGTTCATTCCTGCCTTGGGACTTTGCATTAATGTTTGTTTCTGTCTAGGTCTCTGCTTCCTTCTCATGAGCCTGCTCTGCATTTAAATGTCACCTCTCTCAGAAAGCCTTTCACTGATTTCCTGGTGTAATGCTTCCTTCTTTGCCATTCACTATTTATTACTTCCCTATTGGATCTTTTTTCCCAGTGTCAAGAACTGGGAAGAGTCTGAGATATTACCCTATTTGCAAGACAAGAACTTGGCTTGCCACATTATCTCATGGATGCCAAAATAAGACACAAGACTCTTGGGTCAGAAACAAAGGGCCTTATTACTCATAACACAATAAGTAATCATGAGCTTTATGTTTGCATCAGTACTTCTTGCTATCCAAGTTCCAGGGGTAAACAGTGTGACCCAGAGAGATACTGCACACACAGTGGGTTTGTCACAGCTGAGGAACCTAGTACTTAGGGAAGTTTAATCTTTTATATTGGATGGTAAACAAACATACCCAACCATATTAATAACTATTTATTACACTGGACAGTAATCAAGCCTACCCTCTGCTCCAGAGAGATGCTAGCTTTATCTTCCAAGGCTGTTTGCCATACAGACATCCTTAAAAATATAGTCTAGGACAAAAGGGCAGTTTTTGACCTTTTGTTTATAAGACATGCAGAAACTTGAGAACCTTGGAGTATTATCTTCCAATAATATCCAACCCTCATTTCTACACTGTTTTTTTGACTTCTGGTGAATTTTTCCAAAGTATAGTGCTCCATCAGCTACTGTGCACAATTTGAGCAAGAACAGCTGGGATCAAATCCATTAAATTTGTCTTATACAGTATTTACTTAGGTTACTATTAATAGAACTCCAAGAAAAAGAATAAGACCAACTGGCAGCATAAATCTCAACCGTGTCCCACTATTGTCCCAGACCTAACCTGCAGAAAAATCATATAAGTCATCAGGGTCTACATCAGAAATTTAAATGGCTTTAAGTTTTCATATTGACATTTGTACTTAGTCTGAAGCATCAATCCAAATATACCAGAATGTATTGGCAACAGCACAGATTTCACCATGGCCCATAGTGAAGAAGTTTAGGGTACTTCTCAGCAACCATTCTCAGCCCAGTGAATTAAGGCTGACCTTAATGACTTCCAGGGTCAAAGTAGTATTTCCTTAAATACTTTAAGGTCTCTTATGACTCTCCATAAGGTGCAAGTCACTGTATTTTCAGGAGAGAGGCACATTCATGCTATCTTCCTCCATCAGTGAGGAGCACAGGTTGATAGTGGCCTCCAATGTGGACTCATAGCCAACTGGCAGGCCTTGGGGTGCCCAATTTAGTTGGAATAATTTATGTTACTCTTAATTTTTGGAAAGTCTAGTTGAGAGCAATCAGTCCACCTGTTCTAGTTTTCCAAACCACCAGTCAGGTGGCATTCAGCAGCCTCATGGAACGACCTAGAGGTAGAAAAGACATCTAGAGGTGACAGGTGACACTTTTTCAGGGGATGCAGAAGCTAGGGCAATCCCCTGCTGTTTCTGGTAGACTTCTCAGAAAGTTTGAAAGGAATGATGATCAAATAACAGTTGGAATCATCTAAAGCAGAAATGTTTGCGACAGTTCAGGAGAGATATACTACGTGTTTCCCTTCATGAGGAAGGCTCATGGGGTGAAACTAAAAAACAGATTATTAGTGCCTCTTTCCTTTGCACCCTCAGGGTCTAAAGTATTTGTATTAGTCTGTTCTCATGCTGCTATGAAGAAATACCTGAGACTGGGTAATTTATTAAGGAAAGAGGTTTAATTGACTCACAGTTCCACATGGCTGGGGAAGCCTCAGGAAACTTACAATTATGGCAGAAGGGGAAGGAAATCATTTTCACATGGTGGCAGGAGAGAGACTGAGTGCCCAGCAAAGGGGGAAGCCCCTTATAAAACCAGCAGATCTTGTGAGAAATTCACTATCATGAGAACAGGATGGGGGAAACAGCTCCCATGATTCAATTACCTCCTACCAGGTGCCTCCCATAACACATGGGGATTATGGGAACTCCAATTCAAGATGAGATTTGGGTGGGGACACAGCCAAACCATATCAATATTCCTTCCCCAGGTGCTGGATTCTTGCTCTCCCTCCACAGTCTCAAAAATCAGTATGTCCCATTACAATAGCTGCAACATCCTCTTTTCTCTAATCATTCCAGATCTTTCATCTGATAGGGGTCATGTACAAGAAGAAAAAGGACACTTTTTAAAACTTATAGATCTACAACTGAGAGACAGGACTAGCTGGAATTTCCTATGCCGACTAAGAATCCGTAAGCCTAGCTGGGAAGGTGACCGCATCCACCTTTAAATACAGGGCTTGCAACTTAGCCCACACCCAACCAATCAGAGAGCTCACTAAAATGCTAATTAGGCAAAAACAGGAGGTAAAGAACTAGCCAATCATCTATTGCCTGAGAGTACAGTGGGAGGGACAAGGATCGGGATATAAACCTAGGCATTCGAGCTGGCAACAGTAACCACCTTTGGGTCCCCTCCCCTTATATGGGAGCTCTGTTTTCACTCTGTTTCATTCTATTAAATCTTGCAACTGCACTTTCCTGGTGCGTGTCTTGTTAAGGCTCAAGCTGAGCTTTCGCTCCCTGTCCACCACTGCTGTTTGCCGCCGTCACAGACCAGCCGCTGACTTCCATCCCTCTAGATCGGGCAGGGTGTCTGCCATGCTCCTGATCCGACGAGGCACCCATTGCCGCTGCCCATCGGGCTAAAGGTTTGCCATTGTTCCTGCATGGCTAAGTGCCTGGGTTCGTCCTAATGGAGCTGAACACTAGTCACTGGGTTCCACGTTTCTCTTCCGGCCCGGGCTTCTAATCGAGCTATAACACTCACCGCATGGCCCAAGATTCCATTGCTTGGAATCTGTGAGGCCAAGAACCCCAGGTCAGAGAACACAAGGCTTGCCACTGTCTTGGAAGTGGCCCACCACCATCTTGGGGGCTTTGGGAGCAAGGACCCCCCATAACACAATGTTCACTACTTTGGCCTGTCAGTCACCTGCCTCCACAAAACAGAGACTTAGCATGCAGCCTACTCAACTAAATTGTCATTACCTTACGATCTGGGCCCACATCAAACCAGCAAGAGAATCCGGGTGACTGAAACAGAATTAAGCTTGAATTTCCTAGGCCACCTTTTGGCCAGGCTGCCAACCAAACTGCTTACCAACTAGACTGGCCTGTGGTTGCCAATAGGGGAACAAAAAAATATCAGGCCTAGGAATGGTCAGGACAGAATCCAAAATTGTAAAATAGAACTATACACTTCCCATTCCTTTCATCATGACCATTATCCAAGAAGTTGCCAAAAGTAGAAGATTCCTGTTTGGGGACAGCCACATTAGTGACCAACTGCCTTACTAAGGAGTGTAGATCAGAAACAGTTAAGGGAGGTTGTATTAGCTTCTTAGGGCTGCCCTAATGAATTATCACAAAGTGGGTAGCTTAAAACAATAGAAATTTCTTCTCTCACAGTTTTGGAGGCCAAAATCAAGGTGTTATCTGGGATGTACTTCCTCTGAAGGCGCTAGGGAAGGATCATTCTTTGCTTGTTCCGGCTTCTGATAGCTCCGGGCATTCCGCGGCTGGTGGCTGCATAACTCCATTCTCTACCTCCATCTTCATATAGTCTTCTTCCCTGTCTGTGTTTCTTCTCTTCTCTGTTATAAGGAGATTTGTCATTACATTTAGGACCTACCTGGGTAATTCAAAACATCTCATCTCAAGATGCTGAACTTAATTACTTCTGCCAAGACCCTTTTTCCAAATAAGGTAACTTTCACAGGGTCTGGGTATTAGGACATGCACATATTTTTGGGGGGATTTAACCTGCCACAGAGGTACAGTCAGAAATCTTTTTGAGTCAAATTTTGAGGAGGCCATTCTAATACGCAACAATACCACATGCCTGTGAATGGTACAGCATGTGGAAGGACCACTGGATAACTTAACTATTATTAGCTCATTCTTGAGTGGCTTTTGTGATAACAAATGCATCACTATCAGACTGCAAATAGTATGGAAAGCCAAACACATTATGCATATTAGTTTCAAGGGCCACAACAGTGTGGCTGGAGTCTGTTGACCAGACTGCAACAGCAACACTGTAACCTGAAAGAGCATCTACAGTGTGAAGCACCACTGATAACCCCAATGGAGGAGTCAAAGATCCAAAGTGGTATGTACATCAATCAGCAGTGCATGGAAGGCAGTGTGGCAGCCTACAGCATGGGACAAATGGATCAGCTATGGCAGGATTCACAGATCTGGCATGCAGTGGCAGCCTCAGAAACACTGAATCCTTTACTTTGTTCCCAGTCTATGATGGTGGATGTGTTGCCACGTATGGTACGAGGATGGATTCCAGCAGCAGTGGTAGCAACCAAGCTGTGCAGGCTTGATCAGCAGTTTGATTTCAGTTGATTTCATCAAAGAATAGTTTCTTATGATGAAGATTTACTTAAGTGAGGCTGACTGTTTTGTTAACACAGTTCATGACCCCAAAGAGGGATATCTCTAATCTGCCAGTCTTTGGTTTTCCAGGTGGCAGACCAAGTAGTTAGGCCATTGGCAACACCCCAAGAGTCAGTAAAAATATAAGAGTCTGTCAAGGGGAATATTAGGCAGAGTTGTGAGAAGACCTTGAGTTCTGCCCCACCGATAGGACCAAATGCATCCATTTTGCCTCTGCATAGCTGAATAGCAGCCCCTTGGACAGTATTGGATTTCAACTTTGCCAAACCATCAGTGACTCAGACCTAGGCGTCTGTAGCAGGAATCAATAAACTTTTTCTTAAAGGCCCAGATAGTAAATATTTTAGGCTTATGGGATGTGTGATCTCTTTTGCAACTACTCAACTCTCCCACAGTAACATAAAAGTAGACAATACATTATGTTCTGTCCACACACACAAAAAAAATAAAAATAGACAATACAGGAATGAATTAGTGTAATTGTGTTTTAATGAAACTTTATTTGGGAATACAAAATCAATGTACAAAAAGCAGTAGCATTCCTGTACACTAATAGCACCCAAGCTGAGAGCCAAATCAGGAATGTGGGCCCATTCACAATTGCCACACACACACACAAAATACCTAGGAGTACAGCTAATCATGGAGGTGAAAGATCTCTACAATGAGAGTTACAAAACACTGCTCAAAGAAATCAGAGATGACACAAACAAATGGAAGAACATTCCATGCTCATGGATAGGAAGAATCAATATCGTTCACATGGCCATACTGCCCAAAGCAATTTACAGATTCAATGCTACTCCCATCAAACTACCAATTACATTCTTCACAGAATTAGAAAAAGCTATTCTAACATTCATATGGAACCAAAAAAGAGCCCAAATAGCTAAGGCAATCCTAAACAAAATGAACAAAGTTGGAGAAGTCACACTGCCTGACTTCAAACTGTACTACGAGGCTATAGTAACCAAAACAACATTGTACTGATACAAAAACAGACACATAGAGCAATGGAACAGAATAGAGAGCCCAGAAATAAAGCCACACACTTACAACCATCTGATCTTTGACAAAGCTGACAAAAACAAGCAATAAGGAAAGGACTGCCTATTCAATAAATGGTGCTGGGATAACTGGCTAGCTCCTATGTAATATATGCAGAAGATTGAAATTGGACCCCTTCCTTACACCACATGCAAAAATTAACCCAAGATGAATTAAAGACCTAAATATAAACCCTAAAACTATAAAAACCCTGGAAGATAACCTAAGGAATATCATTTTGGGCATTAAAAACTGGCAAAGATTTCATGACAAAAATGCCAAAAGCAATTGTAACAAAAGCAAAAATTGACAAGTGGGACCTAATTAAATTAAAGAGCTTCTGCACAGCAAAAGAAACTCTCAAGAGTAAACAGGTGATCTACAGAATAGAAGAAAATACTTGCAAACTATACATCTGATGAAGGTCTAATATCCAGAATCTACAAGGAATTTAAACAAACATACAAGCCAAAAACAATTAATCCAATTGAAAAGTAGGCAAAAGTGGGTAAAGGGCATGAACAGACACTTCAAAAGAAGACATATATGTGGCAAACATGCATATGAATAAATGCTCAGTATCACTAATCATTAGAGAAATGCAAATCAAAACCACAATGAGATATCATCTCATACCTGTCAGAATGGCTATTATTAAGAAGTCAAAAAACAACAGATGCCAGCAAGGTTGCAGAGACAAAGGGAATGCTTATACACTGTTAGTGGGAGTGTAAATTAGTTCAGCTATTGTGTAAAGCAGTGTGGTGAGTCCTCAAATAACTAAAAACAGAACTACCATTTGACCCAGCAATCCCACTACTGGGTATATACCCAAAGGAATATAAATGGTTGTACTATAAAGATACATGTACACATATGTTCACCACAGCACTATTCACAATAGCAAAGAGGTGGTCAACCGAAGTGCCCATCAATGGTGGACTGGATAAAGAAAATGTTGTACATATACACCATGGAATACTATGCAGTCATAAAAAAGTACCAAATTATGTCCTTTGCAGAAACATGGATGGAACTGGAGGCCGTTATCCTTAGCAGACTAACGTGGGGACAGAAAACCAAATATTGCATGTACTCAATATAACTGAAACTAAATAATGAGAACACATGGATACATAGAGGGGAACACACACTGGGGCCTATCAGATGGTGGGGGATGGGAGGAGGGAGAGGTTCAGGGGAAAAAAAAACTCTCAGGTTCTATGCTTGGTACCCAGGTGACAAAATAATCTGTACATAAAACCCCCAAGTCATGAGTTTACCTACATAACAAACCTGCACATGTATCCCTGAAAGTAAAAGTTAAAATTTTTTTAAAAAGAATATTTTTAAATGCATGTTCCCTCATCTGCTTCTTTGCACTGTTTTTTTTTTTATCATGAAAAACATAGTTTTATTTATTTAAAAACAATGAGTGGCCAGCCTGCAGGCTACAGTTTGCTAACTTCTGATTGAGGGGAAAATTCTGTGAACAAAAGGCCCTATTGAGCCAGTGACTGTTTCAAATGGTAGAATAGAGGAGATAGTTTCTCCCAGAGAAACCTGCCAGTTTTTCATGTGAAGCTGAGATGCTACTGGGGCCAGGGTGACTGCATTCTTGAATATACCATTTCTATTTGACAAACAAGGGTTATTGGGCTCTTCACAGCTTATTACCAGTTGAGTCCAAGTTGATCTACCCCACAATGAGAACATCAGACTGGAAGTCCAAAAGTCTCCATGAAGTAGGCATTCAATGTTGACAAGAGCCAGATAGCAAGTTAATAGCTGCTTTTCAAAAGAAATGTACCTGGTAGCTATGTCAGTGAGGTAACAAGACCAAAATCCCAAGGAGCACCTCTAGATAAAGGCTGCCTCTCTTTACCAGAAGCTCCTATCAGCAAAATCATCAGTCATGGAGATTTGTAGCTCACAGGGATAAGAATAGTCTTCTTGGTGGTGGTGGTGATGATTGTTGTTGTTTTTTCTTTGAGTCCCACTTACAGGGTGCTGATTTTCAAGTTACCCCGTGTACAGGACCAAGAAAAATGCCCAAGTGAGGCACATACTGTCTCTAATAACCAAAAAAAGTATGATAAGGTGCTGGGTCTTCTTTTTGGTGGCGGTTGGCTAGAGGCAGTTTTTTCTTGACTGATGGAGGGATTGAACATTGTGGATCCAAACATGGTCCCAAAAACCTTCACTTGGTGAGCAGGCCTCTGGATTGTGTCAGGGTTTTCAGCCACCCCTTCTGGCAGACATGGGATAATACCACAGTCAGGACCTTCTCAGGCTTCTGACTTGCTAACCAGGAGGATATCATCTGAATAGTGAAAACTTTGGGCATCTGAGGAGGTATTCATGCTAAATCCCAACTCACCCGCTGGGCACAAATATCAGGATTGTTTATCCCACTGACACTTCTATACATGAGCCTCTCTCTGATCAGGAGAATCCCCTCTGGCAACTTCCGGGACAGGGAAGTAAAGGAATATAAAACATCAATTCATACTAGAGATTCATCCTATCCACAAGGTCTTGTTAACTTCCCTTCCCTACTGTATATCCAATCCACCCCTGTCACTTGGGACTTTGGGGTGGATTGTCTGTCCAATAGAACTTAAAAGTTTGAGGTCCTTCCCTCCCCAAGCTTTCCCAACATAATCAGATAAGTGTATATGGCCTCCAGTTGCCCTTGGGGACAGGGGGACCTTGGCCCAGCCCCAATCATCCTTCTCTTTAAAGCAGCTGAGGTCCAAGTCAATAGAGAGGGAGAGATCACAGAGGTGCAGAGGAAGAGAGTGATTCTGCACCAGAAATCAGGGCTTTGTATTTACTTTCAGTTTTAAGCAGTCATAGTGCAGTGCAACCAAATGAACTTCTAATGAGTTTAGCCTGTCTAAATCTCTGCATCTTCATTACTCATATCGTTTATTTCAGCATCACTGCCTCGGTAGCTATAGCCATATTGTCTTTTGGCTCTGGCCACAGGACTTGCTGCCTCATTGTCACTATAACATTTCTTCTTCTTCCCACCTAAGGCAAGCAAGCAATGACAAAAACACTGTTCTGATTGCTTGTTTTATTCCTATGCCTTTCTCTTGGCCTTAAAACATATATTAACAGGTAGGACCATGGAGACCCTTACTAATCCCCCTACAATCCTTGTTCACCAATTGGATGAGTGTTACCGCTGGATTCTAGAAAGTCCTTTCATATTCCTGAACCTGGCCCATATGGTATTTACCCTTTCTTTTTCAGAAAGCAATGTCTGTGTCAGCATCTTATACTCTCACCAAAAACTGCTAAGAACTATGAAGGGACTGAGGTTTTATCTGCTTGCAAACTAACAAAGTAGCCAGCCACGGTTTCATGGATGAGGACAGAAAACACTAGACTCCTGGTTCAAAGATAAAGCACCTTATTACTCACAACACAGCAGATGGCACGAGCTTCATATTTATGCTGCTTCCTTTTGCCCCTCAAATTCAAGAGTGATCTGGGGAAGGCCTCTGTGAATGCGGCACACACACTGTGGCTGAGGAACCATGAGCTCAGGTGTCCCAAACCTTTCATACTAGACAGTAAGCAAACCTACCTACCACCTGCTCCCAAGGAGGACACTATTATCTTCCAAGGCTGTTTGCTATACAAACATCCTTGAAAAGACAGTTCCAAACAGGGACAGCTAGAGCCCCTTCTCATAAAACATGCAGAAATGCAAACACCCAAGTAGAATTGTCTTTAAGCATCCAATCATCTCCACTTGATATTCCCTCAATTGTTTACTTTTTTGTTTGTCTTTTGTTCCCACCAGAACATAGCTTTATGGGATCAGGGACCTTCTGTGTGTTGGTCTCTGATCTTCCCCTACCATCTAAAACAAGACTTGGCATATAGTGGAAGCTCAGTAGATATTTGTTGAACAAATACATTTCTCAAAATCTTACTTGCTTCTGAATATCCAGCTTAGATGACCTGTCTTCAGAGGAGCCATACCAGATCCTGTCATTGAGATTTATTAGTCAGGCATTTGGGTTTTCATAATGCTTGTACTTTTGGCATGGCACTTGCAATTGGACTTGGACTTGTGTTATGGTTCCTTTTTTTTTTTTTTTTTTTGAGACAGAGTCTTGCTCTGTCGCCAGGCTGGAGTGCAATGGCACGATCTCAGCTCACTGCAACCTCTGCCTCCCAGGCTCAAGTGATTCTCCTGCCTCCGACTCCCGAGTAGCTGGGACTACAGGCATGCCACCATGCCCAGCTAATTTTTTTGTATTTTTAGTTGAGACAGGGTTTCACCATGTTGGCAGGGATGGTCTCGATCTCTTGACCTCATGATCCACCTGCCTCGACCTCTCAAAGTGCTGGGATTACAGGCGTGAGCCACTGCGCCTGGCCAGTTCTTTTTTAATTCATGTTTGTCGGGCTAGATTGAAAAACCCTTGAAGGTGGGGATGGAGTCTTATTCATAAGGCTGAGACTAGGGCGAAGCAACTAAAGAACCTCAGTGCAAAATTTAAGGAGGTACCCTCAAGCACATGCAAATGTGCCCTACACGCTTTGCTTGCCTAACCCTAGTCTAGTCCTGCTTGTCTTCACATCTTCAGAGCCCACTAAATGGCTCTCATCTAATAGATATTCCACCAGTGTTTATTCAGTTAAAATGAATAGGATCACACACTGAAAGTGTTCGACACCCATTTGGTTAGTATGTAATATTTGCCCTTTGACCCTTTAGAGGCATGTTCACCATTCTCCGCCCTGCTTTGTGCCACAGAAGGCTGACCTATGTGAACTGTATCAAAAGGCACTCTTGCCTCTAGCTTCTAGTTGGATGTGGTCAGTGGAAACTCCCAGTAGAAATTGGAAGGGCAGAAGCAGGATGAGTTCAGGGCCCCAGTTCCCTTGCTGCAAGGTCACCTTGGATTGGCTATTTCCTCCAACAAAGACACAGCTCTTGTCAGTCAGACCTCCCTTACAGGTACAGTCACTCTTTTCAGGTTACAATATTTGCTCCCGCCCCTTGCTCCTTCATGCCTAAGATGGGTGATGGCTCCCCATTGTGGCTGGCTCTGGAATGTATTCCTATACCTTTCTGTTTCCCTCAACTCTGACTGCATCTTTTTTACATAGTTCATTTATTAAAACTCTTTCAGGCCAGGCACAGTGAGTGGCTCACGCCTGTAATCCCAGCACTTTGGGAGGCCGAGGCAGGCAGATCACTTGAGTTCGAGATTAGCCTGGGCAACATGGCAAAACACTGTCCCTATAAAAAATACGAAAAAAAAAAAAAATTAGCCGGGTGTGGTGGTTTAAACCTGTAGTCCCAGCTACTTGGGAGGCTGAGGTGGGAGGATCACTTGAGCCTAGGAGCTTGAGCCGGGGAGGTTGAGGCTGCAGTGAGCTGTGATCATGCCACTACACTTCTTCCTAGATGACAGAGAGACCCTGTCTCAAACAAACACACATTTTCAATTACTTCATTTGAGTGTGCTCTTTTCTTTTTCCTATTGAGACTCTTAAAGAACATGATATTGGACCTCAACAGGTATTTTATAATAAATATGGGGGAAAGCAATGATAAAATATATCACTTAATTTTTTAAATATAAAAGATACCATTTTAAAAGAAAACTTGACAGCAACTATATGGTATTTTATTGGTTTCAACCAAATGAATTTAATTTCAATGGGTCGTGATACCTAAAATTGATAAAGTAATAAAATTAAGCCAAAGGAGAACTAGTTTGAAGCCTGGGAAGACTGATGATGTATTATGGATAATGAATGCTAGAGGGTGGGGTATTTTGATAATTCACCTTTGTGTCGTTAGTAAGTTAATCACAAATCTATGCATCAAAATGAAAATGCTCAGTTAAAGGAATATATAAAGCCTTACATGACTCCAAGAATTATTAGGGCAGAAAGACTTAAAAGAGTCTGAAAACTAAAGGATGCCTAGGTAAAATAATTTCAATTATCTTAATGATTTAATAGCATAAGTATGAACATTTCTTGATAATAAACGGCATTAATAATTCTGACTGGTAAAAGAAAAGCTTTAATTTACCAGAAAAGGGTTAAAGTTGATATACTATTTCATCTGGGAAACTCAATTACTGAAAAGCAGAAGAGCAAATTGATTAATAGGTGGTTTTAACAATGGTTTCATGCTTTGGTCACTACAAATAGAGGGTCAGGAGTGATGAAAATCCTACTTAATTCGTAACAGCTTAATAAACCCAGACGATTTTGGATTCTAACAGCAAGTTTATTTTGATATGGGGCTGACATTTACATTAGATTTCATCTCTTCTAATAGTGCCTTTAAAAAAAAAAATCTTTGAACAAAATGGGATGGCAATTCCTTAACCCTTTCATCCCTGGAACTAATTACCTAAAGAAAGAATATGACTGTGTGTTAAATTCTAAGCTTATTTAGAAGATGCAGCACAGAATTGAGTAATTATACAGATAATTGAATCCCCAAGCCTTTCTCTTTATGCAGAGTCTAAATAATTGATGCAAGGATGAATTATCCAGATTCATTATCTCATTTCTGGACTTCGTTTTAGTAATTACAAATTAAAATTCAGCCAACATTTATTGAACAGCAGCTGATTCCAAAATTTTCCATATGCTGTTCCAGTTCATCTTCCTAGCACCTTTGTAGTGTAGGTGTCATTAATTCCATTTTACAGATGAGGACGCTCAGATTCAGAGAGGTTTATAACTTGCATGGAATTGGATTTGAAACCACACCCCCTTACTTCAAGTCTGACAAAGTTTCCTTTAAACCACATGGATAAATAGTTGAGAAATGAAATTTGATCATGGTATGAAAGTCACACATTCTAGGTAAACAACAGTAGCCAGGGGATGAGTTTGCTGCTCTGAAGTTCTAACTGAACATGGCTTGAACATTTCTGAGGATCCTGTCATCAACCACACTGTGAGCAGAGCAGGACTAAGTTTACACCCAAATTGATTTGTTTTCTTCATCAGTTACCTCTCACTGTCTCTGGAAATGATTTATCTTTCCTACCTGATTTTTGAGTAGAGGAAACATTATGACATTAATTGGTCACCAGTTAAACAGTGACTCACGATTTATATAAAGAATATAGAGCTTTTCTGGAAGACATTTCCCTTTGCCAATGTTACAGATAAACATTTCATTTCACATATAGAAGATCAAAACTAGGAAAGGAAACAAACAATAAATTAAAAATCCAGTGCCTGAGGGGAGGAAATTGTATCCAAAGAGATAATCCCTCAGGCACTTACTCTCTGTTATTCACCGAGAAAAGAATGCATACGATTGAAAATATATGAGAAAACTAAAAGAAGCAGGAACTGGAGGAAGCTGGAACAGAATAGCTGTTGTCTAGAAAAGAGCAGATGGTTCTTGGTTGGTAAGAATACCAATCGCATTCCAGTGGTGTGTGACTTAGTAGAACCAAAATAAGTGACATACTGGTCCAGAGAGAAAACTGCGCCAGGTCTAAGGTGGCCAGAAAAATGAAGAGCTACAGAATGTGTTCAAGGAAACATGACTTTCATTTGCATTTTCCCCTTGATTTGACTTTGTACTTCACACTTCCAGCCTTCTACACATTAAATAATGAAAGGAACTTATTTCTAGACCCTCACTCAGCAATCCACACAAAATCTCAGGCAGTGCCCAGCAGAAACCAACCTGTATAAAACCCCAAAAAAACCCAGGAAGATTTTCCCCATTTTTTATACCACATCCCTCCTCGCCTTTCTCAGTCCATACATTGCTATAGCCTCATCAAGAATAGTCTTGAGTAAAACCTACAGTTCCATTTTTTTTTTTTTCTCCAAGAAACCACTAGAGCAAAACTCATATAAAGAAGAATCGAGCAGTCTTTTCAGATAAACGTATTAGAAAAAGGCAGTTTCTATGTTCATTCATTCATTCCACAATTGTTTTAGCAGTACCTACTCATTTCCAGCCCCTGTGCCAGGTGCTGGGGATTTAGAGGAACAATGTGATCTGGCTTTCAACCTAGATGAGGAGACAGGACACACAATACATTGTAGTTAGGGTACCTCACAGATAGGAACACCAATCTAGGATAGCACAAACATAGAAGTTTTAAAACTTTAATATCTAGAATATGCTGTTGTATGATTTGTTGGTGGCGTTTCTTGCAAATAAACGGGTTACAAATGCAACACTATGGGCTCTGGCCAGTGCTGCAACCTTCCCCAGTCTATGATTCTGAGGTTACTTCTGGACAAACTGAAAGTAGTCTTTGTTGTCTGGGGTGGCTTAAAGGGATCTAAGGGATGCTCCTTTACAGTAAAGAGATATTCCCTTGACTTGAGCAGTTTCCAGGTGAGCAAACCTTTAACTCAATTGTCAAAGCCTCTTACTAAGCCCCTCTAAATGTAATGAGCTCCCTCAAAAAAAAAAAAAAAAAAAACTGTTTGGTGGGGGGAAGTCTCAAATCAAATAAGAAAAAAAAAATGCACATAAATATTTAACATTGAATGTATTCTCATTTGTGTCTTATGCCAAAGGAGGTATCACAGGAGATGAGCAAGACGGCCAGTTTTCCCTTTCGTTAAACTTGTAAGAGTCCTGTAAAAGGCAACTCTTGAGCACAGAGGAGAGAGTTTTCTCTTCTTTTCCTACATAGTTTCTCCTTCTGTTAGGCTTTCAAAGTGGAGGACGTAATGGCTCGCTACCAGGGCTACGCGCATTTCCCAAGCGTTGGCTCCTGCGCCCCTGGAGGGAGGAGGAACCTGGCGGGAGAGGAGGGGAAGCAGTGGAAGGGTCCTTTCTCCTGCTCCCGGGACGGCAGGCGTGGCAAATAGGGGTATTGGCCTGCCTCTTCGCCACCTTTTCATTCTACTCTCCCTGCCTTGCAAAAAGTCACAGAAGGTCACCAAGCACATAATCCATCATGGCGTTTTGACAGAACACCCGCAGCCCCGCTGAGGGAAGACATGAGGTCATTAAGGGCTTTCAACGCAGACGAGGAGGAACCAGATTATATATGAGCCAAATTACTTCTCTCTTGGCCATGAGGGATATTAACGTTGAAATGAATTTCCTAAAGGCTATTGCAGAATCGTCTTGTCTGGGCATCTCGAGAAGAGAAGCGGTAGTGCCCGTCTAATGCTAGATGGGGGGAGAAGAGCTCGGGAGGAAATGGCATAGCCTCCACGTTTTCTTCCAGCCTTAGACTTCTATTAAACTTCTATTAGATACTGGCCACAAGGTGCTTTTTGGATAGTATTAGATTCGAAGTGAAACAAATTGCTGGTCATTTACTTACACTTTGATCGCCTTTGGGTATACACCAATTGTTGATAAGAAATAACAAAATTAATGGAAATCGTCACTGAAGAGAAATCTCTACCTACCTTTCCACTCTCTGTAGGCTTCTATAACTGAGAGAATCAGTTACCAGAAATTCTGCTGGGGAAAATGAAGTTAAGGCATAAAACCAAGAAGAAATGATGTTGTAAGTCAGTGACCCTGTTTTATCCCCGAAACAACCACAACCACACTCAGCATTTCAATCGACTTAAGTGAAAATGTGAATTGGGCCCCTAGTTCTCATTGATTAATCACACTGGGAGACAAATCAGCCAAGAAACCAATTGAATTAAAAGGCTGAACAGGATAAATAAAACCTAGGAACAATCCTTTAACATAGACAGCTATGACTCAGTTATGAACGCTCAGCACAAAATGATCCTGAGGAGAGAGAAATGACAGTTATCATTATTACTGTTAACATTATTAGTTGCTATTATTACCACATTTTATTAAAAGCTCATGAGAAAAACAGATGTGCCACCGTAAAAATTATGTCAAGAACTTAAAACGTAGTTAGAGAAAAAGAAAAAATTCAGGTTTTCATGATTGTGCTTAAATTAATGTTTAATACATCCTGCTAATTTTTTTTTTTTTTTTTTTTTTTTTTTTTTTTTTTTTTGCTTGTGACTCATCTAAAAGACTAAAAGGATTTTATATTTTCAGAACAGGAAGATAAAGAAATCAGGATGCTGCAGCAAAATAAGCAACATTCTAGCTGATAATTATCTATCACACAGTATAGTAACTTTTAATTAATTTGGTCACAGTTTAATTAAAACTTGTTTTATTTAATCAGATCTCCAGGAAGCTAGTGATTCACATTTACATTGTGCTTCGAATGCACATTTTCTTTGTCTCCTGTTATCACCAGGTAATTCAGTAACGATTGCTTGCGACTAGGCTAGGCCTCTATATCGGTCACAAAATTTATCACCTCACTGTAGAGTGACCTCTGCTTGAATCTCCTTAGGTTTCTCTAACTTGTTTTATTCATGAGGCACTCTTGTTCCAGGAGGCCAAATACAGTTATCAGCGGCAAAGGTCAGCACCTGTCTTTAGCTCGTCTCATAAGTCGGTGGCCCTACAAGGAGTTATTCCACTGCATTATACATTCTGGACGGAAGGTACAGGAAAAACAAGCAAACAAAGGAAAAGCAAGGCATTTCCCTTTCCCTTAAAAAGGCTGTGATCTGGTTTAGGAAATCATGTTCATCTCTTATCCCCTCACAAGGGTCTCCAGCCAGTCTTGCTGCCTTCTGGCTCCTACTCCCTACCACAGATCTCCCCAGCACCCTTCAATCTGATCAGCGTCTTCCACAACCACTTTGACTCTCTCCCTCTCCTCAGGAAAGCCAAGTCCAAATTCCTCAATCACCAGACTGCACAACACTGTGGCTGCATTACATAAATCTCTTCTGCAGCCTCACCCCTAACGCCTCACAATGAAGCTGGCTCTGGCCATCGTCCCCATCTGAGCCACCACCTCCCCTCTCTGTTTAGTCACATTCTACCTGTACTTCAAGCTCCAGTTCTCCTCCACAAACTTGCCAGTATATCCTAGCCCTTAGCTCTCTCTCCCTTTCCTATTCATGGGACTTTCTGCGTCAGCAAAGATTTCATTTAGCAATCAATCTTCCAAATTAAATCATTGGTTTCCTGAGCAGAGGCCAGGATTTACACCTTCTTGGTCATCCCCAGGCCCTACCCCAGCATTATTTTTCCTCAACAATTGTTAGGAAGTCATGATGGACAGTGATAAAAGTGGTAAAGAATTGATGGTGTAATACCTTAAAACATTTTTAATATGTCAACAGGCACAACCATTTTATTTTTAATTTACTTAAATCTTGCCTCTCCCTACTATACTATATTTTCCCCAAGAATCTAGATCAGGTTGTCTACTTTTTTGCTTTATTCCAAATACCTAGCATAGCACTGCACACATTGTAGAGATTTATTAAATAGTTGCTGCTTTAATTTAATTAACTTGATATAGCTGACACAAATATCTACAAAACCAAATATAAATATCTGTGCCACCACTAAATACTATAATTGCTATTCTTCAGCAATTTTACTAGATTGTCCTCGTACTGACACTTCACTTCTCAGTCTAATGGGTTATTTATTTAATTAATAGCTATTGCCCATTAGGATCCATTAACATATCAAATTGTTTTTTCTAAGCCTTGCCAAAAAATAAATTGTACATGTGTTACTCTATGACTCTTGATTCTATTATTTTAACATGTCTTTGATGATCTACGAGTCCCTAATTAAGATAACAAATTAAATATACAAAACATTAAGTTTATAACTCCTTTGTGAAGGCAAACCTAAATATGAATTTGCTGATATTTCAAATTATTTTCAATTTGGTTTTATAGGACTTTGTTGTGCATAAACAACAAATACACAAATGCACAGATACACTTGGGCTAATTCAAGTTGTGTTTCCAGGAGTTTCTGTGATTTGGTTTCAGTTTGTTTATTTGCCCCTTAGAGTTCTTCTTGGTTGTTGCTTCTGGCATATCAGAAGACGGCTTTGGGTAATATGTCCTTCTTAGCTGTAATAAAGTGCTGTGTTGGAATCAAATCAGCTTCTACTTCCTACAAACTGTCCATGCTCCATTGAGATAGGAACCTGCTAAAAAAACAGCAAACTAAACAGCAGCAGGCAAAATAAATCAATGTTCAAGCTTACCTAGTAAGCAAATGAACCAAGCCATTGCCTTGAATGTGGGCAGACTGAACTTAAAATGGCTGCTATGAGACACTTGGAAGAATCTGATGTCGTTTACCCTATTTCTTAGAATTCACACACTGAAAGACTTCCTTTTATCTTGAAGCAAACAAAATAGATAAACATGAACAAAAGTAGACCATGATCTTATTTTTATATGAGACTTAAATGCAGTCCATGGTCAGGTATCTTGCCATCTCTGTTTTACTTAGGACCAGATCATTTAATGAAATTATTGAATTATTAAAGAAGCACTTCCCACCAGCCCATCCGTCATTGTTTAGGGATTTATATTTCACAAACAAAATCAATAGTCTCGTGAGGACATTGCTGCTTATATTGCAGAGCAGCACCATCTGTCAACATTGAAACTTGGGAATTTTTTCTATGACTTGCTATGGAAGCATCTTTAAAGGAAGCAGAGACCTTTAAAAAAAAAAAAAAAAAAAAAACTTTCTACAAGTGCCTCTTAACTACACCAAATTTGACACATTTAATACTCCAAAAAAAAAAAAAAAAGGGCATAAATAATGGAACTCACTGTAACATTCTCAGCAGTCAAAGCCAGAAAGGATGCATAGTATTCTTACCATCTGGGCCAGCCACAGGTAGGAAATGTCCACTGCAGAAAACTAGAGAATCTCATTCTTCAAAAGACCAACCCACATGCCTCTACCCACACCCACACGCATACATGCATGTGCATGCTCTGTGTGCAGAATCAAGACTACAGATGAAAGGTCCAAGGATACAAAATCACATTACCCATCACCAGTTTATTTTCTTACTCCAATGCCAAAAACCATGAGGAGATGTATATCCCTCAATAGGTGCAGAGAAGGTGACTTGGGAGATAGAATTTTTGCGGAAGAAGTGATGAGCAAGGTGGGAGCCAGTTCTGGTTGTAAAACTTCTCAAAATGGAAAAGATGCTCTCCACAGAGGTTTTAGTCAAAGACCACTTGATGACAAGTTCTTTAAATTCTACTGCGTCATTCAAGATAAAAGTGTCAGATGTTTTGGGCATTAAGTTTGCACAGCTCATCCCTATGAAAACATTTTCTACTTTATCAACCAAGGAAGTAGGTTAAAGAGATTCTCAGGAAAGAATTCTCAGAAAAGAATTTCTTTGCTCCATTGATAATTTGTGGAAATCACTTTAGCTATCAGAACACTGTGGCTTCAGATGGGTTTTCACAGATATTCTGAAATCTCTTCGTTTCGTTTTTTTTGTTTTGTTTTGTTTGAGACGGAGTCTCGCTCTGTCGCCAGGCTGGAGTGCAGTGGCACCATCTTGGCTTGCTGCAACCTCCGCCTCCCAGGTTCAAGCCATTCTCCTGCCTCAGCCTCCTGAATAGCTGAAATTACAGGCACACGCCACTACACCCAGCTAATTTTTGTATATTTAGTAGAGATGGGGTTTCATCATGTTGGCCAGGCTGGTCTCAATCTCCCAACCTCGTGATCTACTCGCCTCTGACCTCCCAAAGTGCTAGGATTACAGGCGTGAGCCACTGTGCCAGGCCCTTGGTTATTTTGTGGGTTTTTTTGCTTGTTTTTTAAATATTAATAGATGCAGGGTCTCACTATGTTGCCCAGGCTGGTCTAGAAACAAAATCTCTTCTAACAATATACAAGTGTATAGTGTAAGGTGGTGTCTGTTCTTTAAACTTAGTCATAATACTTCTGTCTTTGAAGAAAAAAAAAGACTTAATGTTCTCAAACTACTCAGACCTAGCCAGTACACTGTACCAATGTTAGTTAGCTCTAAATTATTTCTTTTTTCTTTTTCTTGTTTGTTGTTGTTGTTGTTGTTGTTGTTGTTGTTGTTGTTGTTTTGAGACAGAGTTGTGCTCTTGTCGCCCAGGCTGGAGTGCAATGGTGTTGTGATCTTGGCTCACTGCAACCTCCACCTCCCGGGTTCAAGCAATTCTCCTGCCTCAGCCTCCCGAGTAGCTGGGACTACAGGCATGCACCACTGTGCCCCACTAATTTTTTGTATTTTTAGTAGAGATGGGGTTTCACCATGTTGGCCAGGCTGGTCTCCAACTCCCGACCTCAGGTGATCTGCTCGCCTCGGCCTCCCAAAGCGCTGGGATTACAGGCGTGAGCCACTGCGCCTGGCCAGATTGTTCATTCTTAATGGATGTCTACACTGTGTCAAGGCACTATTCCTGGTCTGATAACACAGTGATAAGCAAAACAGACACAATACATGCCTTTGAGGAGCTTCATTCTGGTTGGGGAAATGGACAACAAGTACATTAATAAATAAATAAAAGACTATCTGACACTGACAAATACTACAAATACAATGAAACAGGCTAATCAGGCAATGGCATTCTGAATTCAGATAACACAATACAGACAATAAAAGTTCTTTGAGAAAAACATCTATGTCCTATTTATCCTAAGACCCCTGGTATCTAATGCAATGCTTGATATTTAGTAGATGTGCACTTTTTCTTGCAGTTGAGTTAATTCTAAATGAAAAAAAAAAAAAAAAAAAAAAAAAGACATCACCGAAGTAAGAACCTTGAAATAAAGGATTAGAAATTCACCAATCATTCTTAAACTCTTTTGCAGTCAAATTTCTAATACAAATGGCAACTTGCACAGGAAAAGCAGTCAGAGTTGCTCTCTGCCAAAGGATGGAGCTTCCATCCTTCTGATTGGGGCACTGCACAAAATGCTCCTGGTATGTCTAAACTCTGATCTACTCTGCTCCCTGGAAGGAAGGGGGTACTGGCTTCACTTTGATTCAGATTTATTATGGCAGGACAAACAATTGCTTCATTACTGCTGGACTTGAGGGAGATTCAGAATGAAACCTAGGTGTTAAAAGCCATTTGATGCTGAGCTTTCAGCCATACCTCCTGAGGGGTCAACTGAGACACCAAGTGGAGAAAGAAGTCATTCTCTCATGGACAGCAGGCTGCTGAAACAGCATCCCTTCTGACTGGCCAATCAATAGCACATTACAACAACAGGCAAAGAGAGGTCACAGGTTCAAACAGGAGGTGTTAGGTCATTTATTTATTTCTTTAAGTTGTTGGTTTAGTTCCTCCAGACATGTCTATTAGAGAAAGAAGGGTAGGATTGGTTTTTGTAGTTTGTATTTGTGATAACATTCTGTGTTTGAGTCATACTGATCTCTGCCTATTTATAATTATTGTTTTTTTCCCCCAAAAAATGCAGTGTCCATACAGCAGAGATAAAATTTTGTAAAATCATTCATTAGAGTAGTATTTACATTGTACTGTTAGTAGAAATTGTTTATTTACAATTTAGGTTTTCTATTTATTAGGATCATTAGCAGGAAACAACATCCTCACTTGTACAGGGCGACTTGATGTCACAGACGGAGCACTGGGATCTGAATTTCTATCTGAGCTCACTCATGCACTGACTCTGGGACCTCTGGCTTTGTGGTCACATCTGAATTTTGGCTTTTTCCTCTCTTAGTGGCATGAGCTTGGAAAATTACCTATCTTCCCCGAGCTTCCACCCCCTCCTCCATAAAATGAGGATGACAATATGCACTTCAAAGTTTTTATGATGACTAATAACATCATAAATGTCATCATTTATGTATCATCATGCCATCATATGATGTCAATACGTATTAGTTTGCTAGTGCTGCCATAATGAGATGCCCCAGAGTGGGTGGCTTAAACAACAGAAATGTATTTTCTGACAGTTTTGGAGGCTGGAAGTCCGAGATCAAGGTCCTAGCAGGATTGGATTCCTCTAAGGCCACTCAGCTTGCAGATGGCCATCCTCTTGCTGCTTTTTCATATGGTTGTCCCCTGTATCCTTGTGTCCCTGGTGTCTTTTCCTCTTTGTATAAGGACACCAGTCATATTGGATTGGGGCCCCACCCTAATGGCCTCCTTTTAAATTCTTTCAAGGACTTGTCTCTAAATATGGTTAAATTCTGGGGGGTGGGACTGCAATGTACAAATTTTGGGAGGACACAATTCGGTTCATAACATAGTGTTTATAAGGTGTATAATAAATTAGATTCCTTTCATTTTCCTTTAATTTTACAAATCGGCCTAAACAGCAGGTTTCAAAGTGTGGCCACAGATCCTTGAAGGTCAACAAGATCTTTTCAGGGGATTTGTGAGATCAGAACTATTTTCACACTAATACCAAGACGTTATTTGCCTTTCTGTCAGGGTTGACTTTTGCACTGATAGTGCTAAAGCAATAGTGAAAAAAACCACTGGCCCCTTAATACGCATCAAGGCAGTGGCACCAAACTTTGCTTATAGTCATTGTATTCGTCAATATCATACATTGGTAGTAAAAAAAAAAAAAAAAAAAAAAAAAAGGGAAAAAAGCACCAATTGAACTAAGAATGTCTTTGATGAAGCAGTTATTGATTTTATTAAATTTCAACCCTTGAATACACGTATTTTAAATATTTTGTGTGATGAAATGGAGTGCACACATGAAGTACTGCTTCATACCAAAGTACAATGGTTGTCTCAAGGAAAAGCACCCATGTGGTTGAGTTGCAGCTGACCTCGCCACCTCTGTCACAAAGCACCAACCAGTTTGCTGTTAAGATTTTCATACTTACAAACTTTGATTCGAAGAAGTTTAACTTGCAGACAAACTATGATTATTGAGACTTTGGTATGTAATGACATTTTATTGAAAATGAACTAAGTGGACCTCTCAACTGAAGGGAAAAAAAGAACCTGTATTTTTTCAGTATTTGCCCTCAACAATAAAATGGGAGCTTCCAGGTAAAAATTAGAATTTTGGAAACTTGTATCTGCCACCATGAGATTAACAGGATTCCAGTGTTTAAATACTTTCCTTACGTGGGCTGGTGGTGATATTAAAACATGCGATTTTTTTGCCAAAATTTGGAAGCTCTGCATTGCCCAGTGAAACAATGTTTTCCAAATAACCAATACATCCTTTTATAAAATCAGGCATGGGTAAAGAAATTCATTCAAAGTGCAAGGTAGACCAATAGATTTTAAAGTAAAAGTTCATTGATTTCATTTCATAGTCTATATTATTGAGCTTTGTCGCAGTATCAAAGAAGAATATCTACAGTTTTCTAAGATGATGAAAACATACTTCTTTTCCAACTACATATCTGTGTGAGGCCAAATAGAATGGTTACTGAGTTTCTTCCCCCTACCTCTAAAAAATATTGATAACTGCTAGCCTAGATCAACGTCTCCCAAGGCACAGTATACACACTGCTGGTCATGCATAAGATGGTTCTAATAAAGCACACATAAACTTTTTAAGGTTTTTATAATCGCAAATTTACTTTAATTGATTTTGGAAAATTATACTGGTTTTCCATTTTATAGTTTTACAAAGCTTTCTTTTTTCATACATTTATTTATATTAAAAAGTGAATTTAATGGAAACATGCAGATATGGTAAAAATGGTGGCAGTGGTACGTGAATGACTGACGTATGCGAAGTCCTGGTCCCAGGATATATTTTCAAAAGCAAGCATTGCACTCGGTTATTTTTTCTAACGTGGGCCTTCTTACCCAACATTTTTACATATTAATGATTATCACGAATGTGAGAAAACATTTTAAATGGTCCATTTTCAAGGCATGATAAATCTAAGTACTGTGGGCCAGCCTGTGGATGTAACAAACCACACATCTCATGCACCTAGAAGGTCATGGTAAGTGAACAGAATGTAGAGGAGGGGTCAGCCCATAAAAGGGAAGAAGGTTTCATTATCGGGAAATCAAAACTTAAGCAGGGAAGGGGATGGGGTATAACCACATAAGGGGGATCATGAAACTCAGGCGACATCCGGGAAGATTGTAACCCCATAGTACTCAACCAATGAGGAACTAGGGGAGGCACTTGCGTGCTAAGAGATAAATTACCTTCTGTAACTGCCCCAGATATGTCTGCCTACCAAACACCCCATCTCGCAAAACCACCATTAAAAGTCTTGCTTCCACTGTTCTTCGTGACTGAGTCCATTCTTTGGGTTTGGACAGGTGAATGTGCATTTCTCACAATGAAGAAAGAGAATTTACTTAGAGTATAAATTATTCTCCTTCTCATTCAGACCACAAAGTTTCATTTGAGGCCTGGATAATTAGTTTGATTTAGCTATCTGCAGTAACAATTTGAAGTCTCCAGTTCATTCTGGATTTTGTAGACATAGTTCTCATTAGCTGCTAATATTGCGTCTGGAATTGGTGGGTTCTTGGTCTCGCTGACTTCAAGAATGAAGCCGCAGATGGTCGTGGGGAGTGTTACAGCTCATGAGGATGGTGTGGACCCAACCAGTGAGCAGCAGAAAGATTTACTGTAAAGAGCAAAAGAACAAAGATTCCACAGTATAGAAGGGGACCCCAGTGAGTTGCACCAATGGCTGGGCAGCTTGCTTTTATTCCCTTATCTAACCCCACCCACATCCTGCTGATTGGTCCATTTTACAGAGAGTTGATTGGTCCTTTTGACAGACTGCTGATTGGTGCATTTACAATCCCTGAGCTAGACACAGAGTGCTGATTGGTGCATTTACAATCCTTTAGCTAGACACAGAGTGCTAGGCAGAGAAGTTCTCCAAGTCCCCACTAGATTAGCTAGATACATAGCATTGATTGGTGCATTTACAAACCTTGAGCTAGACACAGGGTACTGATTGGTGTATTTAAAAACCTTGAGCCAGAGACAGAGTGCTGATTGGTGTATTTACAATCCTAGCTAGACATAAAGGTTCTCCAAGTCCCCACTAGACTCAGGAGCCCAGCTAGCTTCAACTACTGGATCCTGCATAGGGGCCTCAGGCAGAGATGCCCTTCGGTCCTGCAATGTGCACCCGCACTCCTCAGCCCTCTGGTGGTTGATGGGACCGGGTGCTGGGAACAGGGGGCGGCGCTCATCTGGGAGGCTCCAGCCACGCAGCAGCCCAAGGCAGCAGGGAGGCTCAGGCATGTCGGGTTGCAGGTCCCAAGCCCTGCCCCGTGGGGAGGCAGCTGAGGCCCAGGGAGAATTCGAGTGCAGCGCCGGCAGGCTGGCACTGCTGGGGGACCTTGCGCATCCTCTGCAGCTGCTGGCCCGGGTGCTAAGCCCATCACTGTCCGGCCCCGGCCAGCTGCTCCGAGTGTGGGGGCCCACTGAGCCCACGCCCACTCAGAACTCGCTGGCCCGCAAGCGCCACGCGCCCCCCAGGTTCCCGCCCGTGCCTCTCCCTCCACACCTCCCGGCAAACAAAGGGAGCCGGCTCCCGCCTCAGCCAGTTCAGAGAGGGGCTCCCACAGTGCAGCGGTGGGCTGAAGGGCTCCTCAAGCGTGGCCAGAGTGGGCGCCGAGGCTGATGAGGCGCCCAGAGCGAGCAAGGGATGCGAGGGCTGCCAGCACGCTGTCACCTCTCAATATTACTTGGTGAAATAGAAAATACTATCAGTTCTTTTACTTTAATCTCATCTTCTGTCTACAAGCTACGTCAAGCTCTAGGCTTCCTTTAAATCAGAAAAGCCCCCAAATTCATGCTGTATGGACATTGACTGATACCTCTATTCACTTTCTAACTCCATGGAAAGTGGTTCAGGAGCCAGTCTTGAGAAATAGGGTAGTTCAGGGAACAGGTTCTTCCCATGACAATGACCCAATTTTGCGTTGAGACTTTGGGCAAAACTCAATCTCTCCGGACCGGACTTTCTTTGTCTGCAAAACAAGGAGTTGAACTAAATAATCTTTCAGTTCAAACAGCCTGACTCAGAAGAGAACTAGAAAGAGCTTGTCAGGGAGCCATTTCTCTAGGGGGCTCCAGAGGAAAGGGAGCATTCAGCCCTTCAAGAGGCACCACTCAGGCCGCTGAACACCACACTCTGCCTTTACAGACATGGACTCCATTTCCATTTGAACGGTGTTATTTTATCTTAATCTGTTACTCTGCAGTGGCACCGAAACTTAATATAATTAAAAGAAGGGGGTGGACATACTGAATGGGTGGCAAGGCGTGGCTGCCTGAGCCCCAGGAACTGCGAATTCTAATCTTGGCTCTGCTGCTGTCTCAGGACACATCATGTACCCTTTCTAAAACCCAGACAGCTTCCGGACAACATCGTTAGCCTATCTCACAGGACTGTTGTGAGAAATAATTTGCAAAAATAGCAGTGTAAAAGAGTTTGCAAAATGAAGTGCTAAACTGAAACTTGGGCAACATGCTGAGTATTCCTATTCTGTCCAGCTAACTAATAAATATAAATTTGCTATTAGTTGAAAAGTCCTTAAGAATATAACTACTTAATCAATAGGACACCAGCAGCCTGACAAATCAGCATGAAGCCACAAACCTGAGACCTGTAAGAAATTAACTTGGTGCCTAAATTAGAAATTAGACTGTGAGCAAGATAATTTCTGGAAATTTAAATTTCAACCCACAAAACTTGAACCATAAGACACTTTTAGGTCTAGGTGCACTTAACGGCTAGGTCCACATTGCTTTTACACATATTACAAGCAAATGTGAGAAGACAAAAATGTTTTGGGGAACCCAGAAATTTTTAAAATCTATCTGCAAAATTTACATGCAAAATATGCTTTTATAATGAATTTTAAAAGATACTTTACAAATTTTTTTAAGTTGCTATTATTGCTGTAAGTAAATTTGTCTTTTAAAATTTTTCATTTAAACTAGGCAATTTAAGAATTAAGAACTGGAGAGAAAGAGAGAAAGAAAGAAGTTTATTTTGATGCTCATTTCTCTTTCCTCTAAGTCCTGTACAAGCAATTGAACAAGAGACTTGCAAAACTAAGGTTGACAAAGGGGTATGTGTGTGTGTGTGTGTGTGTACATGTATATGTATGTACACACACAGAAGTCAGGAAAACAACTGGAATAGTTGAGTTGTGCTAGACCTCTCCTGAGCATTGTGGTTAGTCATTCCTCTGCTGGCTGGTGGGTCTGTTTTTCTGTTTACCTTTTCCTGGTCATAAAAGCCATATCTTTAGGGCAGCCTTCTTAGAGGAAGTGCTTCGATTCTGGCTTAATGAAAGGTCTGAATAAATGAATGCTAAGAGTTTTTGTCACCTCTGTGTTCCTCGGGACTCCCCCTCTGCCAGCCTAACACGTCTTGCAAACTTACCAACAGTCTGTCCTCTGAGGGCCAGCAGAAGGTTTCCTTGATTGCCCTGTGTTCTTTTGCTGGATGCAAAGGTTTAGTCACGGTCAGATTCCCTTGCCTCATTTCCATGGAGTTAAACTAAATGACAATCTGGCACTCCATCTTGTCTCTCAGTCAGCAGGAAATGGCAGCTCCGTGGAGACTGATCTGAAGGGAAAAGAAACTTTTTTTTGCTAGAAGCAGCCAACCCAGACATTTCTTATTCCACAGGTAGTCGATAAAGTATTAATGACTGCAGAGATTTGAAAGGCCCCAGACAAAGAGGCTATTCTAGGCTTTCCCTTCCTGGTTTGCCCTTTAGATCACTTTGAAGCTATAGGCAAATGTAACTCAAGAAACAAACTCCAGAATGAGTTATCCCAAATGACACAAAGAGAGTAAACTTCCTGTTTCCCACTACTTCACTGTAGGGAGCTGAAAAACAGCAATTCTTTGCAACTTGTAAGGCCATGACAAAGAAAAGAAAACTCAGGGCAAGAGGAGAATGAGAAAGAGAGAAAGGAGAATTAAATTTCTCTGATTATCAATTGGAAATAACTCAAACAATGATACACATGCCAGGTATACTCACAAAGCTCTCTGTGGAAATCTTCATTCCTTTATGGCTGTTAAGCAGGATCACTGTAACAGCTGTTTCTTTGACATTATTTGTTGGCATCTGAAAATATGCCAGAAGCTGTAAGGCAGGCCAGAGATGAAACTTCCATTTTTTCCAAGTGTTTTCCCTTCTCTTTTGAAACCTAGTAACCAACAAATGACACATTAATTCCTTGAGCAATGAAATTAAACAAAGTAGGATTAATGTCCACTTCACTAAAATGAATCAAATGAAATAAATATGTGATTGAAACTTGTCAGAATAAGAGAAAATAACCTGCTTATATGCAGTTTTTGAAATGAGCACCTCAGGTACGTTTAGTGAATTTTGCTGGAGGAATGTGAAAAATGAATAGTTCTCCATGGAATTTCTGTTAGATGGTCTTTAAAACAGCACCCTGATCAAACTTTCCCTCTCCCAT
This sequence comes from Macaca fascicularis, assembly GCF_037993035.2. Taxonomy (NCBI): domain Eukaryota; kingdom Metazoa; phylum Chordata; class Mammalia; order Primates; family Cercopithecidae; genus Macaca; species Macaca fascicularis. The sequence continues at coordinate 87,336,830 of NC_088378.1, forward strand.
AAAAAAAAAAAAAAAAGTCAAAGGAAGAATTCCTAAAAGTTAGGAAATTGAATGTTTATTTTTGCTATTGTTTTCATACTAAATAGGAACATGAAAGAAATCTTTCACTCTGCAGCTGCATCTAATTTAAAATGAAGCTCCCCAAAGAGGAGTGAAGAGGATGTGATGAGGAGCAGTTAAACATGGATGCTAATATTTTGTGAGGCATCTGCTACTGTTCCACCACCTAGAATTCTAAGAATCAAATTAGTAGATTCAATTCTGCCAAAGTTATCAAATTATTTGTCCAAAGGATTGTGCAAAGCAGGCCCCTCCTTACCAACATCTGCTCTACCCATCCAGTGAGGACCGAAGATGACCATCTATTTGATTTGTGGAGATGGTACTTTTTACCAGTTGCTGGTCTGGCTGAACGCTGCACCTTTCATCATCAAAGTCCTCAGTTATTGCATGAATCTGCAGAAAACTGTAATAAACTACTTCATCTTTAGGTCCATAGAGAGAGAATTCAAATATTTGATTTGAAATATAAAATACTTACATATTTCACAAATATGCTAAAAATGTTTCAGCACCTGTGTCACCATTTTAAGTGAACACCCAAGAACCCCATCAGCAAATAAATGAATGTAGTACTTTTTTGGGGGGTGGGGGAGACCACAAAAGGAAAAGTAGGAGGGGTTTTCTTACTACTTGTTATATTCAGAGCCTTTTAATTTGAGAAATATGATTTAATACTAGAAAATGTGGTAATCCTATCAAGTCTGACTGTCCATCCTTGATGTGTGCTGGAATCAGATGACAGACAATGGGCAAAATCTGTTAGGCTAAAAAGCTGAAATGAAAAGTTGCCAGGGATTTTACTTGCCAAAGTCTCACAAGAGGTAAGGAATGAATGACTATTTATCAGTCTGGGATATGTGTAATTTGGCTTTTTCACATAGGAATTTCTCTTCCCTTCTACCAAAACGAAAGCTGGAGTTTGAGGGTGCATTAACCATACTGGATTCAAAGACAACTGACTGGAACCTGACCAGCGAGGATGTGGCTGTGTAGCTCAAATTTATGATGGTGCATCTGCTGTGAGTGGTGTCTTGAATGGAGGCCAGGCCCTCTTCCGTCAGTCGCATCCATATGCTACGCATGTGTTCACTGTACGCACACTTTTTAAATTTAGCTCTTGTGGGTACATGTTCTACACTTTCCCCCTGTACATGATTTTTTTTTAAATATGCTTTAGAAAATATACACAATCTTTTCAAAGTCTTTGCTGACTCACTGGGGGTTCTTTTGAATGTTTTCCTTTTGAAAGCCTTCAATTTAGGTAGTCAAAAGTGTGTGACAAAAGCCATCCTTAGTCTACTAAGATTAAAATCTACTGCTCATTTTAAAATAGTTGTTTTGTGATGGCCTGTCAAAAAACTTCTTTTTTTCTATCCAGAAGCAGACAACAGCTCTTTTTGATAGACTACAACATGGTGAGAAAAGATAGGAAAACAATCATCCTGACCAGTTGGGGCCAGTTTATGTGTTAGTCTTCCAAACACCTTGCATTTTACAGTTTAGTGGCAGGACAACACAGGTTTCAGTACTACAGTTGTCACTATGACTGGCTCCGAAGCGTCTCCCTTAGGGAGATGGAGATTCAGACATTTCCGATGTAAAAATTCAAACAACTATATTGTCCATTAGAATAATTTCCATAGCTCCTTCTTCTAATGGCTTAGTTGTGAATCAAAGTTATTACCTGGGTCAGGCATTCCTGGAACAAGATTGTGAAATTGGTTGGCTGCAACTTTCCTGGAGGCTTGTGTTTTCATCTGACTTTTCGTGACTACATTTTATCACCTTCTTTGTACCTTAGAAAACAAAAAGGCATTATCATTGTGGGTGTTTATAAATATGTTCCTGTTTAGCACTTTTTTTTTGAGATGGAGTCTCGCTCTATCACCCAGGCTGGAGTGCAGTAGAGCAATCTTGGCTCACTGAAAACTCCGCCTCCTGGGTTCATGCGATTCTCCTGCCACAGCCTCCTGAGTAGCTGGGATTACAGGTGCCTGCCACCATGCCTGGCTAAATTTTTTTTTTTTTTTTTTTTTTTTTAGTAGGAATGGGGTTCCACCATGTTGACCAGGCTTGTCTCGAATTGCTGTCCTCAAGTGATCTGCCCACCTTGGCCTCACAAAGTGCTGGGATTACAGGTGTGAGCCATCACACCCAGCTCCTATTTAGCACTTAAATGCATACTTTCAAAATGTTCAATTTGTATTTCCCTTGATCCTGAAATCACCGTTCTATTTTTCTCTCTATATAGACAGATAAGATAGACAACTATGCTTTCATTTTATTGTTTATAATTCCTGGAGGGCCAGGACAATGCTTTCTTTCATTTTGATTTTTTTCTTTCTTCTCTTTTATCTTACTCTCTTCATGACATCTACAGTCTTATGCACACAGAAAGCTTTTTTTTTTTTTTGAGATGGGGTCTCACCCAGCTCACTCTAACCTCTGCCCCCTGGATACAAGCGATTCTCCTGCCTCAACTTCCCAAGTAGCTGGGATTACAGGCACCTGCTACTGCACCCAGCGAATTTTTGTATTTTTAGTAGAGATGGGGTTTCACCATGTTGGCCAGGCTGGTCTTGAACTCCTGACCTGGTGATCTACCCACCTCAGCCTCCCAAAGTGCTGGGATTACAGGCATGACACACTGTTCCTGGCTAGAAAGCATTCTTAATTGACTGTGTTTCCGTCTTCTCTTATTACCAAGCCTAAGATTTGGGAAACAATAGCTTCCGAAGTAGTTTTCATCTAATCTCTTAAATCATTAGAAAAATGCACCCGATAATATAATGTGAAATACAGGATTTACATTTTTAATATATGTTTAGATTCTTATCTCCTTTGAAGCACCCTTTACAAGACAAACTACATCAAACTTTTCAAAGTAATTCTTAGTGTTATTGAAAATGTTCACACTTTTGGAATGGTTGACAGAAAAATAATTGGATGACAGTCACATAATTGATTAATTCAGTAAATTCAGCCTGTAAGATAAACCAGTTTGGGATATCATATGAAACAAAACATCTAAATATTTCACGTTCAGCCAATTAGCTTACCATCAAATAGCCAGTCATGAATTAAAGGAGAAAATAAATGATCCCTGAGAAATGGCTTTGTAAGGCATATTTCCACCTGTCTTCCTTGAGGAAGAGTAACCCTCTAAAATTCAATCTAGCTGATAGCTTTAGGTCACTGCAGTTGATCAAATGATAAAGAAAAAAAACCATTAAGGGATTTTACCCAGGGCTGGGAATCATTTAGAACTAACACTCTGAGACTAGAGTTTAACACAACACTCGCTTCATGAATCTTTCTTAAGGCTACTGTATAAATTCAATCATTTTCAAAGAAGCATTCAGGGTTCCCTGAAACATCACAGGCCTGAAAATTTGCGAGTTCCTGTAGGGTCTGGTGACTCCTCTCACACTATTCCTACTTCATACACAAATTCATAGTGCTCACATAAAAAGCCCTGGCAACTCCTCTGGTCTTGAAAGCAGCTGTCCTGCTGTGTATTCTCTTTTGGTAGAGGGTTGGACACTGAGTTACACTTCACTTGAAAATCTTACTCAGCTAGAAGGGAGTCATTCAATTTCTTCAAACACCCTCTAACATTTGGTCTTATCTCACATCTGGTTCAAAGTTAAATTTCTTTCTCATGCTAAAGGAAGAATATTATCATTTCGTGCAAGCCTTGTCCCTGTAATGGCTCCATCTCCAACCTCATCCAGTCACTGAATCCTGACTCTCCTCACTCCTAAATTTCTCTCATCCACCCTCTTGTCTCCTCCAGGCCTTCTGCTGTGATCTGATTTCAGACCTTCCTCACCCTAGATTACCACAATAACCCCCTCCAGCCTACTTCTCTACTTCATCCTCCACACTGCTGCCAAAAGGATATTTTTAACTTCCAATTTTGAAATAATTTTAGACTTACAGAGAAGTTGCAGAATCAGTACAGAGTTCCCATAAGCCATTCATCTAGCTTTTCCTAATGTTAATAGGAAATGTTTATAATCTCTTATATGACTTTAATACAATCACTGAAGTATTTTTAAAAATGAATATTTTTCATTAAAAATTCATAATTTTATACGTTTGTGAGGCACAATGTGATGTTTTCATATTTATACACAAACTGGAATAATTAAATCCAGCTAATTAACATATCCATCACCTCACTTATCATTTTTTGTGCTGAGTCATTTTTTAATTTAGTCTTACTTTGAAATATATAATACATTATTATTGACTCTAGTCACCCTGCCATGCAATAGATCTCAAAACTTATTCCTACTAACTGAAACTTTGTACCCTTTGACTAACAACTTCCCATTTTCTCCCCCTTTCCCCCAGCCTTTGGTAACCATCATTTTATGCTATGTTCAGGAGTTAGACTTTTTAAGTTTCCACATATAAGTAAGATCATTTGTCTTTCTGTGCCTGGCTTATTCACTTCGCATAATGTCCTACAAGTTCATCCATATGGTCACAAATAAGAGAATTTCCTTTTTTGAAAGGCTGAATAATATCTCATTGTATATATATACCACATTTTCTTCAGCTGTGGATCCATTGATGGGTACTTAGGTTGATTCCGTATCTCAGCTATTGTAAATAATCTGCAATGAACATGGGAGTGCAGATATCCCTGCACCATACTGATTTCATTTCCTTTGGATATATACTCAAATATGAGATTGCTGGATCATATAGTTCTATTTTTGGTTTTTGTAAGGAACCTCCATACTGTTTTCTATAATAGCTGTACTATCACATACCCAATAACAATGTACAATGGTTGTTACATACCCAGCAACAATGCACAAGGGTTCCCTTTGCTCTGCAGACTCACCAATACTTGTTATCTTTCATCTTTTTGATAACAGCCATTCTAACACGTGTAAGGTGATATCTCATTGCAATTTTAATATGCATTTCCCTGATGATTAGTGATACTGAGCATTTTTTCATGTACCTATTTGTATGTCTTCTTTTGAGAAATGTCTGTTCAGGTCCTTTACCCACCTTTTTCCCCTTTGAAAAAAAATATTAACTTTTAAGTTCAGGTGTGCATGTGCAGGCTTGTTACATAAGTAAACTTGTGTCGTGGGGGGTTGTTGTACGGATTATTTCATCACCCAGGTATTAAGCCTAGGATCCATTAGCTATTTTTCCTGATCCTTGTCCCTCCAAGCCTCCACCCTCTGATAGGCCCCAGTATGTGTTGTTCCCCTCTATGTGTCCATGTGTTCTCATCATTTAGCTCCCACTTACAAATGAGAACATGCAGTATTTGGTTTCCTGTTCCTGAATTAATCTGCTAAGGATAATATTCTCCAGCTTCATCCATGTCCCTGCAAAGGACGTGATCTCATTCTTTTATATGGCTGCCTAGTATTCCATGGTATATATGTACCACATTTTCTTTATCCAGTCTGCCATTGATGGGCATTTAGGTTGATTCCATTGTTTGCTATTGTGAATAGTGCTGCAGTGAACATACACATGCATGTGTCTTTATAAAAGAATGATTTATATTCCTTTGGGTATATACCTGCTAATGGAATTCTTGGACCAAATGGTATTTCTATTTTTAGGTCTTTGAGGAATTGTCACATTGTCTTCCACAACAATTGAACTAATTTACACTCCCACCAACAGTATATAAGCGTTCCTTTTTCTCTATAACCTTGCCAGCATCTGTTATTTTTTTACTTTTTAATCATAGCCATTCTGACTGGTGTGAGATGGTATCTCATTGTGGTTTTGATTTGCGTTTCTCTAATGATCAGTGATGTTGAGCATTTTTTTATATGATTGTTGGCCCCACATGTATGTCTTCTTTTAAGAAGTGTCTGTTCATGTCCCTTGTCCACTTTTTTATGGGGTTGGTTTTTTTTTCATGTAAATTTGCTAAGTACCTTAGAGATGCTGAATATTAGACCTTTGTCAGATGCATAGTTTGCAGAAATTTTCTCCCATTCTGTAAGTTGTCTGTTTACTCTGTTGACAGTTTATTTTGCTGTGCAGCTCTTGTCTAATTAGATCCATTTGTCAATTTTTGCTTTTGTTGCAATTGCTTTTGGAGTCTTCATCATGAAATCTTTGCCCATGCCTGTGTTCTAAATGGTATTGCCTAGGTTGTCTTCCAGAATTTTTATAGCTTTAGGTTTTATATTTAAGTCTTTAATCGATCTTGAGTTAATTTTTGTATACAGTTTAAGAAAGGGGCCCAGTTTCAATCTTCTGCATATGGCTAGCCAGTTATATCCCAGCACCATTTATTAAACAGGGAACTCTTTCGTCATTGCTTGTTTTTGTTATGGTTGTCGAAAATCAGATAGTTGTAAGTGTGCAGCCTTATTTCTGGGTTCTCTATTCTGTTCCACTAGTCTATGCGTCTGTTTTTGTACCAAAACCATGCTGTTTTGGTTACTATAGCCCTGTAGTATAGTTTGAAGTTGGGTAGTATCATGCCTCCAGTTTTGTTCCTTTTGCTTAGGATTGCCTTTTGCATTTTTTCAATTCTATATGAATTTTAAAATAGTTATTTCTAGTTCTGTGAAGAATCTTAATGGTAGTTTAATAGGAATAGCATTGAATCTGTAAATTGTTTTAGGCAACATGGCCATTTTAATGATATTGATTCTGCCTATCCATGAGCATGGAATGTTTTTCCTTTTGTTTGTGTCATCTCTGATATCTTTGAGAAGTGTTTTGTAGTTCTCTTTGTAGTGATCTTTCACCTCCCTGGTAAGCTGTATTACTAGGTATTTTATTCTTTTTGTGGCAACTGTGAATGGGAGTATGTTCCTGATTTGGATCGCAGCTTGACTGTTATTCATGTATAGGAATATGTGCCCACTTTTTCATCAGGTTGTTTTCTTGCTATTGAGTTGTTTGGGTTTCTTATATATTTTGGATATTAACTCTTTCTCAGATGTATAGTTTGTAAATACTTTCTCCCACTCTGTGTGTTGTCTCTTTATTTTGCTAGTTGTTTCCTTTGCTGTGCAGAAGCTTTTTAGTTTAATATAGTCCATTTGTCTACTTTTGCTTTTATTTCCTGTGCTTTCAGAATCATATATAAAAAATTATTGCTCAGATTAATGTTGTAGAGCTTTCCCCCTATGCTTTCTTCTAGTAGCTTTACAGCTTCAGGTCTTATATTTAGGTCTTTAATTCACTGTGAGTTGATTTTCATATATGATATGAAATAAGGATCCAATTTCATTCTTCTGGATGTGGATATCCAGTTCTCCTATGACCATTTATAGAAGAAGCTGTCCTTTCCCCATTATGTGTTCTTAGCACCTTTGTGGAAGATCAATTGACTGTAAATATGTGGACTTATTTTTATGCTTTGTGCACTGTTCTATTGGTTGATACGTGCTATTATGCCAGCCGTTTGGTTAAAATAGCCTTATAATATATTTTGAAATCAGGGAGTGTGATGTGCCCAGTTTTGTTCTTTTTACTCAAGATTGCTTTAGATATTTAGGGCCTTTTGTAGCTCCGTAAGAATTTAATGACTGTCTTTTTCTATTTTTGTGAAAAATGATATTGGAGTTTTGATAGGGGTTGCATTAAACTTGTAGATTGCTTTGGGTAATATAGTCATTTTAACAATATTGATTCTTTCAGTCCATGAACACAGGATGTCTTTCCATTTATTTGTGTTTTATTCGATTTCTTTCAGCAGTGTTTTATAGTTCACAGTATACAGATTTTTTTTTTTTTTTTTTTTTTTTTTTTTTTTTTTGAGACAGAGTCTCGCTGGGTCCCCCAGGCTGGAGTGCAGTGGCGCGATCTCGGCTCACTGCAAGCTCCGCCTCCCAGGTTCACGCCATTCTCCTGCCTCAGCCTCCCGAGTAGCTGGGACTACAGGCGCCTGCCAGCATGCCCGGCTAACTTTTTGTATTTTTAGTACAGATGGGGTTTCACCGTGTTAGCCAGGATGGTCTCTATCTCCTGACCTCGTGATCCACCCACCTTAGCCACCCAAAGTGCTGGGATTACAGGCGTGAGCCACCGCGCCCAGCCAGAATACAGATCTTTCACCTCCTTGCTTAAATTTTCCACCCCTAAGTATTTTTGTTGCTGTTTTTGCTATTGTAAATGGGATTAATTTCCTTTTCAGGTGGTTTGTTGTTAATGTATAGAAATGCTACTGATTTTTGTATAATGATTTAGTATTCTGCAGTTTTACTGAATTCCTTTATCAGTTCTAACAGTTTTTTAGTAGAGCTTTTAGGGTTTTCCATACATAAGATCATGTCATCAGCAAACAGAGATAAAATTTTGCTTATTCTCTTTCTATTAGAATGTCTTTTATTTCTTTCTCTTGCCTAGTGGCTTTGGCTAGGATATCCAGTACGACACTGAAAAGAAATTAGGAGAGTGGGCATGCTTGTCTTATCTCTGATCTTGGAGGAACAGCTTTCGACCTATTGCTGTTGAGTATGATGTTAGCTATAGGTTTGTCACATATGGCCTTTAATTTTTGTTGAGGTACATTCCCTCTGTACCTAATTCATTATGAGTTTTTTTTTTTTTTAATCATGAAAGGATGTTGAATTTTTTCAAATGCCTTTTCTGCATCTATTGAAATGATCACATGATTTTTATTCTTCATTTTGTTAATGTGATGCATCACACTGATTGATTTGCATATGTTAAGTCATTCTCATATCCAAAGGATAAATCCCACTTGATATGGTGACTGATTCTTTTAACATGTTGTTGAATTCAGTTTGCTAATATCCTGTTGAATATTTTTGCATTTATGTTCATCAGGGGTATTGGCCTGTAGTTTTTCTTTCTTGTAGTGTCCCTGTCTGGCCTTGATATCAGGGTAATGCTAGCCTTGTAAAATGAGAAGTATTCCATTCACTTCAATTTTGCAAAAGAGTTTGAGAAAGATTGGTATTAGTTCTTTAAATGTTTGATAGAATTCAACTATCTGGTCCTGGGCTTTTCTTTGATGGAAACTTTTTATTATTGATTCAATCTTCTCACTCATTGTTGTTCTGTCAAACAATACTCATTATTGGTCTGTTCAGGTTCTCTATTTTTTCATGATTCAGTCTCAGTACATTGTATGTGTCTAGGAATGTATTCATTTCTTCTAGGTTATGCAATTTGTTGGCATAGTAACTTCTTATAATCCTTTGTATTTCCATGGAATCTGTAATGTCTCTTCTTTCATTTCTGATTTTATTTGTTTGAGTGTTCTCTTTATTTCCTAGTTAGTCTACCTAAGGAGTTTGTCAATTTTATTTATCTTTTCAAAACATGAACTCTTGGCCAGGTGCGGTGTCTCATGTCTGTAATCTCAGCACTTTGGGGGGCCAAGACAGGTGGAACACCTGAGGTCGGGAGTTTGAGACCAGCCTGACCAACATGGAGAAACGCCATCTCTACTAAAAATACAAAATTAGCCGGGCATGGTGGTACATGCTTGTAATCCCAGCTAGTTGGGAGGCTGAGGCAGGAGAATCACTTGAACTGGGGAGGGGGGGGCAGAGGTTGTGGTGAGCCAAGATCGTGCTATTGCACTCTAGCAACAAGAGCAAAACTCCATCTAAACAGACACACACACACACACACACACACACACACAACTTGTTTTTCTAGTCCCTATTTTATTCATTTCTGCTCTGATCTTTGTTATTTATTTCCATCAGGTAATTTTGTGCTTAGTTTGTTCTTCTTTTTCTAATTCCTTGAGGCATAACATTAGATTATTTATTTGTGGTCTTTCTTCTTTTTGATATTGGTGTTTATTGCTATAAATTTCCCTTTTAAGACTTCCTTTGCTGCATCCCATAAGTTTTGCTGTATTGTATTTCCATTTTTATTTGTCTTTAGGCATTTTTAAAATTTTATTTTAAATTTCTTACATGACGAATTAGTTGTTTAGGAGAATGGTTTTTACTTTTCACATATTTGTTAATTTTCCAAGATTTCTCCTGTTATTTATTTCTAGTTTCATGCCATTGGGATAGAAAAAAGTTATTGATATGATTTCTATCTTCTTACATTTGGTAAGACTCATTTTATAGCCTAACATAAGGTCTGTCCTGGAGAATGATCCATGTTTGCTTGAGAAAAACATGTATTCTGTTGCTGCTGGATGAAATGTTCTGTACAGGTCTGTTAGATTCATTTAGTCTACAGTGTAATTCAAGTCCAGTGTTTTCTTATTGATTTTCTGTCTCGATGATCTGTCCATTATTGAAAGTGGGGTATTAAGTTCCCCTATTATTATGGTATTGTATTCTATCTCTCCCTTCAGATAATATAGTAATTGCTTTATATATTTTGGTGCTCTGATATTAGGTGCATACATATTTACAATTGTTATGTCCTCTTGATGAATTGACCCCTTTATCATTATATAATGACTTTTGTTGTCTCTTTTTAAGTTTTTTGACTTATATAAATATAGCTTCCTCTGCTCCCTTTTGATTTCTATGTGTGTGAAATATCTTTCCCATCCCTTCACTTTCAGTTTATGTGTGTCCTTACTAGTAAAGTGAATCTCTTTGTTGGAAGCATGTAGTTTGTTTGTTTGTTTGTTTAATCTATTCAGTCATGCTATGTCTTTTGATTGGAGAATTTAATCGATTTACATTCAGGGTAACTACTGATAAATATAAATAAGGACTTGCTACTACTATCTTGTCATTTGTTTTCTGGTTGTTTGTAGATTATTTGTTTCTTCCTCACTTACTGTTTTTCTTTGTGGTTTAAAGGTTTTCTGAGATAGTATGCTTTGAATTCTTTCTTTTTATATTTTTGTAACTACTATGCATGTTTTCTTTGTAATTACCATGAGGCTTACATAAAACCTCTTATAACAGGCGATTTTAAGCTGATAACAACTTACCTTTCATTGTATGTAGGAACTCTACACTTTTATTCCCTCCCCTCCACCTTTTATAACATTGATGTCAAAATTTATGTCTTTACGTTATTTATGCCTTAACAATTTATTTTAGTTATGGTTTTTTTAAATAGTTTTGTCTTTAACCCTTACAGTAGAAATTAAATTGGTCTATACTCCACCTTTACAGTATTAGGATAGATGATTATATATTACTTACACCATTGAGTTTTTTTACTTTTACCTGTTTTATTTTATTAGCAGTCTTTTATTTCAACTTAAAGAATTATCTATAGCAACTCCAATAAGGCAGGCCTAGTGGGGATTAACTCTCTTAGCTTTTGTTTATCAGGAAAGTTTTTATTTCTCCCTCATTTCTGAAGGATATCTTTTCCAGGTAAAGCATTCTTGCTTGGTAGTTTATTTTAACTTTACCACTATGAATATGTCATCCCACTCTCTACTGGCTTGCAAGGTTTCTGCTGAGAAATCTGCTGACAGCCATACTGGGACTGCCTTCAATATTATATGTTTCTTATTTCTTTCTGTTTTCAGGATTTTTTTATAGTGTTTGATTTTTGATAGTTTGAAATGATGTATCTTGGTGAACTCTTTTATGGATTGAAATTTATTGGAGGCTTCTGAGCTTCCTGTGCTCGGATTTTGTCATCTGTTCTTAAATTTGGGAATTTTCAGCCACTATTTTATAAAATATTCTTTTGGGGCCTTTTCTCTGTCTTTTCTTTCTGGAATTCCTATTATGCAAAGTTTCGTTCTCTTCAACAAATCTCTAGGATTTCTATTTGTTTTTTGTTTGTTTTTACTGTTTTTGTTTTTTGGGAAGGGGATCAAACTTCGCATTTTGCTCATGAATGTTTTCCAAATTTCATTTCATTTCTGTTTGTATTTTCTTATAGTTTCCCAAAGAATTCAGAAGATTATTCTGAATTGTTTGTCAGTCATTTGATAGCTCTCCATTTCTTTGAGATTCATTATTGGAGCTTTATTAGTTTCTTTTGATGGTGTAATATTTCCCTGGTTCTTCAACATCCTTGTGCCCTTGCACTGGTATCAGCACATTTGAGGACATAGCCACCTCTTCCACCCTCCAGGTGTCTTCAGTGGTGATAGACCTTCACTATTTATTCTAGCTTGGGATTGGATGCAACTCCAGGCAGGCAGACCTTGCTGCTGGGTTCTCTAGTTGGGCTGAACCACTGCCTGTGTTCTGAAGTTGAGCAGAACTACTGGATGTGCTCTACAGTCTGGTGAGACCAATGGCTGGATTCTGATAAGGCAAGACTGCTGAGTGGACTCTACAATTGCCTCTGATCAGCCTGGGTTGCAGGCTGTCATCCCTGGCTGGATGACATCACTGTTTGTAATCTGTAGTTGGACAAGGCTGCATCCTAAGTTCCAAGGTTGGGCAAGGTCTCTGGGGTTGCTGTGGAACCACTCAGGATGAGCAGAGCCAGAGGCTATGCTCCACAGATGTTCATGGATATACACTTGCCCTGTAGCTTGAGAGAGCCTTGAGCAGAGCACTGAGGCTTGGTGGAGTTAATACTTGGCCACTGGGGTTGAGCAGGACTAGAAGTTTCTGTTTGCAGACCTGCACTTTCCTCCCAGCTAAAGAATATTTTTTAACTGAAATCTGGTAATGTTATTTCTTAGCTTATAATCCACCCATGGGCCTCCAACACCTTCAAGGTATATGCAAACTCCTTGGTATGGCTATGGAGCCCTGCACAGTCTGATCCTCTCCCCTCTTCAGCTTTGTCTTCCACTGATTTTCTATTTGTGATGGTTAATTTACAAGTCAACTTGATTGGGTCACGGGATGCTCAGATATTTGGTTAAAAATTATTTCTAGCCGTATCTATGAGGGTATTTTTGGATGAAATTAGCATTAAATCAGTAAACCGAGTAAAGATTACCCTCTGCATTGCAAGTGGGCATTGGGCATCATTTAATCTGTTGAGAGATTGAATAGAACAAAAGGGTGGAGTAAGGGAGAATCTGCTCTCTCTTCCTGACTGCCGAGTTGGGACACTGGTCTTCTCCTGCCCTCAGACTGGTACTTACACCACTGGTGCCCTTGGTTGTAAGCCTTCAGACTTGGACTAGAACTACACCCCTGGCTTATCTAGATCTCCAGTTTCCAGATGACAGATCATGAGACTTCCCAGCCTCCATAATTGTATGAGCCAATTCCTCATAATAAATCTTTAGATAGATATAGAGATAGAGATATACTAACAGATATATATATACACACACGCACACACACACACATATATGTAAAATTTCCTATTGCTTTGGTTTCTCTAGAGAACTCTAATGAACACTACCTGATCTCTACTCATGTGCAGGATACTAGGTATAGGTTGTGGAATTTGTTCTTATACTTTCGGGCCTTGCACATGCTTGCTATTTTCTCTTCCTTGGATGTCCTGCATGCCACTCTATGCCCCTACATTCCAAACCTTCCTAGCTTCATTTGGCTAACATCTACTTGACGTTCAAGGCCTGACTCTTTCCTGTTCTCTGATACCCTTAGCACCTGGGCATCTGTTTATCATAATATTTGTCACACTCCTTATCATTTCTGCTCACCAGATTCTTTTCTGTACTAGATTCTATGCTCTAGTATCTAGGACAGTAGCTAACACATAACAAGTTTTCATTATGCCTAAAGCAGGGGCCAGCAAACTATGGCCCACGTGCAAAATCCGACACTCTGCCTGTTTGGTAAATAAAGTTTTATTGGACCACAGCCATGCTCATTGATTTTTGTATTGCCTGTGGCTGCTTTTGCACTGCAACATCTGAGTTGGGTAGTTGAAACAGAAACCAGATGGCCCACAAAGTATAAAATATTTATTATCTGGTCCTTTCCAGAAAAAGTCTGTCAACCACTGATCCAGTGGATAAACCAGGAGTCAATTATATTTGATATTTTATATTTGATTATCAATGGCAATATGTGTTAGAAATCAATAGATTTGTTAAAAAGAGACCTTTTCAGGGCATTAATAACAATTATCATAAATTTAAAAGTAGAAATTGGCAAAGATGTTTTAAAATAACAATTCCCTGTAAGGGTCCAGGGAAACAGTCACTCACACACTGCTGGTGTGAGTGTAAATTACTACATTATTTCTGGAGGGAAATTTGACAATATATTTCTAAAGCATTAAAGTCATGCATAAAATTTGTTCCAGAAATTCCACTTTTAGAAATTTGCCCTAAGGAATAATCAGAGAGGTACACAAAGATTTATGTCCCACCGTGTTCACTGGAGCATTATTTACAACATGAAGAAAATACACCAACTAAATACCACCTAAATAGCTAGCAGAAGAAGAATGGTTAAATAAATTGTACTATATCCAGAGCCTGGGAAATAAATGTAGCCATTACAAATCATGCATAGAACACTTATCAATATAGGTACACGCTCATGAAGTATTGTTAACTGGGAAAAGCAAGTTTTGAAACTGTCAGTATGACATAATGCTATGTTGTTATTAAAATATATATAATACATGCATAGAAACAAGCAAAAAAGACAAAAAGAAACATGCCAGAAGGCTAACAGGAGTATCTCTACTATGTCTGACATTTTTTGTTGTTGTTCACTTCTGAATTGTCTATAATAGAGTTTATTGCTTTGGCAATTATAATCTTTTAGAAAGAAAAGTGGGCAGTGTTCCCATTCCCTATGATTTGGATGGGTTTTCACACTTTACATTATGGAATTTCGAGTAAAGAAGGCATAACTAAAAATGCTGTGGTTGAACCCACGTCAGGAGCTCAGAAATGCCTTTTCCCCCCAATCACTCTCACTCTCAAGGAATCAACCAGGAAAAGGGAAAGCATCCCCTTAGGTTGTCAATATTGGGGTAATTTATTGCCTGAGGTTAATATCATGAAGTTTAAACAAAAATCAGTGGCAAAAAAAAAGGTTGAAATCTATAAATTTTGGGGGACACAAGGAGTAAAATGAATTGTCCATATAATTTCAAGTAACCAGCTTTATTGATTTTTTTCTTCCCTATTTTCAGCTGGATATTCAACATCATGTAGACATGATCATTAAGAACAGCCTCACCTATAGGTGACCCTAAGAGAGGCAGGGAAAATTAGAACCTAATATGCCAAACAACTGCAATGAATGGTGTGTGTGTGTGTGTGTGTGTGTGTGTGTGTTGGCAGGGTTCGGTGGGGGGAATGGGGAAGTAATATGGATACAGATGAAACTTTTTTTTTTTTTTTTTTTTTTTGAGACGGAGTCTCGCGCTGTCACCCAGGCTGGAGTGCAGTGGCCGGATCTCAGCTCACTGCAAGCTCCGCCTCCCGGGTTCACGCCATTCTCCGGCCTCCGCCTCCCGAGTAGCTGGGACTACAGGCGTCCGCCACCTCGGCCGGCTAGTTTTTTGTATTTTTTAGTAGAGACGGGGTTTCACCGTGTTAACCAGGATGGTCTCGATCTCCTGACCTCGTGATCCGCCCGTCTCGGCCTCCCAAAGTGCTGGGATTACAGGCTTGAGCCACCGCGCCCGGCCGAAACTTTTTAATTAATAAATTTGTGGACTCAAGTTTCATGTCTGTGGGTGATTTGCATAGCTTTTATAAAAAGACTTTGGTGGAATAATTTGTCACTATTTTCCAGGATCCTCAAGTATTTCCTTATTTGCCCTAAGTTGAGTCTCCACTGCTCTAGCCAGGCTCCTCACATTGTCTCCTATGCCTTGTTTCTTGCTATACCCTCCCTACTTCTCCACTTCTTTACTTAAAAAAAAATTGCTTATGACTGTGACCTGTTCATGGTCAGGGGCAGGAGTTCACCTGAAAACTTGTTAACAGAGGATTTTAAGGGCAGTGAAACTGTATCGTATGATACTGTGCTGTTGGATACACATACATTTATTCAAGCCCATAGAATGTACAACATTAAGAGTGAATCCTAAAGTAAACTATGGACTTCAGATGATAATGATGTGTCAATGTAGGTTCATCAATTGTAACAAAGGTACAGATGGGGGATGTTGATAATGGAAGGGGCTATGTACGTGTTTGGGCAGGCAGTATATAGGCAGTCTCCATACCTTCTTATCAATTGTTGTGAACTTAAAACTGCTCTAAAAAAATAAAGACGATGTTTTAAAAAGAAAGAAAAGCAGATCCCTAAACCCCACTCCACAAATACCAAATCAGAATCTCTGAGGCCAAACCCAAGCATCTTTATCACCACCCAGCTCCCCAGGTGCTTCTCCTACATATTAAAGTTTGAGAACCCCTTGCTCAATGAGTGTTAACATTTAAGGGTAGATCCATTTTTGATGAGGCTTTGGAGAGATAAAATAACTCAACTTAAAAACATAAACGTAAAGGCTAAAATTTCAAGGACTGGTGAGGAATTTTTTTTTAGGGAGGGGGTTGGTATCTTTTAGTTTATCCTCCTCCCTGTCCCCTAAAAGTCACATCTCCTCTGCCTTTAGATGATCTGCAGAAGTGATCATTCTCTTATTATGATCATTTATGGGGGAGAATAATATTGGTCCAAGGGGGGATTAAATATTAAAGCCATAATAATCATTAATGTCTTTAAGAATTTTGCACCCTTGAAGTACTTGAATATTTCAATTTTTTCCTTGTCTTTAGTTCTAAAATATCATTTCTAAGTCTCACAGGGATTTTTTAAACTATCCTACTTCTTTATATTTCTGAACTTATTTTTTAATCAACCACTTTTCAAAAAATCTTTTGATTGAAATACTGCCTTGGCTGTGACTGCTGATTGGAGTTTTATTTTTAAAACTTAATTCAAATGAATGTGTTACTAGCTGGAATAGGGTATGACATTAAGTTTAAAGAAACTATCCTTGTTTCTTTAGTCTGATATGTGGTGATGGGCAAAAATGGTTCTCTTCTGAGGGAAAAACATCTCTCATTTTCCTTTCATATGCATGCATATCCACATCAATTTCAAGTGCAGTAATTACAACTCTGAAATATCTCCGCAGCCTCAGTCTACATTTCTGAGGGGGGAAAAGTTGAACATATAATGCGATATTATTTTAAATTGCCAGCAGAATCTATTAAATATTCAACTGCCGCACAATAACCTTTATCTAGCCACCATCTTACTTATTCTCAAAGGTTTCAAAGGTGATCTATCGCTCTTCATGAATATAATGGTTGACAAGGTACAGACTGCTGAGTTTGATCTTAATAGAAGTTGAAAGATATTCATCAGACTTGAGCCTAAGGTTCTGCAGTAGATAACAGAATTGTGAAATGCTACATTTGAAAGAACAAAGATTGACAAGCTCACAGCTATTCCCATTTTCTTGGTTCAGAGGACATTTTGGCATTGCTCTGATGGAAACATCCCTGCAAATGAGGGTCTCCTAAAAGCTCTGCCTAATAAACTGTAATGCTTCCAGACCCCCAGGTCAGATTGAAGCACTACAGTTTCTGTTGCCATATAAATGTGATGAGTTGTGATGGGAGCTATAAATTCATCCTTGCTGAAGACACTACATTAAATGGGTTCTGTGTGTGTGTGGGGGCGGGCGGGGGGGCGGAGATCATTAGAAGGGTGACATTAAAAAGGAATGAAGGGACCCAAACACTATTTAAATCAAATTTTATAACAAATAGGAACTTTAAAACATTATAGACCTATGATGTGTCAAATATTTGATGAAAGGGGGTTGTGTGTGTGTGTGTGCACACGCGCGCATGTGTGTGTACGTGTGTGAATTGTTTAAAAAATTAACAAATACCTTCTGGTCTTCCATTAGGAACGAGAAAGACAATTTTCTGATTGCTTTGTCCCTAGATATGTATACACTGTGGGCTTTTTTTCTTTTTTTCTTTTTTTTTCATTTCAAGCCCTTTACATAGAGCCATCAAGTCTTAGAAAATTCTGGTGAAGTGGGAGCAGCTAGTCCTCTAATGTGTATACTCAATCCAAAATAAAATTAAATTGGGAGTTTCTATGCCTTTCTAAAATTGAGCAAAGTCAGGAGGTGAGGAGGAGGTGAGGTGGGGGTGGTAATGGGGGGGAATTTAGAACTCTGACTCTTCTTTGAATGCATTACAGTCTAATGTGCGCCTGCCAGCAACAGCCCCGGAGCTTGAAGGAATAACATAAATAACTCTCGAATACAAACTCAAAGTAAACTTGACAGACGGGATGCTGGGCCAAGACCAACAAGATTAAATTTCATAGGATATAAAATCCTACATTTGGTTTCAAAAAAAATCAATTAAGTAACTATAGACTGCAAGAGAGTTGACTAGGCTGCAGCTCAATGGAAGAATATCTGGGACTTATACTTGACCACACTTTAACATAAACTAATATTAATGTTGAGATAGCAACAACTTACAATTTTATAGTAGTCTACAGTTAGCAAAGCACTTTTGTATTCTTTATCTCATTTGATATTCCCAAAGATATTATGGGATAAATATTTTAATACCCAAGGACAAAGATTCAGAAAACTAAACTCAGGGAAGATAAAGAGCCTGATCCTGAATAACACACCTAAAACCCTGCCTAGAAGGCAGGATAGGCCACTAAAATGTATTGAGCACCTAACAGGTGCTGAGCCCTTTATATATGTTATCTCATTTAAAACTCAATACTGTAAAGTGGTAATTGTTGGTTCCAATTTATAGATGAAAAAAAAATCAAGGCACATACACTTCCTTAACCTCATAGTAATAATAAGAGGTTGAAATGGACTGAATGATGTCCACCAAAGATATCAGGTTCTAATCCTAGAACCTGTGGATGTTTTCTTATTTGGAAAAAGATCATCAGAAGATGTCATCAAGGCCGGGCATGGTGGCTCACACCTGTAATCCCAGAACTTTGAGAGGCCAAGGTGGGAGGATCACTCAGGTCAGGAGTTTGAGACCAGCTTGGCTAACATGGTGAAACCCCGTCTCTATCAAAAATACAAAAATTAGTCAGGTATGATGGCACACACCTATAGTTCCAGCTACTCAGGGGGCTAAGGCAGGAGAATTGCTTGAACCCAGGAGGCAGAGATTGCAGTGAGCTAAGATTGTGCCACTGCACTCCAGCCTGGGTGACAGAACGTGACTCTGTATTAAAAAAAAAAAAAAAAAAAAAAGATGTGGTCAAATTAGAAATCTGGAGATGAGGAGATAATCCTAGTTTATCAGGGTGGGACCTCAATGTGGGACAATCACAATTGTCCATGTAAGAGAGTGGCAGAGGGAAAATGGATACCACACATACAGAGAAGAAGGTGACATGAAGGCAGAACAGTGAGAGATGCAGTCACAGCCAAGGAATGCCAACAGCCCTCAGAAGATAGAAGAGGCAAGGAAGGTACTGTATCCCCTCCCAAAGCCTCTAAGAGAGGAGAGCCCTGCCGACACCTTAATTTATAACTTCTGACCTCCAAAACTGTGAGAGAACAAATTTCTATTGTTTGAAGCCACCCACTTTGTGGTTATTTGTTACGCAGCCCAAGGAAACTAATTCAGAGGTAGAGGCCGAATTAAAACTCATGTTTGCTAAATCTAAAATTCATGTTCTTTGCATTCTATAGATGGCAGAGAAAAAAGATTGTGAGGAGAGGGAGAAGTCTGAGGAAAAGGGAAGAGGCTAAAAACTCTCTCCAAGGAGGATATCCAGGGCAGAAATATGGAAAATAGGACTGCTTTACACCTCTTTCTAACAGTCAGTTCCCCACATCTACAACTGAAAGAAGGAGAAACAGGACCCAGAAGATAAGCCTCAAAGACAAAAGGAAAATCTCAAATTAAAGATGAGTTCAATAAATACATGTCATTTTACAACCATAGGAGAAGAGCAAATGAACAATAACTAAGAGAAGAAATCCAACAATGAACAAGTGAAAACTCACAGTCAAGGGTAAACTAGCATAGTCATGGTCTCACATGAGACCTAAGGAGAAATGATAACTGTAAAAGAATGAGCGAGTGTACCAAAAGGGGCCGGGAATTCTGGGACTATTATAGAGGAATGAAAACATTACCTATAAGAAGAACCACTGCAGAAAAGTAAAGAACTAATAATGCATTCATGGTATCAGCACAGACACTCCTAATAAGAACAAAATTATGCAGACAGATGTCAACACAAGAAAAGATGATGGACTTAAAGAATTATTTTCATGTAGAAAGAAATTCAAGCCAAGACAAATTATTCAACTTGTTCTGTTTACTTCCAGAGGTCTCAACCAGACTAACAGAAGAGAAGTTACAATAAAGCCATTTTGGCTCAATAAAAGGAAAAAATTTTAAATTAACCAGAACTTTCAACAATGAGGTAAGTCTTCTTGTCTGATGGTGATCTCATTATAAGAAATACGACAGCAGAGGCTGAGAGACCATCTGTCAGGGATGCTATGGATAAGATTTCAGCATCTCCACATCTTAAGGTCTCTTCCAACTCTAGGAATCTATGACTTGAAAAAATGTACATAAATGAAAAAAATAATTCATAAACATGTTTACAGGACAACTGATTTTGATGATGTTTAACATTTCTCTAAAGAGAATTAAATATAATTTAAATCTAAATGTTTAGTTTACCTTATAAAACACAATGGTGGCTAATCAAAGTTATCTAATAGATACATAGTTAACATATCTCAATAAAATTTAACATGCAGGTAGAGATTAAACAGTTATTCAACTACACTAATGGAATCTACATTTTTCAGAAGCATTAGAAGTCAAAGTACAAGTCTTCTTGGCTAGCAGCACCTGAGAATACAATGAAAAGGTGGAACCAGGTGGGGATTTGGAGAAAGAGGTTGGAATTAAATGCCAGAGGCACCACTTCCTAGCTTTGGCTCATGGCAAGGCATTAAGCCCCACTGAACTTCAATATCTTTGATGTTAAATAGAGATAATAATAGACATCCTAACTCACCAGTGGTTGTAAGACTCTCATCAGAAACTGAGTATGAAAGTGCTTTGTAGGACATAAACAGACACTTTTCAAAAGAAGATATACATGCAGGGCCAACAATCATATGAAAAAAAGCTCAACAATACTGATCATTAGAGAAATGTAAATCAAAACCACAATGAGATACCATCTCACACCAGTCAGAATGGCTATGATTAAAAAGCCAAAAAATAACAGATACTGGTGAAGTTGAAGAGAAAAAGGAGCACTTATACACTGTTGGTGGGAGTGTAAATTAGTTCAACCATTGTGGAAGACAGTGTGGCAATTCCTCAAAGACCTAAAGATACAAATACCATTGGACGCAGCAATCCCATTACTGAATATATACCCAAAGGAATATAAATCATTCTACCATAAAGACACATGTACATATATATTCATTGCAGCACTATTCACAATAGCAAAGACATGGAATCAACTTAAATGCCCATCAAGGATAGACTGGATAAAGAAAATGTGGTACATATATACCATGGAATACTATGCAGCCATAAAAAAGAACAAGAACATGTCCTTTGTAGGGACATGGATGGAGCTGGAGGCCATTATCCTTAGCAAACTAATACAGGAACAGAAAACCAAATACTGCATATTCTCACTTATAAGTGGGAACTAAATAATGAGAACACAGGGACACATAGAAGGGAACAACACACACTGGGGCCTATCAGAGGATGGAGGGTAAAAGGAGTGAGAGGATCAGGAAAAATAACTAATGGGTACTAGGCTTAATACCTGGGTGATAAAATAATCTGTATAACAACCCACATGACACAAGTTTACCTATGTAATAAACCTACACAGGTACCCCTCAAAATAAAAGTTAAAAAAAAAAAAGAAAGTGCCTTGTAAATAGTGATATATACTCATAATTATTATCTGGACTTCAAAGCCCCATTATCCTATGATACTCTTATAACCCTTGTAATGGCCTTGGGTTGGAATGGCCCCAATGCAGACCCTAAGACAGGCATTTGGATGTGAATGGTTTTTTTGGATGGTAATCCCAGGCAGCACAATTAGAAGAGTGGGAAAGTGAGACAGGGAAGGAAAGAAGTCAATACAGCCTATGTGTTACCAAACAAACTACTTCTGCAGATGACCAAGGTGCAATCCTGCTAAGGACCACTGGGAGTGAGGCTGCATAGAAGACGGGGCACAGTGAGAAAGCTGAGGTCCTGCGCCACCAATTTCCATTAGTGTTTCCTCGAGGTCTACTCCTGAGACACTAGCAGCCCAGGCTTGTAACCTCCCCAGCTCAGGCTGAGCATACTCCAGCAGTCAGAGAAAGTCCTCAGGCAAAAAGTCACAGCTGTCTACAGTAGAAGGCACTGAGTCTTTGAGCTCCCAATATAAAGAGCCCAGGGCAATATGTACAAGGCATCAACAGCATCCACTCCATACTCTTTTCTTCATTTTGAGAAAACAAAGACACAAATGCTCTTTAAGACTTGGCTATAAATATATGATTGCAAATTAGAAAGATACATCCCAGCCTAGTGAGCTAACTGGGACTGTCAGATTTCACCTTTCCAATTCATCAGAAGTTAGTGGTTTTCTTAAAGGCCATGTTCATAGGAGTTGACAGTATGACAATATTTTGGCATTTTTTAGATCAAAGGAGCATCATATTGATAACATGATATGATAAATATGAAGATAGGAGAAGTGTAAATAGACTACTAAAATCAACACTGAATGGTAAAGAATAATGCAAATATTTATAGAAAAGTAAGAAGGCATCAATGTTAAGATTTAAGATGCTCATCAAGCAATATTTCCTAAGCCTATCTTTCTCCACCCCATCTGGATTCCTATCTCACTAAATGTCTTTGGAAATCCATAGAGGTGATTTCACACATGCCAGGTTCCACTCTTCCTTTTCCAGGCATCACATTGTCCTGCAGTTTTCTCTTTCCAGGGGCCAGCCCTGACTTGCCAGAGACAGCATGCTAATCCTCACTTAGCTTGGTTGTAAAGTCTAATCTGTTATAGCACTGGCCTGTCAGTCAGACTTCTTAGCAGTACATGGCGTGAGATTCGGTTCAACAATCTACAGTGAGGTATGGGACCTGGGGATTCCTTCTTTCTGAACGTTTTATGCCATTGACTTCCAGTGTGGCCTTTGAGCAAGTCATTTAACCTCCTTGGCTCAGTTAACCATATGGAAAATGAACATGATAATATCTCACAAGGGTATTGTGAGATTACTCAATGTTTATAAAGTGCTTGGGAAATGAAAGGCCCTGAATGGGCCTCGCAATGTCATTAATCATGTGGCCAGTTGAATGCAAGCAGCTGGAATGTTACAGAACCCTTTACTTTCTAGATAATTTCATTGCAATACCTCACAAATCATGAGGCTTAAATC
Organism: Macaca fascicularis; assembly: GCF_037993035.2. Classification (NCBI taxonomy): domain Eukaryota; kingdom Metazoa; phylum Chordata; class Mammalia; order Primates; family Cercopithecidae; genus Macaca; species Macaca fascicularis. Next base: position 87,360,152 of record NC_088378.1, read on the forward strand.
TATGAAAATTTAGACAATGAATTTCATGCCATAGTGGAGGACTTAGAATTTTTCTAAACGCTTGCTTTTGAAACGCCTTTTCATAGACGTTGTTTCTTCCTCTCTCAAGAGCAGAAAATGGTTCAAACACTCATTGCTTTATTTCAGGACCTCTACCTCTTTCTCAAGTACAGTTGGCCTTTCCTTGTCTTCATTTCTCTATTACTTTGTTTACTCATTCCACAAATGATCATTAAGCCCTAGCTACATTCCAGGTACCCTGCTAAAAGCTGGAAAAACGCAACTAAGACATGTTTTCACCTTGGAGGAGCTCCCAGTCCAGACGGAGAGAAAGACATATAAACAAATAATTATGAAGGGATATGAACTCCAAAAAGCTATGGAAATTCAAACAAGTTTTTATACAACATGTCAAGTAGTCAGTGAACTGAAATTCCCCCCCAGGAGTGATTTCCTCCTCAAAACTCACACTTGAATTCCATGAGATTGCACTAGCTATCCTGGTTCTATTACTATCATTGTTCTCCCTTATCGGTTTGTTTTTTTCTCTTTAATAAAAGTAGGTATTATCTAAAGTTTTATACTTGGTTTCTCCTCTCTCTGTCTTCCTTTTCTCAGTATAACATCTATTCCCTGATGTCAGTTATTGTCAGTATGCAGCTCTAACTCTGACCTCTCTCCTAAGTTTCAAATCTACTTGAAGATCCTTGAACTTGACATCGCCCACACCAAATTTACAATATTCCTAACACTATGACTTCCTCTGCTTGATTTCTTGAATTCTCTGAATGGTTTCCCTTATCCATGCTTTAAACCCGAGCATCACATGAGACTCTTTCTTCTTACTCATCCTCACATCAAAATGAGTACATGTCCTCTCTGTTTTGATGAAGTGAGCTTCAGAAAATTCAAGACCTCTCAGATACTATCTTCCACTGCTAGTACCTCCCATCTACATTCCTGCAGTCTCCTCTCTCCTATCCCTATTGTGAAGTTCTCCTTTCTGCGGCAATCCCTATATGCTAACAATCCAAAATTTCTTTAGCATTCTTCTATTTATATCACTCTTCTGCTCAAAAGTATTGATTGCTCCCCAATGCCTGATAAGTCAAATTTCCTCATTCTGGGACTAAGCACCTTTTGCAAAATAGCCACAAACTTGTTTTTCAGCTTCTTCTCCCACTACTTCCCCATACTGGGCATAAGATGGAGCCTGGTGGATGGTTGCTGGTCTCCAAGTGGATATCCTGTTAGTCACCTGTATATCTTTACTCTAGATCTTTACACACACTGTCCCTCCTGCCTGAAATGTCCTTCTTGGCCATCTCTGCCTAGCCCATCAAGGTCAATCTCAAACATTGCCACTTTCATACAACACCTCTTCCTAATCCCCAGTTACATTTGGCTGATTCTCCTTTCAAACCCCCAGAACTCTTTTTTTTTTTTCCAGAACTCTTTTTTGTTCACCTCTAATGGCATGAATTTTGCCCTGTTTCTACTCTGTTTGCCTTATCCCTTTCCAGTTTGAAAGCTCCTTGCGGAAACAGAATGTATCTTATTCCATCTTCATTATTACCCCCCAGCACTTAGAACAATACTTGTTGAATCAAATGAAATTAATCCTAGAAACACCTTCTTGCTGTTGATTCAAATACTCTTCATTTATATAAATGGCCATTGTTCTCCAAAATATTTTAAATACAAGAGCCAACCTCATTATTGTAAAACAAAACAAAAAAAAGCAACAAAAATCTCTGCAGTGTCTGCCTTAATAATATTAACATTTACTCTCTATTTGAATTAAACCATGAAACAATTTTTTGTGTTACTGAGTCTGTACTGTTTGTTTAGTGCTGGAATACAGAAATGAATAAGACCTAGTTCATCTCCTCAAAGAACTGAGTCAAATGCGAAAGACAAACCAATAAACAAATGCATTGCAACACCAGGTAACATGTACAAGACTAAAAATACGGGCAAAGCACGGAGGATGGAGGCAATACGTTAATCAAACGGATCATGAGTGTTAGAGAAAATACACGTAGATGGAGCCAGAGTTGTTCCAGAAAGTAAAGAGGGGGAGACAGAATTTCATGCATTTGCATTTGCAAAGGCCCAGGGGCATGAAATAATACAGTGGTAGCAGGACTGTGGCCAATTCATTCCTGCTGCCACATAAAATACATATGGTAGTGTCTCATGGGAAGAAGATAGAGAAGTAGTTGGTAGCCACATTGCAAATAGCCCTTTATATCTTACTAAGGAGTCTCAATTTTTCCTATAGATGATAGGGAGCCAGTAAAGAGTTTTAGGCAAGGCTAAGATTCTGACACTTAAATTGGATTTTCTTAAAATGGACTCAATTCTGATTTTTCAAAAATACTAGCACTGGCTAGAAAAAGGAGGTCAAGCCAAGATCTGGAGAAAAGGACTGCATTTTCGGAGGAATATGTATGCTTAAATTTATATTCGAATCTGTATGTTGAGGGCCCATTTCCCGGTAAACCTACCTTCTACAAGAGCTGCAGCAGCAACAGTATGGAGAGCAGATATGCACCAGGTAGCTATTCCAAGCATTACATTATCATTACATTACATTAATACATTATCCCATTTAATCCACCCAATAGTCATAGGAGGTTCACTGCTCAGAGGGAGAAACTGAAACCCGGAGGAGTCCAGCCACCGTCCAGGGTCCCCCATCTAGTGAGAGGGAGATCGGGGAGGAGGAGCCCCCCTAGGCAGCCTGCGTGTCACAGCTCCATGTAGTGCTGCGAAAACTGCGGAACGTATCTGCGCCTTGTTTGTTTTCCTCTTCTTTTTAATGTGAGAACAATTATGTTTACTCTGTACTTCAGAAACCGGTCCTGCAGCCCAGTGTTGATAAAGAAGGGCTCTGAGACAGGCGCTGCTAGCACCGCAAAAGCCTTCCGGCCGGGAGGGGCTCCTTGCTACTCAGCAGAGCGCCTCCCGCTGTGGAAAAGAACGCGATTGTTATTCAAAACAAAAATATTCTTACCAGCACTGAAAACTACATTTACAAGTTAAGCACACGTTTTCTAAAAGTAGAGAAGATTCCAGGAGGGAGGGAGCATCTCTCGCAGCCTGGAGGGAGGAGACATCTAATTGCCTATTCATGAGGGAGCCAGTCTCTCAGGGACTGTAACATTTCCAAACCGGCTGTGCAGAGAATGGCAGCGACTGTGAAAACAGCAGGTCCCTGAATTCAAAATCTTGATGTAAACATATACAACACAAATCCAAATGCTCGCTTTTCATCAACTGCGGAATCTGTAATCTGTAATCTTAGCACTTTGGATCTTATATTGTTAGATTTGGTGTACGGGTGCATGTATACTTACAGGCATGGAATTCACGTATGTACAGCCCAAGATATTAATGTGATAAAAAAGATTCCAAAAACCACATCTGAAAATCTGCTACATTACTTTGGAGTCACGAGTCACACACATGTGTGCATGTTCATGCATGCGCGTGCACACCTACACACACACACACACACACACACACAGATAATACACATCTCTGGCTTTCTCTATTTTGAGGTGTGGAGGTGTAGAGTAAATCTCCCCTCTTCTCCTTGTATTTTCCCTCAAATTGCCCAAATCTTTGTACCTTTGAAAAAGCTCTGGGTCTCTCTCTGTGAACCTTTACAAAAGAAAGAATATGTCAGAAATTAATTGAAGCAAACCTGCTGCAGAAAATGGACATGTGCCTCGCACGACAAAATTCTTACCTCCTTCTCAAATTTGAAATTTTGACTGCCTAAAATTGTTGTGTAATGGAACAAGAATTCTAGCGAGACTAAAATATCTGCATAGCCACTTCAGTTTCATCCTGTTCTGTCTGAATGTACATAAAGCTAACACTCCTCTACGTGAAGGCTCCCCAAACCCACTGCCTTCCATTCCGGGCTCAATAATAATGAGGGTCAAAGTGAGCTCAAGAAAGGTGCATGTGTGAAATGGTAAAATGCTCTAAGGTAGAGCTCCTCACTCCTGAATGTGGTTTTGCAGGGCAAGGACAGGCATAGGGACTGCCAAGTTTTGATGCTGGGTAGGTTTCTAGGACCCTTATGGAGGGGGTGTGGAAGTGGGATTCTAGGGAGAGACCAGGCTGCTAACTGGAAAGCTTTGAGGTTATAAGAAGTGAGAATGATGAAAATGATACCCTCTAGATTTGGAGATGACAAATGAAGATAGGATGGTGCCTTGGGCACAGACATAAGGAGCTTGAGACCATGCCACACTTCAAAAGTGAGAAATGGCTAAATTCCATTAAGGACCACGTAACTACCCGATGATTTGCTATAAAAATATTCAACTGGCTACGTATTTTAAGAAACCAAAAGTTGCTGCATGGGACTAGACTAAAAAGAGAAGTTAGGAGGTGAAGAGGAAGAAGACAATGACCAGTTCAGGAAATAGTGGAGTGTCAGAAGAAAAGCATCCTTTGGAGACCTGAAAGCAGGGTCAGCCTTTTGAGGATGATCTAAGCTGATACTGGAAAATGTTAGTTTGAATGCCATTAAACATAATCCAGTGGCAAGGATGTCAGTGGGCTCCTGATGTGAAGAAGAAAGAAGCCAAAGTTAGTCTATGAAAGTAAGCGGCTTAAGGGGCCCCAACCAAGAGCAAAAGATGCCCTTGATCAATAGCTAACACATGTGCCTCCAAATCAGCTCAGTGTCTCCATCATGTTTTCAAGGTACCACCACTGACAAGCCACGTATCAATGTGGACGCTTCACACACACTGGCATGAATACCAGAGGTTTGTCTACACTTGAATTTGATGTGGTAAATTCCAGTTGATCTAGTGACTGTCTGTGCAAAGGGGCTCAGAAACCTCAGGGGGCATGGGAAGAGATTGTGTGAGGCAGTCAGCCCACTTTGACACAGAGCCAAACCCTCTCCACACGCAATGCATGCGTTCATAGCCAATCATAGCAAGCAGGAGGGCAAAGTTCTGTTGTGTACCTCAGTACTAAAATGTCTTGCCTAATCCTCAAGGGACACACCAGTGTGATAGTGTATGGATTTCTCACCACCCAGAATCAATTCTTGGTCATTTACTGAGGACTGGGAAATATATAGCTCAGACAAATTAATCCAGAGTTAATCTCCAACCTCTTATAAGCCAGCAGTTACAAATACTTGCTGACAGAATCCTTCACCAGAACTGTTTTGACAAAGGCAAGTTTCCTCTGATCCCCTCTTTATTTCATTCCCTCTAAGAAGATTTACTAATGAACTGAGCAAAACCTTAGCAAAGGGTAGAAGATGAAGTGAGCCTCTAAAAATTCAAGTGCTGGGATTCACTGGAAATAAAACTCTGTTACAACTTCCCTCCAGAACTTGAAAATTAATTATGGCCATTTTCAAGGAGGGTCAATGTATTAGTTTGTTTTCACACTGCTATAAAATAAAGAACTGCTATAAATAAAGAACTACCTGAGACTGGGTAATTTATAAAGAAAAGAGGTTTAATTGGCTCACAGTTCCACATGGCTGGGGAGGCCACAAGTAACATACAATCATGGTGGAAGACAAAGAGGAAACAAGGCATGTCTTACACGGTGGCAGCAGAGAGAGAGAGAGAGAGCGCAAGAATGAACTGGGAAGTGCCACTTTTAAACCATCAGATCTCATGAAAACTCATTATCATGAGAACAGCATGGGGGAAACCACCTCCATATCCAAGCCCCTCCTACCAGGTCCCTCCATTGACATGTGGGGATCACATTTCAAGATGATATTTGGGTAGGACACAGAGCAAAACCATATCAGTCAATTAGTTAAGAACAGAGTTAATCAATAAGAATGTACTGTGGCCAAGCGTGGTGGCTCACACCTGTAAGTAATCCCAGCACTTTGGGAGTCCAAGGCGAGTGGATCACCTGAGGTCAGGAGTTCGACACCAGCCTGGCCAACATGGTGAAACCCATTTCTACTAAAAATACAAAAATTAGCCAGGTATGGTGATGGGCACCAGTAATCCCAGCTACTTGGGAGGCTGAGGCAGGAAAATCACTTGAACCCAGAAGGTGGAGATTGCAGTGAGCCGAGACTGTGCCATTGCACTCCAGCCTGGGCGACAAGAGCGAAACTCCATCTCAAAAAAAAAAAAAAAAAAAAAAAAAAAGATTGCACTGAGCCCCGGAGGGTGCCAGACACTTCTGAAACAGGGCAGGTGTTGCATCCAGGTCCAGGTCCTCTCTCGCACCTGAGTCAAGTCGACATGTGTACAAGATGATTTTCCAATGCTCAGCCACAGCCCATCTCAGTAAAACAGTAGACACAGCAAAGTGAGTCTTTGGCCTCCCCCACAATTCCTCCTACATTCCTGCTCTTCACTGAATGTCAACAAATCTTTCCAAAGTTTCTTCTTAACTAAGGTAATTAGAATTCAAGGTGTGATCCCTCCTGGGAAGGGGGAAAATGTGAAATCAAAAAAGCTATCAGGACCAAAATAAAGGCTAAAACAGGGGGCTGACAAGCAATGGAGTTGATGTTTTGAAGTAGAGGTCCTCAATTTTACCATGTACACAAGGTTGACACGACCCCAGCAGCTAGGATGGAAGAGAGAGAACTCTGCAAAAATAGGCATGTTGTAAAAAGCTCACTCATCACTCCCCTCCACATCAAGGGTTTTTTGGAAGGGAGCTTAGCAGGTAGCAGGCTGGCAGTGTCCTCATCCCACTCAGCACAGTGGGAAGGGTGTCTCCCATCCCCTGGTGAGATCTTTGTGAGATCATTCCTAACACTTAGTCTCAAAGCACATACATATTAAAGTCAATGTTAAAACATTTCAGATTGATTAAGGACACACTCAATTGACAATGCTCTCTGTAACAGCTTTGTGCCGCTGGGTGTCAGAACATATTTCCTGCTTATTTCAACACCAAACCCTAGGTGTAGCTGCCACGACTTCCACCAAATTCCAATTATTTCATTTTGAAAGATGCCACCCATGGACAGTACATTGGGAACCTCACTTTGAAGTTAAGACTTTTCTAAACCACGCTGGTTTAAAATCCCAGGGAATTCCTTTCTGCAGCAAAGCTCCTAGGGGGTTTTTACACAAGGAAATGAAAAACTAAAATTACAGTATAAGGTATTCAACTGACTTCCCTGGGGGATTTTGGCTGGGAAGAAATATACTACTGTGAAAATTTTATCTATCAGAGGCTTGTAAGATTCATCTTTTTCACTCGTAAACCCACGTAAGCTGTTCAAAAACCTCAGATTTGGGGCATTTTTGCTTGCAATTTATTATTCGGAAATAATATATTTTATTAAATTATGTTTTAACTTATTTGTTTTAAATGTGCTCATAAGCTTTTTTGCTTTGGTATGCATTTTAATTCGGTTTTTATAAGTAATCATGTCCATGGTACAAAATTCAAAAAGTACAAAATGAGACATAGGAAAAAGTCAGTCTCATTACATCTCTGTCCCCCAGTAGCAGAGGCAACGACTGCCACTATGTTTTAGTGTAACTTCTAGATATATTCCAAGCGTTTCCAAATATAGACATATATGTAAAAGTGGATTTTTTTTTTCTTTTTTTTTTTTTTTTTTGAAATGGAGTCTTGCTCTGTCACCCAGGATGAAGTGCAGTGGCGCAATCTCAGCTCACTGCAAGCTCCACCTCCCGGGTTCACGCCATTCTCTTGCCTCAGCCTCCAGAGTAGCTGGGACTACAGGCGCCCGCCACCATGCCAGGCTAATTTTCTGTATTTTTAGTAGAGATGGGGTTTCACCATGTTAGCCAGGATGGTCTCGATCCCCTGACCTCATGATCAGCCTGCCTCGGCCTCCCAAAGTGCTGGGATTAGAGGTGTGACCCACCGTGCCCAGCCAAAAGTGGATTTTTTTAAAGATAAATGATAGTAGATTATACCAGGTGTTCCAAACGTTGCTTTTTTCACTTAGTAATATACTTTAGAGCATGTTCCATATCAATATATTATTTTTAACTGCTGCAGAACACTCCATCGTATTACCACACCAAATTTCATTCAATTAGTCCTTTCTGGATAAAAATTTAGATTGTTTCCAATCTTGTGCTGATACAAACAATACTGCAATAAATAAGTCATTTAACAGAAGGTGAACATATCTGTAAATGAGCATATCTAAATATAGAAGTATAACTGCTGGGTCAAATGGTGTATTTGTTTTTTAATTTTAATAAATCTCATAAATTGCCTTTCCTAGAGATTACTACAACACTGAGCGCCTGTTATTGTGTATTTTCAAAGTGTATTATCAATTTTTTAAAAAGTTTTGCCAGTGTGATAAGTGAAAAATAATGTCATTGCAGTTTTATTTTGACTTCTTTTTGTTTAAATGAGGTTGAGCTCCTTTTCTTATGTTGTAGAGCCGTTTGTATTTACTTTTCTGTGAACTGTCTTCATATCCTTTACCTAGTGTTCTAATGGATGTAGAATCTTTCTCTTACTGATTTATTAGCTCTTTACATGTTAGGAAAATCAAGCTTTTGCTGAGATAGGCTTTTAAAATGTTTTACCAGGTTTTGATCTGCCTTTTCATTTCTGTAAACCAACTTCTGTTGCTTTTTGCCATACATAAATGTTTGATGTTTTTCAATAGGATTTTAGAAGTATCTTAAATGTTTGAAAAATTACTTACCAAATAATTGCTCAATATCATAGGCTTGATATCTATCCTCTTAGAGCAAGACTAAGAGCTCTACATTACACCTGTATTCGTTTTCTGTATTGCTTAACAAATCACCATAAACTTAGCACCTTTAAACAATTCCCATTTATTATCTCAAATTTTCTTTGCATCAGGAGTCTGAACATGTCTTACCTGGGTCCTCTGCATAGGGTCTCACAAGCTGCAACTAAGATGTTGGCCAGGACTGGGGTCTCATCCGGGGCCTCAACTAGAAAAGGATTTACCTCTAAGCTCATCAGGTGTTTGGAGAAGTCACTTTTCCTTAGGGCTGTAAGATTTGTGGCAGCTCCCTCTTCAAAGTCAGCAATGGAAAGGGAAACTCTAGAGCCAGCATACTGGCAAAAATGGAGTCTATATAATGTAACATAATCATGGGAGTGACATCCTATTACCTTTGCCATTTTCTCTTGGTAGAAGCAAGTCACAGTCCCACCCCCACTCAAGGGGAGGGGATTGTATGAGGGCATGAATACCAGAAGTCAAGAATCACTGGAGTCACTTTAGGATCTGGGTGTTACAGGCATGATATGAAGTTCTGTGGAAAAGTATAGAAATAAAACAATTGGGCAATATTCCTTCAGGAACTTAAAAGTCTAGTAGAAAAGATAAAAATAATTTTAATATAAGCCATAATATGGTATCTTTTACCAAAAGTGGTACAAAATAAAACATTATGCAAGTTTAGAAGAGGAAGAGGGACTTTGAGAGATTTTGAGACGTCTTCTCAGAGAAGATGGCATTTGAGTTGAGCTTTAAAAATTTTTTTTTTAATTTTTAATTTTGTGTAGAGATGAGGGTCTCACTACGTTGCCCAGACTGGTCTCAAACCCCTGGTATTAGGAGACCCTCTCACCTCAGCCTCCCAAAGTGCTTTGGGATTACAGGTGTGAGCCACCGCACCTGACCAAGTTGAGCTTTCTAATGGTGGTGGTTGTTGCTGTTGCTATCCTTATTACTTAACAATTAGCATTTATTAACTCTATGCCAGGCAGGATGCCATGCAGATGAGAGGCCTCACCTTCTTTCCAGTCAGAATAGCTCCATTTTCATCTGTTTTACATATTTCACTATAAGATTTTTATTTTATTGAAGGGTTTTTATGGCTGAAAAACAGATGTGAAACCATTGGTTGGACTGGGTAGGGGCTTTGGAGAAAATCAATTCAGTGTCAGACCAAAGGTTCCAAACTGAGTTCAAAATCTACAAAAACTGAGGCCCAGAAGACAAGACCAGAGGTCCATGCAGTGACCATTACATCATAGGGAGACTGACTGGAGAGCAGAAAATCTGACCCTCATCTGGTCCTGGCCTAGGCTTGGTCACAAGAGAAATCAGTTGTCCAAGTTAGTGAGAAGAGGAGCAAACTGAATCAATGCTAGGCCCTGATTTAAGTGCTTGAGGCAAAGAGCACAGACTGTCCCTAGAGTCTAACATCGGGCCTACTGTTAAGTGACAGGTTGGAGGGGAATGGGAAAAAAGTACAGGGTATCATTTGTAAAAATTTGGAGACTGCCATGGCAGGAGAGCAATATGCAGGGTGAGTTTGACTTTCCTGGATAGTCATCTTGAAAGTCTTCTGACTAGCGCAGTTATAGAGAAAAACTCTTTTATTTCTTAATGTCACACTTTGTATCCTACTTCTCATTCAGAAAAGTCTTTGATAATAGCCACGTACTGTTTGAGAGGGCTATGGATGACCTGCCTGAGAATGTTGTATCTTTTAAAATCTATTATTTAAAATAATATCTTTAACTTGCTATCATCTCAAGCAATGGCTTTCTAACTGTACTCTTGTGTGGAGCCTCAAGGCCATCTCAGGAATTCAAGGTATGGGAGGAGGGACCCAGGCTCCAGACACCACCTTAACCAAAGCAGCTCTGCTTTTATTGGTTTCATTTGCTTAAAATTCCGTAGGTTTGTTGATTCAAGAAAGGGTTTCTTAGATTTAAATTATTTTAAAATGATTTTTAAAGTATCTATTAGTTTCCTTATCTTTACCACGAAAAATCAGTCTAATTTCCTTTTAGTCACATTTTGTTTTTGACCATAGATGGTATTACCCAGGGTGACTCCCCTCTTTATTCATCAGACTTAACTCAAAATCATTCTGGTGCCAGAGTGCTACAAAAAAAAAAAATCAAATCTTTGCTCAAAGAATAAAGATTAGTCATTAATGTGAAGATTTAACAGAATGTGCTGTCATCTCTGAAGAAAATTCCAGCAGAGGAGTTCTGCAAATGTTTCCAGCAGCTGTATCATCTTTGCAATAAAAATACAACTCCTCAGGTACTTTAAAAGATAAAGTATTGAATAGTAAACATAATGAAGATCCTCATTATTCAGAGTTCACACTTATAATTTATATTCTTTTTTTTTTTTTTTTTTTAGATGGATTTTCGCTCTTGTCGCCCAGGCTGGAGTGCAATGGTGCGATCTCTGCTCATTGCAACCTCCACCTCCCGAGTTCAAGCGATTCTTGTACCTCAGCCTCCCAAGTAGCTGAGATTACAGGCATGTGCCACCACGTCCAGCTAATTATTTTGTACTTTTGGTGGAGATGAGGTTTCACCATGTCAGTCAGGCTGGTCTCAAATTATCCACCTGCCTCGGCCTCCCAAAGTGCTGGGATTACAGGTGTGAGTCACTGCACCCGGCCTTATAATTTTTATTCTTTAGAAGAAAATCCAAAGATCTGCAACATAAGGCCTGAGTTTGAATTTAAAACTCTGGGATACTGGCACATGGGAAGTAAACCTTTTCAACCAAACTTCGTCACCCTGTAAGAAATAGCTTGCATGAAGGGTCCACTTGCACATTTTTGTGTAGGAATCACTTATAATCTTCAGTTATAACTTACTTTATTTGGCAAAGAAAATATGCATTCTTCTGACATACACCCCAGTGATCTTCCCTAAGTCATTCACTGCAGTCAAACCCAAACAAGCCCCAAGGGTTCCCTACTGTGGGACGTCAACCAGAGAGTAAGCATGTGTAATGGGTAAAAACTTTAGGCCATAAACTCAGATACACAAAAATGTATGACTTCATTTTTATGAAACTCAATTTATATCTCAAATACCTATTTTCAACACGTAATCCCAATCAATTCAAGACTTCTCTATCACGACCTCCCCATCTTCAACTCTTACCCTACCCCTGGATATCATTTATGTTACAGTTGACATCACAGGGTCAAGACATAACGAAGGAACAATTCTTGATCGTTATTACTTATCACTGTTAGACTTCACGGAGACATTATATCTTATCAGGACTCTACACAGTTATCATCTTCACAATCATTGCTAGCCTGGCCCAAACTATGAGACCCCTACAGGTCTGGATTTTTCTCAGCTATACCAATACCTTTCTTGGGTATGTGGTAAATATTTTCTACCTGTACCATTCTGGGTATGAGAAAACTGCAAAGTGGTCCTAATCTGGTCTGTCTACATACTTGTCTTAGTCTGCTTAGGCTGCCATAAAAAATACCATAGACCAAGTGGCTGAAATAACAGAAATTTATTTTCTCACAGTTCTGGAGGCTAGAAGTCCCAGATCAAGGTGCTGGCAGACTGGGCTCCTGGTGAGGGCTCTCTTCCTGGCTTGTAGCCTTCTTGCTGCGTTCTCATAGGGTCTCTCTTCTGTGGCACATGGAGAGAGAGGGAGAGAGAGGGAGCAAGCTCTGGTGTCTCTCTTCTCATGAGGACACTAATCCTTTAAGACCAGGGTCCCACCCTTATGACCTCATTTAACCCTAATTACTTCCTTAGAGGCCTCATCTCCAAATACAGCCCCACTGGGGTCAGGGTTCCAGCATATGAATTTTGGAGGGGACACAAACAGTCAGTCTATAACACTCCACATAGTGATCTTAACTCTATTGCTGATCTGTGGAGCAATCCATGAATGTTGCACCTCCTTATGTTCCACCTAGGAAAAGACACATATGCTTGTTCTGCTCTTGGAACCCTAAAGCTAACTAAGGTTTCTATAGTGTGCACTCTTCCCTTACATCACTGAAGACAGTTCTAAGGGGAGAAGGCAGGGAGCAAGGCCTCTTTTTAGAGCCAAAAACCAGCATATCATTCTTTTCCTCAACTCTAATTGTCCTCAACTCCCTCCCATATAGGGGTTCTTGTTGTATCAGGGAAAGGAAATCTGACCCACACAATTACGCACACTTCCAAATCCATATTTTAGACTTTATTCCCTGAGTCTATCAGGGCTTAGACTTTGAAAGTCAAAAACTCGAGCACTTTTATATCAAACACCTTGGCTCTTGAACTTCCACTTTGGACCAAGATGGAACAACAGAAACAGATGTACTTTTCTTCCTGAGACAAATGACAAATGAGACACAATTTATAAAACAATGTTTTCTATGACATTAGACATCAAGGAGAAGGGGAGGTAATCCCTGAGATGAGGGAAACACATGAAGTAACTTCTACAATTTTACTAGCTTACTTCCTGGGGAGTTTCCATGCTACAATGCATGGGTGCGTGGGGATTCAAGTGGAGTCTGGATGTTTCAGCAATTTGAAAAGATGGAGCTGGGAGTTCAGAAAGGCCAAATATTAGAATTCACAGAAGCAAAGTATTGCAGGGAAAAGTGCTTGCCAAAGAGAGAACTGAAGAAATATGAAGAGGTCCCCTGAAGACTTCAGCTGCATACTGATCAGTGTGTGTCAGGAAACAACCTGAGGCCAGGGATAGAGCCAGCAAAAGATGCATGGGAAGCAATCCCCACAGGTGACATCAGACTAGCAATAATTCCTGTTCCCACCAGCTGGAGGGGAAAGCCTCATAATTCATGGCGCACAGAGTACTCAGAAAGGATTTGCCTCTGTAGTGAGGAAAAATCAGCCACATTACTTAGGCAGCCTTAGTCCCACCTAAAGAAAAGCATAAAAGCAACACTCAAAAGCCTAAAGCTGTTTCTGTAACTCAATTATACCCTAGAACAGAATTAAGTAATATTTACAGAAATAAAAACACATCCTACACCTAATAGGATAATATTGGCAATGTCTGGTATCCAATCAAAAATTATCAGGCACACAAACAAACACAAAAATATAACCCATAATGAGAGAAAAATTAGCATAACTCAGTAATAAAACAGATGATAGAATTAATAAATAAGGATATTAAACATTATTATAATGGAATTCCATATGTTCAAGAAGCTAGAAGAAAGATTAAACATGTTAAGTAGAGACATAGAAGATATTTTCAAAAGATAAAATAAAACTTCTAGAGATGAAACCTACACCGTTTGAGGTTAAAAATACACTCGATGAAATTAAAAGATTAGTCACGGCAGACAAAAAGCTTAGTAAACTTGAAGATTAAGTAATAAAACCTATCCAGATATGGAACAGAGAGAGGAAAGACTGAAAAAAAAAAAAAAAGAGAGAAACAAATATCAAGGACTCATGGGAAAAGTTCAAGCATCCCAGTACACATGAAGTTGAAATACTCAAAGAAAAGGAGAGAATAGCAGGAATAGAAAAGTATTTTATGAAATAGTTGGGAAAAATTATCCAAATTTGATGAAAACTATAAACCCACATATCTGAGAAGTTCAACAAATCCAAGTTCATGAAACTCAAAGAAACCTATACCAAAGTACATCATGACTAACTTTCTTAATACTTGTAATAAAGAAACTATCTTAAAAGCAGCCAAAGGAAAATAACACATTATGTACACAGAAACAAAAATAAGGATGACAGCAGATTTCTCTTTAGAAACAATACAAGCCAGAAACAGTGGAGCAATATTTTTAAATATTAAAAGGAAAAACAAAATAAAGCTCAAATATTGTCAACATAAAATTTTTTACCCTGTTAAAATATCTTTCAAAAACAAGGTGAAATAAAGACTTTTTCAGAAGAACAAAAGCTAAAAAAAAAAATTGTCAAAAGCAGACCTACACTTGTGATGGAAATATTAAAGTCCTTCAGGCAGAAGGAAAATAATACCAAACAAAAATCTGAATCTAAACAAAAGAATATGTAGAAATATGAGTAAATAGAAAACTATGTGAGCATATACAAAAGACTTCTTACTTACTGTTTAAATATCTTTAAAAGATAATTGATCAATTAAAATGAATATAATAATTTACTGTGAAGTTTATAATGTATAGAAGTAAAATACATGACAACAATAGCACAAAGGCTGTGAGGGGGGAAACAGAAGTATATTGCCATAACATTCTTATGCAATATGTAAGTGGTATTCTATCACCTAAAGATAGATGGAGGTAAATTGTTGTAGGTACTACAAACTCTAAAGCAACCACTAAAACAACACAAAAAGCTATTAGTAATAGCTAATAAACCAACAGAAGGGATTAAAAGGAATCATAAAATATAGTCAATCAAAAAGAAGGTGGGAAAGGGAACAAAGAACAGATGGGACAAATGGAAAACAAACAGCAAGATCACATAGATTTAAACACAAATGTATCAATAACCGTATAAAATGTACATATTCTAAATATCACAATTAAAATGCAGAGATTCTCATATTGGATAAAAAAGCAAGTCCAAGTCTTTGCTGCCTAATGATATCCACTTTACAAACATATATAAATAGGTTAAAAATTAGAAGGGTGGAAAAAATATACCATGTTAACAGTCAAAAGAAGGTCAATGTGGCTATTTTAATATCAAATAAAGTAAATTTCAGGGCAAAGAATATTACTAAGGATAAAAGGAGTCAAATTTATCAAGAGAATATGACAATCCTAAATGTTTATATACCTCATAATAGACCTTGAAGATACATGAAGCAGAACTGATAGAACTACTAGGAGAAACACACAGATCCACTATTATAGATGGAGACTTCAATACTACTACTCTTACTAGTTGATAAAACAATTAGACAGAAAATCAGTAATGATATAGAAGACATAAACAACACTATCAACCAATTAGACCTAAGTGTCATTTACAGAATACTCTACCCAAAAGCACAGAATACACATTTTTTATTCAAGTGCACCAGGGACATTTACAAAGATGGACTCTATCCTGAACCATAAAATAAGTCTCAATAAATTTAACATTATTCAAACCACACAAAGAATGTCATCTGATCATAATAGAAAAATAAAAAGATATCTGGAAAATTCCAAAATATTACAGAAACTAAATAACACACTTCTTAGTAGCCCATTGGTCAAAGAATTCCAAAGGGAAATTAGAAAGTATATTTTGAATAAAAATGAAAACACAACATAATAAATTTTAAAGGATGCAGGTAAGCAGTACTTATGGGGGGAAATGTATACCACTAATCACCTATATTAGAACAGGTCTCAAATCAATAATCTGTTTTTACCTCAAGACACAAGAAAAAAAAGAGCAAATTAAACCCAAAGTAACAGAAGAAAGCATATAACAAATACATTAGAAGTTCATAAAATAGAAAAACAACAGAGAAAAGTAAATCACAAGCATGCTCTTTGAGAATATCAATAATATCAATAAATCTCTAGCCAGACTGATCAGAAAGAAAATACAAATTACCAATATTAAGAATGAGAAAGATGATATCACTAGATTCTACAGGCATTAGAAAGACATTAAGAGAATATTATAAATAGTTTTATTCCTATACATTGCATTAGTGATCCCAGACAGTGCAATAAGTCAAGAAAAAGGAAATAATAATCCAGTTGAAAAGAAAATATAAAATTATCTTCACTCACAAATGACATGATTGTCTATGTAGAAATCTAATAAATGAGCTTAAGAAAGTTGCAGGATACAAGACCAATATACAAAAATTAATTGTATTTAATATTTCCACAGAGTAACAATGAACATTAGAAATTGAAAATTTTTAAATGCTATTTATAAAAGCATTGAAATATGAAATGCTGTGGGATAAATCTGATAAAATATGTGATGTTCTATACACTAAAAACTATAAAACATTGCTCAGTAATAGTAAAGAACTATCTCTTCAAAATGAAATACATTCACTTTGTTTGTCAGAAGACTCATATTTTTAAGATGTCTACTCTTCTTAAATTTTAGATTCAATGCTATCCCAATAAAAAAAAATCCAGCAAACTTCTTTTAGGAATTGACAAGCTGATTCTAAAACTCATTTGGAAACATAAAGGACCCAGAACAACAACAATAACAACAAAACCTTTAAAAAAGAAGAAACCTGGAGGGCTTACAGCACCTGATTTCAAGACCTAATTAACTATAATAATCAAAGCAATGTGATATTGCAGTCTTGGTGTAAATATAGACAAATACAATCATCTCCCTTTATCCACAGTTTCACTTTTCCATAGTTTCAGTTACCTTCAGTCAACCACGGTCTAAAAATATTAAATGGAAAATTCCAGAAAGAAATTCATAAGTTTTAAATTGCATGCCATTCTGAGTTATGTGGTGAAGTCTTGTGCCTTCTCACTTCGTCCTGCGTGGGACATGAATCATCCTTTGTCCAGCATATCTATGCCGTAGATGCTACCTGCTTGTTAGTCATTTAACAGCCATCTGGGTAATCAGATCAAAAAATTTGTATAAATAGGATTTGGTACTATCCATGGTTTCAGGCATTCACTGGGGGTCTTAGAACATACCCCCCACAGAAAAGGGGGGACTACTATAGATCCAGGAAACAGAAGAGACTCACCACATAGGGACAACTAAGTTTTGACAAAGGCAATTCTGCAGAGAAAGGGTAGTCTTTTCAACAAGTGGTAATGGAACAGTTGGCTATCCATAGGCAAATAAACTTTATACCTTTCACTACATTCAAAAATTAACTCAAAATAGATCATATACCTAAATGTAAAGACTAAAATTATTAAACTCATAGAAGAAAACATAGAAGAAAATCTCTGTGGCCTCAGGTTAGGCAATACTGAAAGCACTATCCATAAAAGAAAGAATTGACATATGGGATTTCATTAGAATTAAGAACTTCTGCTCTTCAAAAGATACTTTTAAGGGAATGAAAAAAACAACCAAGTCACAGATAGGGAGAAAATATTTGCTAATCACATAGATAATAAAGGACTTGGACCCAGGATATTTTTTAAAATCTCAATACTTAATTTTAAAAAATTTTTAATGAGCAAAAGATTTGAACAGCCACCTCACCAAAAATGATATACAGATGGCAAATAAACACATGAAAGATGCTCACAACCATTAATCATTAGGAAAGTGCAAAATAAACGCATAATTAAATACCACAACACACCTATTATAATATCTGCAATTAAGACCAACCATACCAAGTGTCAGCAAGGATGTGGAACCATGAGAGTGCTCATGCAGTCTTGGTGGGAATGTAAAATGGTGAAAATTCTTTGGGAAACAATTTGGCAGATGCTTCAAAAATTAAACATGCACCTACTACATGACTCAGTTCACTACTAGCTATTTACCCAGTAGAAATTAAAACATGTGTCCATACAAAGACTTGTACACAAATGTTCACAGAAGCTTTATTTGTTATAGCCAAAATCTGTAAACAATCCAAATGTTCATCAATAGGTAAATGAAGACACAAACCATGTTGTAGTCATATAGTGAAATACTACTCAGCAATAAAAAGAAATAAACTATTAATACCATAATCCGGATAAATCTTGAAACAATTATGATGAGGGAAAAAAGCCAGACAAAGAATAAATACTGTATTATTCCTTATATATACACAATTCTAGAAAGCATGCAGGCTAACATATAGTGATAGAAAGCAGATTAGGGGTCTTCTAGGAATACAGGGCAAAGTGAGAGGGAGGAAGGAGGAATTATAAAAGCATAGAGTAACTTTTGATCATGTTTATTATGCTAATTGTGATGATGGTTTCATGAGTGTTTACATATGTTCAAACTCATAATATTGCCTATTTTCAATACATATTATTTACTTTATGTCAATAAAGCTGTTTTAAAATGTTTTGACTCTTGAAACTCATATGGGTTCTTTTTTTCCCTCTCTTTTTTCTGTAGTAACTCTTCTCTAAGGCCATGGATGCCACAACTGAAGGGCAAAGAATACAAGGACATGCACAAGGGAATAAACCTAAGTTTGTATCTGAAAATACATTATGTTATACAAGCACCAGAGTCCAGTGGAGGGAACAGTGTACAAATGGTGGTTAATCTGGCTGTGTGACATAGCTTCCATTTTGAAAGGGTTCTGTTGATATCATACGCATGTCCAATTTTGTTGTGAAAATGTTAGGGGTCAGAGAGCTTGCCCATAGCAAAATTGTGAGGTGAATAAATCTTGTCTTTAGCATTCCTCAATTCTTTTGGACTTTCTCCTCACCTATAACTTTCCATATTACGCTTCCTCTTCTCCCATCATTGCTTCTCCTCCAATCAAGACCCACTGCGTTTATGCTTCCACCAACCATCCCACTCCCTTATATTCTGGCAGACACTGAAAAGTTATATGATCAATTTAGCCTTACAAAGACATTAGTAATTCAATGTGAATCACTATGCATGGCATAGGATTTCATAGCCTAGATGCTGGAGCCAGGGTACCTGCATCCAAATTCCAGCTCTGTCACTGACTAGCTGTGTGACTTTGGGCATGGTGCTTAGCCACTTGGAGTCTCAGTGTCTTCATCTGTAAAATACACATAATTTTACCTACCTCACAGGTTATGAGGATTAAATGAGTCAATAATTATGAAGTACTTAAAACAGTTCTGGTCCATGGCAAGCACAATGTAAGTGTTTATGAAACAAATTAATTAAATACCACTGTCCATGGACTATTGTTCTAAAATGAAAAAGAATGCTTACATCAAGGAAATGAATTCTTAATCTGTCAAGGGGTAAAAGCACCTTCCTGACCCATCTCATATCCCCCGACCTGGGTGCCCACCACTTCTGCCTCTGCATCAGCCCACCGTGGCATTCTCAACGCCCTCATTAGAAATCTATGGAGATGCTAATGTCACTCTTCCTGATTTGGATCAACGGAACTCACTGCTGTCCTCAGAGCTACCATCCTGGTGCTCTGCTCTGCTCAAACATCTCAGAGCCCTAAGCGTAAAAGCCGCCAGCCCTCGGCTGAAAACGCAGGAAACCTGTGGCTGCAGATTCAGGCAGTAATAAGTACACACGCTAATGCAATTCCACAACCTCCTGGGTGAAATATTAACTCTTTCAAAGCTACGTAAACCCAGACAGAATAACTCATTAAAAGCATTTCAGGGCCGGGCGTGCTGGCTTATGCTTGTAATCCCAGCACTTTGGGAGGCCGAGGCGGGCCGATCACGAGGTCAACAGATGGAGACCATCCTGGCCAACATTGTGAAACCCCTTCTCTACTAAAAATACAAAAATTAGCTGAGTGTGGTGGCACGGGCCTGTAGTCCCAGCTACTCGGGAGGCTGAGGCAGGAGAATTGCTTGAACCCGGGAGGCCGAGCTTGCAGTGAGCCGAAATTACGCCACTGCACTTGAGCCTGGAGACAGAGCGAGACTCTGTCCCAAAAAAAAAGAAAAAAAAAAAAATCAGAGCTATTAATCACAGTAGCTTTTAAAAGACAGTGGAGCCGCAGCATCATTTGAAGGGAACTCAAACTTTCTCAGTGTTATTTATTCCTCCAGTGCCTAAGTCCTCTTGAGGAAGAAACTATATCCAGAAGGATTAGAAGATTTCTCTTGAAAATCTATTAACCCAGTAGAGGCAGGAGTGGAATATATACCCTGAGCTTTTTTACTCTTTTTTTAAGTTCACAATTAGGATGTTTTTCAGGCTTCTGGCTCAGTGGTGTGTCATTATCCTCTAGGACAGCAACCCTAGTTTATAACATGGCCAATTTCCATCTGGATCCTGGAGTCCAGGACCACAAGGACCTTTTTAGTCAAGATTTTTCCCACAATCCTTTCCTGAGTGTCCTTACAGCACAAGCCTCTTCCTTCCATAGCATAGTAACTATTGGGGGAGGGGGATACCTCTCTTTCCCACAGACTCATTCTCAAACCTCCTGTTGGTGGGGAAAAAGCAATGTTTACATACATGACATGCCCCCAGGAACTGCTGATTTAAACAGGGTGGACATCCAAACCAAAACTAACCCATCTTATGGTCAACTGGTGCCTAATTATTCTCTCTTCTACAAGAATTAAAATTGACAGAGGCTGGCCAGGCACAGTGGCTCATGCCTGTGATACCAGCACGTTGGGAGGCCAAGGCAAGTGGATCACTTGAGGCCAGGAGTTTGAGACCAGCCTGGGCAACGTGGAGAAACCCTGTCTCTACTACAAATAAAAAAATTAGCCGGGCGTGGTAGTGCACACCTGTAATCCCAGCTACTCAGAAGGCTAAGACATGAGAATCACTTGAACCCAGGAGGCGGAGGTTGCAGTGAGCCAAGATCACACCATTGCACTCCGGCCTGGGTGACAGAGTGAGACTCTGTCTCAAAAAAAAAAAAAAAAAAGGAATCAACAGGGGCTGTATTTAGATGGACCTTGGAGGACACATTGATCTGGGCTGATGGACATTTGGGGCCATGCAGGGAAACATGGGAAAGAGGGTTGAGAGAACAAGAGGGAGAAGGGTTGTAAAAGCAGAGAGAAGATCACACAGCCTATAAGAGAGAGTAGCTTCTGTGCCCAGAGCTTGCCCAAATACAGCTCCTATGGGTCTTAGTTGTCCTCAGTGCCTACATTATGAAGTCACCTGTTAGTTTGTGAGCTTAAGTGAGGCCCTGTTCCTATCAAAGAAGTTCTGAATAAAACTAATAAGTCTTATGACTGGTTTTTAGCCTACACTACGTCTGGGACTAAAAGACTCACAGATTGCCATCTTCTATATGTAGCAAGAGTTCCATCTTAGGCCTAAGCCCTGTTCAGCTAAACACTGAGATATGTGTGGTGGGGCCAATCTACTGTGTATCTATTTCTATAAGAAGCCTCATTGCCTCCTGGGAAAGAATTCATCCTAAAGAAAGAATTAAGGCATAAAAGTCTGGTTCAAAAACAATGCTCAGTAGAGAGCAGATGCTGAACATTTTAGTGCGATAGTAAAGCATCTGTTGCAAAGCCCATTCTGAATCTTCTGAAGAGGGGATTGAAATAAAAAGCTTGTTTTCAAAAATGAAACAAAACAAAAAACCTCTTTGATTTCTAGGTACACGAGCAGCACTGTTCTGTATCCTAGTAACTGAGGAATTCCCACAATGGGGAGAAAGATCTCTGCCCCGTTCTTCAGCACAAAACCCAGTGCAGCTTAGGAGGGTCTGGGCCACTTAGTAGCAGCAGTTACAGCCCTGCAGATGGAGATCTGTGGCCTCAGTTTCGGAGCTGGTGCCCAGTGCCCACATGGGCATGCATCCCTAGCTCAAGAGGCATCAGTAGCCCAACCACAGGCATGGGGGAAACAAAACACAAAGTAGTTGAAAGCACCTCATCCATAAATGTACATGAGACATCCCCAGAAAGGCTCAGAAATAGGAGATAAGTTGGAAAAAAAGAACTTCAAAAAAGTTTTGAAAATTCTCTATTAGGTGGTGGGTGCTTGAGGTAGAAAGATATTGTTCTTATTGCTATTGTGGCAATCCTTCCTCTTTCTCACTGTTTCAAAAGAAAATTTCTAGTTTGGGGGAACCACAAAGCAAAGGTTGTATGTGGGAATGAAAATTTCCTTTTAATTGTGCCTTTATCTTCGAAGAGTATTTATTGTAGTTCTTGTTGAACAAGGCCACCCAAACTCTTGATTATACTGCAAACTTTCCCACTTTCTCCACCCATCACACTTTCTCTTTGAGGACTGACGTTTGCTCATGTATTTTCTTCATATTCAAAAAAATTTATTTTCATAATGGACAATGATGATGACATATCTAATCAAAGCCCCCATAAAATTGGGGTTGCATTAGAATTCTCAAGGGCTCTACCTCCTGAAGAGAGAAAAGTGTCTAACACAGGACAGCAGCCTGGCAGAGAAAACCTTTGATTAGATTTAACACTTACATCTAAAGTGAATGATAAATTCAAGAGCATTTTCAGCACCTTCACTATCGATCTTTGCTCCGACCGTGGCTCGGCAAAGCACTGAGGCCTCAGCTTTCAGCGGGTGGGGTCTTCCTCGCTATGCTAAGCACATGTGGGAGCCAATGTGAAATCTGAATAATACTTTGAAGGAATGTAGTTCAGTCTAGGAAGATGAAAGCATTTCACAGATAGCATTATCTCTTTAATTCACATACATTCTCTATGCAAGCAGTAGATAGCAAGTGGGTATTTATTCCTGGATTCTGACTCCATTAGTGTTGAATGATTTGCATATTTATGGGAGCAGAAGAACCCCTGAAATTAACACAGTGAAGGGAGAAATGCATAGGAGTGAGGTTAGCCACCATTAAGGTGATATGGAGGCCAGCGGATGACTCTGCTTGCCTGCCCCAGGGTAATGGCACTGACATGGGAGGGCATGGGCTCATTCATGAAAAGCAAATTGTCTAGCTTGACAGAAGCTCTGGGTGTGTATAGAGAAGCAGTGCAACGGGGGGAATGGAAGGGATGAAAGGACACAGGAGGGAGAAAATGCAGGCAAGGAAGGCGGAGAGGAGCCAGAATAGAAAGAGCTTTGAACACCATATAAGCAAAGAGTTTGAACTTAATTTAGTAAACAATCGCAAGTTGTTGAAGGTTTTAGAATAAGGGGTTGACATGTCAGAACTAACTTGGGAAAATTAACCTGGAAATAGTAAATAAAATGTTTGGAAAGCGAGACAGACCAAAATAGCAAGACAGGCCCAGCCAAGAGTCAGGCTTTGACCTTGAGATCTTGGCTCCTGAGCACTGATGAACCAGCCTCCCCCAAGCACCTCAAAAGCCACTGAAGGTATGAGCCTTCAGTGCTAGAGGCTTGAGGAAGGCCAGGGGTGGGGAAAGCACCAGGACCAAGTCTATGGGCTTTATGGCCTCTACCACATTTTCCTCTCAGGTTGAGCTGCCCTAAGTGGTAACATCTGATCCTTAAATCTCTAAACATTTGGCTGCTCTCTGGACAACCAATCCCATGAAGTCCTACAGCCTAACTGACCTGCCGGCTGTGTCCCACTCTCAAATTTTGTGACATTGTTTTTCTTTGTCCCCTCCTTACCAGTTAATTAAGAGTCAATTTCCTATTATAGACACTACAGTCCCAATTACAATGCCTACTTTAGGATATATTCATGAAGTATGCCATGCACCAGGCACTGTGCCACAGACACTGGCTAAACCACAGGGAATGCCCTGTACTTGCTGACCCAAGGCCTTATGAACTCACTATAAAGCACAGGCCTTCAGATGAAAGCTGTTTGACATTCTTATCACTAAAAAGCCTCCTTTCAGCAAACCTAAACAAACTGCACTCTTCATGGGCTTGCCTTTATGTTTTCCTTTGTTTTGCATTTCATAGGGAGGTGTCCTGTGCACTACAGGATATTTACCAGCATTCTTGGGCTCTACCCATCCATGGTAGTAGCACATCCCCTGCCCCAGTTGTGACAAACAAAAATGTCTCCAGACATTGCTAAATGTCCCCCTGGGGACAAAATTGCGTATAGCTGAGAACCACCATTTTAGAGGAACCACGTAGTTTATATCTATAGATATAGGCTGCGTGGGCTCCCAGCCATCTGGGCAAGGCAGGCAGCATGGAACTCTACACACCACAGAAGATGCTGCTCCCCAGACCCTGGAAAATGAGGATCTGGGCAAGGAACAAGATTGTCAGAGGAAGGGCAGCACCTTTACTGTCTAGCCCAAATCAGGAATGGAAAAACTTGGGGAGAGGTACCTTGATTAGTCAGTGGTCTTCCTTCCTTTCCTCCTGGCTTGATTGCAACACCCAGAGCTGTAATTACTCTCACAGTTGCTCTCTGTGGGTGACAGTCTTCATTGGGAAGGAGGCCCTGACTTCCACCATCCACCCATGAGAGCAGGGAGGTGTGGAAGGGGAGGGTGTCAACCTCAGGATGCTTTTCCTCCATTGGAGATTTTGCTCCACCCGCAGGAATGCCAAAGGTTCCAGCCACTTGGCTCCAAGGCAGAGGTGAAGTGGTAGGAATGAGGTAAGGATAGCCACAAAAATAACTGCAATTTACATCTGCATTTTAAGTTGTGCATGTTGAATTTAAAAGAGAAGAAATGCTAATGATGTTTTGTTTCCCTGAAGCCTCATAAAGGTATCAAGGCCCGTGATCTGTCCTCACCTTTACATACTGAAAAAAAATACATTTGTCAGTGCTCCTAAAGTGAATGCACATCACATTGGCCAACTTGAACTAATTAAACTCACCAGAGACCGATGCGTGAGCCCAGTCAGAATATTTACTTCTATTCACATGAAGTGAAGAATATGCCTCTCAGTCCTGGAAATATTTGTATCTGCTCTCTAGGCTACCCCTTTCTTCATAACAAAATTTCTAAGATTCTTCTTTTTTTTTTAAGATGGAGTCTTGCTCTGTGGCCCAGGCTGAAGTGCAGTGGCGCGATCTCCACTCACTGCAAGCTCCGCCTCCCGGGTTCACACCATTATCCTGCCTCAGCCTCCCAAGTAGCTGGGACCACAGGCACCCACCACCACGCCCAACTAATTTTTTGTATTTGTAGTAGAGAGGGGTTTCACCACATTAGCCAGGATGGTCTCTATCCCCTGACCTTGTGATCCACCTGCCTCGGCCTCCCAAAGTGCTGGGATTACAGGTGTGAGCCACTGCACCTGGCCCAAAGTTTCTAAGGTTCTTTAAATACACAAATTCTTTCCACAAATTTATTTAACAAATTTTTATTGAGTGCTTACTGTGTGCCAGGTTCTGTACTAGCAAACAAGATAGGAATGGTTTCTGTTCTCTTGGCAGTTTCAACCTAATTATATTAGTAACGATAAGCTTCCCTGCTGACTAGCAAAGCAGAGAAAGAGTATGAAATGGGTTTAAGGAATGTATCCAGGGCTCAGAAAATCTGATAAGCTATTTTAAACCCACAACAGAAGACAGACCTGGTATCTCTCATTGAACAGTGATGCTTAAGTTAATTAATTCCAGCATCAACAGTTACTTGCTTAAGAATGAAGGCAAACTATCATGCCTCCATAAATGGTGCTTCTTCGTTTGTAAAATGAGGTAGAGATATTGCTCTGTCCTCTGTAGTACAAGGTTGTTGTAAGGAAAACACACATGAAAGTCGTTTGTGCTAATGGAGGGGCTGGTGGTTGAGTGGTGGTGGTCAGAGTAGCTGTCTGCGTTCTGTTTAATTCCATTTAATACATAGGTTTAGGTGACTACTCTGTGTCCAGTCCGAGCTTCAGAGAAGAAAATGGAGCTAGTGGAAACATTTCCGGTACGCATGGATTTTTGTGAGTCTGCTGATGGAAACAGTAGTAATGACTTATCACAACACTCTAAGGGATCATTTTTTCAAGAGGGGTACTTTGAGGACCTTGGTGTGCCAGGTACAATGTGTCTGTTTACAGAAGTAAAAAGAGAAACACTGGGAATCATTTCTGTGAATCCAGTAACAAGCCTGCCTCCTGCTACCTGGTTTCTATAGATTAGTTGGTTATGGCTGATAAATTGCTAAGTATGTGCAAAGTTCTGTAACATTATCCATTTGTCCTTCACTAAGAATAAGGAGAAGAAAAAAGGGGTAAGGGGAGCCTATCAGATTGCTCATCCACTAAAATAGCAGAGTAAAATTTTAAAACAAAAATAAAACCCTTTCTCCTCTCAAATCCCATTTCTAAACCATTTCAGAGGGCTATTATAAAACTTCAGAGAGTTTGAAATATTATCCCATATTAAATTTCAAAGATCCATTAAGTGCCATTTTGCTGCAGTGAAAGGCAAGAACTAATTCAAGAAGGAAAAAAAAAATCTTGGAAGAGAAATTATTTTTAAAGGTCAATTTTTCTTAAGAAACAGCTGAAAACCCCTCCACAGGGGCTAGGCTTTCAGCAAGTTCACGTTCTTCTGAATGTTCAGAGCCAGCGAAGACATCCTCACGTATGGCAGGACATGGTTAAGTCACGATGATTTGAAGAAGTGTCACACTCTGTATTCTCATAAACTACCATCTCACTTCTGTCTCATGTCTGAGTATCATGTTCTCATTGTAGCTTTACAACAAGCTCCTGTCAAGTAGGTCACTGGGAAAGGAAAGACATGAGACATAAAGAGGGGCTACAGGATGTATATTATTTACTGTATTGCAGCGGTCCCCAACTGGGGGCAACTTTGCTCCCCAGGGGACATTTGCTAATGTCTGGAGTCATTTTTGATTTTCACAACTTGCGGAGAGAGTGCTATTAGCATCTAGTCAGTAGAGGCCAGGTATGCTGCTAAACACCCTACAATGCCAAATACAGACCCCCCCAAACCAAGAATTATCCAGCCCAAAATGTACACGGTGCTAAGACTAAGAAACCCTGCTGTAGTGCTGTTCTCTATTTTTTTTTTTTCACCCTAAGTTCTGCTTTCTTGATCATGAACTAATATGTTGCTGGTTGCATGATCTGTTGAACACAAGGTAGCCATGTCAAACCCTCTCAATTAACAGACAATCCTAATTAATTTGTTATCTTTTTCCCCCTCATTCATTCTTTATTCATCTTGGATGGAAGCCCAAGTAGCAGCATATGGATGTCTTACAGCCACCAGCTCATATAAAGAAGGGTAAGCATGTTGCTGTAGTCACGCTGTCTGGGCTGCAATCCAATCAAGTTTCAGTATTTTGCATGGCATTCTCACTGCCTCACTTTGCCAGGCATCGTGGAGTTGAAAAACAAAGTCCCAACAGAATTTGCTCAAATATATCTTATCGTGTGAAAGGAATCACAGAGAACTGGATGATGTAATATTGACTGCCTGTTAGTAAAGAGAATAAGCATGTCCGCCAAAGAATTGAGCTCAGGAGCTGGAGATGCAGAGGAAATGATGAGAGGGTTGAAATGGTAAATGAAGATGTCAAGTTATATGACGTGTGGACCCAGGCGCTGCGGCAGCACCTGGAACCTTTATAATCACCTCTTCCAAAATGGTACAGATTTTCTCTCACAAAATTTCTGTCTATATATCACACTCTTCTGTTTGATCATCTTTATTTTCGTATGTCTACATGCTACCATCAAGCAACATAGTTTGAGCCAGAACAAAGACTGCTGCCTTCCTTCAGTTAACTGAGCAGGTTTTATTTCTCTGCCCTGAATCCTATGTAGTCAAATAAATACTTTTGTCACAGACCATGTGTGTTGATGAAGAAAGGGATCTATACCAGTGCTCAGTAGATTCTCTGCTGTTTGATTCAGTGTATTTTATATGTACATATTTTCAAACTGCTTTACCTCTGAGAAATACTATTTAGAGGCGATTTTCAAGTGTACGAGTCTCTTTCCTCTTTAACACATTTTTGCTGCATGGTTTGTTTCCATCCAATGCCTTGATGTTTTCAGGCAAAAGAGAAGGGCAGGGAGGGAATGAAGCTGAGCTGCTGCATCTCAGAGTTTATTTACAGCTGAGTAAGTAACTGAGCTCTAAGAGCCAGACGCCAATGCAGGAGCGAGCGTTGGAAGATCAGCCTACTTTGTTCTGACATCCTCCCTGCACTGACCCTGCTCACCGCCAAACTGTCATCATTAAAACACCTAGTATTTATGGAGTGACTTAGAGTTGAACACTTTCCCATACTGATTCTCTCTGTAACTCAATGAGAAAGCAGGTATTATTCTCAGAGCTGGTTGGAAGCCTGTGGGTGTAGTTCACCACGACCCATTAAACCTATTGAGTTTGCTGCATGTTAACACTGTCAAGCTTTTTCATAGAGGCAGAACATCATATTTTCTTAAGTATTGCCTCTCTTTTCACCCTGGAGTTCCGGCATTCTCCTGTGGTAACTGTATTCCAAATACGCCATGCTTAAAACTCCAGGGTATACAAGGAAAACAGAAGAAAAAAACCTTTTCTGAAAACTTGACCTGGAGGACCTGGAATTTAAACTCACCTCCTAGATCTCTCTTCTTTTACCTCTTCCGTACTGCTTTATCTTCACGCTCTTGCCCTGGCCTGATGATGGAGCCTCTGGCACGTCTTGACAGGCCTTCTCCGTGCTGAGAGCCATCGGCATGAGGTCAGTGCTGATGGCATGCCGAGCTCTCTGTCTAGCCGTGACTTGCGCTGAGGCAGTCACATTTTTAGTCTTTTTTTTTCCCCCAAGATCATATCTCCAACTCAACTGCGGCATGATAAATACCCGGTGTAAACATTTTAGTCACCCCAGAAAGTCACCTCCCTCCTTCTGTCATCATTAGTTAATCACCAGATATCAATCAGCCACTTGTGTTTATAGTAAAGCAGGTTTCAAGACATGTTGAGAGCTTGAGAGAGAGAAAGAGAAACTCAGCTCATATCCTAAAGAGGCATCAATCATAAATTGGATGAAGGGCTGGGCACAGTGGTTCACGCCTATAATCCTAGCACTTTGGGAGGCCAAGGTGGGAGGATTGCTTAAGGCCAGGAGTTCAAGGTTACAGTGAGCTACAATCATGCCGCTGAATCCCAGCCTGGGTGACAGAACGAGACCTGTCTCTGAAAACAACAACAAAGTGGATGAAGAGAAACATCGAAGTATGCGCTGAATGCGTCCTGTACCCCAGGACCTGGGTTGGATATTTTATGTGTTCAGGGTTATTCAGTTCAGGGCAGCCATGTAAAAGCTTACATTATCCTTAATTTCAAGAGAAGGTGATAGACTTGTCCAATATCACCCAGCAATAAATGGCCTGCTCAGGACCAAGCCAAGTTTTTTTGTTTCTATCCCTTCACGCTGCTTCTCAAAATTAGTGCACTCTAGATGGGACCCAAACCCCCAAATCCCAGGAAAATACGGCAAAACAGCACCTTTGAGCCCTGGGTTAAGTTTTTACACACACATATCTTGACGGGATGACTGTCCATGCTTACTTCTGAAGACAAGAAATCTCAACTTCCTGTGTCATGCCAAAGGGCAACATGTTAATTCTGGGCTACCCAGTGGGCAAGTAGTAAACTTCCCTGCCTAGAGAGAAAAGCACTGGTCTGAAAGTTAGGAGATGTCCCAGGTTTGCCCTAATTAGATCCCAACAAGTCACCTCATCTTTGTGATCTTGGTTTCCTCATTGACCAAACTGAAATGAACTCAATAAATAGTGTTTTAGCGTCTCCTGTGTGCCAGGCACCGTTCTAGATGCTGGGAACCTAGCAGTGAACTAGACAAAGTCCCTTCCTTCCTTGACCTTTCATTCTACAGGGGAACAGAGGCCGTGGACCAATAAATAAAGGCAATGATTCCAGAGAATGGTAAGGCCTTTGAAGACAATAAACAAGGTAAGATAATAGAGAAGCATGTGTTGGGGTAGGGGTAGATGAGGGTAGTGTTTCTTTAAAGTGGGCAGAGAAGGTTTCTTTGAGTAGGAGGAATTTCAGTGGATAGTTGTATGGTGGGGAGACAGTCATTTAAAGACCCAGGGGAAGAGTGTTCCACAGAGGGAACAACCAATGCAAAGGTCCTGGGGTAGGATCCAGAGTGATGTGTTCACGAAACAGAAAGGCCAGTGTGGATAGAACCTAGGAAGCAAAAGTGGGCACACTGCAGTGTGGTATAAGATGGTAGGGGACC
This sequence comes from Macaca fascicularis, assembly GCF_037993035.2. Classification (NCBI taxonomy): domain Eukaryota; kingdom Metazoa; phylum Chordata; class Mammalia; order Primates; family Cercopithecidae; genus Macaca; species Macaca fascicularis. The sequence continues at coordinate 87,390,544 of NC_088378.1, forward strand.
TTGTGCACCACCGTTAGAAATAATACTTGCCTTCCTGGCCCGACAGCATTATGGTAAGGCTCATATTTGATACAACTTTAGATGGGAAAGTCCTTAAGGCAGTTACAGCCTAACCAAAGATTATGTGCTGCAGAAATAGGTGGTGTACATTTGGTGTATGTTTCCTAAGTGTGTTATATGTGTTATATGTTGCCAAATTCTTTACTGGTGCTGTTCATTTGCAATCTTTATTAAAACACTCTTAGCCCTTGGATTGCTTTGAGGAGTGGGATTGTTCCACCTGGATGAAGCCAGGGATATTTGGCCCCTTCTCTTCCTTCTAATACTGTTTTCTGAATATGGAGGGCAGAGCAGGAACTGTAGGTTCAGGGAAGGGAAGTTACTCTCAGTCCCTAAATTCATTGTAAGCAAGTAGCAGGGCAAAACCTGCACTGCTTGCTTCAGGCAAGAAACAAACACATACTCCTGTTTTATCTTATTTATGGCTATTTTTAACAAGATACTTGTACCTGGTAATTTGTAGAAATAAAAACCTCCTGAGAGGAGATTACGTCTCCATATCCTGTCTTCTTATGAAGTTAAAATGCAAATGGAGACAAGAAAACAGGCAGGTTGCCCTGTCTACCCATGAAGGAACACAAAACAGAACCCGGGCTGCTGGGAATAGCAACAGAGCTCTGGGAACAGGGAGACTCATTAAAAATGTAAAATGAATGCAATGATTGCATGTGGTTGTCTTTGGGGGCATTTTGCTTTAGACCTCATATGTGTTGGGAAACACTACTACAAATGCCATAATTATTTTAAGATATAAAATTATTTAAATTGGCTAATGAATGCAGCCCCCGACACCAGTCTGCATAAATCTGGATGTATTTGTGTGTTCTTGAAGAGTGGATGGGGTTTGGAAGCAGCTTTATTCATTAGCAGCATTCTTTCACTTTCTTCTCCTCCTTAGACCATTCAAAGACAGAATGTCCTAAACTGCATGACCATCTAGAGGCAAAATACACCTTCACATACATTAGCTCAATTAATTATCATAACTCACATATGTTGTTATTTTCTGTATTTTACCCACAAGAAAGCTAAATTCAGAGAGGTTAAGCGTCTTGCCTAAAATCACACAGCCAGAAATGGCATATTTACTTGAACCCAGATTTTCTGTCATCAAATCTTCCCTTCACTATTTTATGGCAATAGAAGAGTACCAGTTAGTAGATTGATCTAAAGTGCTGAGTCATGTTAGGAGGGAGAATTTTTTTTTCATTTGGTGTCCAGTAGTTTCCAAGAATAAAAGAGAATCTGTGTGGAAGAGCAGTTCTGTGTATCAAAGCCTTTGCTTATTCATCAATGGGTCAGATTGTGGGTTTTTTGTTTGTTTGTTTGTTTGTTTGTTTGTTTTTGCCATGGGCATTCTTTCTTCCTTCTCCAGCCAAACTGAGCTTGCCATGATTTTCGAGCTGATATCTGGCCATCATCTCCTTCAAAGGGCGGAAAGTCTTGCAGAGGTCGTGGAATTCTGTAGCAGCTGTCCTCACTCAGATCCTTTCAGTTTGAAGCTTCCTGAATGAGATGCTATCTCTGCCATTTCTTTGTTTTCTCTCTAGGAATCTTCGTATTATTTCCGTTTCTGTTTTCTAGCAGAGGGTAGAGATTACATCTATTCAAGACAGTGCCAAAAAAAACATATTTTTCTCCATTTCATGATTATAAACATTATCAATTGACATTTGTTAAATACCCACTGATGCATGACACCAGACTATGGATTCTGTTCTCTCTCAAGAATTATGGCTCTGACATTGATCTGGGTTAGAAGCATGTAAACGCTCTAAACCAAGGAAGAAGTCAAAGTAACATGAATGCTGGGACTGGCGTGAAGTTACAGCTCCAACTTACGGGCAAGGTCCCCCTGAGAAGAACTTGGCAGCCAAATACAGTATGGCTAGCTTTAATCCATCTGTTGCCACCCAGTAAACTTCCAGAAGACTTCATCTTCTTTTTCATTTGGGATCAGTTTGAGGAAAGCTAGATTAATCCCATTGGTTGTTACACAGAATAGGGACTGGAAGAGATCAGAAAATTAAGTGATGCCCAGATTCATACTAGAGGGGGCATCACAGCTTCTCTATCCCAAAGAGCAGGTATCTCTGACAGTCTTCCACACTCTCCTTGCTTTCTCTGGGACCTGCACACAAGTCTGTCATTCCTGGTTGTTTCTCTAGCACTGCGTCTTTGAGGAGAAAAGATGTGATATTCATCTCCTCCCCAGGAGGCTTGGGCAAGATGTTAGGCAGGACAGAAGGATAAGAAAGAGAACCAGACTTGAACAGAAGAATGAGCCTCCCTCATCCATGCAACTTGTGCAGGCAGATCGACCTTTGTATAATACCCATTGTGGGATTGTAGATGCTGGATTCTCTCTCTTTTTTTTTTTTTTTTTTTTTTGAGGCAGAGTTTCACTCTTGTTGCCCAGGCTAGAGTGCAGTTGCGTGACCTCCACTCACTGCAACCTCCGCCTCCCTGGTTCGAGCAATTCTCCTGCCTCGGCCTCCAGAGTAGCTGGGATTATAGGTGCCCACCACCACGTCAAGTTAATTTTTTGTATTTTCAGTAGAGACAGGGTTTCACCATGTTGGCCAGGCTGGTCTCAAACTCCTGATCTCAGGTGATCCACCCACCTCAGCCTCCCAAAGTGCTGGGATTACAGGTGTGAGCTGCCGTGTCCAGCCTAGGATTCTTAATAGTTGCATTTCTTCCTCTTCATTTGAAAATCATTCCGTTTTCTATTTCACCTGGGATTTATTTTTTAACCCCCAAGTTATATCTCATCTTCTCCCTAATACAACTGAAAACAACTGAATTCAGTTGGAGAATATGATCACGAATCTTGTGCATTTAAAAAGCACTAGAGGTATCATTGCCCATATTTCCAAATACTAAAACACTTGGTTTTAAAGGCAAACTAGACAGCCCAATTCAGTTCAATAAATATACAATAAGTCTGTATGATGTCCTGAGTAGTAAATACCTATTTTATTCTTACTGTTTTCTGAGCACCGTGCCAGGCTAACGAAGATGAGTACCTTAAGTCCCTTGAGGAACTCCTACTCTAGTGGGAGATTATACTTTGTATATAATAGACTTGGTTATGTAATTAATGAACCAGAGCACCAGGAGGGAGAAGCTCTAACCCAGTCTTTGGGCCTGGGGAGGCTTCCTGAAGCTGAGCTGGGTCCTACAAAGCAAGTAGGAGAATGTCCATGAATAAAGACAAAAAGGGGACTGTGGGCACAGAGAATAGCCTGAACAAAAGCAAGACGTGGGAGACAAGATGGGATGTGACAAGACGGTAATGCACAAAGTTGAGTGCCACTAAAGCATGGAGTACATGGCAGGGGATGGAGCCCTTGCAAACCAAGCTAACCAGCTTGGATTTTATGCTATAGGTGATAAAGAGCCCCTGTAGTGTTTCTCTAGGAGAGTGAAGTAGGGAGGATGAACTTAAGAGGGGCAAAACTGAAGACAAGTTGGTGTGGAGTGCCTCTCACTGAAGGTACATATTAGAATATTCTGTGGAATACTTTAAACTAGAGATTTCCTCAACTCATCCCAGATTTTTAAAAACATATGTGTTTGACCCACCACCGGAATTCTAAAATATTCCCTCAGCTGAGGACCACTCAATTGGGAGATTATTACATTGTAACAGTCCAGATAAAGGTGATGGGGGCCACGACTATGAGAACAGGAAACAGGATGAAAAGACATATTTGAAACAAAACCAGTGGAACCTATTTATTTATTCACTCACTCATTCAATAAGTATTAGGCCAAGTACTATGCTGGGTGGCAGGAACTCAATGATGAAAAGAACTCAGTCCCCGCTATTAATGATTGCACAGTCTAGAGCAGAATTTCTCCAACACAACACTAATCTTTTTAGCAACAGGAAAAATAAGGGGAAAAAATAGTCCTGAGACATTCTGGCCATGAACCATCTCTGAGATGACTTGCAGGTTGGGTAGTCCAGGGAACTTCCAAAATTTGGTATAGGCACCAGGCAGATCACTAACAAGGTCTCCTTGGAGAAACACCTTTTAATCCCAGGCCTCAAAGAACCTCCACAGATAGTTCTTCAAGAACAATGAGCTAGACGCAATTAAAATAATAAAGCAAAAAAATATATAAAGAAAATATATTTACTTTATATTTATTACTCAGGACATGATACAGACTAATTGTATATTTATTGAACTGAATTTAACTGTCTAGTTTTGCCCTTTAAAATAAAAAAATTTAATATTTGGAAATATGGGCAATGATACCTCTTGTGCTCTTTACATTCGCAAGATTTGTGCTCATATTCTCCAAAAAAAGCAGACTGCAGAAACCAACCTGTAAAGACTAAAGATATTAGACATAACACATTGTTTATATCTTCAGTCTCTCACAGCTTTGGAATTTATGTTTAATACTTTTTTTAAATGCTATATCATCATAGACAGGAAATTGTAAATAATAATAACCTGCCAGATTTATAAGGGTTCATTTAAAATAAAAAATGCAAAAACCAGTATGAAAAACTCAGTGGACAATGTTAACAGAAGAATAAAGACAGAAGAGAGAATTTGTGAACTGGAAGATAAGAAATTTCCTACAAGAGGGAGCAAACTTTTCTGTAAAGGGACAGATAGTGAGTATTTCATGCTTGTAGGCCGTATCGTCTCTGTTGTATCCACTAAACTCTCTCACTAGAATGTGAAAGCAGCCCCACACAAGACGTATACAAAGCAGTATGGCTGTGTTTCAGTGGAACTCATATTTGCAAAAGCAAGCAGTGGGATAGACTTGGTCCAGAGGCAGTAGCTTGCCAACCTCTGGTCTAAAATGAAGCACAAAAAAGAGAAACATGCAAAAGGAGGAACAAACATTAAGAAACAAGACAGACAGAAGGAGAAGGTCTGACTTATGTTTAATCCGAGTTCCTAAAAGAAAGTGGAGAGAGAGGCAGAAGCAATATCTAAAGATATGACTGAGAATTTCCCAGAATTGATGAGACATATTGATTTGCTAATGACAAAGCTTCATAATTCCCATGTAGAATAAATAAAAAGAAACACACCTCACGCCTGTAATCCCAGCACTTTGGGAGGCCGAGGCGGGTGGATCACGAGGTCAGGAGATCGAGACCATCCTGGCTAACACGGTGAAACCCCATCTCTACTAAAAATACAAAAAATTAGCTGGGCATGGTGACAGGCACCTGTAGTCCCAGTTACTCAGGAGGCCGAGGCAGGAGAATGGCATGAACCCGAGAGGCAGAGCTTGCAGTGAGCAGAGATCGCGCCACTACACACCAGCCTCGGCGACAGAGCAAGACTCCATCTCAAAAAAAAAAAAAAGAAAGAAAGAAAAAAAGAAAAAGAAACACACCTAGATACCCATCATGAAACTGAAAATCATAAAAAAAAAAAATCTAAAATGCAAGCAACAAAAGAATGATGCATAGACATAGCACAAACTCTAGGGGCTCCCAATTAAACAGACATGAGGGGTCCCCTGGGGTTGTGTAAGATGGAAGCCCTGGTTAAGCCAATAGCTGATTTTTCAACAATACATCATGCCAGCAAGTAGTGGGATAATAAAACCTGTTTCGACGTATAAGTAGCAGAGAGAGTCACGATAAGTATGACTGCGGGCAGATGCAGGATTTGGAGGCCATGAGACTTGTATAGTTTGGGAGACCTTTTATGGAAAAAAAAAGAAAAGAAAAGAAAATTAACTACAAGGCCTTGAAGGAGACCTGTTCAAGTTAGAGGCCCTAAAATTTGAGCTTTATTAGCTTCATGGTAAATCTTCCTCTGACTTACACTGCACTCCTGCCCTCCTGCCTCCAGCATCCCTCTTCCCCAACACAGGCAGGAGAGTGCCATGCTGGTCCTGGAATGGCCTTGGAGAGTGCCCGCGGTGCTCCTGTTGTCTCACCCTTTGATAGCCTTTGGCTGTCTCCACCCAAATCTCAACTTGAATTGTATCTCCCAGAATTGCCACGTGTTGTAGGAGGAACCCAGGGAGATGTAATTGAATCATGGAGGTCTTTCCTGTGCTATTCTCGTGACAGTGAATAAGTCTTATGAGATCTGATGGGTTTATCGGAGGTTTCCGGTTTTGCTTCCTCCTCATTTTTCTCTTGCCACGCCCATGTAAGACGTGCCTTTCGCCTCCCGCCATGATTCTTAGGCCTCCCCAGCCATGTGGAACTGTAAGTCCAATTAAACCTCTTTTTGTTCCCTGTCTCAGGTGTGTCTTTATTAACAGCGTGAAAACAGACTAATACACCCTTGTTCAGAGATCTGAGTCAGCCCAGAGGGACCCTTGATCCTGCATCTCCATCATATTCCAGGGGATTCCAGGAGCCTTTTAACCAGTGGGGTTCATAAGTTTTGAACAAACATATAAAGTGGTAGTAGACAGCCACACATATCCTTACATTAGGTCTGCGCACACTTACGTACCTCATCTGATCTTAGGTCTGCACACACTTACGTACCTCATCTGATCTATTCCGTGACACTTTCCATATGAAAAGACTGTAGCTGGAGTTCCAGGCCTCCTTCCCCATTCTCACTGCCTTCTGCCTCATCCAGACCCTCTTTACTTCATCCATCTGGTGAGGCACCCAGATTTGCCTCACCACCCTCATTCTAGGTTAGACACTGCCACCAAAACTGCTTCTGTAAACCTATTCCCTTCAACAGTTTTTCTCAACCACCAGCGGAGGAATACGATCAGGGTAGAAAGCAATAAATGTCAGCCCCTGCAATATTCTCCCTCTGGCTCAAAAGATGGGACAATATCTGGGGCATCTCCTCAGTTTCTCCACAGCCTACAGCTTCCCCGTTGCCAACACTGCACTGGGATCCCAGGAGAACATGCATGCTTCCCAGGGAACCCACACTTGCTAGTGCAGTCACTGCAGCTGTCTCCAAGCAAGCCATACTTTGTTGTAGATCCCCAGTAGGAGCTGCAGGAGTTGCAACTCTGCCCTCTGGAAGGCCGGGAAGATCTATCCTATGCTCTTTAGTTCAGAACCTCCTCCTGATGCACCCTGGTCACTCACTTCCAAGCAGAGACCTGCCCTTTGCAGCCCTTTATTCTCTCCCACACCCAGCGTTTTTACTGCCTCCAGTTTCTCTCCTCCCCACGCACAGCTCTGGGGCGCTGCAGGTTCCAGTTGCCAGGTGGAGCGATTGCCCCGCTTCCTATTTCCTCCTAAGTCCATTCTCCCAACTCCAGTCCTGTCATCTGAGAATCCAGTGCTTTCCTTTTTCTAGAGAGAGTGAGGACTTCTGCAAGATCATTCGGATATCCTGAACGCTTGAAAGAAAATGCTTCTCTGAATGGTTAATTCTGCACATGAGTTATATAAGATCTTTATTCCAGAACCTGCAGGCAGTTATTTTAAAAAACAAGCTCCTGTGACTGACTTGAGAGGCCCCCCCCACCTACTTTGACTGTACCCTTCCCTTCCATGCCTACTTCCAGGAAGTAGGCATGCCCCACCAGTCGAAACTGGCCACTCATCAACCCCATTTTTCTCTCTCCTCAATCCCCTGATTCCTTTCTAGACTTCCTCAGGTGGTTTCCCTCCCCCACTGTCCACTCAGCCAAACCTTTTCCATCCAAACCAAGGTCTCATTATTTCTCAGCGGTCCCTTGACCATTGTAGCCCCCCCACCCGATCTTGCCTTTACTCCTGGAACTTTTGAAGTTGCTATTGTGAAATGTGTTACTTTGCAACTGTGGTTCTCGATCCTGGCTGGGCTATTTTTTTTTTTTTTTTTAATACACATGCCTGGGCCTCCAACTTTGAAGATCCTTTTTCTGGAAGCTTCTGGAGCTTTGGAAAGCTCCCTGGGTGATTCTGATATGCAGCCAAGGATGAGAAACACTGCTTTAGAAACATGCTATCTTGTGATTTTATGTAATGCCTTTTATGTCTAAGCCTTGTTTCCCCAAATAGACTGTAAATTTATTGAATACAGAAGCTACAGTGGCAGTTCTTCTGTATCCCCCACATCATCTTGCCTACCAGGCATATAGTAGGTGCTTAGTGACAACTTGAATGATGGATTGATTGATTGAGCATGATATTGAATAACAAAGCCCCTGGATGGGAAGAAGGAAACCTTATATCTGTTCCTGACTCCATAACTAGCAAGCCACTATCCTCCCTGGATTTCTGCTTCCTCATTTGTAAAACGAGGGTGATAATTAGGTTTCCAAACTCCTGGGAGCTCAAAGGAAATTGTAGAAGCTCATGAGTTATTTTCAACATTTCAAAAAGTCATTGAAAATTATATATTTCATATCAATTTTCGGATTAGTAATCTATCAAAATATGCATTAATGAATGGCAGTGGACAGAAAAAATATAAAGGAATCTTTAGTAGTGAAAAGGTTTAAAACCACTTTTAAATTACAGGATTTCATGATTCTATTTGCTTGGTATTTATGATCCAGATCTCCTGGGAGAGGGAGTAAAACAAAGTAAAAATTTTGGAGTTAGGCTAACCTGGGTTCAACCCCCAACTCTACAGCCTGCTAACTGTGGAGTTACCTTAGGCAAGTTACCTTAGGCAAGTTCTTAACATTTGTAAGCTCATCCCTTCATCTGTAAAATGGGCATATTGATAGTACCCATTCCATAGAGTTGCCTAAGCATAGGTAAGTTGATACATGGAAAGCCTTTAATGCATTGCCTGGCACATAGCAAGTGTTCAATAAATGTTAGCTATAGTTACTAGGAGTATACGTGGGATGAGAAAGACACTCAGAGCTATGCCAAAGAGAGAAATAATAGTCAAAGTCACAGGAGGGTCAGGCATGGTGGCTCATGCCTGTAATCCTAGCACTTTGGGAGGCCGGAGCAAGAGGATCACCTGGGACCAGGAGTTTGAGACCAGCTTGGGCAACAAAGCAAGACCCCTGTCTCTACAAAAAAATTAAAAACTTAGCTTCGTGTGGTGGTGTGTATTGAGTCATGATTGCACCACTGCACTCCAGCCTGGGTGACAGAGTGAGACTCTGTCTCACACACACACACACACACACAAAAAAAGCCACTAGAAATATTTCTTCTAAGCTGGGGAAGGGTTATAACAGGCTCATGGTTGGGGAATCATCCTTCCACTCTAGAAGATGTGATAAACATGTTTGACAGCAGTCACTGTGGTACAGCCTCCATCATAGAACACGGAACTGTAGGAGAACCACAGCTATTCCCCAAGGCCACGTTTCTCCACTTCTGTGGACTTCCAGATCACCTGGAGGACTTGGTAAAGTACTAATTCCCAGGCCCAGCTGCCAGATATTCTGACTGAGTCATTCAGGAAAACTGTATTTCTGCATTTTTAATAAGCCCATAGAAATACAGCTCTAAGGAAATTATTCTAGAAGAAAAATCCAAAGCCCAGTAGAGAGCAGAGGGTAGGCTGATGATGATGGTTACAAAGCTCCACTGCCTGCTGGAGCCAAAGTGTCGGGGTGGAAGCCAATGTGTATGTGATCAGGCAGCTCATCTGCAAGAGGTAGAGAGCCCAGGCATGGGTAGGGAGAGCCAGGAGGCCAGCTGGGGCATGGATATGGCAAAACAGAGGGCACAGGGGACAGAAGGAAGGTTGACATGTATATGACTGCCTTCGAAGTAGGCCAGCCCTCCACATTCTGGATGCCAGGGTGCCCAAGCACTGGTGCTGAAGCTGTGGGGCTCAGAAGATTCAGGTAGGGCAAATCAGTCAGTCACAGCCATTCCCCAGCTTTGGTTTTCTTCCAGGTGGCCTCGTTTACTTCTGGACTAACGTTTTTTTCCCAAGTACAGGCAGTTAGTGACACAACGTTGTCTGATGTTCAGGGAGTTGGGGGTGCTGATGATGACAGTGGGGGGCTGCTGGCCTGGCACCTGCTATAGTAGCATCTGGTTTCTAGACCTGAAAAAGGGCAACATGACCCAGCAAGAGGAAGCTGCCATTATCATAAAGACACAGTTAGTTTCCCTGGACTACTTTTCTCTATTTTTCTTTTCTTGTCAATCTGTTGTTAGATTAAACTCTCCCCTGATGATTGAATGTCATGATCACAGGCAAGAGAAATATTTGATGGTTTGGTTGATTGTGGTATACATGACACAAACTTTGTCTGTCTTTCCAAACTTATTTTTGCAATTACTAACAGTCCAGGTGATACTGAGGGAGAATTGTTAGCCCAGTACTTTGCCCTCACTCCTCGCCATTAGGGTTTCTATAATTCCCATATTCACTTTGACATGTACTTTTCTGAGTCATGCTAGGGAAGGAAATGTCTTATATTGAAATATAAAGAGACCATAAGGACTTCTGAACCTATTCTCAACCTCAGTCCTTATCTAAAATGAGATCCAACTTAAGGAGTTTAAAGCTCAAGAACAACAACAAAATCAGGAAAAAGTGTTACAAATTCTCCTTCCAGAGTTCATTTTCATTTAAGGTTGCTAAAATGAAGCTATTCTTGGTTAATGTTCAGATTTAGTCAGATGGACAGTGCTCTGGGTTACATAAGTGGTAACAGAAATGTCAAGGAGGGCATTTGGTTGAAAGGACTTTCCTCCTATCTCCTTGTTTCCGCCTTGATTATACACACAGCACCCTGTTGCTTGCTCATTTACACAAGAGGAAGAGTTGCTAATCTGCTCTCCAGAGCCTGACCTTCATCGGGTAAGGGCACAGCGTTGAACAGTAATAGGCAGCTGCAAGCACCTCGTCTTCCACTCGCTGTTGCTGACTGAGGAAGGACCAGCCTGCCAGGGCAGGCCTGTGTCTCCTTGTCCGCTTCTTGCTCTGTGAACTCTTGTTCTTGTGTGGGGATCAGGACAGTCAGGACCTTCCCTGTTAGGAAGAAGCTCTTTGGCTCCCCTGTGGCCTTCAACCTAAGCCACATGCTAGGTTTCAAATTAACCAGAAACACTTTTCACAGGGCAAGTGGGGTAGTATTGTTGTAATTGGGAGCTTGCTGAGATGTTAATAAATATGGTTATTATTCTTCGCTTGGCTACTGATCTTTGCAGATACAATTTTTTTTTCAGAAGGGAGCATGAGTCTTAGGATTTAGACACCAATTTCTCTACCTTGACTATTTATTAGAATTCTCCTACAGTGGTTGAATATTCACCAAAATCACTTTGTGGCCGTTAGATCCTGTGCAATTCTGTCCTCTGCACTCTGAGTAAAATCCATACTCTGCGTTATAAAAAGTCTCAGATATTTTCTACCACTTTAGCTTTAGGCTGGCAAAGACCAAAGGCAGGGGTGGTCCATTTCCACTTAGAACTTCACCTGTAGCTGGATGCATTATTCCTAAATGATTTGTGGAAATGTGGGTTTTAGTCTGTGATGAGACTGTAAGAACCTAGTTCATTCCAAAGGCTTCATTTAGATGTTCACCATCTTTGCCAACTTAGAAATGAGGTCTACCCCACCACTGGGAAGTTTCCAGAGCATGAAAATCTTAGAGGTGATCTTGTCAACATCCCACCCAACTCAGCCAATAAGCACATATTGAAATTGTGACCAAAAATTTGCCCATTTACATAAGAGGAAGAGAACCTATTTTCCCCAAACTAAGAGATTCCATAGTTTCTCATTACTTACCCCAAGAGACTCCCACAATCTTTAGAATCAAAATGGTGCTTCCTCCTAGGGTAGATCTCTTGTTTTAGTTCTCTCTCTCTTTTATCTAACAGTTTCTCTCCAGTTGATAGGCCTTCATTTATTGGAAAATCAGTGATTAAGCCATTCCTTGTCTTTCTTTTCTCTAGAAAAGATACAGATTCTGTTCATCCTAAGTATGTACAGGGCCTTTAAAAAAAGTCTTGTGGGCCAGGCGCAGTGGCTCACACCAGTAATCCCAGCACTTTGGGAGGTCAAGGTGGGTAGATAACCTGAGGTCAGGAGCTCGAGACTAGCCTGGCCAACACGTTGAAACCCTGTGTCTACTAAAAATACAAAAAATTAGCTAGGCGTGGTGGTGCACGCCTGTAATCCCAGCTGCTTAGGAGGTGGAGACAGAAGAATCCCTTGAACCCAGGAGGCGGAGGTTGTAGTGAGCCAAGACTGCACCCTTGCACTCCAGCCTGGGCGACAGAGTGAGACTTCAGGGAAAAGAAAAAAAAATCACTCTTGTGTATCCCTTTTCCCTAAGAGAGCCATATCTAAACTACTCCAGATAGATGAAAATCTCTGCTTCCTGAAAGGCCTTCAACAAAAACAACATTTTCTGGGGGTAACTCACCAGGAATTAATGTTCTCAGTGCTAAAAAGTCCTTTCTATTTTCTTGCTCTAGGTAAAGCTCCTTTTCCTCTTCTACTCTGGAAACAAGGAGTAACTGAGCATTGTTCGCTGTAAAAATAACCTCCATATATTGTATATATTCTTTTTTCAAAGTGGCTAAATTACCCTCAAAGTATTGCTTTCTATAAAAGCCCCATAGTAGATCCAGCTAAAAGAGGAAGGTTAAATAGAATGTGTGAGCATAGTGATTATTTTAGCAATTAGAAATTATTCTGGTTTATAAATGCCCTTTCCTTATATATGGTTGCAAATGGTCCTTTTATCCTATCCTAGCTTCCCCACCATCAAAACCATCATCCCAAAACCTAACTATTCTGCCTAGAGTATTGGTTATCGAGTTAAATTGTTGGTTTTTCCATATGACCTATCTCTCATTCTCCTGCTGACTTCACTAAAGTGGGTTGTTTGTTTTCCTGAAGAGCCGAAGCTGGGCCTTGTGCATCTTCATGTACTTAGGCCACGCAAAGGGAAGAGAACCTACTCCATATATATTCACTGGTCGAAAACACAAATGAACAGATGAATGAGTCAGAAACACCTGCATACAACCTCTAGATTAGTCAAAAATGCCTAAATAACACCACTGGATTGCGTTCAACCCAACCAGATAATAATTATTTTAACAGCTACCAATGTTGAGCTCCCCCACCAGACTTGTTGCTTTACCTATAATATGTCCTTCAGCGTACAACCCTCCTATGAGGTAAGGGGTTAAGGGAGAGGATTAGCAGAGGTTGAAAGACTGACTGTAATGTCCCCATCCTTTAGTGTCACCGTGGTCTTGCCCTCCTTCCCGCCTCCCTGTCTTTAATCACTGAGGTCCTGCAGTCCAGGAAGATTTCTCTAGTCCTCACGGGCAGCATTCAATGCACCAACACTGAGGAGGTCAGCTAGCTGGCCTTGCACGAAATCCTTCCTCTTCCATCTCTTTGTCCTGGGCCACAGGAGTGTGTAGTCTGGTTCCTATGTGCCACCTGCTGGTCTCCTGAGTCACTGCTTCTAAAGTGCCTGAGTAGTGCCAAGTAGTGGTTGAAGAAAGGGAAGGAGCGGCCTTTTCACAGCATATGCACGAAGTGACCCAGATGTCTAGACCGGGGAGTGAATTAGTTCATTCTGACTGCATGTCAGCAGTGGAGACTAGGAACCTGAGGCACTGATGAAAGAGGTCTCTCCCCAAAGCCATAATCTGTGTTTAGAAATTCTTAGTCAAAGCATTCTTCAGCCATGCAATCCACCAAACATCCAAAAACAAATGTTTAAAACAGAAAACAAAAGTCTCTGTGCTCATATCATAGTAAATACATGTACAAGATGAATGGGTCAGATAAAACAAGAAAGGGTTATTCAGGTATTTGGTAAACCTATGGCAGTCTCTCTGGAATCAAATAAAGAGAGGAGGGAGGAAGGAAGAGAAGGAAGGAAGGAGAGAAAAATATACACCTTCACCAGAAAAATATTGCTTAATATACATGTAATTATTCCTAAACACTCTCCAACTGAAAATGTTCAGGATTTTTTTTTTTTTTTACTTGAACTAGCCTTTCTGGAAATTCATACAAAAATGATAAAATCATAAAAATCATTGATTATAAGCTTATTAAAAATTAGATGCAGTCACAAAGATATAAGGTGGATACTTACAGAGACAGCAGTATTGATTCGCTGGCAACAACTCTTGGTTCATAGCTTTGATCCAATGAGCTGCTTTGGCGGCATCCCAAGGGTGAATTATGGCCTCAGTCAGTTGAGTTTCTGGGCGAATATTTACATGAATGATTCTGTACAGAGGTCTTTCATGTCTCCTCCCATATTCTCTAGATCACTAAATAACACTTCTGAATTTCCAGAGACGTGTGCCTTTGCCTTCTGCTTTAAGAAGTCTTTATTTCAGCCTGGCGCGGTGGCTCACGTCTGTAATCACAGTACTTTGGGAGGGTGAGACGGGCAGATCATGAGGTCAGGAGATCAAGACCATCCTGGGCAACATGGTGATACCCTATCGCTACTAAAAATGCAAAAATTAGCTGGGTGTGGTGGCACGTGCCTGTAATCCCAGCTACTCAGGAAGCTGAGGCAGGAGAATCGCTTGAACCAGGGAGTCAGAGGTTGCAGTGAGCCCAGATCATGCCGCTGCACTCCAGCCTGGCGATAGAGTGAGAATCTGTCTCAAAAAAAAAAAAAAAGTCTTTATTTCTCACACACTATGATACCTGCCAAATGTTACCTTTGTGTAAAATAATTTCCCTCCTGAATATCTTCCCCTACTCTGTTTTCTTGAGCCTGAGGCTCAAAAATTTATACACGGAAGCCATGTCAATGAGTGATTACAGAATTCTTTTCATTTCTTCCTCAAAGGCCAGAAGAATACCGAGGAAGACAATCCCTCCCCATCCTCCTTTTGCCTGAGTTTCTGCTTAAACGCAGGCCTGAGCAAAGTAGAAAACCACAGGCCCTCAGGCAGAAACCTCATAAGTGCTGTATTTAAGGATCTGAACAGGAAATAAAGATTTTAACTTTTTTCTTGGCATTGTGCTTGGCCCTCGGGTTTCTCCTAAGGGCAAGCCCATTTCCTCTGTATCTCAGAGTCTCTGTTTTGTCTTGTTTTTTATATTATTTTTATTATTTTTTGAGACAGAGTATTGCTCTATTGCTCAGGCCTGAGTGCAGTGGTGCAATCTCAGCCCACTGCAACCTCCGCCTCCTGGGTTCAAGCGGTTCTCATGCCTCAGCCTCCCAACTAGCTGGAATTACAGGCTTGCACCACCACACCCAGCTAATTTTTATATTTTTAGTAGAGACGGGGTTTCATCATGTTGGCCAGGCTGGTCTCGAACTCCTGACCTCAGATGAGCCACCCGCCTCAGCCTTCCAAAGTGCTGGGATTACAGGCCACTGCACCCAGCCAGATTATCTGTTTTTAAAATGATGCCAGAAATTTTGGAATCGGAATGTTAATAATATTATGTAATGATGGTTAATATGCACTGAGTGATGACTATGTGCTAGACACTGTGCTAAACATTAACAATGGGTTGTCTCATTTAGTGCTCATAAAACCCTATGAGATAGGTAAGAACTCTTATTATCCCCATGTTATGGGTAAGCATAGATGAACTTCAGTGGATTAAAGTACCTTGCTTATTGTCTCTTTAACATGAAATTCCTTCAACATAAGTAAACACCTACCACGTGCTAGCCAATAAACTGGATGTTGGGAACTCAGGACTAAACACAAACATAATCCTCACTTTTGAGGTTTGCATAGGCTGTAAGGAGCCCATGAAGGTAAACTTACAGGACCAGGAAAGCTTTGCAGAAGGTTTCAAAAAAGTGTATTTCCAATGGAGTGAGAGCTCCTGGAAGGGAGTGGAAAATCTCTGGGGGTGGGGAGCACGGGGTTTCAGGGAAGTTCTTAAGATAAGCTGTGCTTTAGGGGAATCTTCAGCAGTAGGAAGAAATGAAGTTCAGACTCCTGGTGATCAGAAGGCCTTCGAGATTTTCCATTTTCAGAGGACTCTGAGACGCTGGGTTGAGAGTCCTGACCTGCCAGAGTATACATATTCCTA
Source organism: Macaca fascicularis (assembly GCF_037993035.2). Taxonomy (NCBI): domain Eukaryota; kingdom Metazoa; phylum Chordata; class Mammalia; order Primates; family Cercopithecidae; genus Macaca; species Macaca fascicularis. The sequence goes on from NC_088378.1 coordinate 87,406,500, forward strand.
TTAATGGCAGGATAAGGCCAATGAGAGGGTCCCCACCATGTGGCCTCGAACCTCCCATTCATCCCCCAAAATCCAGAAGGAGCAGTCAGGAGAAGGAACCAGCTAGCCTTATATTTGTGAAAAAGAAGTGATTAGCAAGTAGCCCTCTATGGTTTCTACGTAAACTCAGATCTCAAAAGGCATTTAAATACTTAATGAAAGGATTTCCTCTACCTAGTTTTAGTCCTGCTTATTGATTGATTCCCTTCTAATGACTGGGCTTTTCTATGTTTGAGCTAAGTTTTCTCTGGGAAGGGAGGTCATCTGAGTGCCTTAGGATGTCATGTCCTTCTCGGCAAGTACAAGAAACAGGTTTGAAGAAGCCTGGAGGACATTCACCAATGATCTGGTCTGGGAAGTGGTGGTTAGGCCACAGCAGAAGGGAACCAATTACTGCCATGCACCATCTGGGGGCCACACACTCTTCTGGGTGCTTTATATTTGTGACCTCATGTCAGGTGGACAATGACCTAGCCAAGGTGGCTCTCATAATCCTTCAGTCACAGCTCAGAGAATGGAGTGACTGCATAAAGGACCCAGTGGTGACTGGCAGAACCGGTATTGTGAATCAGCTCTCTTTGAGCCTGGGATTATATTCTTCTGGAAATGCCTCTCTTTACCCAGGCCAGGCAGTTCCCAAACAATTCCCCAAAAGATTCCAGATTTAGCCAGGCACGGTGGCTCACCCCTGTAATCCCAGCACTTTGGGAGGCCAAAACGGGCGGATCACGAGGTCAGGAGATCGAGACCAACCTGGCTAACATGGTGAAACCCCGTCTCTACTAAAAATACAAAAAACCTAGCCAGGCGTAGTGGTGGGCGCCTGTAGTCCCAGCTACTCGGGAGGCTGAGACAGGAGAATGGCGTGAACCCAGGAGGCAGAGCTTGCAGTAAGCCGAGATCGCGCCACCACACTCCAGCCTGGGCGACTGAGCAAGATTCCATCTCAAAAAAAAAAAAAAAAAAAAAGATTCCAGATTTGTGCACAGAGATTGGTTGACTAAAACATGTTCCCCCTACAGTAAAAACAACTCCAAGTGCATGCCTTAATGACAGTGCTTCCGCGGTGTCCCCACTGTACCTGGGGACAACCTACTATCCACAATGGATAGTATATACAGAATACCTACTTTGTGCAAGGCACTAAGCTGACAACTCTGTATACAAGAGCTCATTTAATCTTATTATCATCCCTATTTTATATAAGGCTAACTAACTTGCCCAAAATCACAGCCAGAACCGAGACTTGAACCCAAATCACTCAACTCCAGAATCCCATGTTTCATGACTATTTTCCTAACCACTGTTTTTCACTGCCTCTCCCTGAGGGAAATCAATCAGTGGGCGCTGGTATCTGAGAAATGCCACCATGAGACAGCCAACCTCAGCGCTTTGTGGATTTCCCTCATTCTAATTTCCAGTTCCTGTTTCTGTCACCTGTGTGAGTGGTAACGGCCTGAAGCACTGGTATTAATAAGACAGGTCCCCCATCCCCTAAGCAATCTTGAGGGCTGTGACAAACTATAGATTGCTGAGCACTTTGAATTGGAACACATGAAATTGGTTGGATTTGTAATCAGATGAGAGAAAGCAGAGGCTTTAGGAAGGCCCACTTTTCCCCGTAGTCCTTCCTCATGGCCATGAGGCACCATCAACTCTTCACGGAAAGGATATAAATGCTGGAATTGGGCAGACCTCAGTTCAAGCCCTGGCTGCACTCTGGGCCAGCTGAGTGACTTCGGCCAGGTAACTTCAGCTCCCTGAGCCTTAGTCTCCTCATGTGTAAAGTACGTGTGCACCAGTAGCTAGCAGAGGGCTGGGAACATGGATGGAGATGATCCACAGGAAGCACCTGGCACTATATCTGGCACGTGGGAAAGGATCAAGTACATGTTAGTTAAAAATAAAACTGAGAATATGGTTTCGGGTCCATCGCGGATTCCCCAGTCACCAGACTGTCAACATCTGCCCCGATGCTGCATGTGGGATCCTCCAGATCCTACACTGGCGTTGCATTCCTGTGTCTGGCAGGACACGTGGATTTTCCTAGCCACCTCAGGAGAGAACATTTGCCACCATGGATGCAAACCCTGGAAGCCAGTGCAAGCTGCTTGCTACAGCACTGGTGTGGCCAGGCCCCTGCTCTGCCAGAACTTGCTTCTAGTGAGAAACCTCATTTCTCACTCCTCGGTCAGGTGGACTGTGGTGGGAGAAAGAGGTTGGGAGCAGAAAAGGTGATGGCTCCAGTCTCAGGGTTGATGACTTCAGATCCCGCAGGGGTTCAAATGCCTTCAGATTTATAGGCCCATAACAGCAGAAAGCTGCCTCCTAGCTGAGCCTGGCGCTGCTTTGGGGCCCAGAGGGCTCCTGGCCGATACTGTTCGTGAACCTCTTTATCTCTCTAATGCCATGTTCTCTAAATCTTGGTATTAGAATGATGAGAAAGGGCAGAGGAGGGTGATTCATGCCCTGGTTACACTGACAACGAAATTCATCGAAATCAAATTTCTCCTAAGCATGCTAACAACATCCCGGCTGGTGCCTGCCTCGGCTGTAGGTCTGGGTTTGTTTGGTTTCTACAACAATTTTTCTGTTTAATGTCATTATTTTTATTATTTCGCCTAATGTTTTTATAATGTGCTTACTGTGGAGGTTGTTCCACAGAGCCTGCCAGCTCTCTGGGGATAGTGTGGGCCACGCTTGGTAACCCCAAAGGTTGCTGTTTTGCACATCCCTCCAATCACTGAAGGAAACGGAGTCTTCGCCCTCCCCACTTCCCTAGACCTGTCCTAACAAGGAATCAAAAACTAACCATAGAATTACTAAACTGTTCAACCCCAGTCTGAGCAGGGCTCCAATATTAACTAATGAACCCAACCGACTCTCCCCTTCTTCCACTCACTTTTTATTCTCCCAGTTAAACATCTCTGGTTGCATCAGTTCTCCTTTCTATGCCACGGCTTCTGGCTCCACTTCTGCCATCCTGCCCTGGAACATCATCCCCTGCGCTATTTGCCCATATCCCTCTTAAATGTGACGTTGATTAAGGGATGAACAAATGATACCACATCCATATTTCTGGAACATTAAGCATTTTAAAAATAATTTTGGAGAGGTGTCAATGATGTATCCTTAAGTGAAGAAAGATGGAGAAAATGGGTTTGTCCACTTTATGAAAAATCAAAAATCTTAACAAAATTCTTATATGCATGTGGGTTTGTTGTGATATGTTTGTCTCAGCATGAGTAACAGCAAGGAAGGATACACACTAAGTTGTTAACATGGGTTATCTATTTTGGGGGATGTTAGAATGAAGAATTTTTTTTTTAATGTACCTATAATGTTTCATTAGCTGCAGTTAACTCTTGTTACTCTTATTTATTTATTTATTTATTTATTTTTATTTATTTTTTTTTTGAGACAGCATCTTACTCTGTCACCCAGTCTGGAATGCAGTGGCACAATCTCAGCTTACCAGAACCTCAGCCTCCTGGGGCCAAGCGATCCTCCCATCTTAGCCTCCCAAGTAGATGGGACTACAGGTGTGCCATCATACCTGGCTACATTTTTTTGGTATTTTTTGTAGAGATGGGGTTTCACCATATTGCCCAGGCTGGTCTCAAACTCCGAGGCTTGAGCAATCCACTCACCCCAGCCTCCCAAAGTGCTGGAATTACAAGTGTGAGCCACCACGCCTGGCCTCTGATAATTTTTAAGGAGGAATTTAAAATTGTTTTCAATCCATCAATAATCAATCAATCAATAACATGTTTTTATTTTTATCTTCAATGTGATAGACACTCGGAGTCCTGCAGATGTGGGGATCTGTGCAGGGCCTCTATTCATGCAGCCTAATTTGCATCACCTTCTTCGTTAGCTCATGGTAGAGCCGACATCTACTAAAAGTCCTTTGTTGTTTTCCCTAGAACTACTACAAACAAAAGTCTCTCCTCCTATCCTATATACTTTTGAAGCAGATTTTTATTTACCCAAGTACAGGACCTTAAGTTTCTTATTAAATTTTTTTCTGTTGGTTTTGGCTTTTTGTTCCAGTTGTCAAGATCTTTTTAAAAATCTGCTCTTCATATCTAGCCTGTTAGCTGTCCTGCCCAGCTTTGTGCCAGCTGCAAATTTGATCAGCGGGTCTCTTAAGTCTTGATCCAAGTCCCTGATGAAAATGGTCAACAGGACAGAGCCAAGGATACAGTCTTGTACTGCGCATTTTCAATAAATAAATACAAATATTTTTTATTTGTCTTTCAATGTGTTCCTTTCATTGTGTACAAGGCTCCTAATAAAGAGGTTTGCGCTGGGCAAATCAATAACCATCACCATTATCTGACCTAGTGATAGTAACAGTAAACACTAATCACAATCCAACCTGAGCCAACCTAGAAGCACAGCAGCATTAGTCAGAGCAATGGAACATATGGCTGTGTCCACATCTGTTCTGAGGCATCCAGATGGAAGAGGAGGTGGGCCAGGGGGCAGGGGGTGAGTGAACAGTGGGGTAGGAAGGAGAGAGGAGGGAGCAGACAGGTGAAGGCTGACAGGGGAGCGGGGCAGGGACTAGGCTCCCAAATCAATCTCCATGATTGTGTGGTTAATGTGCAAACAACACACACCAGCTGCTGGTGGCTCCCATCCGTGACAGTACAACTGTATGACAAATACTTCCTGTCACACTTAGAGAACTGTGTCTTCTGCTTTTTGGTTAATGGACCTTTGACGCGCCTACTCAAATCACTTCTTCATAGGCCTTACAAGTCTTTGTCACAAATATATGCTAATGTTTTTCTTCTCTGTGTGGCTGTTTCCGTTGAGCTATCACCAAGCATGGGTCCTATGCTACCCTAATCCTCTCCAACTCTCCTCCACAGCCCCCCCAGAAGCTGGCACACTCCTGACTTATACATCTCCCTACATAAAAAAACACTCACATAACTGATAAAAGATGCAAATTCAAGCACAGTTCTTGCTTAAAGCAACATTTAACCCTCTCTGTGCCTTGGTTTCAGGACTGAAAAAGGAAAATCATGACTGTAGCTTTTTTGTAAGACTAAATAATATAGCATGTGGCAAAGAAGTAGATGCTAACTAAGTATTAGCTGAATCTCAGTCCATACCTGCAGAAGACACGGGCTTGACTTACTCCAAAACTCTGGCTTTGATTATTTATAAACATGGGCAGAGTTAGCAAATGGGTTTTGCAATCTTCAGTGTTTTGCCAATCACCCTTCTTGGCCTCCTGAGAACATGTTGAGGACCTTTTACAGTATTCTCACATTTGCACTGATTCTTTCATTCACTCAACATTTGCTGTCAACTCTGTGCCAACCCTGGGCTGAGCCCCAGGCGTACAAAGATGATTGAGGCAAGATTCTGGCACTAAAGTATCTCACGGTCTAGTGCCCATCACCCATAGTAACACACACACACACACACACACACACACACACACACACACACACACACACCACCCAGCAGCAACACCACCAGCAGTAAAAGTTCACATACCAGACTCTTACTATAAGCAATTATACTCTGATACTTTATGTTCTATTTTACTTTTTAAATTGACTTCACTACCCACTAACGGGATGTTAACCCACAGTTTTAAAAGTTCCATTTTGGGGTTGGATATGTATGTTAAGTTCTATTATCATTTACTAGACTGCTATGGGAATGTCAAAAAAGAGCTCCCAGGCCTGCCTAAGAGAATCAGCAGACCTAACACTGAAGCTGGAAGGGTAGTCAGGTGTGCAGACCTAACACTGAAGCTGGAAGGGTAGTCAGGTGTGCATAGGGCATTTGGTGTTCCCAGAAGAGGAAACACCAAGAACAGTACATGGAGGAATCAAAGCATGGCTGTTCAGGGAAACTTTTTTTTTTTTTTTTTTTTTGAGATGGAGTTTTGCTCTTGTTGCCCAGGCTGGAGTGCAATGGCATGATCTTGGTTCACTGCAACCTCCCACTCCCGGGTTCAAGGGATTCTCCTGTCTCGGCCTCCCAAGTAGCTGGAATTACAGGCACATGCCATCATGCCTGGCTAATTTTTGTAGTTTTAGTAGAGACAGGGTTTCATCATACTGACCAGGCTGGTCTCGAACTCCTGACCTCAGGTGATCTACACACCTCAGCCTCCCAAAGTGCTGGGATTACAGGTGTGAGCCACCACACCTGGTCAGCTGTTCATAGAAGTTTCTAACCATTCTAAGAAGTTTTGAATGGTTAGAACACAGGGAACTTTAGGGGAAATGGAGGAAGTATGAGGCTTTAGAGATAAGTAGAGATTTTTTGTTTGAAGTAAAGATTAAAGAGCCAACAACTAAATACTCAGGGGAAAAGATTTTTACTGCCAAGCAGGAAACTCAATCCAGCACAGAGTCTAGGCTCTGGGAAAAGAGGTTTCAGGAGAAGAAGGAACAGCGTAGGTTTTTTTAAAGCCAAGAGACCACACCCTGTATTTAAAAAGTCAACTCTCTTGAGTATTGCTGATTGGTTGGAGGCATCTTGGTGTGTGGATTTGGTAAGCTCTGGGCTGGGTGGAGAGGTGTGCTATGTACCAGAGCACCCACCTCAGGATTGTGGCACCCAGAGGTTCTTTTAGCAGAAGTCATGTCTGCATCACTGGCAGCTGACCCAGCAGCCCAGCTACATCAGGAATCAGGTCATGAAGAAATTTGTGGCCTGCTAGAGAGTATGAATGTTATCAGCCACGGAGGCCAGTGGAAGATTTAAAGTACCTAAAAACTGGTAGAAGCGTCAATGTCACAGCAGAGTAGCAGATAAGATTGGAAGGAAGAATTAACTGGAGGAACACAAACCAGAACAACAGCTAAGGCTAGTAGTTCAGGAGATGGTGATGGTGGGCTGAAAGAGAAAAGAGCTGATGAGGATGAAAAGGAAAGGCTGGATTAGGAAATGGAAAGTTGGAGAATCAATATGATCCAGGGGCTGATTCAATGTAACAGGTGAGACACAGGGAAAATCCAGGATGATGCATCAGGTTACTAACTTGGGTGACGAGAAGATTGTGGAGACCCCCAAAGAGAAAATTTGGGGTGTCTGGGGAGAGAACAGGAGGATGAGGTCAGCACAGACACTGCTAGAGTACCCAGATTTGTCTCCCATGTATTACCATGAGCAGAGAAATCTCCCATTTACAATGTTCATGAACCCAGGAATTATAGAGCTACACCTGTCTCCCAGATACCTAAGGAATCATCATTAGGATCAGGGCCAGGAGGAAGGGGAAGTGTCTGCCTGCTGGTATGCATGGCATGAAGGCTGTCTCTGCCATCGAGAAAGCAGACTTTCTCCCATAGACACCAGATACCGTGGGGACTCATGGGGCCACAGAGCAACTCCTCCCTTTAGTCGGGCATCGAGCTGGATGAAGAGAGGTGGAAGGAAGCATTTGTCAGCTCTGTCTCCAGAAATACTCGCTGGACATCTCTGTCTGGAAACCCAAGTATGCATTGCCCAGTCACTATTTCAGCTTCTCCTCAGACCCGAGGTTGGAGGAATGATATCTGTAGTGGGTTGAATTGTGTCTCCAAAAGGATATATCCAAGTCCTAATCTCTGGTACCTGTGAGTAAGACTTTATTTGAAAATAAGGTCTTTGCAAATATAATTAAGAGAGATGAGATCATCCTAGATTTAGTGGGAGTTCTAAACCCAATGACTGATGTCTTTGAAAGAGAAAGGAGAGGGACATTTGAAACAGAGACACGGGGAGAAGGTGGCCATGAGAAGATGGAGGCAGAGACTATAGTTACACAGGTGCAGGCCAAGGAACACCAATGGTGGCTGGCACCCATCAGATGCCTGGAGAATGGCATGGAATGAATTCTCCCTCTGAGCCTCCAAAAAGAACCAACCCTGCTGACATCTTGATTTTGGACTTCTTGCCTCCAGAACTATGAAAGAATAAATTTCTGTTGTTTGAAACCCCCCGTTTGTGGTAATTTGTTACAGTAGCCCTAGGAAACTGAGACAATATCCCATTTAGTTGCTTTTATGGCACTTGAGTACAGGAAACCTAGTGACCATCTCAGAAGTAATCACTACTCTCTGGCAGCTTGTCTCTTCTCCCCCGCCCATTCCCCTCAGAGAGACATCTTCTCAACCAGCTGTTTTCCATCTTTTCTTTATTCTTTTTCTACAGCAGAAGCTGTTCTTCCCAGTTTAGATGCTATTCTGAACTCAGGGTAACAGCCAATTAAGCAGGTCTTTACTGAAGTCTTGCAGTACACCAGATGCAAAAGGTGCCCAGTAGATCCCAAGTGGCACAAGGAGCAGAAAAAGCACACTTTTCTCAGGCATTTAGTAAGAAAATCCTTTCCTATTTTATGTTTTTTATTTGTACTATCCAGAGCAGTGTTACACTCCAGGGCAATAATTCTTACATTTCAGAAAACATCAAAAAATAGCTTATCCTTAAGAAAAGGTTGGAGAGCTCACCCTATTCTAAGGCTTGGCCTGAGCCTGTAGATCATAGAGGGTTCCATGATCTTAGGAAGTCACCCAGGACTTCTCATTTACACTTGAAGACCTAACACTATAACAAAGCAAGTATTTCCCCAGATTGCCCAAATACATGAACTGACCCTGTAGTGTGATGTTGAAGTTGCTGGAGTTAAAATGTGTCTTCCTTTCTGGAAATTTAAAAAAATAAATGAAAGAACTAGCCATACCCACATATGGTTCTGGCCTAGTCATTTAACCTCTGTTTGGCCCAGTTTGCTTATTTATGCATTAAACGGAGATTGCGAAAGGACATCTTATGAATTAATTAATTAACAATTGAAAGGGGCTTTAAAAGTGCTATGCAAATGATAAGCATTATTGTAAGGCCCATGGGAACCTGAGACAAAGCAAGGAGCCAAACTCCAAATTGAGGATTATAACCAAGAAGCAAATGTCAGCACTTCGGAATGTGAAAGAACGATTAATATTGGTTACAATGATGTCAGTTTTTTTCTAATCCAGACAGAGAGGTGAGAAACTGTTAAATGTGGATTCAGTTTGAAAACCCATACAAGCCCAGATGCTCTGTAAGTGGTTACACTTCAGCAAACGCCTGCACATTAAAACAAAATCAAAAGATCGAAGCAAACTGGAACTGGAGAAGACGCAGGTGCATAAAACAAATGCTGTCAGCATATGTGTGAGCACAAACAATTCATTGTGCCCACATAAGTCATATGATTGGCGTTTGCAGATGTCTACATATATTTAGTTCAAATATTGCAAAAATAAAACCTCTTGAACCCACCTAATTTTAATATTACACTCATTAGAGAGATAAAACCTCTCTCAAACCATTAGCCCATGGAAGTTCTCCAGGCAAATCAGCTTAGTTTTCTGTTTTCTATTTCTCAGCAAATGGACTCTTGGCTTTACAGGGGCCTGAAGCAGCCATTGGTCCTTACAATTATAAACAAAATGTGGTAATTCATCCTTTTAAAAAAGTTATTCAAATTAAGCTATTGAGATGTGGCTGTATTGTCTTCTAAAAGAATAAAAAGCTATCTTAATAATAACAACAATAAAAATGAAGAAACAGTTTAAATTTTTTTCCAGTTTAAGCAACTTCTGGCTTCAGTAATTATAGAAGAATGGTTTTGCAGATTGAAAAAGCAGCTGTTAGTGTCCAGGCCTGACTTAACTTTTATTTTCCTGCCTGAATGACACTTTGAAGCTTCCAGCATCCTGTGGTCTTTGGCTTACCAGGCAAAAGCAGAGTTATCTAGACTGGCAGCTTCTCATTTCCAAATCATCATGATCTATGGGTAAGCAACAGCAATCATAGATTCAGGACTAGGTAATGAATTTCTAGACCAGGAAAAAAAAAAAAAAAGATACTCCAGAAAATCTGTCTTCCAAAATATTTCCTCTGGAAATGAGAACAAATGTGTGATCTTTATATTTCTGTGCTGCCTTTGTTGCTGATAATTCTTGTACAATTGACTAACCAATTATGGCAAAGAAGCATTCAAGGTTGTCTGGGCAAATAACAATGGTCCTACCATAATACAAACTACTTGAGCTAACACGGTCCTTGACAAAGCCAAGCTGCTTTTTCCACATCTCTGCTGTTGATTACATGATGAAAAGGTTAAATGCTCAAAAAATTGGTGAGCCCCATTTATAGGCATTCATTTTGAAAAAGTATTATCATAATGACAGCTGACCTAGGTGGTCTTTGGGCACAGTGACTCAGCTGCATTTATTTGGCTTCCCCAGGACCTTCCTGGGTACCAAAGTTTAGTTTGTAGGATTCTGTTTCCTTAACAACAAAAAAAGTAAGTATGGCAGTTCTCTCTAAAATAAAACAATCTTTTATATTCTTTTCTAGTTCTTTTAAGTGCCTAAAAAGGCAAGAGAAGTGAGACTATCAGAACCTCCTGAAAGGTTAAAATAATTAAGGGAAGTTTCAACAGAAAGGAAATAAGGTTTTTAAGCCTTGCACTAAATGTAAATTTCTTATATTCCAAAAGAAAAATACCCCAGAAGTTAAATCCTTCATAAAGGCCATCTCAGAAATTCTCAGATCCTAACTTTGGTCCCATGTCCTCACATCTTCAAGAGCAACCTCCTTCTAACCTGCACTCCTCTCTGACTACCTTTTGAGAAACCCCTCTCTACTTATGGTATCTAACTCCTCTGCAGCAGCACAATTCCCAGGTCTGAGATGCTCAGTCTGGAATAAGAACCAGAGGCCTTGAGGATAATAGATCACAGTGGCCTGGCACTCTGAAGCAGGCAATTTTCCCTGACCCCTTAGTGGGCCTTACTTAGCCTGCAGCTCTCAATCCCTTGCGGGAGGGAGAGCACACAGGTAAGTGGGTACAGGAGTCAGAATGAGTGCTTTTGGGTGCTGGCAGGAGCAAAACTCCACGTGGCCCACAGCAGCATCTAGGGGAAGCATCCACAACCCCCAAGCCCTAGAGGGCATGTGTTACAGTGCTCTTTTAGCTTTGCCATCTGCAGACAAGTGTTAAACAGCTCAGTGGGCCTTCTGCCTTCTTGCATGAGGCAGTTGCTCTCCACCAGTGAGGGCGGAGGGTTAGTGTGACAGCCTTTAGCGTCCGAACCCATGGAACTCAAGCTCTTGTTTGACATCCAGGAAAAAATGAGGTTGCACAAATGAACTGAAGGGTGGTAAATACAGAGGATTTTGTTGCCAGTGAAAGCGGCTCTCAGCGGGAAGGGGAGCTGAAAGGGGGATGGAGCAGGAAGGTGATCTTGCAAAGCAATACTGTCAAGCCGTTCCTCTGAAGTCAAGCTGCTTCTCTCCACACTAAACCACATTCTCTGACGTTCAGCTGCTTCTCCTCTCTCCCCTTCTCTGCTCTCTGCCAGTGGAGCCTGGGGTTTTTGTGGGTATAGGAGCAGGGCAGGGAGGGCCAGGGGTGGTTTTGGAAAAGGCAACATTTGAGCAAGAAAATGGGGATGTAAAGTTCTTGCTTTGGGCCATGGTTCCAGGCTTGAGGGTGGGGCCCTCACCAGGGACCCTGCCCTTTCCTGCCCAGAATTTCTCTGCTAACCCTATCAACTCCATGTCCCAAGGGGTGTGTTCTGGTTTTGACACTTAAGTCCTGCAGTGGAACACTAGATGGATATAGGCTCTTGATTTAGTCATCTTTAAGACGTAAGCTGAAGACACACCTATCCCTGTTGTCCAGCATTCTCAGAAAGCTAGAATGATCTAAACCAATGGTAAATAAGAGAAATATTTTCCTAACTCAGTCTTAACTCACAATAAAAGCAGAACCATATTATTGTTCAAAGCAGTGTAATTTCTTTCCTTTATCTGCCCTTCCATAAGACTTACCCCCACTTATAAATTGTGTCCATTGAGCTTTCCTGGTATGAGAAATTGCCCCATTAAAAATCAGATATCTCTTTAAAATCTTTAGTCACACGTAGACCCTGATGAATGTTTCCTTTATTCATTCATTCAACAGATATTCATTCACTGCCTACAGGCACCTTGCTAGGCATTCAGAGTACAATGGTGTGTAAAACCCCACACAGCCCCTTGCCTTTATTAGAGCATAATTTATAGGGGTACAATCTATTGTTTTTTTCAGCAAGGGGCATCCTCTTCCCCATCCTATGAGCAGAAAAGATTGAAGACCTTTCTCCTAGTTATATTTGTTAGAAGTCCACAGAGAAAGCACTCCCTAAATGAGTTACCATTTCGTCATTGATTTAGACCAGGTTGCCTTTATCCTGAGTGCTTTTGGTACAGAATTGCTGTAACACAAGGCAATGAAATAGCAAGTCCTCAGAAGGCTTTTCGAATTGTTCTGATTCTATAATGAAATAATCAGAGTGTGAAAGCTCAGAGCTTAAAGATTATCTACCCACCTCCCACCCTCCACACACACATATGCACCCATTTCACAGATGAAATATCCCTCAAGGCTGAGGGAGAAAGGTGTGTCATGTCTAAAGCTAAACAAGTTGTTAGCAGAAGAAGCAGAACAAGCTGGGTCAACTGCCTGCTAGTTCTAGACTCTCTCCACCACATCCTGCCACCTTACAAGGAACATTTGGCTTCTAGAATCTGACTACTAGCTGTTCTGCTGCAGCTGCTAGTCACCACCGGCCAATGAGAGGGTAATTTGATATCCTCTGCATTGCCCTCTTTCTAATTCTACTCACATTCAGAAACAGAATCTAATAAATATGGTACTCACTGTCTCACAACTCCTCCTATGATGGGAATCAGCATTCCTTTTCCAGAGGGAAATGCAAACATGTATACAAGCTGAATGACAGGAAGAAAAATCACTTATATGTCAGCACTGGAGAACATCTACATGTTTCATTAAATTGACAACCAGATTCCTTCTGAAAGTACCTGAGAAAAAACTAAGAAGAATAGCAAAAAGACAATGTCAGCAAGTTCTCAGAAAATATATTTTTCTTTATTAGCAGGTGAGGATAGTGACAGATAAACTGTGTCTGTGCCCTGCCGTAAGATATATGTCATCCAAGGTTATAGAAGTTGACACTCTAATTTTTCTCTATGTAACTCTTAATTCATTAACTAAAATTAGAAAACATGGTTTGGTCATCAAATGTTCAAATGTTTACATTTTTTTACAGATTTATACAATTAGTCCCCATATTTTGAAATAGAGAAAGTGTAAATCAGGTACAAACAATACAATCAGCATAAGTGTTCCCCATTTAGGAAATAATTTGCGGAGGAAAAAAAGAATGTTTAGGGTTTGAAAATGTCCTCTAATTCCAATTTTGTGGCTCTAGTTTCATTTTTTCATCTCTGGTTCTTGAATCCTAGTCTTCAGGGGTTAGTGGAGGTTAAAGATCGCTCTACCTACCAGTCTCGGAACATGTGTGTTTTAATACATTTTAAAGTTTTTATTAGGTGCTCTTTTATTACCTTTACGCTGGAATCCCTGGTGGCCACACTCGATTTTTAATAAGGTGGAAATCCTGTACAGTGATTGTTCAGTGGTTGCATTTAACCAGCAGGCCCATTGCTGAGCCAAAAGGTCGGCTGCTAAGCTCACGGAGGAAGCTGGAGACAAAGCAAGCTGGCTCAGCCTCTCCATTTTAAATGAAGGCCCTTTCATTCTGCTGCTCATTCAGAATCAAAAGGTTTCAAAGCTCATTCACCACCATGGGAGAAGGGGGCATAAAGGAAAGGGTGCATTTTTGCTACTCAATATCAGAAAAACAGAAGCCTGAGCTGAGCACTGGTATCCTTAGATACCAGTCTTATAGTATACTATTATTCAGTGTTGTTGTTATACTTTTGCAATGAATATGGAGTTTTATTCATAAAAATAAACAGGTCACTCAGCCAGGAGGCCAAGAAAACCCAGTAATATGTTTCCTGCTTTAAGGGCACAGTGGGGGCCCCTCTCTGTCCCCACTCTTTATCTTTTTACACGTGGAACCATCTGGGTTGGGGGGGCAGGCACGGAGTTCAGGAGGCCCTCACAGGGATTCTGAAAAATCCCAGTTCTCAGTATGCCTGCCATCAGAAAGGGAGAAAGGTGGAAATGTTTCCAATAGAGGAAATAATTAGTGAGAGACACAAAACCAGTAAGCTAGAGAGAGGCAGCCGTATTTTGAAGAATTAGGTGTGTGGAGGTGTTGAAGGGGTGAACTTTGGGACAAAATGCCAGTTTTGAGATATAGCTATGTGCATGGGGGTGTATGCTGAAATGCATCCTTCACCTCTGAAAAGGATAGTAACTAACTTAGGGTCTATTTTCTTCCAGCACTATGCTGCTAACATGTCACTAACAACTGTTTCGGAGGAAAACCAGGATGTGGAACATGTTGTGAATGTAGGCTTTGCCACAGGATAAGTGGGAGTACAATGCCTGAAACTGGCCAAGAGGATTTGGAGGGAGCTAAAGAATATAGATGGATACAAACTCAGAGCTTTTTTTTTTTTTTTTTAGGCAGAGTATCACTTTGTCACCCAGGCTGGAATGCAGTGGTGCAATCTCAGCTCACTGCAACCTCTGCCTCCCAGGTTCAAGCGATTCTCCTGCCTCACCCTCCTGAGTAGCTGGAATTATAGGTGGGCGCCACCATGCCCAGCTAATTTTTTGTATTTTTAGTAAAGATGGAGTTTCACTATGTTTGCCAGGCTAGTCTCGAACTCCTGATCTCAGGAGATCTTCTCACCTTGCCCTCCCAAAGTGCTAGGATTACAGACATGAGCCACCACACCCGGCCAAACTCAGAAGCTTCTTAGCAGGTCTTGTACAAAGTGACAGGGTCCTCCTAAAATCAATGTAGGCTTTAGGGTTAACAGTTTTGGGAACCTAGTTGAGAATCTCACCCCACTGCTGCTCTGTATAGCCATGGGGACGAAAACTCTATCACACACACATATTGAATGAACTGATGCTCACCTAAACCATTACTAGTTAAGATATAGGGCAATCTTAACTAAAATTGCACAACCATCTGGTTAACCCAATTGTTGGACTTATCTCATGCTAGGGGTTTAAGGTAGTGTTTGGGCTCCCAAACTTCTACTCACTCTCCTTCCTCTCCATTGCTGTGGCCAATAGAGCAGACATGCCCAAACAGACATCTGAACACGAATCCAAATATTGACCTTATAACAGACTAAGCAACTATCTAAATACACCTCTGCCCAAGGTTTAGGCTTCCTGGGAACAGCTAGATTGGAGAATGTTGTTTGGCTACATATCTCCTACCTCAACTTGAGGACAGACAGACTGATGGGAAAGGGGAAACCTGAGTAATCCCCCTAGTTGTAGGTAGAAAAGCTAGAATAGAAAGTGAAAATCCCTGTCTTCCCTCATTAGTATCATCAATATAGGAAGAGACTGCTTTGGTGTAGAAAGCAAGGAGGAGGTGGCCCTTTTAACTGATAAATGATGCAGAGCCCACTTTATTTATTTATTCATTTGTTTGTTTTTAGAGAGATAGACATGTGTCCATTCTCTATGGGAGGAACATACTCCCATCCTTTTATAATTTTCCAAAAGAAATATCAATCTTTGACCATTTGCATTAGCGATTCATTCACCAAAGGGGAGGAGCAGGGGGGACATTAGAGAAAGTGTCAGGAAGGGTTGATTCCAATACACTTATATTTGGGAAGATATTCCCCTCCCACAAATCACAGCTCAGTGAAATCTGGGGAGGCCAGCAGAGAACAGAAGGATACTTTTAAGGTTTCAATGCAACTGTAGATGCTGTGGGAGATGCCAAAGAAATAGAAAGAGTTCCTACCTTTGTAGATCAGGACACCAAACTTGCATAAGATTCAACAAGAAAAAAAAAATAAAACCACAAAATAATAATAAAGTTCAAATTGTATGATATTATCCACTTCCATCAGGTGAACTTCCAAAGAGGAAGGGGAAGAAATTGGGAGGAAAAGGGAGGTCACAGAACAGCAATTTTCCCTGCCAGAAAATTGCTCTCTGCCTGTCTTTAGGGAAGCTCCTGCAGTGCGAGGAGCCCAGTCTCAGCTCATGGACCAGCATCTGGGTACTCCTTGGGAGCACCCATTGAGCCCTAAGTTTCCTGAAGCAAAGTGGTGACAGATAATCAAGCAGTCACTAGTTGGGCTGTTCCTGAACTTTGGTTTTCTGTAATCCTGGTACCATTGGTGCCCTAGGCTGGCTTGTCAAACACTCCTGCCATCATTCCACCACTCTCATTTACTCTTTCCCTTCTAAAAGCTTTTTCCAACCAAACAAATGCCTTTTCTGGCCTTGATCATCACCTGACATCTTTTTAACAACTTTGTTGAGGTATAGTTTGTATGCCATAAAATTCACCTGTTTTAAATGTAAAATGTACTTACTTTTAGTAAATTTACTGAGTTGTGTAACCATCACCATAATCCGTATTTAGAACATTTCTAGCTCCCCAATAAGATCCCTCATGCCTGCTTTCACCTAATATCTTAATGATATTGTTTGGCAGATAGCTAAAAGTAAGGCTAAGACACAAAGGGAAGCGGAGGGAGTAGTGAGCCTTACAAGGAGAAAGAACACCAGAGAGGTGCAGGTGGGAAACGTAGAAGAGATCAAAGGCTTCACATGGCTCACAGGTCTACTGAAGCCTTCAATGATGGAATGTATGCCAGATGTGGCCATCCTTCATCTCCACTCCTCAATGAAAAGCCATGAGAGTGCATGGCCCCACTAAATGCAACATGACTGACAGCAAAGTGTAGACAACCTCTTTTTCAACATGCCCAATATCTAACAATGTTTTGTGTAGAGATGAAACTTAATGTTTGTTGAATTGAACTGAGTTGGAGACATGAAAAGTTGGAAGAGGAAAAATGTCTCCTTATGGACAATTGTCACCCAATATCCTTTCTCACTTCCCAATGCCCCTCCAGTTTCCTTTTTGATAATTACCTCTTTCCATCATGTGTGGTGTTAGAGGGATGATAATTTCTGGGGTGTAGGATCAGATTTTCCTTCTTCCCATATCAACACATCCAGGGACAAAAAGTGTCATTTTGACACTATAAACCAATGATGCAAGGTCAGAAGGAATGATTAGACATCATCCATGGCCACAGTTGCCCTGGCCCCAGCCAGACTCAACCTGTGTGAAGCAGATGCTATGCCTCCTGCTTCCTGGCCTTCCAGAGGTGCCCTGTTCCCACCTATTCGCAAGCCCAACTGTCCATCCTTCTGCTAATGCTGTGTCCTCCCAGTAATTCCATTTTATTACCTAGAATTGGTTTCTGTTGCTTGCAACTGAGGAATCCTAACCCCTTCATGCCCTTTAAAGGCCATGGCATTGATGAGGTGAGAGGTAACAAGAGTCATGGTGTCACTTCCATAAGAGGCATTTCAGGGGCAAAAATGGGATGACTGAAGAAATTATTTCCTGGCAGGAAAGGAAGAATAGTCAAAGCTGACCCTAAAGTTTTATATTTCAAATGTGTTTCTATCACACAGGGTTTTTGGTCATTCGAACTTTCACCCAGGTGAACTAAGAAAACTGGTTACACATTTCTCATAAATGGATCAACAGCACAGGCTATTTGAAGACCTAACGTGTGAGGATGAGTAATTTTCACATGCTTTTCACTTCACTGAGAGAACAACCAACATGGCTTGTCGAGCAGTTGGTCTCACTGCTCAACCTCACGCACGTGCCGCCCGGGCCGGTGATTCAGTCCCCCCAAAGCACTGCTTCCTTCTGAATTGGAGAGCCAAGGTTGTGAGTCAGCCCTGCTCAAAGCCAAGACACTTTGATTCAGTGTTATTTTTTGCCTTACCACACAAGGTTCAAAATGTCCAATCTCTTTTCTTTAATGCCAATGCCCCAATAGCTAGGAGTCACAGTCCAGAGCTGCTTTATTAAAAATGTTCATTTTCAGAAATCATGGATCCTGAAATCATTGTACTCTTCCGAAATAAAAAATAAATAAATATAAAGAAAGAAAGAAAAATCAATCAACAAAATAGCAAAATGGTAAGCAGCACAATATGACATGTTAATGCTAAATGCCAGCTTCATGGTTCAATGCCCAATTTATTACGTTGAAAGCACTAGGCAGAAGACAGGCATCAAATGAAATGAGGACTGAATAAATGTGCTACTGCATAAAAACTATTTATGAATTTCCATGCTGTTTGTCATTGAATAAAAGCTATAATCATTTGATAGATATACATTTTGTCAGTGCTACTTTAAACTGATACTTCATCAAATTGCTACAACCCTTTCAGGTGTGAGAATCACACAGCTTCTTTGATGGAAATCGTGACTGAATGCATGAAAGCTGAAAGACCAGCAAAAATTACAGAGCAACAGCCCATTACTAAAGGGCCATGGTATGAGAGACACGTAATGCATTTCACTTGGAAGGGATTTCTGAGTTCACCCCTAAGACCAATCCCTCCACCCAGAGCCGAAGCCCGCCAGTTACAACACACTCCAGATAACATACAATGGTGTCATATCACATACTAATGCTATGGTAATTCTCCTAGTATTTCAAAGACTGGGAATCTGAACCAAGAACAGGAAGAGATTAGTCAAGTTTATTCAGCTTATGCCTGCATCTTCTCATTGCCCTCTTTAGAATGGAAATATGTCATCATAGTTCAGTTTCCTGAGGTCACAAAGATAAGACAATATCTACTTTGATTTCAAACAGAATCATTTATAGATAAAAGAATGCTCCTCTCTCAAATAAAACAGCTTTTCAAATAGCCTCTCACCACAGTTAGTAATAATTTATGCTTGGTGAACAGGAAAATGTGCTGAATTTATTCATTTTACTGTGTGCCGCCTGTCAAAAGGGCAAGCTGATAAAGAAAGAAGTCAGGGTGGGCAATTTATTGGTATTTGCACATCTGATATAAAAGGTTTCTGTAATTCCTCCTGATTTCAAAAGAAGAAGAAAATTAACTCTAAAGTGGCAAAACAGAAAATTCCTGTTACTGTCAAAGCCATGGTATCTGACATTTTACCATGTGGATAATTCTAGACACTGATTTTTCTTTTGTCCTCCAAAATAAATTTTTGCTCCATTTTTGAACCCTAATCAAAAAATTATGCCACAAGAGACAATCTCTACTTAAGAACCTAGAATCTGGCCCAGCTTCAAGGGCATAGTCCTACTGTGTCGCGTTTTCCTAAACACCTCTAACAGCTGGATGGCTGTTCATCCCCCTCCTCTGCCAATCCAGTCATTTGCTTTAACCAGGACACGTCTATTTTCAATCCTAATTATTTCTGAATTGAAATTTTATTTTCTTCAATGATTTCAGGATGCATTTTACAGTGTTTTGGGTTTTGAAACTTCACTTTGAAATGGGATATGGTTTTTACGTCCTTTTCTTATGCTTTCTCTCCTGAGGAGTTGTTGAAACTTCTTACATTTAAATTCCTTAGGGGTCACCTGTAGTTTAGTGCCTCATGTAGCAGACAGGGTATCAGGTACAGCTGGAAATTTGGGGCATTAACTTGAACTGAAGCTCAGATAACCAGACGTCTTAACTCATATGCCACTCTCTTCTTTCCATCATAGCAGATAATAAAGTCTTTATCATAAATTAAAAGTATAGCATGAAGATTGGGGCATTTTGAAGAGAAGAAAGTTGTCTGAAGTTCAGAATTTAGCAAGTTCATTTTACAGACTTCATGTATGGGTTTTTTTTTAATAGCACATCACAAAATTCTAGCTGAAAGCCATGAGATAATATAGCTTAATGAAACTAAGGTTCATTTATAAAAATTATAATTTAATCATAAAAATACTACATTTTAGATACAAAAGCTTCTTTCTGAGCTCACATCTCCCATTTATGTCTGAAAGAGCACAGGCAATGCCACCCACTGAGCATTCTTGGTGGTAACTGGTTCTAAACCTCAAATTTCAAAATAATCACACTCAGACACACCACAACCACATCCTGGATCATCAGAAGCCAAGAAAATCCAGTGATGAAAGTTTTTCTTAATCCCACAGGCATCTATGGTGTGGGGAAGAGGACTGTGTTGCTATAGCTACTGATCCCCTGGTTTTTGGTTTCTTTAACCTTTCCTCCCCTTGGGCCATATCTCCAAATACTGCTGCAGTAGCCTGTGGAGGCTGTGGGGAGAGCAGATCCACCTCTGAGTTCAAGAGAAAGACATTCTCCAGGAAGCACTCCTCTCCTCACATTTGGCGACAGTTACAAAGCAGAATTGTCTCCTCTTTAAGTGGCAGTTGTGAAGCCCAGAGGCAGTGTGGGATGCTGAATGAAATAACAGTTTCCAAAGTACCATCTGATCAAGCCTTCCCATATTCTCCTGAGATTCCTTTCACTACCGCTCAAAGACTTGGGGTCTGGAGATTTGTTTTTGTGTGTTTGGTTATTTACCATTAGATGGTAACCTAGGGATGGGGCCTGGCTATATTTCCACTCCTTGTTCTTGCTCTTGCATAAGTCATGGAAATTCTCACCCTAAAAACTTCTTTTGACCATAACCTTGACTTCATTGCGAGGGATTTAGAAAAAGGC
Source organism: Macaca fascicularis (assembly GCF_037993035.2). Lineage (NCBI taxonomy): Eukaryota > Metazoa > Chordata > Mammalia > Primates > Cercopithecidae > Macaca > Macaca fascicularis. The sequence continues at coordinate 87,427,066 of NC_088378.1, forward strand.
GTGGCCTATCCAAGTAAAGGGCGGGTACTCAACCTACCCACCAGCTACAACTTGTCACAAATTGACACTTAACCTGGCTCTCTATCCATCTCCATTGTTTTTTACACTCACTGAGGAAGCATCATGGTATACCAGAAAGTCTAGGCTTTGGATCAAACACATTTGGATGTCAATTCCAGCTCCTGGATCCAAACATATTTGGATTTGAATTCCTTGAGTAAATTACCCCCATCTTTAAATCTGTTTCCTCAATTAGAAAGGGCTGTTAGGAAGAGGCAATGCAAAATGAGCACTTAGTGTGCTGTGCCAGGCACATACTAAGCATGTAAAGGATGTTAGCTATTATTATTGTAATTTACTTCATAGGGATGCTGTGCGGTATTAAATGAGATGACATCTGTGGAAGGCCAGGCCCATTTGGAAGAGCTCAAAAACACCAGTTCCTTTCCTCTTAATAACAATTAAGTTTTTCCAAATCTGCTTAGGTTTCAGGTGAAGACTTTGGATTTGAATCCATGGTGCTTGCCTGTAGCCACCTAATAATACACACCTCTCCCTGTGCCTGCAGCCCCATAAGGAGAGCATCCTAAACACCTTTATGACATATTTCCCCCTCCCCACCTTAAGTCCAGTTCTGTTGGGTCTTCTGCACCTCACTGTCTGGCCCTCTCTATGAATACTGAAATGTTTTCCCAATGTCTTCCCTCCTTCTGATTTCTAGGTTGGATCATAAACCTTGCCTTTAACCGCCCACTCCTCTTTCCTCCTCTACTGCTCTGTTCTCCCATCCATCCCTGAGGTGTTCATTACCCAAGCACCATTTACAATGACAAAGCAAATGCACTGCATTTAGATTGATTTTTTCTTAGTCAAACTGGGGTACATTTATAATACAGAAAAGGATTGGTGTGTTTTATCATAAGGAATTAACACTATTATCTCACAAATCTGATCGATGTGAGCAGCCAAAATAAATCTGTTGAGTAATTTCTTCCCTCACTAACTAGTTCTTTTGCCTGAATCTTCCAGTTAATAGTTTTGTCTGGTAAATTCTCAAATGGCATATATTATATTCATCCCAGCACTTGCGTTCTGTTTTGGATATGATTTTGAAAGAAGACATCTTAGAGAGTAAATTCTTGAGGAAAGGACATAAATAGATAAATACCAGATATAAACAGATAAACATGAATAAAAATCCATATTTCAGAAACATTATAAAAAACAGCAATAATAATAATAATATAATGACTGTAATTTTTCAAACATCCTCAGACCACAAAGGTAATGCAGAGGGAAAATAGGCGTATTTGTTTTCCTCTTGCCTTATGGCTGAAAGAGCAAAGCATGCATGATTTTTATGACCTGGCTAGTGATGTGTCCCTTCGGGGAGCTATTAACTCTATCCTTGTAGATGGTGCCTGATCCCTTTCAAAATTAGAAATTGCTTAAAACCAGAAAAAAAAAAAACATTTCATTCCTAAATAGGCCATTAGTGATATTGGATAGTTTGTTATGCTGTAATGCAATATTGAAATTCCTAGAGGCAATGGATTTTCAGTAGTGAATTAAAAAGACCAAACCAAACCGAGTATTTGAGGAATGAGTGAAAAGAATCTTGGGTAGCTAACTCTTTTATAGGTTGTGTGTCAGCAAGTGACCTTTTGAAAATAAAATTATTAACTCTCCCCAGAGAACTAAATGCAAATTGAGCCCAGCTGGATTGTGTGGTAGGTATGAAAACATATCTATTTTGATGCAGGGGAGAAGAGGGTGGGCATATATGCAATGAAATGTCAGAATAATGACCACCGCCCTCAACAGAAAGTAAGTGGACTAAAAATAGCAACATACAGTTTTGGTTCTTAAAAATTATCAGCAAAGATGCAAAGGGTAATGACAGCAGATGTGTACAGCAGGGTTTTAACCTGAATATGTGCCTGGACATGCTGTGCTGCCTCACTGCACAGCTAATACAACCTTTCACAACCTTTTCCCAGGAATGCAGAAGTCCAAGAATAATGCACATAAACTAAATAGCATCATTTCATAGCGTAAGTTAAAGGGAAGCTAATTTACTGGCTGCATGTTACAACAAATAAAATGAATTTCATTGCCTCCATGCCTCTACCTATCATCAGGCTTAATGTAAATACCCCTTTGAAGGACTATAGCTATCAGATGTGACATCAGAGTGATTCACCAACAGCTCTAATTACATAAGTACAAAACTATATTGTGCTTACAGGCTTGCAAATACTAATTTCTCATCATTTGTATCCAAAAACCCTGGTAAATTCCCTTTTCCTGAATATAGTATCTAAATTTTAAATGTGTAGGAAAAGTCACTATTCTACTAAGTGTATCTTTCAATAGATACTTAATTTCCTTTCTGAAGTTACTGTAATTATTTCAGGAACTGAGCCTTTTTGTCCTAGAATTTGTGTTCTCATCAGGACAGACAAGCTCTCCAAGGACATGCTGATATTTCTCCTGGCTAACCTCTGGGGATATTATCGATGCATGGTACAGTGAGTTAATATTTTACCAAATGTTAAAAAAAAAATAGAAGAATACAATTTGAGGAGGCGGGATTGTTAAGAATCATATTCAGGTTAAAATATTACATTCATAGGAATTTTAAAATGTTTTAATCAATATAGATGATTTCAACACAGTACATAAATCAAAGCCCTCCTATTTATTCCCCGGCCTGATAGAGTTTTTCCATCAAAATTGCCTATTCCATCCCAAATATGGATAATATATAATTTCAAGTTGAAATCAGGTCCCTTGAGTTTCTTGAGATTGGATAAATGTCTCCAAACATCAACAAACAGGCCTTAAAGTAAGGCAGTAATCTATAAACCATCCTGATGACTTGTCAATAGGAGGAGGAAGACAGGATGAGACTGTAAACTCAGCAACCTTTTCCTGACCTTAACCCTCCCCCAACCTCTGAAAAGTAATGAGGACTGTTCCTTGGGCCTTTGTTTGAGGCAGCTGATAATAAGAATTGGGAGCTCCTGTGTTTCCACAGAGACTTAAAGTATCCACAACCCCTTCAGTTCAAAATTGCTTTATACTTGGTGACCTGAGGTTCAAGTAGGTAAGTTTTGCTACATTCAAGAATGCAGAAATAATTCACCCTATCACTGCACTAAGCAAGACAACCAACCAGGGCTGGTGTGGCCCACGAAAGGTCTAGGGAGACAGGGAACCGAGGATGTATTTCAAGGGGGCAGGTGGACTGGGGAACAGGAACTGTGTGAATAATTTTTGGAGACTCTGAGATTTTAGCTGCCACCAAAAGGAGAAAAAAGCACCAGATGTAGAGTTAGTAAACCAAGCTTCTAGTCAGCTCTGCCATTAATTTATTTTGTGATCTTGGACAAGTTTCTTAATTTCTCTGGGCCTCAGTTTTCCCATCTAAAGACTGGCTGAAACAATGTCTAAGTTACTGTCATCTCTCAAAAGTCTGCAGTTTTGCGACTGTTACTTATTCCTCAGAGATATAAGAAAACTGATGTCAACTATAATCATACAAGTGGAAGAAGAAAGAAGACAAATTCAGTTTTCTCAGCCTTGCTTATAACACTGCAGCACAGCACTCAAACCGTCAGTGAGAGGCAATGGAACGAATCAAGATCCTTAGACTAATTACATGTGGAAGACCTCTATGTGTCACCATGGAGACCAAAGGGAAGGTAGTCATGGTAAAGGTCAAAGACTTGAAAAGTAGACATGGCATTATGAGAGATTCCTATTCCTCAACCAGATTCATCCCCAGGGCAGTGAGACCCTAATTATTTTCTAAAACAGTGTCTCCAAGTAGGGTGCGTGCTTCAGAATCACCTGGTCAGTTACTCATACAGATTCCTCGAACTCACCCATGCCCAAACAGTATCAGAATTTCTGGGAAAAGGACTAGGAAATTTGCATTTCTAAGAAATTCCCCTAGTGTTTGTAGAATAGCACTTGAGAACTACTGGTCTAACAAATGGAGAGGAAGAAGTTGGAAGAAAAATAATGAAATGCCCAGCATGTGGGCTCACAGAATGCCTCTGGAAGTGAAGGAGTCAATGATAACAGTGGTTGCCTTCAAGGGAGTCTGAGGTACATAGAAGAAAAACTTGCTTTCACTATAAATGTGTTAATGCTGTTAACATTTTTACAATGAGCAAGAATTACATAAATATTTCTAATCCTAAAAATGATTTTAAGTGAAAATTAAATGTGGGTACAACTTCTCAGATTTGAAAAAAAAATGGGCACTCTTTTTAAAGTTAAAGGATAAAGTGACAACAGTTTAAAATTTTCTCCTTTTATTTTTAAATCAAATAACCTGACTTGGAAAGGGTAAGCAAAATGCAGCCTTAGTTTTGTATTTTATCAAATGAAAGTTGGCAAGGAAGAGTGTCAGGAAGGATACTTAACAAAGATATCTCCCCTCAATTCAGCTAATTTCTGGTTTATATCCTAGAATTAGTGCCTGTCACTCACTGTACTATTTTTTTGTTTCCTGGATGATTAGCAGTTCTTGCTATGCAGAGACCATAGTGTATGTCCCTTCCTGTTTCTCAAAGTCCCTTTCATGGTATACAGTACGTGGTACTTGCTCAGTAAAATTCTTATGAAATATTTTCTTTTCTGTAACATCAAATTAAACATATTTTTAACTCCAAGGTAAGCTATAAGCTGTGATTTCCAACAATTGTAAAAGAGGATGATGCCTGAAGAGACCAAGGAGAGAGAGATCAGGATCAGAGGCCCAAATGAAACCACCTTTGCAAAAATTATAACTGAGACAATTATGATGGTGAAAGAGATCTGACCTAACCGACTCCATCTGGCTTTTAACCTCCAAACTGTTCTTGTTTATTCCTAGCCTCCCGAGTAGCTGGGATCACAGGCACGTACCACCACGCCTGGTTAATTTTTGTATTTTTAGTAGAGACAGTGTTTCACCCTATTGGCCAGGCTGATCTTGAACTCCTGACCTCGTGATCCACCCGCCTCAGCCTCCCAAAGTGCTAGGATTATAGACGTGAGCCACTGCACCCGGCCATAACTTTGAAACAAAGATAACAGCCCTTTCTGAAATAAATCCCCTTCTAGCCAGGGAACTAGACTGCCTTTGCAGGACTAACAAATTAGCCACGAGATTAGAAATTATACTTTAGGAGTCAAGCAGCTGAAAGCTGCAAGATTATGAACCTCCCCAAATTGCTCCTGGGGATAACATCACTATTGTAAAACCTAGGATCAGTGCTTGAGATATTTTGCAGACTCTGAACTTGATGGATCAGCTGCCACCACCCAGATCAATAAACTGGCTCCTCTGGTCTTGTGGCCCCCACCCAGCAACTGACTCAGCACTAGAGGACGGCTTCCACTCCCTGTGATTTCACTTCCCACCCGACCAGTCAGCACCCCCCACTTTCGGATCCCCTTCCCACCAAATCATCCTTAAAAACCTCAACCCCCAAGTTTTAGGGGAGACTGATTTGAATAATAATAAAACTCCAGCCTCCCGTAAAGCCAGCTCTGTGTGAATTAAACTCTTTCTCTATTGCAATTCACCTGTCTAAAGAAATTGGCTCTGTCTGGGCAGTGGGCAAGGAAAACCTGTTGGGCAGTTACACCAGGACCATTTTCACGTCTGCTCAGGGGTAAGGCAGTTTGCTTAAGAAAACCCCAGGACCAAGAGGCCTACGGCTGAGAGCTATCAGTGGAGGAGACACAGAGGCCTTCTGCCAAGGCAATTGTTTTATATGAAGCACCACGAGCTTACCTGGAATTCACTGGAAAGTGTCCCATCTCACCATCTGAGACAAAGAGAACCAAAGACACAGCACGTGCTATGCCCGCTGTGGGAAGGGGTGGGATGAGCTATGCCTGGTGTGAGAGTGAGAACTGCACCATCAGGTCCACAACCAGGGCTCCCCACACTCTGCTGTTAAGTACCTATTGGAAAGGTCAGCTTGCCCTGCTCCTGCCTAAGACAGGCAGAGACAGCTGGGAGTGATATGGGAGGAGAGGGCAGTTACCCAGCAAAGGCCCCACCCTCAAGCTTCGAAACCCACAGCCTTAAATGGGAACAGGCATTCCTATTTTTGTGCCCAAATGTTGCCTTTTGGCCCACCGTGCCCCCTCTATCTTGTACTCATATAAACCCCAACCTCATGCTCTACGAGCAGGAGAACAGAGTAACAGCGCAGTGTGGCAGAGAAGGAGAGAAGAGAAGGAGTATCTGAACATTAAGAGAAGTTTGGCTGGGGACGGTCGGAGAGGAGATAGGCCATGGGGTGGCCAAACTCCAGGGGAAGATCATCTTCCCACTCCATCCCCTTTCCAGCTTCACATCCATCCCACTGAGGGCCACCTCCATCCAGCAATAAAATCCCCTGCATTTACCATCCTTCAATTTGTCAGTGTGACCTGATTCTTCCTGGACACCAGACGAGAACCCGGGTAATGAGCAGGCACTGAACTGGTTAACACTTAAGCCATCTGTGGATGGCAGAGCTAAAAGAGTACTGTAACACACCCACTGGGGGTTTGGGAGTCACAGGCACCCACCCCTAGACACTACCATGGGGCCGGAGCCCAAAAGCACTCGCCCTGGCTCCTGCACCTGCCTGTCTGCGTGCTCCCCCTCCCATAAAGGGTTGAGCACATGGCAGCTGAACAGATAAGCCACACCCTGTTAGGGAAGTTAGGTAACTCTCCCATTTCAGGAGCATGCTATGGGTACCTACCAATTATCTAATGGGAAGCAAAGGTTGCTTCAGTTAGTTCAGCAGCACTGAGATGAGTCAAGTGCAGTGAGCAGCAGGAAACCATTTGATGCAAGATGGGCATCTAGGCATGACAAATGATGAAAGAAAAGTGGCAAAGCAAACTTGGTGGCTAACTAAACCCAAAATTCAGAATCCCTTTTTTATGGTACAGAGTTGTGAGTTGTCTCTGGCAACTGGGAAGCAGCTGCCCAATCAAGGACTACTTTCCTAACCCTCCTGCATCTAGAGACAATATAATATGAACAGAAATTATGTGTATTATTTCCAGTCAAAGGCTTTTAAGCAATTCTTGTACCATCACTCCCTCTTTCCCATCCACCGGTTGGATGCAGAAGATGCCAACCCCTAGCTGTTGATAGAGCCACAGGATGGGGGAAGCCTGAGCCAGAATCATTTCATAAAAGAGACATCCAACAAGGAACCTCTGCTTTGGACTGCTACCTTAGCAATAAATAAACTTCTGTTGCATTTGAGATGGTATACATTGTGGGATATATTAATATTTGTAACAACAGCTACCATTACTCTAACTCACGTATTTGGCTAGGCCAAAGGTAAGTGCTGTATTTCCTGGAACTCAGGAACTGTGTCTAAATAAGGCCCAGTCCAAGATCTAATTGGCAGGAGGCTAGAGCCACCCTACTCTGACTAGGTGTTTGCAATGGACAGAAGACTGTTGTATAAATTTGCGTGGCTTGAATGAAAAGTATTCCTTCTTGGATGTTCATCTCTCCAGGACACACTAAAGACAATGCCCAGAGGAGATATATGTTCTCTCCATTTCTTTCTCCATCATATGCCTCTTAGAGAGGGCCCTGCTTCCAAAGCCTGGAACACTACCTGATAGAAAATGGTTTAAGACCTGATGAGTTTCCTTTTGCAAAAAGCATCTCTACAAAAGAATAAGTCCAGAGAATCCAGCCACAACCCAGAGCAGAGCCTACAGATTCCCCTGAGAATGCTGAGTGACTTGTTTTCATGCAATAAAAACAACTCTTGAGGATCTTAATAGAAAATTACAATTTATCAACTACACACACACGTCCATGTGCACACACACACACATGAAAATATTTGCCCTTTGAATCCCAGACTCAGGTTATATCTGTAAGAGACGCAGTGGCTCATGTCTGTAATCTCAGCACTTTGGGAGGCCCAGTTAGGCGAATCACCTGAGGTCAGGAGTTCAAGACCAGCCTGGCCAACATGGTGAAACTCTGTCTCTTCTAATACAAAAATTAGCCAGGCATGATAACAGGCGCCTGTAATCCCAGCCACTCAGGAGGCGGAGGCAGGAGAATCGCTTGAACCTGGGAGGTGGAGGTTGCAGTGAGCCGAGATCACGCCACTGCACTCCAGCCTGGTGACAGAGCGAGACTCCATTCCCCCTCCCCCCACCGAAAAAACGAGACAAAGTCTCACATTTGGGGCATTCAGGTGGTTCAAAAATAAATAAGACATAGTCCCCAATCATCAGGAATGCACAGAATATAACTCTTAGTGTTACAAAAGAGAAGGATGCAGAATGTGCTATAGGAGCAAGAGAGGGGGAAGGGATAATTCCACATGGGGCACCCAGGAAGTTTTCTGGTGGAGGTGGGGGTATAGAATGAATGCCACGTGTGTAGAAGGAGTACCGAGAACAGCAGGCAGAGGTAATAGCTCCAGCACAGGCCCTGGGACAGGAGAAGACAGAAAACTTACACTGGATCCTCTTGCTTGCAAAAGCATTTAGTGCCATAAACTCAAGGCAAGGGAGTAGTACACTCTTAGTAACAAAGTTTCTTAACTTTTTCCTTCCAAAAAGATAAAAATGCAGTTTTTAAGCAGTAAACCTGCCACTAAGCACTGTCTGGAACAATGGGTAGATGAAGGGAAGAGCACATTCTGAGGAAATAGAGAATCAGGATATAGGTGAGCCCAATCCACAATTTGCCAAGATTATATGATGCTCAAGTTTCCAATGAAAGCTAAGAAGATATTGAGTGAGGAGACAGAAATGAAGGTTGGGCTGAGTGTGGTGACTCATGCTTGTAATCCCAGCACTATGGGAGGCTGATGCAGGAGGACTGCTTGAGGCCAGGAATTTAAGACCAGCCTGGGCAACATAGCAAGATCCTGTCTCTAAAAAAAATTTAAACACTTAACAATGAAGGCTGGAAAATTCAAATAGCTTTTGGGTAAATGACCTATGAAACTGGGTGGGGCCATATCTCGGAGGTGCTAGACACCCAGTAGGCATTCAATAAATGTTTGTTGAATGAATGGCCCCTAAATACACATATACTTTGCCATGATAACCTGTGTCAGAAACACTCTTCAAAATTCATCGGTTGCCCTAATGCAGTGACTCATCCTCTATCCTCCCCACCCACATGCAATCAGAGCCAAGAAACTTCCTAGGGCTAAGCTAGAAAATATGTATATATATAAAAAAATTAATATTTAAAAGACTATGCAAGCCTGGAGTCTCATGCATACCAAGCAATGCTCTCCATTCAAGCTCCAGCTCTGTCTGTCTTGCTTTCTCAGTCCCAGAAAGGAGTGGGAAGGCACAGCGATCTAGATAGCTATACACCTTTTCATAAGGAGAATTTTAAAGTGCCTAACATAGTGAGAACTATAAAATCAGTCTCCAAGTGTACATCTTTAAAGGTCTATATGCATAAATTAGTTTTGCATAGCACTGCAGAGCTCTAATTATTTTTTAATTTATACAAATACATGCAATTAAAGTGCAATTACAATGCAATTAAAATGCCAGTATAATTTAAATGCAGAAAGAAGAAAATTTATAAATCTACTCATGAATCCCCTTGATTTCTTTTTTGAGCTCAATTAATGCCACTTATGATTTACAAATTATGAAAAATCTTATTTCGGTTAGTAAGGCCACCCCATCAATCCATGTACCTTAGGATGTGAAATCTCATCTAGACCCACAGGGTGTATCTTGATCATGAATATTGGACCAGAATTGGCCAAAACAGAGTTGCTTGACAAAGAGGTAGCCAAAAGAAGGAGGGTAATTTAGAGTCCGTGCCTTACAGAAAAGTAAAGAATGTATGCAAAATTCAGGCCTTCTTAAATGTTGGCAGAATATATTTACATATTTTCCTAACAACAGTTACAGCCCTCTTTACCCTAATTTCTCTGTAAATGAAGATACTCAGTAAATAGAGACTGATCTGAGGTGCCAGTAGTATATCACAGACTTTTGAAAACTGAAGATGATTTCTGCTACAGGGCCCCCCCTTGTTTTTTCAGCTTTTTATAAATAAAAGCTTTCATTGGGAAGTGGCAGGGGAAGAAAAGCAGCACACAATCCAGCAATACGCTAGAAACTCAAACCTAAAAGGCTGGCTCACATTAAATTATGTTTCGTACAATGAACATTTATTGAGCACTTCCAGGATCTTGGTATAAAAAATAGCCTGAGGCTCTAGTCTTCTGGGAGGACATGGTTTGTAGGAGAAAACAGATATGTAAAAACGTTCATTGCTATACAATGGGATAAAAGCTACAGTGGCCACGTGCATTTCGGGGGCAAAAGGAAATGGCCAATAACAAAGAGTTCTTCAGGAAGGAGAACATGTCTGAATTGGGTGCAGATTGAACAATGGTTTTTATCCCCTAAGGGACTTGTGATGGTTAATACCAAATGTCAACTTCATTGGCTTGAAGGATACAAAGTATTGATCCTGGGTATGTCTGTGAGGGTGTTGCCAAAGCAGATTAACACTGGAGTCAGGGGGCTGGGGAAGGCCCTCCCACCCTTAATCTGGTGGGCACCATCTAATCAGCTGCCAGCAAATATAAAGCAGGCAGAAAAACGTGAAAAGGTGAGACTGGCCTAGCCTCCCAGCCTATGTCTTTCTCCCAAGCTGGATGCTTCCTGCCATCAAACATCGGACCCCAAGTTCTTCAGTTTTGAGACTCAGACTGGCTCTCCTTGTTCCTCCAGCTTGCAGACAGCCTATTGTGGGACCTTGTGATCATTTAAGTTAATACTTAATAAACCCCTATATATACATTATATAACCCATATATATATTATAATAAACCCCATATTATATATATGTTATTTATATATTTATATTTTATATATATATCCTAGTAGTTCTATCCCTCTGAGGAACCCTGACAAATACAGGACTTCTTCTGTTATCTCAGTGACTGGGGCACAACTGGCATTTAGTAGGCAGAGGTCAAGGAAGCTAATCATCCTTACCCAGGGTCAGTGCTCCACACAAAGAGTTGTCCTGTTTCCCACACGACTTTTAAATGTCAAGTATCATGCCAGGCATTTAGGAGGTAAGACACCTGTTTATAATTACCTGAGCCTAGGGGCTAATTCGGTTTTACATATAAACCACAAAGAATATGTTATGTTTTCTTAGGTTTTTGGCACAATTCTAATACCTATGAATACTTTTGAATTTTCCAGGAATGCAACTACTTTGTAAAATAAGGGAAAATTGCTTTTTATTTTGTTCAGAACATTACATTATTTCATAAATATTTCAATGTATATTTATGCTTTGATTTTTCAATATAGGGCAAAAAAATTTTTTTCCTCAGCGTGTGTCTTCTGACAGGAGTCATACAATGTATTTCTTACATAAATATCAAAACATGTCTACAATTTCCAGCTTCCACTTCTTGAAACTAGAGTGGGGCCAGAAAGACAATCTCGAATTAATATGAACCCTAAATGCCAAGTTTGTCCTCCGGGTTTTTAGAATGGTCTCTTTGTGCACATTGATGAGAGTTTCTTTAGGATACAAATGGCTGTTCATTGCACGGTTCCAAGGTTTGTGCAATGCAGTGACCCAAGTAAGTATGTACAAGTGGAATTGCTGGATCATAGGGTTTGCACAAGTCCAAATAGTTCTTCAAAGTAGGCATGCTTTTGATGGTCCCACCAGCAATGTTCCTACAACCTCACTAACACTTGGAGTTATTCAACTTTTTAATTTTGATAATCTTTGTAGTAACAGAATGGTATCTTGCTGTTGTTTTAACTTAAATTGATCAGATAATTAGGAAGGTTGGACATTTCTTAGGTGTTTATTGGTCAGTCAGGTTTCACTTGCTGTGAATGATGTGTTTATATTTTTTCTCCATGTTTCTCGTAGTTATTTTCTGTCTTTTACTTATTGAGTTAAATGAGGTCTTAATCTTTACGTGTATTGCAGATACATTCTCCTAGACAGTACGTTGACTTCTCTCTCTCTCTCTCTCTCTTTTTTTAGACATTTTGATGTAACTAATTTTAACTATCTTTTCTTTTTTGGCTTGTATTTTTTGTGTCTCATTCAAGAAACTCTTTTCTATGAATCTCCCTTTCTACATGTTTTTCTTAACATGTTTAATATTCGCTTTTCTCATTTCGGTCTTTAATCCGTGTGTGCATTCATGTGTGCGCATAAGTGTGCGTGCATGTATGTGGTATATAAAATTTTTTTTCATGTAGACATTCAGTTGTCTCAGCACCATTGTTTCAAAAATTAATATTTTCTTATTTATTTGTAACGCTGCTGGTGTCAACTATCAAACCCCCATATATACTTGATTCTGTTTCTAGGTCGAATGGTCTAATTTGTCTATCAGTACATCAATACCACTCCTTCCATTACTAGAGCTTTATAATAAATATTGCTAGCAGTAAGATCACTCCCCCTACTTATTCTTCTTCTTCAAATTTACCTTAACTGTCTTTGTCCATTTGCCCTTTGTGTAAGTTTCTGAGTCAGATTATCAAGTTCCCTGAAAAATCCTGCTTAAATTTTGACTTTATTCATATTGAATACAAATGTTAATTAGAGAATAATTTATACCAAATCTATTCATGCAGAAACATACGAACCGTTGTTTCCGGATGCAGAAACAACGGATCCCATGCAGAAACAAGGGATACCATCCATTTGTATCCCTTTTCTTTTAATGAAATTTATTATTTTCTTTCTAAAAGTTTTACACACAACTTTTGTTAGATTTATTCTTAGGTAACTTAGAAAGTTTCTTGCTATTATAAATAATATATTTTTGAAATTATATTTTCTAATTATTCCCTGCTGGGATTAAAGGGACGACTTTGGATGTTTGGATACTGTTGATAAAGCAAGCAGTATTGCTTGCCTTATTGATAAATTCTAATGGTTTGTCAAGTCTTGTATTTTCGGTTTAGACAGTCATAATTTGCTAGTGATGACATATGCCAATCAATCTTTTCTCTTATTGTACTAAGACTTCTAATACAATGCTTAATATGAGCAAGAATAGAAAGTATTTTTGTCTTGTTCTTACCTGGAATTCTTCTCTGATAGATATAATGTTCACTATAAATTTTTGTTAAATACTTTTATCAGATTAAAGAAGTTTTACTCTATTCAAAAAATTGCTAAGAGACTTTACCAATTCAATTGAATTTGATTCAATTTGATTTGTTGTATACACCCAACATCATAAAAAGAGGGGTAAGCTCCCCAACTATTTTTTGAGATTAATAAAATTTTGATAGCAAAATTAGAGGGGTATGTGAATAAAACATATAGGTTATTCTCACTTTTGAATAGAGATGAGTATAAAATATATAACAATGATCAAATATGATTATCTCATGATATAGGAATATTTAATATATATAAATTACTACAACATTAAGGGAGAACAACCATTTAGTGCCTTGATATTTGCAAAAAGACTTCCTTTTTTTCCCTTTCCTAATTTCTGTCAAATTAGTTACTTGTTTTATTATTTGTATTGGTTTGAAAACTATACCATCTGTTGCTATTTTGAATGATTATATTTAAATTCCTTGACATATATTGGACTTAACAAATTATAAAATTAATCAATATTCCTTAACTTCTCCCAAACATAGCAAGCAACTTGGAATTTTTTTTATTTTTAATTTTTTAAATTTATTTATTTATTTATTTATTTATTTTGAGATGGAGTCTAGCTGTTGCCCAGGCTGGAGTGCAAGTGGCGTGATCTTGGCTCACTGCAGCCTCCATCTCCCAGATTCAAGAGATTCCCCTGCCTCAGCCTCCTGAATAGTTGGGACTACAGGCATGCACAACCATGCCCAGCTAATTTTTGGTAGAGATGGGGTTTCACCATGTTGGCTGGGCTGGTGCCAGACTCCTGACCTCAAGTGATCCTCCCACCTCAGTCTCCCAAAGTGCTAGATTTTAGGTGTGAGCCACTGTGCCCAGCTTATTTTATTTATTTATTTATTTATTTATTTATTTATTTTATTTTAGACAGGATCTCACTCTCTCACCCAGGTTGGAGTGCAGTGGCATAGTCATGGCTCACCACAGCCTCGACCTCCCAGGCTCAGGTGATCCTCCCACTTCAGCTTCATTTTTTTTGTAGAGATGGAGTTTTGCCAGGTTGCCCAGGCTGGTCGCAAACTCCTGGGCTCAAGTGATTTGCCTGTCTCAGCCTCCCAAAGTGCTAGGATTACAGGCATGGGCCACTGCACCTGGCCTAACTTGAAACAGTTTAACTCTCATATCTTCTTCAGTCTTACATGTTTTTGTCCAGTATTTAAATTCTATCTTGCTATTTAAACTCCCTCCACAATTTATCTTCAACGCCATTATTGTTTTATACTGTCTAAGTTTGTTTCATGTATTCATATTTTAGTAATTTATGGGGTCACCAATTTTTTTTATTTCCTGCTTCTTCCTTCGAGTTGAGTTTCCCTCTTGCTGAAGTATAATTCTCTGTAAGTTCCTGTGGGGAAGCTCTGTGAATGCTAGACTAACCCCATCTTGTTTTTCTAAAAATGTCTGTGTCCTCACCCTTGAATGATAATGTAGCCTTGTAATTCTAGATCACAAATATCTTCTTTCATTATTTCGTATATCATTCTACTGGCTTCAGGCTTCAAGTGTTTATACTGAAAAGTCTGCCATTCATTTGATGGTCTATTCCTTTTGTAAGCTGACTTTTCTCTTTAGTTGCTTATAAAATCTCCTGTTTTCTTTTTGTTTAGTTTCATTATAACATGTCTGCTTGTGGATTTATTTCTATATTATTTATTCTGTCTTGTATTCATCGTGCTTCCAACTCATGTTCTTCATATAAGAAATAGGATAAATTGATATAAATTTTGGAAGATCCTCAGCCATTGTATCTTTAAGGATTGCCTCTTCATTACTCTCCCTCTTTTCTCTTTCTGGAACTCTTACTACATCTATCTTAGACCTTCTAATTTTATCTTCAATATTTCTAAATTTCTCATATATATATATATATATATATATATATATTTTTTTTTTTTTTTTTTTTTTTTTGAGACAAAATCTTGCTCTGTTGCCCAGACTGGAGTGCAGGGGTGCAGTCTCGGTTCACTGCAAGCTCCGCCTCCCAGGTTCCAGGTTCACGCCATTCTCCTGCCTCAGCCTCCCGAGTAGCTGGGACTACAGGCGCCTGCCACCACGCCCGGCTAATTTTTGTAATTTTAGTAGAGACAGGGTTTCACCATGTTAGCCAGGATGGTCTCGACCTCCTGACCTCGTGATCCACCTACCTCGGCCTCCCAAAGTGCTGGGATTACAGGTGTGAGCCACCGCGCCCGGTCTCATTTATATTTTTTTTGAAATTTCTTGCCTCAGCACCATAGCTAACTTATGTAATTTAATTTAACTTCTTGGCCAGTGTCCTTTGAGAATGACAAGTAACTATGTGACACTTCATTCAGTGCTATAAACTTACAGTCAACTTTTAAAAGAAACTCTGTGTATGTTCCAAGGAAATGCTTGAACATTGCATTGTACCAGAATTCCTGAAGTCTCCATGTAAAACAGCTGGGGTTCTTTCTCAAAAACTTCTCCAAACAACAATACAACAGGATGAGATTTAGCACTTGGAGCTTCAATCATTTTTCAAATTGCAGAGCTCGTTTGGACACAGCAGAGGTCAAACTCTCCACTGTCATTATCTCATTGCAGGCAAACCAATAGTCTTGGGTCTCTACTATGTCTTTATCAACTAAAGTCTTAGCATCACAATGATGCATGGTATAACACATTGTGATACACACACGATGTGTATCAATGATACACAATGATACATGGTACAACCTGTGTGACCACGAATCTCTTCAGTTTTCCCAATGCTACTGCACTCCATGAGAGGGAAGGTATTTCTCTCTTCCACAGCTAGCATACACCCTGTGATGTGTGGCTCCTAGCAGCTATGGAACTAAGCTTTTCAAACCTCAATAACATATTCTATTTGGAATAATCTTTACACCCCTGTTGTAGTCAGTCATACCATATAAAGCACATAAAAATGGCAAAAGAAAGCAGAAGTTGCCTCTTAGGCGTTTAATAGCTGACACAGCTATAGATACCCAGGAACTCAACCACTCAACCATTGGTTTTGTTTCTGTTTTTTAACAATGATTATAGTGGCCATTTCTACTTGACTCATTTGCAAATGTCTGATCTTTTCATTGTATCTTACTTTTTACTATTTTAATTTGTTTTTTTTGGTGGTTTTTTTTTTTTTTTTAGATGGAGTCTCGCTCTGTCACCCAGGCTAGAGTGCAGTGATGCCATCTCAGCTCACTGCAACCTCCACCTCTGGGGTTCAACCCATTCTCCCTGCCTCAGCCTCCCAAACAGCTGGGATTACAAGTGTGCACCACCACACCCAGCTAATTTTTGTATTTTTTAGTGGAGATGGGGTTTCTCCATGTTGGCCAGGCTGGTCTTGAACTCCTGACCTCAGATGATTACAGGTGTGAGCCACCGCACCTGGCCATTTTAATGCTTTTTTATAGCACTTGTTATTGTTTTAAATGTATGTAGTTATTTTGTTATTTCCATTGTAGCTTTCTATTATCTGAAAGTTAGGGAAATTCTATTTATTTTGCTAGGTGGTTCTCAATTGTGATATGCTGTTTCCTCATTTGTACTGTAATCGTGGATTGTGAGCTCATCTTTAGCAAGTTTTATTCTGTTGAAATCCTCTGCTGCAGGGGTGAAGATACGGTCCTCCAAAGTGATTTTACATTTGCTTCTGTACAGTATCCTAGGGACAGCATCAGCTCACAATTTTTATTGAACTTCCTGGTTTAAGGGTGCCCAGACCAAGTGGATATTATAATTTCAAACCTTGGGTTTCAGGTTCTCAGAAATTTTTCTTTTCTTTTTTCTTCACTTGCAGACGGATAAGCTTTCGCATCATCTCCTGTGTGAGTGTGTGGATTGTTTTTTAGCCCACCTTTACACAGAAGGTGCTGACTTTCAAAATCCAGGCATTATACAAGGGTTTTATTTCAAACCCACTATCTATATAGGACCAGTCCTCCTTTCTTCTCCCTTGCAAGTATTAAAGTTCTCCTGCCCCAATCACCAGGGAAGGCTTAGCATCAGCTCAGATTCATACTTCTTTGATTTATAGTTTCCTCTTTATCCCCAGGAACTGGAGATTTCCATTTTCTCCTAAATAGTTATACATTTCTAAAAATTTTTATTGTTTTTCATCTGGTATGTATAAAAGCTATAAGAAGGAGAATTTTCTGATTGTTTTGTGAGTTTGCTGGAACCAGAAATTCTCAGTTTTATCTCTTATATAATAGTCTCTTTTTGCAGAAATATTTTAGTGCTTTATATTTCCTTTAATTAAATTATAGAATTATAATAGGTTTAACAAAAATAAACAGATTTGGAAACACACACACATCCACACCCCTCATTCTTTTAAGCATATAACTCCAACTGATGTAAGCAGAAGTTTAGGGCATACTGGAGAGTGTCCTGCTAGCTGAGTATATTTTGCAGGCTGTAGACATCCATTAGTAAGTTTTACAGAAAGAATGGGGAATATCTTAAATCCAGTGAGGGAGTTAAATGGAGATTAAGGAAGAGTGTCTCTTATAGCTTTTAGAAACTAGAGCATAAGAATGGATGAGAAATATGTTGGATCCGTGCTCTGAAAGCATATAAGTCATTCTGAGAAACTTGGTCTTAATCCCTAGGAAATGATGGGAGAGATCATATCAAAGTACCTAGGCCTGTCAGTTTTGAATGAGAAAACATATGAAATCTTCTGTGTAAAGTTTTACACAAATGTAAGACATTTTTCCTATTATTGCAACATCTATAAAAGCTCCCCTTAAAAACTAGATGTCAGTGAAGCAGTCTAAGTGTTCGCTAATGCTTATATGAATGTAAGTTCTTAAGCTGCCTCAAGGTCTTTGCAGATGCTCTTGCCTAAAACACTCAGCCTGCTCCCTCAGCTGTGGCACCTCAGTGACCTTCTCCACCGTCCAGCAGACCTCAATTATGTCCTCTCCAAAGAGGCCTCAGCTGTGGTGATAGTGGGGAAGGGAGTATCTTTCAAACTGTTCATTCCCTGTGTGCTCTACTCTACCTCAACCCTAGCAAGAGTGGCTGCTCCCTATATTGTTTTCTTATGAGTTCTTTTTAACCCTTCGTAGTGATGGCCCATTAGTAGTTAATAATCCTTTATATTAAACTTTCTAGGTTCCAATTACTGTGGTGATTCTGTCTCCAACTTGGACCCTGACTGATACACACACTGAAATTTGAGGACCATGAGCCTAGATCACAAAATTATCCCAGAGTTTCCAGTTATTTTCACCAAAAGTAAATGAAGTGCTCCAATGGCTATAAATACCTGTTCCTCAAAGGTTGAGAATCATAAATACCAGGAACTTCTAGGTTCAAGTAACTATTTCCTCAAAGAAATTTTGATATACAGGCAAACGTTGTGCACTTTTAGGGCAATATATGTAATCTGTACTTGTATGCTAGTGTTTTTCTGATTGTAAAGCCTATAAAACATTTACTTAATTTAATTGAAGAAAAAAAAATCCCAGGTCACCATGATCCAAAGCAAGATTAATCATCTGTGGAACTAAGAGATAATATTAATAATTATAGTTCAAAGTTGTTTGAAATGTGTTATAATTATTCAGTTATGGAGTTCTATTTTAGCCATGGAATGAGTACAAAGGTCAGGAAAAGAAAAAATATTTTTAATGGGGCTTTGTAAGGAAATACCGTTTTTTGAAAGAAGCACAAGATCTCACACATAACCTATTGCACCCCATTGTAGTAAGATAAACATTGCTCATGGCAAGAATTCTCATCTTAATTTACTTATTGAATTAAAATAAAAACATCTATTCAATCAAAGTGACCTGTCAGTGCTGCAGTTTCTACTGCTTCAGTGAGTACCTTTCTTATAAAAGATCAGTAGAAGGTCCAGAAGAGAAAGTGGTAATTGCACATCAAAGCTATAGGTCACAGAGCTCCCAAACGTCAGCTTTTATTTTGAAGCTAACTTCAGCTATACAAACCTAGATTTTTAAGAGACCTCCATTCCTTTCTCCCAAAAGTGAATAGATTGTAAAAGTCAATCGTTCTCGATCCAGAATTTTGAAAGATTTTTATATTCTTTAAGGCACTTTTTTTTTTTTTTTTTTTTTGAAACAGGGCTTCATGCTGTCACCCAGGCTGGAGTGCAGTGGTGCAATCTCAGTTCATTGCAACCTGCATGTCCCAGGCCCAAGCAATTCTCTCCAGCCTTCTGAGTAGCTGGGACTAAAGGCCATGTCATCATGTCCAGCTAAATTTCTGTATGTTTGGTAAAGATGGGGGCTTCACTATGTTGCCCAGGCTGGTCTCGACCTCCTGATCTCAAACAATTCACTCACCTCAGACTCCCAAAGTGCTGGGATTACAGGTGTGAGCCACCACATCCAGCCATTTTAAGGCATATTCTTAACAACAGATTCATCAAAACACAAAAATCACAAAGGCATTCCCATCTTTTGAGAAATTTTCTTGACAACACTGACATTTATGTGAATGTCTTTAGGTTTGACATTATTCTGTGTGAGAAAAATGACTTTTAAAAGGGAAGGTTGTCTTCTGGTGGCAACACAGCAACTTATTCAGTATCAGAACCTCAGTATCAGAACGAAACTCCAAACTCTTCCAGTCTTCCTGGTATGTAAATCTAGAGTAAGTTGTGGAAAGCACAGACTTTATTTTCTGATGCTTGCTTCCAGTTTCTTTAGAATTTTAGTCACCTTGATTCTTTGTCATCTATGCAGAAATATAGCAAGATCTCAGCCTTAAACCCACTTGGAAAATCAACCCACGTGGAACCCACTTTTCTTGTCAATCCACTCAGTGTTTGACACTTTCAATCTTGTAGCATTCACCCTCATACCCCCTTTATTTTGTCGTTGCCCTCAGCCTGGTGCCTACTTATTTTCCTTGCTTATTGACTCATATTTTAATTGGTTGATCTTGGCTTCTCAGCAGTTGATGACCCACATCTCAAACTTTACAAGTGTATCTGGAGCCAAAAAGATTATGTTTATTTGTTTTCAGTCATTCCATTGATTTTAGTTGTTTAACCAAGAACATGTTCTTTTTCTTTTCGGAGAGAATCTGCCATGGTTTTTAAAAAACCACTTGGTAACCTCTGAAGGATTTTAGACACATGCATTTGATATATGTGATTCAGAAACAATAAATCTGGATATCCAATTCACATCCTCAAACTGCAAACCTAATTTCTGGTTATTTACCTGCACAGACGGCTTCAGAAACTTCTGATTGTGTTTATTTTGTCTTGAAAGGTGAGAATGGGAAAACATATATTTATGTGTTTCCTCAACAGGAAATCTAGTAAGGAAACAAAAGTTAATGAGCTGTTTTGGTCACTCCTGATGACCAGGATGTTCTAATTTCTCATATTACTGAACTTGGATCCTCTAAACCTATAGCTTGTCAAATATGAATGTGCAAGCTAACCCTCTGAGATCGTTTTGAAAGGCAGCTTCTGATTTAGGAGGTCTGAAGTAGATCTCAGAATTCCGCATTTCTAATAAGTTCCTAGGTAATGGTGATGCTTCTGCCTGGGGGCCCACTTTCAGTAGTAGGCCTCCAGACTACATAAAGCAGGGGTGTCCAATCTAACAAATGGATCTTGAGAGGAAATAAGTTTGTAAGAAGAAAGCATTCTTTACTGATAGAGCAACTTCCAGGATCCATATCTGGAAAATGGGAGTCAGAGGAAAGATCCTTAAAAGGTCGAGTCTGAGTCTCAAGAGAGAGTTACCACAATATGCATCTAAGTCTCCTATTCAGATAACACATGGAGACTAACTTGCACCCTTCACTATTCCCTTGAGCAAGCGGTGGAAGAATTTCCCATCATGTATATTACCATCTATACCCCTGAGGATCAAAGATGTTTGAGGATCAAAGGGAGTGAGTTCACGGTACCTTCATGTCATAGGTGGGAGATCGGAGGAATGGCAAAAATTAGTGCCAGTATTTTCTTCTTTTTTGTTGTCCATTGCATCCTTGATAAACAGGCCCTTTTCAAGGGACTTGGTATTGTGTGTTTAATTCCTTTGGCCCAGATGGGCAGGGTAATACCTTATTAGGTATTAGATGTGAGGGAGATGTAAATCTTGGGCCTTCTAGGGAGATTACACCAGGATTAGCCCCTCATCAGGAAAAGTGATCTGGAAAACCAACTTTCAATCTTCCCATTCTCCAGAAAAGTGCTGAGGTCATTAACCATTGCTTTCCTGGAAGCAGGCAGGCTGTGGCCCATCTTCTGGACAGCTGAGGCATGGTCAAAAGAGTACACACCATGTCATAAGAATTGCAACGGGAGCCTCAGAGGACTTGACGCCCTGAGGAATCCTCACCCCAGTTAGGTGGAACCATCTTCAATGGGGGCCTCTGTGGGGCGTGAGGGCCAGGGAAATTCGTCCTTCCAGTAGGGAAAAGGCTGCTATGTCTCCCACTTCATGCAGTAGCAGCTGACTGTGTTCCAAGTTGTATCCTTTTCCTGTATTAGTGGTGACCGTTATTTGTGGCTATCTTTGAGTCAACTGCCCAACCCTTTCTTTACGGCTAGCAAACCTACGTGGTATCCAGAGCCTCATTCAGTTATTTAGCAGACATTTATAGATGTCCTTCCCTGTACAGGCACTGTATGGCCTTGTCTAGCTGACATCTTTACAGATATGCGTGCAGTGGTGGTAAAGAAGGGAGGGGATGAGAACATAGGCTTTGAGGCTGGGCAGACTCCACTGGACTCCCAAATCACCTACTGGCTGTGTGACTGCTTGTTTTGCCATCTATAAAATGAACACTTCACAGGATTGTTGAAGGAACTAAATGAAATAATGCACACAGCAGTGTGAACATGTGTCTGGTATGTCATAAGAGTTCAATAAATTATTGCTATTTTGTTATTGCTATAATTATTATATTTAAATATCCCTTCTGAACTCCTAGCCAATATTTTCAACTGCCTTTAGATGTCTCTCCCTAGACAACCCTTATGAATACATCAAACTCAATATTTCCAATACTGAACACTTTAGCATTCTCAGGAAACGTATTACTCTGTCTCTTTCCTTATCTTAGTATCTCCACCTGCCATTGTCTTTATGGAAAAATAAAATATGTTTCTTCTTCACTCCCCTATTATATATGTCACCTACTCTGTCCTTTTAAACTCGTAAGTGCCTCCCTTTTTCTCCATTCTAATTGGCACTGCCCTGGTTTACACTGTCATTCTCTCTTTCCTGCATAGCCCTGAGCTAGAGCTTCTGCAAATGTTTCTAAATGACCCCAATTCTAAATGCTCTGTTCTGTTGTGTCTGTAACCACATTAGTACTTGTTGAACTTGTTCTAATTTTTGATTCAAGATATACAGTGTCCCTACTGTCTGTGGCCTCTAGTCCTCTCTGTCCCCTCTAAATCATGTCACTCTGCCACCAGAGCAATCATTTTAAATAAAAAATCTAACTCTATCGCTTCAAAACATAAATACTTTCAGTGGCTTCTTATTATGCCAACCTCCACTCAAAGTATAAAAAAGCATCCACTCTCAATTCCCAACCTTGCTTTTGAGCCCTATCTCTTGCCAGATGCTTATGTGCATTCTATATACACTCTAGCCAAACAGAGCCAGGTTTTTTAAAAAAACATGGAGCCTTCTACTTGTCACTTCTACCTAGGATCCATTCTCCATCCTGAGCCTTCATTCTGCCTTTTCTCCAAATGCCAGCAATCCTTTCTCATTCTTCAAAAGTCACTTCCTCCCTGAAGACTTCCAAAGGCTTTCTCTTGAGAACACTCACGCTTTTGGCTCTGGCCTCATCTGGTAAATACCCTACCATGGGCTTGTTACAAAACGGTTCTCTCCATATCTTACTCTTCCACTAGAGTTTGAATGTCTCTCCCACTACACTTTGAGCTCTTCAGGGACAGGTCAACAGTTTACTTCTTTATGTTGACAACATGTAGTTGGTCTTTGATAAATGGTTGATGGATGAATGAATGAATGAATGAATGAGCAGGTATGGAGGGGAGGAGCATGGGCTCAGTTTGGAAGGGAGATGAAGGACACTCACTGGTATTTTTCAGCAGGAAGGAAAGTAGCATCTCAGTAGCAGAGTTTGCAAATCAAAGCATGTCTTTTTTCCGCCTATAATGAGAAGGGCACTCAGACTTACACAATCACCATTAGAAATTCAAGTAGCTAAAAGCCAGTGGGGTCAAATTGTATAAGAGAAAGTCCCCAGTGAACACTATGTGCAGGCCCTTAGGAACACTTAGGAGAGGAAGTGATGGCCAATGTCCAGGTCATTTACATAAGGTTTTGGACAACTGGCAGAACTATTCAGTCACTTGAAGACTAAAGCGCCATGTAGAAAAGAATGAGTGTGCATTCTATTAAGAGTAATAATTAAGAGGGATGTCATCCAGAGCTCAAGAGGTGCCTTTCTTTCCAGCCAGTCCTATTGTATCAGGGGTGTATTAGTTTGATAGCGCTGCCTTTGTGGTACCACAGACTGGGTAGCTTAAACAACAGAAATGTATTATCTCACAGTTCTAGAAGCTGAAAGCCCAAAATCAAGATGTCAGTAGGGTTGGTTCACTCTGAGGCTATAAGGAAGAACAGGTTCCACACCTGTCTCCTAGCTTCTGGATTTGCTGGCAGTCTCATTGGCTTCTGCTGCCGCACCCTAAGCTCTGCCTTCATCTTCACATGGCATTTTCTCTGGGTGTGTATGTGAGTCCAGATTTTTCCTTTTTATAAGGACACTAGTCATATTAGATTAAAGGCACATCCTACTGTGGTATGACCTCATCCTAATGTATCTAGTTATAATTGTAATGACCTTATTTCCAAATAAGGTTACATTCCGAGGTGTTGGGGGTTAGGGCTTTGACATATGAAGTTTTAATGGGATATGATTCAACCTACCAAGGGGTTAGGTGGTGTCCATTCCAGAAGATTCGGTTCTCCCAGCATCTTGGGACAATTTATGAAGAACCCACGAGGACAAGAGCTGTGATACTAATAGCTCAGGAAGAGAAGGGCTAGGAGATTCCTAGCAAGCACTATCAATGCACCACTAAGTCACTGTGACCCTGTGCAAGGGCCTTTAGAAAACAGACACTGGAAGGGACAAACTATAAAAGGAGGGGACGAAGGGTCTTTAGGACCAGACCCACCTCCTAATGGCTATTTCGGCAGGTTGTGGAAGACTAATACCAGCAAGCCCTGAAGGATAAAATTGCCACCAGAATTGAGGGTCCCCAGGATTGGGAAGGCATTTTGACAACTGGTTTACCAAAGTCCCAAGGTGTTGATGAATCACTAAAATTAAAGTCTTATCTAATTATTTGTATCCAAACTCTGGTTATGTTTTAAAAACACGTTTTTTTAGAGACAGAGAAAAGAATTTGACAAAATACTGTAGTCTCTCTGCCTTAATTTATAGAAGAAACTCAGAGGGGCCATATATGCTATGATTTAGAAAAAAGAACACCAGATGGAGAAGGAGGAGG
This sequence comes from Macaca fascicularis, assembly GCF_037993035.2. Lineage (NCBI taxonomy): Eukaryota > Metazoa > Chordata > Mammalia > Primates > Cercopithecidae > Macaca > Macaca fascicularis. Next base: position 87,451,761 of record NC_088378.1, read on the forward strand.
ACTCTGTTAAGTCCATGTTCTGATGCTAACTAAAGGACCTTAGGCAAACCACTTCATCTCTCTGGAACCATACTGTGCATATCTTAAAATACCATATGTCTTTCACATGATGGTCAATTGATTAAGGAGATAATGGATGTGAAAATATCACTCAACTCTAAGAAATCCTTCTGAAACCAGCCCAATTGTCCCAGAGAACTGATGTTTATGGTTTATTTGAATAAACGTACAAATTGGTCCTCCCAGTTTTAAAACTTGAGAAAGTTATATTTGTCTTATATGAGTTCCTTTCTTGGAAAACCAACCATCAGGACTCCCAGACAGTATAAGGAGCTGAAACTTACTAGATCATTGTATCTGGACAATGAGACACCATATTTCTCACCAATCATGATTGCCTAACTGACCACCTGCTTCCTGTTGACCAACTTCTCTTCCTTACCCCTCCCTAATTCCGTTTTCCCACACATTTCTCCCTGCTATATAAGCCCCTAATTTTAGTCAGTCAGGGAGATGGATTTGAGACTCACTTTCCATCTCCTCTGCTATAGCACCTGATTAAAGTCTTCTTCCCTGGCAATACTCATTGTCTCAGTGATTGGCTTTCTGTGCAGTGAGCAGCAGGACCCAGACCAGACCCCTGGTGTTTTGGTAACAGTTCTATGAATTCTTAAGTGCAATGATCAGATTCTATTCCTTTTTAAATCTATAGTAACTAGCACATAGTAGATGTTCAGCAAATATTTGTTGTATGAATGAATGAATGGATTCAATCTAGTCCTTACTTGTATTCAGAACACAGTGTCCAGATCTCAACTCTGAATATCGACTTCCTGAGGCCTTGAAGATGTCCCAATTTACAATCAGGCAATCCCAGAATCATAGGGACAATAGGTTTTCTGAAGGCAGCATCTCAATCATCCTAAAGAAACTATCTTGCTATGGTTGCTGCTTGTGTTCTAAGCAGCCTATTGGAAACACTACCTCCTCTGGCAAAATTCACCAGAGTTCTCTGGACATCAGTCTCTCAGGACTTGAGAAAGTCTCCCCTGGGTATTGACTGCACATCTGTTACACTTCTCAAAAGGGAAACAACTAAACCCAGAAAACAAATTCGTTGCAGCCAGCATAATCTCCAGCAGTTATTCTTCTGGAGCCCTGTGGCCATGTGGGAGATCTTTGTGCACGTTATTATAACCGGTGTTATTACTGTATATTGCAAGCTCTGACCTGGGGATTTCTTCTCTGTCTGGTGACTCACTCTTTTTCTTAGTATCAACTACATTGCTTCTTGTAGATTGATCAAAATGTTCACATAAGATTTCTTACTTTAGTACCTAACCAATAGTTAGGGGCTGGGAAAAGGAGAGTTAATTTCAAGGCAAGCAGGAGAAACTGGCCTGATTATAACACGCATTGAAATACCCAAACAGTACATTGTAAAGGGACATTTTTAAGGGAAATTGTGATAAAGTCATACTCACCACTCTGCATCTGTGGCTTCAGTCATTAGAATGATTGGACTATGATGTTTTATCCTAACAAGTGATATTTAGGAGCTCATTAGATCCTGGAGGGATATACTTTACAGCATTTAAATAAACCTAAGTTATTGGACCCTAAAGAGCATAATTGATCATCATTTTTTATTTGATCAAAATGGTTTGCAATTATTCCTGCTGGGAGATTTATCTATTTGCATCTTGCAGTCAGTTTTAGAATTTTATCCCTTTGATCTTGCCATAATATCATGATTAATTGATTGATTCAAGGGTTCAAGAGTCAATAAACCCAGTATTTATTATTTATTATTAAACTCTCCCCAGTGTGCCAGTTGGCATTCAGAGGCTAAAGAAAATACAATTCAATTCTCACACCTTCTTAAAGAATTGATTATGCAAGGGAAAAAAAGAAGAAAAGAACTCTTTTTGTTCCATCATGTGAATACCAATGGGGGAAAAAATAATGAAAAATGCATTCTGTATTTATATTAGCCATTATTTACATGTTTGGAAAATCTGGATTGTTGCTCACTTTTAATTTTTTGGTTTCTATCTACTTATATGCATCCATATCTGTATTTGAACCTGCATCGAAAATGAAAGTTGCCACTGTACTTATTCCTCACATTGTAAAAACAATTTTACTTGAGCACTGTTTAAGAAACACACAGGCTTGGAAGAAAATGTACAATAAAATTGTCCTGAGTTAAGAAGAATAAAAAATATGTAAGTCCAGGGATATTGATTGTGTCCTGGTGCCCTGTGTGCTTTACTTAGATTAGAACTAAAGCTTCCTTCACCTGAATAAACACTTCTTCACAAGATGGATTTAGCAATAGCAAAGAATGGGTCACTTAACCCAAGAAAATATAACCATTTCTTGACACCCAGATCTGTTGTCAGACCCCTGGGCAAGTAAGAATAGGACCAAATTGGCCAAATGGGAGGTATCACAGTAAATGTATGTTACCAAATTTATGCTGTAACTCTCAAATTACACATTTGAAAATAAACTATCACTAAAACACAGAGCCCCAAAGGGGATGATTTACATATAAATAATATCATGCTTGGGTATTATAGCCTCCATCAATGATTAACACAATACCAGGATTATTATTTGGTGGCTATTTTACAATAAATAAAGATATAGAAAGCTTAGTGGATTCTTCCCAACACTGCTAAAATAAAGTCAGTATTAACACTGAGATGTAGATACCCTAACGGAAAATTTCCAGGAAAGTGTCTCTTCCTAGGCCACATTTCTGTCCAAAAACTATACATTCTGTATAATTTGAAGTCAAATTATACAGAATGCTGTTACAAAAATATGCTACTCTCACTTGAAGCTCCAGGAGAGATGTTTGCATAATCCAAAAAAGGAATTCATCACCAAAAGCCCAATAAAAACCCAAAGGTGTAAGGATGCTACTGAGCTAAGATTGATGGTATGTCCTAAAAGCACCAGCTGTATAAAATATGAAACCATCCACTATGCTGACGTCCCGAAGGAGCCTGATGAGAGGCACATGCAATACCACATGTCCTGCATGACAGGCGAGACAACAATGGTCGACCAGATGTTCTTCTCCTTCTCATTTGCATGGTTAGGACATATGGTAACTGGGAAGAATGAAGTCATCATTTAAGAAGTGATATGAATAGCTTGAAATATAATTGTTTCAAATCATAGACCCCACACCTGTCATGGACTAATGATGTTTGAACCTCTGAAAATAAACACGTTAAGTACAACCTAAACACCTTATGTCATACTGTGTTTTTTGTTTTTTTTTTCAATGCCTTACCACACATTTGCAATCCCTGAAATAAATCATACCTCTTTGGATAGTTTGAGATTGCTTAGTTTTATCTGGAGAAAAGGTTTGGTTTCCTTACACATGTTAAACTTGGGAGTATTTCAACACTTGCAATAGCAATATTTGGATGTCAGTAAGATCTAGATTTCAACACCAATGGATGATTTGGTATATAAAACATCTGGTGTGTTTGTGAGAGAGTATCAGATTTAAATTAGTGATAGCCACAGTCCTTCTGGTTAAATAAGCCCTTTAGTAGTAAGTTTAGTTTCTGGTCTCTGTACCTAATGCCTAAAGTAAGACTAAGATATATTTGTAAAGGTTGCCTTAAGTAAAATAACAGGAAAGAAGCAAGCAAAATTGCTCGCCATTTTGAGAACATGAGCAGCCAGACAACCCAGCTCCAACTTATTGCAGCCGATCTCACACTCAGGAATATTAAGGACAAAATTTTGATAGTGATGGTGCAGCACAAATAAAACAAAAGCCTTGAAATTTGACATGCTGAGAATTCCCAAGGAATATGTAGAGTTGGGACTCTGTTTTCTTGGATCTCAAGAAGGCAAGAAAAAGTCATTTATTCTTTCCTCTTGCAACATAATTGGTTTCTATAATAGAAAAGGAAATTTTTGCCCCACCTATGGTCTTAATGCTTCTATTTTGATAGATCTCCTAAAAATCTAGTAATGTCAACATCCCCTGTGTATCTGAAGGAATACTACAAACAAGGTATATTAAAGGAGTCTACCCTGCTGAAAAACATGTTATGAAGCATCCTTTGGTCATCACACAGTAGTATTTTGGAGTCAGTATATGAACCACATCAAAGAAGAGAAATAAGGTTTGAAGTTTCTTCTCATGTAAGATGTGGTTCCTAATAAGTAGAACTTCTGAGTTGAAAATGTATCTTTTGTCCAATGAGGATGAGATTTAGGAAAGACAGACCAAGAGAGACATTCAGGGAAAATATGCAACAGTGTCTGTAAAAGAAACCATAAAGGAGAAAGAACTTAACTGTATCAGACATATCGTAATTGAACACTGTCAGATCAATCTCTGCTGGTAGCAGTGTTACACATTGCATATGTGATCTTCACTGTCTTGAAGCTAACACAACAATACAGACAATACAGGCAGAATTCTTGGGCCAAATCAATCCTGAAAAGCCAGTTTAGACAGACCTACGAGACTGGACCTTCTATTTCATGGGTTTATTGACATAATTTTCCATGTCTGGGTATAGTTATGTCTAGATCAGAGGGCACCACCAGTATCACGACAATGCTATGTCCAGCTGGCTCCAGGCAAAATTGTGAATCGGTTGTGACTTTGAACAAACACAATCACCATTTCAATGTTCTGCTTTCCATTTTCAGTGTCTCCTCCAGTAACGGTCAGTGGTTTTTCTACCCCTCACCTCACCCCTCACCCCCATGATGCCAGCTTGCTATGCCCCTGGCAAAACAGTGCTGCCCACCCAGCCACACCGTCCCATGCTGTAGCTTTTTTGTACATGTTCTTTAGTTGAAGAAGTTTCCCTCTATTACTAATTTGTTGAGAGTGTTTTTAAAAAATCAAGAATGGGTGTTGAATTTTGTCAAATGTTTTTTCCATGCTAACTGATACGATTATATGATTTTTCTTCTTGAGCTTATTTATGTGGTGAATTACGATGACTTTTGAAAGTTGGAGCAGCCCTTAATTGCATTCTAAACACAATAGAAAAACAAAATTCTATTCAATGAGTATAAGTAAAAAAACCCACCTCAACATTTTCTGACATGAGATAAAGATTGAAAACATTTATTGATGTCATTGTTGTTTTAATGTGGAGAGGGCATAAAACCATTTGGATTTATAAAAGCATAAAATAATATTGCCACACATAAGGAATATTTTAATTCTTATGTGCAGTATGGAAGCTCTAAGATTCTTTAAATTCTCTCTTTTTATGGAGAAAACCTCTAACTTCCTAGGCTGGAATATCAAGAGTGTAAAGTGGTATTTTTACTTTAAAAACCCACAGAAAATGTTTTTTTATTTTCAGCAGGAAATGGCTCACTTCGATGGAGCTACATCACCAACTTGTGATTGAAGAATATTACTTCTAAGACTTTTAAATCTTGTTGCATTTCCCAGCTAGATGCATAAAACAGGATCCTATTTGGTGTTTGTTCCACAAAACAGATAAAGTGGAGCCCGTATCTGGGTTGGTTCACAGGATTCAAGTCCCTTCTGTTGAACTAACACATGATGAAATATTAATAGGGGAATTCAAGGATATTAACACACCAGAGAATATTTTTATTTTGTTTTCTTATATTTAACATTCTCACATGAAAGTTAACCTCCAAGTCAGGTGTTCAGGCACTGGATAGAAAGCCTGGAGATTTTGGTCAGTAGGCTGCATTTGGGGTCCCTCCTCAATATACTATGTGGTTGATTGCCTCCTTCAACTACATATAATGCTTTTCAGAGCCTTGAGTAGCTGCTGTTGTGGTTGTTGTTGTTTAATTTTATCCTGAAGATTCAGTTGCAATCAGTGGAAGGGATGGGACAGAGAGAGCTTATGCCACCTTAGCAGAGCTGAAATTCTCAACAACTCACATCATGATGAGCTAACTGAGGCCCAGGGAGATGAACAATGATGGCAGCAATTCCTCGTATTTGTTGTAGACTTTATGGTTTACAAAGCATTTCCTCATATTACCCATTTCATGCTTACAATAATCTATTGTGAGGGTATAGTCTAATAATGCCATAGATTCTGGCAAGTTGCAATTTACGTTACAAAATTATGACTGTGCTTAACATTTCATTTTTATTTCTCTCTGCTGTTTTTCTGGATTTATACAAGTAATATAACCCAACAGACAATGTAGGAGGATGTGGATTTGCAGCATTAGAACATAAACCTGCAATTAAATAGAAAAAATTTGAGAGGTCTCAAACTGAGACCAAAAAAAACATTAGACACAGATGATACTTTCCTTGAAGTGCCCAAGGGTGATGGAGGGATGAACCCAAAAGTCATGCTAAGATGAGCTGCACTGATGTGAAAGAAAAGGAATTTGAATCAAAACAAGTAGAAAGTTTTGAGCTGAACCCCCTCATCCATATGCTGCACACACCAACGTAGAGGAAGCCAGGATATCAGGGAGAAGGGGGCTCTTTGCCATTTGTAAAAAGATTCTGTTTTTTAGCTTTACTCATGATGCCTTCCATTTTCATCCCACCTTTGTTTTTTCCAGAGCATTTTCACATGCCCAGTCTTATTTCAGCCACATAGCAACACGAGATTGGCAAGACAGGCACTTGCTTTGCTGTATACAGATTTTTACTGCTGCCTTTACAAGTGAGAAACTGAAGCCCAGTGTGTTTGAGTGCCTTACTCAAGGTCACACAGCTGGTTTGGAAATGAGCAGGAGCTTGGACTCTCACAGAACATGAGCAGGCAAGGTCTTCAACATGCAGTAAAGCAGGTTAAGCACTCCAGATTGACGCATACATGACTGAGTCCTAAACTCCATCAACTGACAGGACAGGAATTTAAAAGATTTTAGCCCACAAGAGAAATGACCAGTTGAGGAGATGTTAGCAGAGCAGAGATTTCGACATACATTTGAAAAATGGCAAAGGAATGGGAGTATGGTTTTGATTCAGCAAGGAGGAGAAACATTCAGGTTGCTATAAAAAAAAAAAAATAGTCGGGGAGAATACTAAAAAGAAATGAGACCACTTGCCGCACAGAACCACAGAAAATCCATGACATAGTGGCGCAAGTTATCAGAAGAGGCAGGAGGGCATCTCAGGGCAGACAACCATGCATGGTGCCAAGCCCACACACAACCTGATTAGAATCTTCCATCATTCTCCCACTCCTTGCAACCAGCCAACTACACCTTCCCTACACTACTCCCTACTTACCCTCTGCACACAAACCAGAGGATTCTTTTCTGGGGAAATTCATCCCAAGTCTCCGTGGTCACCACATTGTATGTTGGAGGAGGAAGGCAGACATGAGTACAAATGGGGAGATTAACTTGTGAAGGGTGGGACTCCCCAGTCTCTTCTTCCAACTCTGATTCCAGTAAACCACCCTCCAGGCTTAACTCCCCAGGCAAGAAATGCAATTATCCTTCTCTAGAGAAACTGAATAGCTGGAAACACGTAACAAACCCAAAAACAGCAACGGCAAAAGCAAGTAAGAACAAAAAACTCCTCAGATATTGCTGGGGGAAATAATTAGGTCTCCAGCATCAAGCCTGACTTTCTGGTCACCAGAATCTACACAGGAAGGCCCAAGAGTCTGCAACCCCTGTCCTCCTCCACACACACAACCCAGTACACACCGAGCCCTCATCCGAATTTGACACTCTAAATCTGAATGGACAGCCTAGGGTAACTAGACTGTTTTTTTTGTTGTTGTTTTGTTTTGTTTTGAGATGGAGTCTCACTCTATCGCCAGGCTGGAGTGCAGTGGTGTGACTGCAATCTCTGCCTCCCGGGTTCAAACAATTCCCCTGCCTCAGCCTCCCGAATAGCTGGGACCATAGGCACGCACCACCATGCCTGGCTAATTTTTTTGTATTTTAGTAGAGACAGGGTCTCACTATGTTGGCCAGGATGGTCTCGATCTCCTGACTTCGTGATCCACCCACCTCGGCCTCCCAAAGTGCTGGGATTACAGGAGTGAGCCACCACACCCGGCCTAGGGTGACCAGACATTTGAGGAAGGTCTCCAATAGGAGAGGGACCAAAATAGGCAAACAGAATATAGGAAAGCGTGATAATCCATACAGAAACCACAAATAATAAATATCTTTAGAAAGACAGGCAAAGTTATGCAACCCTTGAAACAAGACCAGGAGGTTGCAAAGAGTTAAAGGGTGTATGCTGGGATGGGGCTGGGGAGGGGAATCAGAACAATATAAAGAGTTCTTAGAAACTGAAAACACGATAGCAAGAATGAATGAGTTGGGAAATGAAGCGAAGAAATTAGAGGGGAAAAAGAGCAAACTGATAACAAGATGAACAAATGGGGAGAAAGTTAAGAAAATTTAAAAAATCAATCCAAGGGCCCTAAATCTGACTAATAGGAGCTCTAGAAGAACAGAACAGAAAAAACAGTAGGGAGGAATTATGAATGACATAATTTCCAGAACAAGAGAACATGAGTCCGTAAATTAAAAATGGTTGATCATAATAAAAATTAAAAGACCAATACCAAGGCACCATTGGAACTCCTAACACTATACCCTGAAGTACGGCACTTACTGAGTACTTTGAACTGAAGGAGGTGGGAAGGCCTCAGAAACAAGGTCGCTCTGCCCTCCTCCTGCCCTTCTGCCTCCCTCCCAACTTTCTCCCCTGAAACAAATCACAGAAGCCACAATTCCTCTTCCCCAAGGCAGGTCATAGAAACTAGACCTTCCCTCCCCCAAAGCAAGTCATAAAACCGAGAAAGCTCACTCTGCCTCCCTCCTCTCCCTTGAAGAGCCTCATTCCAGAGGGGTTCCAGCCCATACCAAGGAGGAAGGAATGCTACGCAGAGAATCAAGATGCATCTGAGCAGACAGGCTTTGCTGGACTTCCCCGCTCGGTCTGTTACCATTAGATCTTACACTTTTGCCCAATCCCATTTCTGCACAACTGTCTCTTCTTCATTGAACTTAAGCATAAAAACAGTTTTCCCTGGGTCTTTCGGTCTTCATTTCTGAAAGTTCCTCTGTCACATAAAACTTTGGTTAAATAAATTTGTTAGGCTTTTTCCTTGTTAATCCATCTTTTGTTATAAGAATGTTGGCCATAACTCCTATGATGGGTGACGACAGGGATCACACCCTTCTGCCCCTGCAGCGCATTGTTGTGAAATTTGAAAATATCGAGAATAAAGAGAAAAATATTTTAAGCTTCCAGGGAGGAAAAACAGGACACACATAAGAAATTATGAATCAGAATAGCATCAGACTTCTCAACAGCAATTATGCAAAGAAAATGCAGCAATGACTTCATAATTCTGAGGAAAAATGATTTTCCAAATGAAATTCTATACTCAACCTATCAGTAAAGTTTGAGTGTACAACAAAGACATTTTCAGACGTTCAGATCTCAGAAATTTTACCTTCTTTATATTACTTTTTAGGAGGCTGCTGAAGAGTAAAGTATTCTAGCAAACCATGAAAAGAAGACACTGGAACCAAACCAAACCAAACAAAACAAAAAAAACACCACACACACAAAACAAGGGATCTATACCCCAAAGAGCTGCATGTGGGGTTCAAAAACAGAGCAATGCTTATGGATTATGGGGAAACAACGAAGGGCTCCAGGAGAAACATTTTTAAGGGGAAACGGCAGAGTTGATTTGTTTGCATATATGGAAAATATTAATACGTATGTGTGACAGAGACATTGGAGGCATTTGTGGGAAGATGGCAATAGTTACACAAAAATGAAACAAACGAAAACAAGAGAAAAGTATCAGCTCCAAAAATGTACAAGGTAAGAGCCATGGCTGTAGTGTATTACTGGACTCAGCAGCGGGCAATACTTCCACAGTCATAATATTCTAGCACTGATGATTTATCAAAATTTGTGGTGTTACTATTTGAGGAGTCTGAGGACTATGAAATGGGGATGTTTAGGCAAGAGTAGGTCTTCGTTTACTACAGTAATAAATTTTAACAGGTGATGTTCAAACCGACAAACCAAAACTGTGTGGTATAAACATATTAGTCAGAAATAGGACTATGTTAGCTGGGTGGGTTGGCGCATGTCCATAGTTCCAGATACTGAGAGGGTTGAGGCAGGAGGATTGCTTGAGCCCAGGAGTTCAAGCTATGATTTTGCCGCTGCACACCAGCCTAGGCAACAGGGTGAGACCTTGTGTCTTAAAACATTTTTTAAAATTATTTTTAAAAAGAAATGTAACTATAAAAGCCAAAAGAAACAGCTAGATTCATGGTGGTTACCTCTGGAGTTCGGATTTGGGATTGGGTCAGATGGGACAGAATAATGTAGTTTTTCATTTAAAGCCTTAATGTATATATTTAGGCAAAATAAATACAGGTAAGGAGAGCCACTGCTTTCATCACACACAGACTATCCCTTAGAACTGTTCTCATCCCAGCCTCCCAACTGAACTCTTCCTTACAGGCTATGGAAGGGAAGTTACAAGCAAAAATCACATGAGCGAATTCACTAAGAACTCTGTAGGGTGCTCAGACCAAAGACAGACCTACCTTGGAATCCCTCTAACATTGTACGCTCTCAAGAGGGGAACTGCTTCCTTGTGTACTTACCCTTTCCCAGCTGCGCACCTCCAGGGCTCCAGCACATTAGGGCACTGTCCAGAGGGAGACTAAATGCTGCAAGTGGACATGCCTCCAGAGACTGTGCAGAGCAGGGCATGAGTCTAAATGCATGCACTTATTGCCGACTGAACTTGCTCATAAGCACGGGCCAGGCATACCCTGCAGACTCCCAAATCGCTGCAAGGCACTTTGCAGCCATGCAGATGGGGTGACACAGGCAAGCTCAGTGTCTTTCTGTGTGTGTGACCCCGTTGCTCTCTTGCGCTAGGGATCTGGAAGACCAGACCTCCTTGAATGGAATTCAAATGTGCCGGATCACGCACCTGGCTTGGGAAGAGAGGCTCACCTCAGAATTCTCTCGCCACAGGCAGCCTTTCCAGATCCAGTCAGGAAAAACAGAACGCCGAGCAACTGCCCAGGCCCCCCAGAAACTCCCACCTCACATTGTTCCATCAGGTCGGAGAAAGGGGCTGTGAGCAGCAGGCAAGGCCATGGCTGTCAGCTCCAGCAACGTGGTCTGAGCTTCACAGTTTAGGACGAACAAAGGATCCTGGGGAAATGAGTTCCGAGCTTTGGTGCCTGCTTTTCCCTATGGCCACATCATCCACCTTGGGCCTCTAGGGCACAACCTCACCTTGAGCAGCCAAGGCGTGCTCTTGGTGCCTGGGTACCAAGAAAGAAGCTCCCATCTTCCTGGAGGGCAGAGCGGCATTTCTGTGCCTCTTCTTCTCCTCTGGCTGTTCTGTTGTCACAATGGACAAGGGGAATTTTCCCTGTAACGGTCTTTTCAGTTTCTAAGACATCAGGGGGCCCTCATTTGTGCCACTGCCCTGACCTCTCCAGCCCAGATACTCCAAACCACATGTCCAGCATTTAATGACAGATTCTCTTCTAAGGAAGGTCTTTTATGCTTTTCCATAGGTTGGTCTTTTCCTCTTAGTTCAACACTCCAAAATGGCAAACCTTAAACATCTAAAGTCCCCAAAGAACCAGCCCTAGCCCAAGTACCCAGCTAGTACTCAATAAATATGACTTCACTAGCTATTTCAACCCAAAGGGCTAGCTTTATAAGGAGGCTGAAAATGTCATGTTGGAGGGGAGGAGGAAAACAAAGAAAAATCGGCAGGTACCTCAAAGTTCTTTTGAGATCCCCCCCCCTTCCTTTTCAACCCCTTTCTACCGCCATGCTTACTAAAAATACATAAATAAGATTCTCTTAGAAGCCAAACATTTAGAATAACATATTTTCAGGAGATTGTTTTTTTCCCAACAAAGCTTGGATGCCTGTGCAGGTTGTAAATTTACAGCTGATGATTCTCTGCCAGAAGTTCTTTTGGGTGTTTGCAGCTGTGAAATACAATCTTTAGGTGATACGCATTCCACTTCGTTCTCCCAGTCTGATTCCAGGAGTCTGCGTTCCTGACAACATAACTCATCACAACAATAATGAAATAACAAGAATATTTATTCGGATTTACACACCACCTTTCACCTAAGGATCCCTGAGCAACTTCAAACACAGCTGAAATAATTCCAAACTGTGTATCTCTCCAACTTTGATTTAGAAGCTAAAAAAGGATACAGTCTGCTGTGTGTAATTCCTTGGCAAAAATCATATACTTCTCCATAAATGGAAACAGTGAATCTGGCTCTTTTTCAAAAATCTTCTCTCTCTTTCTTAAACCTTTTTTGTTGGGAAATAAGCCATTGCCATAACCTAGACCCCACCCAAAATTTTCTTATTTTGTGCTTTCGAGATTTTTTGCAAAAGATAAATATAATATACAAATTAAGTGCCTTTCTGCTTTGCAAGATTCAGTGAAACAACTTTTAATTGGGATAACTAATAAATGGGAAATTCTAAATAATCTATAGTTTTAATCAAGTAGAAACTCTCCCTCCCCCAGTCCTTTATTTTTTTCCAACACTTGCGCTTTTATTTTTCTATGAATTATAGCTATTTACTAACTTTCTTAACTTCCTAACTGGGAGTTCTTTGGAAAAACAAGGCCTTGCATCTGTATCGCTTCTCTTTATATGCCAATATTTCTCACAGTGACTTGTGCAGTGTGCAGATCTGTGATACATTTTTGTTTCTGAGACAGGGTCTCACTCTGTCACCCAGGCTGGAATGCAGTGGCACAATCTCCACTCACTGCAACCTCCACTTCCCAGGTTCAAGAGATTCTCGTGCCTCAGCCTCCCGAGTAACTGGGATTACAGGTGGGTGCCACCACACCCAGCCAATTTTTTGTATTTTTAGTAGAGACAGAGTTTCGCCATGTTGGCCAGACTGGTCTCGAACTGCTGACCTTAAGTGATCCGCCCACCTCAGCCTCCCCAAGTACTGGAATTACAGGTCTGAATCACCGTGCCCAGTCTAAACTGATTTATTTCTGAATTGCATCCATTAGTTAAAATATTTCCAAAATGTTATGACCCCAATGTCTGCATTAGGGTACAAATGAAGGGAGAAAACAAGCAAATGTCCAAACCCTATCTTTCACTCCACTATCAATGGTGCTAACCACCCTTATCACTGGAAACCAGATTACTAGGCCTAAGTTCGAAGGCCTCAGAGCTCTTGCCGCAGTCCAGCACAGAACTAAAGGGAAATTCCTCTCAGATCTTGGATAATTTCAGCCCTATATCTGGGCAGAGAAAATGTTGACCTTCTTGGAAAACTTTGGCCTATAGTCATTTATTAAATCTAAATTACGAATCCACTATGCATCAGACATTGTGCTAGGAGCTGAGGGTATAAGAATGTAAAGGGCATTGTTCCAGCCCCAAGGGACTTGTAGTCCAGGGTAGGAGATATTAGAGAAACAGATAAGAGAGATAAGATCAGGAAAACACTTTGTGTCATGACATAATCACCCATAAGACAGAGGTGGCTCCATCTGAACCCAGTCTGACGTCCCAACCGCAGACTAGGCCACAGGCATACTTTAAAGACACCGGGTTCTGAACCCAGCTGCTCACTTCCGCCATGTTCAGTTCCCATCCCGTTGCATCACATGTGGGACTCTGCCTTGTGTCTTGGTGTCCTCAGAGTGGTGATTTTGTCGCCTTCTAGGAGCTTTCTGGCTTCTTCCTTGGATGCCACCTTTCTGCTCCTTCTTGGATCCACACTCTGTAGCCCACAGGTTTGCTCGCCTTCTCTTCTTACTCTAATACTATGGCTAGATAGTATTTTAAGATATTAGCCTTTTTTCCTCCCTGTATTATTTCCTTCCCCCAGTTCAAGCTGGTGGCAGTCTTTTTTTTTTTTTTTTTTTTAAATATACTTTAAGTTCTAGGGTACATGTGCACAACATGCAGGTTTGTTACATACGTATACTTGTGCCATGTTGCTGTGCTGCACCCATCAACTCGTCAGCACCCATCCACTCGTCATTTACATCAGGTATAACTCCCAATGCCATCACTCCCCGCTCCCCCCTTCCCATAATAGGCCCCAGTGTGTGACGTTCCCCTTCCAGATTCCAAGTGATCTCATTGTTCAATTCCCACCTATGAGTGAGAACATGCGGTGTTTGGTTTTCTGTTCTTGTGATAGTTTGCTGAGAATGATGGTTTCCAGCTGCATCCATGTCCCTACAAAGGACACAAACTCATCCTTTTTGATGGCTGCATAGTATTCCATGGTATATATGTGCCACATTTTCTTAATCCAGTCTGTCACTGATGGACATTTGGGTTGATTCCAAGTCTTTGCTATTGTGAATAGTGCTGCAATAAACATACGTGTGCATGTGTCCTTATAGCAGCATGATTTATAATCCTTTGGGTATATACCCATTAATGGGATGGCTGGGTCATATGGTATTTCTAGTTCTAGATCCTTGAGGAATCGCCATACTGTTTTCCACAATGGTTGAACCAGTTTACAGTCCCACCAACAGTGTAAAAGTGTTTCTATTTCTCCACATCCTCTCCAGCACCTGTTGTTTCCTGACTTTTTAATGATTGCCATTCTAACTGGTGTGACATGGTATCTCATTGTGGTTTTGATTTGCATTTCTCTGATGGCCAGTGATGATGAGCATTTTCTCATGTGTCTGTTGGCTGTATGCATGTCTTCGTTTGAGAAATGTCTGTTCATATCCTTTGCCCACTTTTTGATGGGGTTATTTTTCTTCTTGTAAATTTGTTTGAGTTCTTTGTAGGTTCTGGATATTAGCCCTTTGTCAGATAAGTAGATTGCAAAAATTTTCTCCCATTCTGTAGGTTGCCTGTTCACTCTGATGGTAGTTTCTTTTGCTGTACAGAAGCTCTTTAGTTTAATTAGATCCCATTTGTCAATTTTGGCTTTTGTGGCCGTTGCTTTTGGTGTTTTAGACATGAAGTCCTTGCCTATGCCTATGTCCTGAATGGTATTACCTAGGTTTTCTTCTCGGGTTTTTACGGTTTTAGGTCTAACATTTAAGTCTCTAATCCATCTTGAATTAATTTTCGTATAAGGAGTAAGGAAAGGATCCAATTTCAGCTTTCTACTTACGGCTAGCCAATTTTCCCAGCACCATTTGTTAAATAGGGAATCCTTTCCCCATTTATTGTTTTTCTAAGGTTTGTCAAAGATCAGATAGCTGTAGATGTGTGGTATTATTTCTGAGGGCTCTGCTCTGTTTTGGTACCAGTACCATGCTGTTTTGGTTACTGTAGCCTTGTAGTACAGTTTGAAGTCAGGTAGCGTGATGCCTCCAGCTTTGCTCTTTTGACTTAGGATTGTCTTGGCAATGTGGGCTCTTTTTTGGTTCCATATGAACTTTAAAGCAGTTTTTTCCAATTCTGTGAAGAAAGTCATTGGTAGATTGATGGGGATGGCATTGAATCTATAAATTACCTTGGGCAGTTTGGTCATTTTCACAATATTGATTCTTCCTATCCATGAGCATGGTATGTTCTTCCATTTGTTTGTGTCCTCTTTTATTTCACTGAGCAGTGGTTTGTAGTTCTCCTTGAAGAGGTCCTTTACATCCCTTGTAAGTTGGATTCCTAGATATTTTATTCTCTTTGAAGCTATTGTGAATGGAAGTTCATTCATGATTTGGCTCTCTGTTTGTCTGTTACTGGTGTATAAGAATGCTTGTGATTTTTGCAAATTGATTTTGTATCCTGAGACTTTGCTGAAGTTGCTTATCAGCTTAAGGAGATTTTGGGCAGAGATGATGGGGTTTTCTAAATATACAATCATGTCATCTGCAAACAGGGACAATTTGACTTCTTCTTTTCCTAACTAAATACCCTTGATTTCTTTCTCTTGCCGGATTGCCCTAGCCAGAACTTCCAACACTATGTTGAATAGGAGTGGTGAGAGAGGGCATCCCTGTCTTGTGCCAGTTTTCAAAGGGAATGCTTCCAGTTTTTGCCCATTCAGTATGATATTGGCTGTGGGTTTGTCATAAATAGCTCTTATTATTTTGAGATACATTCCATCAATACCAAATTTATTGAGAGTTTTTAGCATGAAGGGCTGTTGAATTTTGTTAAAGGCCTTTTCTGCATCTATTGAGATAATCATGTGGTTTTTGTCTTTGGTTCTGTTTATATGCTGGATTACGTTTATTGATTTGCATATGTTGAACCAGCCTTGCATCCCAGGGATGAAGCCCACATGATCATGATGGATAAGCTTTTTGATGTGCTGTTGGATTCAGTGTGCCAGTATTTTATTGAGGATTTTTGCATCGATGTTCATCAGGGATATTGGTCTAAAACTCTCTTTTTTTGTTGTGTCTCTGCCAGGCTTTGGTATCAGGATGATGTTGGCCTCATAAAATGAGTTAGGGAGGATTCCCTCTTTTTCTATTGATTGCAGTAATTTCAGAAGGAATGGTGCCAGCTCCTCCTTGTACCTCCAGTAGAATTCGGCTGTGAGTCCATCTCATCCTGGACTTTTTTTGGTTGGTAGGCTATTAATTATTGCTTCAATTTCAGAGCCTGCTATTGGTCTGTTCAGGGATTCAACTTCTTCCTGGTTTAGTCCTGGGAGAGTGTAAGTGTCCAGGAAATTATCCATTCCTTCTAGGTTTTCTAGTTTATTTGCATAGAGGTATTTATAATATTCTCTGATGGTAGTTTGTATTTCTGTGGGGTCGGTGGTGATATCCCCTTTATCATTTTTTATTGCATCTATTTGATTCTTCTCTCTTTTCTTCATTAGTCTTGCTAGTGGTCTGTCAATTTTGTTGATCTTTTCAAAAAACCAACTCCTGGATTCATTGATTTTTTGGAGGGTTTGTGTCTCTAGCTCCTTCAGTTCTGCTCTGATCTTAGTTATTTCTTGCCTTCTGCTATCTTTTGAATGTGTTTGCTCTCACTTCTCTAGTTCTTTTAATTGTGAAGTTAGGGTGTCAATTTTAGATCTTTCCAGCTTTCTCTTGTGGGCATTTAGTGCTATAAATTTCCCTCTACACACTGCTTTAAATGTGTCCCAGAGATTCTGGTATGTTGTATCTTTTTTCTCATTGGTTTCAAAGAACATCTTTATTTCTGCCTCCATTTCATTATGTACCCAGTAGTCATTCAGGAGCAGGTTGTTCAGTTTCCATGTAGTTGAGCGGTTCTGATTGATTTTCTTAGTCCTGAGTTCTAGTTTGATTGCACTGTGGTCTGAGAGACAGTTTGTTATAATTTCTGTTCTTGGACATTTGCTGAGGAGTGCTTTACTTCCAACTATGTGGTCAATTTTCCAAATAAGTGCAATGTAGTGCTGAGAAGAATGTATATTCTGTTGATTTGGGGTGGAGAGTTCCGTAGATGTCAATTAGGTCCGCTTGTTGCAGAGTTGAGTTCAATTCCTGGATATCCTTGTTAACTTTCTGTCTCGTTGATCTGTCTAATGTTGACAGTGGGGTGTTGAAGTCTCCCATTATTATTGTATGGGAGTCTAAGTCTCTTTGTAAGTCTCTAAGGACTTGCTTTATGAATCTGGGTGCTCCTGTATTGGGTGCATATATATTTAAGATAGTTAACTCTTCCTGTTGAACTGATCCCTTTACCATTAGGTAATGGCTTTCTTTGTCTCTTTTGATCTTTGATGGTTTAAAGTCTGTTTTATCAGAGACTAGGATTGCAACCCCTGCTTTTTTTTTGTTCTCCATTTGCTTGGTAGATCTTCCTCCATCCCTTTATTTTGAGCCTATGTGTGTCTCTGCATGTGAGATGGGTCTCCTGAATACAGCAAACTGATGGGTCTTGACTGTTTACCCAATTTGCCAGTCTGTGTCTTTTAATTGGACCATTTAGTCCATTTACATTTAAGGTTAATATTGTTATGTGTGAACTTGATCCTGTCATTGTGACATTAGCTGGTTATTTTGTTTGTTAGTTGATGCAGTTTCTTCCTGGCATCGATGGTCTTTACATTTTGGCATGTTTTTACAATGGCTGGTACCGGTTGTTCCTTTCCATGTTTAGTGCTTCCTTCAGGATCTCTTGTAGGGCAGGCCTGGTGGTGACAAAATCTCTAGCATTTGCTTGTCTGTAAAGGATTTTATTTCTCCTTCACTTATGAAGCTTAGTTTGGCTGGATATGAAATTCTGGGTTGAAAATTCTTTTCTTTAAGAATGTTGAATATTGGCCCCCACTCTCTTCTGGCTTGGAGAGTTTCTGCTGAGATCTGCTGTTAGTCTGATGGGCTTCCCTTTGTGGGTTACCCGACCTTTCTCTCTGGCTGCCCTTAACATTTTTTCCTTCATTTCAACTTTGGTGAATCTGACAATTATGTGTCTTGGAGTTGCTCTTCTTGAGGAGTATCTTTGTGGCATTCTCTGTATTTCCTGAATTTGAATGTTGGCCTGCCTTACTAGGTTGGGGAAGTTCTCCTGGATGATATCTTGAAGAGTGTTTTCCAACTTGGTTCCATTTTCCCCCTCACTTTCAGGCACACCAATCAGATGTAGATTTGGTCTTTTCACATAATCCCATACTTCTTGGAGACTTTGTTCATTTCTTTTTCCTTTTTTTTCTCTAGACTTCTCTTCTCACTTCATTTCATTCATTTGATCTTCAATCATTGATACTCTTTCTTCCAGTTGATCGAGTCGGTTACTGAAGCTTTTGCATTTGTCACGTATTTCTCATGTCATGGTTTTTATCTCTGTCAGTTCATTTATGGCCTTCTCTGCATTGATTATTCTGGTTATCCATTCTTCCATTCTTTTTTCAAGATTTTTAGTTTCTTTGCGCTGGGTACGCAGTTCCTCCTTTAGCTCTGAGAAGTTTGATGGACTGAAGCCTTCTTCTCTCAACTCGTCAAAGTCATTCTCCGTCCAGCTTTGATCCGTTGCTGGCGATGAGCTGCGTTCCTTTGGAGGAGGAGATGCACTCTGATTTTTTGCATTTCCAGCTTTTCTGCCCTGCTTTTTCCCCATCTTTGTGGTTTTATCTGCCTTTGGTCTTTGATGCTGGTGACGTACTGATGGGGTTTTGGTGTGGGTGTCCTTCCTGTTTGTTATTTTTCCTTCTAACAGTCAGGACCCTCAGCTGTAGGTCTGTTGGAGATTGCTTGAGGTCCACTCCAGACCCTGTTTGCCTGGGTATCAGCAGCGGAGGCTGCAGAAGATAGAATATTGCTGAACAGCAAGTGCTGCTGTCTGATTCTTGCTCTGGAAGCTTCGTCTCAGGTGTACCCCACCGTGTGAGGTGTGAGGTGTCAGTCTGCACCTAGTGGGGGATGTCCCCCAGTTAGGCTAAGCAGGGGTCAGAGACCCACTCGAGCAGGCAGTCTGTCCGTTCTCAGATCTCAACCTCCGTGCTGGGGGATCCACTGCTCTCTTCAAAGCTGTCAGACAGGGTCATTAACATCTGCAGAGGTTTCTGCTGCTTTTTGTTTAGCTGTGCCCTGTCCCCAGAGGTGGAGTCTACAGAGACAGGCAGGCCTCCTTGAGCTGCGGTGAGCTCCACCCAGTTCGAGTTTCCCAGAGGTTCTGTTTACCTACTTAAGTCTCAGCAATGGCAGGTGCCCCTCCCCCAGCCTCACTGCTGCCTTGCAGTTAGATCTCAGACTGCTGTGCTAGCAATGAGGGAGGCTCTGTGGGCATGGGACCCTCCTGGCCAGGTGTGGTATATAATCTCCTGGTGTGACATTTGCTAAGACCCTTGGTAAAGCACAGTATTAGGGTAGGAGTTACTCGATTTTCCAGGTGTTGTGTGTCTCAGTTTCTAAAGGGATTCCCTTCCCCCTTGCGCTTCCCAGGTGAGGTGATGCCTCGCCCTGCTTCAGCTGTCACTGGTTGGGCTGCACCAGCTGACCAGCACCAATTGTCCGGCACTCCCTAGTGAGATGAACCCAGTACCTCAGTTGAAAATGCAGAAATCATCCGTCTTCTGTGTCGCTCGTGCTGGGAGCTGGAGGCTGGAGCTGTTCCTATTCGGCCATCTTGCTCCGGATGGATGTTGGTGGCAGTCTTGAAACTCCATAACCTCAGGAAAGCATCCATCAGGGTCAAAACCAGCAATAGCCAGCAAGTCCATCTGGCTTTTATTTCCCTGAAAAACAATGTTTAGCCCTTAAGAAGACTTGGTGGTTTGGGGAGAAAATGGGAGCTAATATGAGAAGTAATACAGGGGGGGCTTCATCCTTTCTTCCCTCTCTCCCTTTTCCAGATTAACAAGAGATGTCCCTGGGCGAGAGGAGGGAGGAAGGGGAAGAGACATGCCAAAGGGTCGCAGAGAAGCTCATGCTCCTTTTTAGTCTACAGTGTTGACAGCAAAACCCCAAGTGGAAAGGCTGGGTGGAGTGCATGCCAGGCAGACAAAACCACAGGCAGCCTTACATGGCATAGCTATGGCAGGGAAGAAGGAATCCAGGAGGATGGTGGCAGCTTTAGCAGTGACCTCCACAGACAGATGACCAAAGACCAGACCACCAATCTGCACTCTGAAGACTCCACACCGCATAAGAGGAGGATAAACTCAAATCAGTGAAATTAAGTTTTCCTCAGACTAAAAAAAGGGGGATTTTAGTGAAGTGAAGTTGACTTATAAGCCATAAAGACATGTGATGTGTTGGAAACACACCTGAGTTGTGTGGGTGACTTATTCTGGCACCACACTCTTCCTGGAGGCATCCATCCATGCCCAGGTCTTTATACACTGTTTAGTGCCAGACCTAAATCTCAGGTTTTGTTCTCTTTCTCTGTTAAGAAAGAGACCAATATTTTAAGCTGCTTTCTAAATATCTCATTTCAAACTTAGCATGTCCTTAAAGTGACTTTATCTTTTTGACTCTCCCTGCCCTACCCCACCAACTCATTTCTCTCCCCACTCTTCTCTTCCCAGGTGATAGCACTAGAGTCCACCCAAATTAGAAAGCACACAGATATCTTTAGTTCCTGTGTCTCTCTTTCCACCCAACCCAGTCTATTCTACCTCAGAAATCTCACTCAAATACGGCCTTGTCCTTTCTATTACCTCAGTTATGCCCATTTTCCAGACCTCACTACCTGTCTGCCATGTTCATGCAACAGCTTCCTGTGTTTTCAGACTATCTTCTACACTATCCAAAGGATCCATGGTCCTACATTACTTAGGCTTCCTAATAGAGAAAATCCATATTCTTCAGCAGAGAATGCAGGACTCTGTCTAAATATGGCCTCTGACTACTTCACTCCCCATCAACTCTTACATGTGTACACACTCATGCACACACACGAGGATTATCACCCTCCCATGACTCAAGAGGTAACTATTGCTAAGCAATGGATCAGGTAGCATGACTCAAGAGGTAACTATTGCTAAGCAATGGATCAGGTAGCAGAAAAGGAAGCTGTTGTTGGGTCTGGATGCTAAGCTGGTGGAGCATAAGTAAACAGGAGGGAAATAAGAGCAAGGAAGGGAAAGTCTTGTGATTTGCTTCTAGAATTTTCTTATGATGCAAAAAGAAAAACCCAGGAAAGCCTGTCACGTAGGATAATGATCAAGTTGAATAACAATTAAGCTCCTGAAATCTGTGAGGCTGCTCTGGCCAGCCTTCCAGGAGTCCTTGTGATGGGACAGGGACTCCTTTTTTTAGAGGCCTGTGGACCCAAACCATGGAAATCAAGAAAAATCCCGAATTCCTTCAAAACATACACTGGCTACTTAGCTAGTCCCAAAAGTAAATAAGTAACTTGTTAAACAAAAAGGGAATAGTAGTGTAAAACAACAGCGAAAAAATTCAGAGTCCCAGAGATACTTGCTTTCCCTATATAACCCAAAGATAACATTTTAGCATATATCCCTGAGTTGTCTTTCAGAAACTCAGACCTCCACTGGGGACTCCCACCAAAGGATCCCCTGGCACACAGACCTCAGATACGGGGGAAAGAAATACTAAACTTTAACCATCATCCTTTATTCTAAGTTTCTTCGTGAGGGTCTTGGAAAAGGTCACTCCCTGTAACCAGTCAACATTCTTTCATTGACTTCAAATTTTAAAACAAAGCTTTCTTCCCCAACCAATCACAAATCAGAATGTCTGAATCTACCTATGACCTGTATATCCTGCCCTTTCAGGTCTAAACCAATATGTAACCTCTACGTATTGATTAATAATTTCGCCTGTACCTTCTGCTTTCTTGTAATTTACTCCTCCCTTTAAAAATCCTTGCCTGCGGTCGGCCAGGCTCAGTGGCTCACGCCTGTAATCCCAGCACTTTGGGAGGCCAAGGCAGGTGGATCACCTGAGGTCGGGAGTTCAATTCCAGCCTGACCAACATGGAGAAACCCTATCTCTACTAAAATTACAAAATTAGCCGGGGTGGTGGTGCATGCCTGTCATCCCAGCGACTCGGGAGGCTGAGGCAGGAGAATCGCTTGACCTAGGAGGCAGAGGTTGCTGTAAGCCGAGATCATGCCATTGCACTCCAGCCTGGGCAAAAAGGGCAAAACTCCATTTCAAAAAAATAAAAAAAATAAAAATAAAAAAAATCCTTGCCTGCAAGCCATCAGGGAGGTTCGGATTTGAGCATTCAGCTGCCTAGATCTCCTTGCTTGGCACCCTGCCATAAAAGTCTTTCTTTTTATTGCTGCAAACGTTGGTGTAGGTATCTGGTTTTACATTGCTGGATGAGGGACACTGGTCACTTTTGTGGTGCTTGTAATACTGCCATTCTCATGGGATTTTTGTAAGTACAAAAATGATAGTCGGGGGGGAGTTTTCTGCAAACTTTAAAGTGCTGTATAAAATAAATAAATATTCATTCACCTTTATCTTTTACAACTCAACATTTCTTAGAAAAATACAACTCACAGAGGATCTGTCTTATGCAAAAAAGAAATGCCAAATACCCATGATGGTCCAAATAATTTTTTTAATGAAAGAATGTTGGGAAATGGTAGGGTATCTTTTACTGAGAACATGGGAATCCATATGAATTCAAAAACGTTATACCACAGTTGTTATCATCAGGGTAGCCCTGGTGTGTCTTGGCTGAATTTTTAATATTCTGTCTTTTTAATCTTGCATGACTCTCCTTAGTAAAGTGGCTCCAAAAGGAACAGACACTTAATAAACATTTGAGGCTGGAGACTAGCTATTTGTAAAACGCTGTCCATTAAGTAATTGTAGGTTAGGCTGAATAAGATGTTTTATGGAGGCTAAAATAGCTACAGTGAGGCCTCATTAAATATGTTACTGTTTTTATGGCCCCTTCAGCATAGAAAACAAATAACTTGTCCTTATACTCCAGAGACTGTCCTGTCCCCAAACCTGCTTTGCACTTGCCTTGCACATAAATAAGATGTCAAGGGCTGGGTTTACAAGGTAAAAGGGTAGAACTAGTTCTTTGTTGCTTACCAATACTCTGATAACACATGATGAGGAATGATGTTTTATACCAGTATTCTCCACACTGTGTTCTGTGAGATGGTAACATATATTCTGAGAAAAAAAAAAAGGAGGAGGCAGCCATGACAGGAGGCTCTTCCATGAGCAAATAGATTTGAAAAACAATCAGTTAAACAAAGGTAAGAAGTTTTCTTTCCTGCAGAATATTTAGTCTTTCATGGGCCAAAGTGCTTTGTGAATCTCCAAGAGGGGAATATCATACACAGAATGCCACCAAAAATATTCGAGCATAGAACTTTTTTTTGTAGAACACAGTGCAAAAGACACTAATGTTCCACAGAACACAATTTAAAAGAGTCTGCTTTATTTAATAAAGCCAAGTAACCAATGACAACCAGTTCAATCGTTTCCAGAACATCGTATTTCTCATTGAAGGTCCTACAACAAGGAAACTCCCCCGCAAGCAATATCATTATGAGAAGCATGAGACAGAATCATCTGCAAATGAAGTTTTGAGTAAAACACATTAAGATTTCACTACAGCCTGAGGATCCATAATTCAATATTTGAAGTCATTGTTCATCTCATTGAGACTAGGAAACGAAATTGACAAAGGAGGTTGCCATGTTTTCTACACTTTGCTGCAGGATGACAATCCTTACTAAAGCACAGGAAGAAAAAATATGACAAAGAAAAAAGCCTAGTATACATGCTGTCCATATTTTCCCTTGCAATAATAAAAAGAATCATAATAACAGTAAGCTTACTAAGTAAATTACTACAGTAAGAGCAGTCGGAGGGACCGAGAACAGAAGCCACACTGTGAAAAGCCTCCCACATGACTCCATGTGGTCATAATGCAATGAATACTGATGGTGCCCCTCGTAGATCCCCTCTACCTGGCTGGTGCACCCATCCCTCGGCTGCCATGAGTGTGGGTTGCTAGTGGCTCCAGAGGCTTCCTCCCAGGGAAGCTGCCCTGTGTAGGATAGGGATGGCCTCCTCCATGAGGTTACATCACCCATCCACCTCAGGGCAGCTTGTCCACAGTGACTGACATGGGATACAAAAGTCTGATTGACTTTCCTCAAGGACTATGTGGTGGAATTCACGCTCCAGTGCGCCCCATGGAATCAGGCTAAAGTCAGGCTCCAACTGAGACCACAGCCTTGCTTAGCTCCTTGTCTTGCCCTCGCCCACTTCCCTTACTCCCTTTCTCCTAAGACCCCTCCAATAAATCACATACAATTTGTTGCCTGTCTTAGGCTCTGCTCCTAGGGAACCCAGCCTAGGACATATAGTTATAACATTAGATCTAAAGAGACATCTTTTCTCTTAATTATGATATGAACAGAGTTTGCCATGACCAGTCGTCTTACCTGCTTCAGCAACTGTTCCTCGTGGTAGAATAAGAAGCCCTGGGTCTGAATTTCATACAATGTGCTTCTGTAGAATGCACATCACAGGTATTGGAATGCTTGCTAAAAAAAATACAGATCACCAAAAACAAAAATAGATCTCAGTCCTACTAAATCAGGATCTCCAGAGTGGAACCCAAGAATTATATTCTAAGACAAGATCCCCAGGTACCTCTGATGCACACTAAAGTTTGAGAATGACTAGCAAGGGGCCATGGGTTAGCCAACACGTTCCTCTCCTGCACTGTAGTAACTGAGAGATACTCTCAAGGCAAACTAACTTGTCTTCTTATCTTCTGCCTACTGACAAAGTCCTCTGAGAGAAAATAAAGTATGAATGTCCAAGTGAAAACTTCCAATATGGTCCATAAAGGAAAAAACAAAACAAAAAAGAAACCCAACCAGATTTGTCTTAGCTAATGACAAATTATTTCAAAATGTGAATTTCATTTTATTTCTTTAAAATTGGAAAATGTGTTTTGAGATGACACTCTATATGAGTTGGAGAAGCTATGTGTAATCATGGAAAATCAATTATGTCCAAGTATTGTAGGAGTTACGGAAAGAAAGAAAATCTGAAAACAATTTTTCAAAGCATCGTGCAGAAAAGATTTACAGTAGCTCATAAATGTCTAAATTACCACATTTATTCATCTCACAAAAGTTGACTGTTGCTTGAGTTTTTACTTAAAAAGTCCCAGATCTCTGGATACACATTGATAAATATCACCGAATACTGTGTTTTTCCATACCTCTAACAAGCATGCGACAGCCACAGCTGAACAAAAGTACCAGCAGGACAATCAAAATTAACCACAGGTATAAGTTAGTGACAGAAGATCAAACAGAGCTCCATAGTAAACCTGCTGTCCACTGTGGAACAAGACAGGTCAAGAGAATCAGAAGGTGGGCAGAGACGGCCTCCAGGGAATGATGTTTATTGAGCAGCAGTTGGTTCAAGTCTAGATTGCTTGGCAGGCAGACTCCTCTCTTCATTGTTGTTGTTTTGTTGAAGGTTGCAGGGAGTGTTTCATTTGTTTGTTTGGCTCAAGAGAAATAAAGTTGTCTTGATTCATGTCAAGCAGAGCAGGTGCCCAGCTCTTCACTGGCTGACACTTCTTAATGACCATCTGGGCAGGGATCCCAAAATGAATCAGCCACCCGTGAAAGGCTTACCCACCCCTAGAAGATTCCTAATAATTATCTGGTGCTTGGTTAATAGAGAATAACAGAACACACTTCTAATCAAAGTGAAGCAACTTTCAAATCCCAGATGTCCAAAAAATTACCTGGTAGAAGGAGATTGTGTTGTTCAATGTGATTTTCTCCTGAATGTTAAAACCAAGCACATGTGATAGAAAATCTAAGTACCCAACTCAAAGATAAGTCTAAATCTGCAAATTTTAAAAATATATTAGGACCAATATTCTTAAGAAAAGATATACCAACTAAAAAGCATAGCAAATAACATACTTCTTAAGGAAACTCTGCAGATAGTTTCCAGAACATGTAGTTTCTAAAGTTCACAGTGGTTCTAACGCATCATTTTTAAATAAACTCAAAGTTCCCTGAACAATGTATTATTAGAGTGGCTCCTTTTTGGGAGAAATTATAATATATCATTCCATAAGATTACCAGATATCTGGGGATACCTTCCAAAAGTCAGCATCCTTACCTTGAATTTCATAATCAATTCCACTGGTGGACCACAGTGAACTGACTAGCATCAAGAGGATGTTGGCCATCTGAAAAGCTTGGCATTTTTAAACAGACACAACTAAAAGGAGAAAGGATTGTCTGAGATAGAGAAACTTGGAAATGGTGATGTTAAAGCAACTAATGTTCCAGCCTCCTGCCAGTATAGAGTCCCACTGCCCTGACAGTTTCAGGGAAAGGAGGAAGACACATGAGACTGACAATTATAACTCATCCTTTAACATTAATTCCTGTGGAGACACAAGGTCAAATCATCAAACTGTCTATTTGACACAACTCAGAGAAGCACCAGGTTCAAATAACCTTGCATGGATCCATGAAGAACCAGCCTGGGAGGTAGTTCTTCTACTACAGGGTTGATCTACATGTTATGTAGATAAGGGAGGCAGAATTAGAGCTAATTTCCTCGAGAGATTCAAGTGTAATCTACATGATATTCTCATTAATTACTTATCAAAATATGGTTTAACACCTGAATGGTCAAAGGCCAGACCGAAGCATAATTATCAGTGGCTCAGTGTCAGTCGAAGCACCATAGAGTATCATTAAAATGAAGGCTTGAATTATAAGCACAGCTTAGTCCTTCAGATAACACAAAGTGGGGTGGAGCTGTTTAGAAGTCATGGTATCCTAATTAAAAGCACCTGTAATTTTAAAAATAGGAAAACATGCTCAACTTCATTAGTCATCAAGGAAGTACAAATTAAAGCACATGTGATACAATTACATACCACTAGAATGGCTAAAATGAAAAAGACTGACAATACAAAATGTTGGTGAAGATGGGGGTTTAAATTGGCACAACCAGTTTGGAAAACTGTTTGGCAATATCTAGTAAAGCTGAGTATACACATACCTGATGACTCCACAATCCCATTTCTAGGTCTATACCCAACAGAATTGGGTAAGCATGTTCACCAAATCACTTCCACTTTTAGGCTATTGTAAAGAGTGCTGCTATAAATATTCTTCACAGAATATTCAAAAGTTCAAAAACAGGCAAAACCAATCGATGGTGTCAAGAAGTCAGAAATAGTGATACTGTTGGGGCAGGCAAGGAAGGCTGCTGGTAATATTCTGTTTCTTGATCTGGACGTTGGTTACACAGGTCTGTTGACTTTGCAAAAAAAAAAAATTTTTTTTTTGAGATGGAGTCTCACTCTGTCACCCAGGCTGGAGTGCAGTGGTGCAATCTCGGCTCACTGCAAGCTCCACCTCCCAGGTTCATGCCATTCTCCTGCCTCAGCCTCCTGAGTAGCTGGGACTACAGATGCCCGCCACCATGCCCGGCTAATTTTTTTGTATTTTTAGTAGAGACAGGGTTTCACCGTGTTAGCCAGAATGGTCTCAATCTCCTGACCTCATGATCCGCCCACCTCGGCCTCCCAAAGTACTGGGATTACAGGCGTGAGCCACTGCACCCGGCCCACTTTGCAAAAATTTATTGAGCTGTCTACTTATAATCTGTATACTTATAATAGTATTGTATTCTATATGATATGGCTGAATTTTGTCCCCACAAAATTATATGTCGAAGTCCTAATCCCCAATGTGATGGTATTTGGAACCAGGACCTCTGGGAGATAAATGGCTTTAGATGAGGTCATAAGAATGGGGCTCTCATGATATGATTAGTATTCTTATAATAAGAGACACCCGGGAGCTTGGTCTCTGTCTTTCTGCCATGTGAGGACATAGCAAAAAGGTGACTGTCTGCAGCCTAGGAATAAGGTGCTCATTGGAACCAAATATGCCAGCAGCTTGATTTTGGACTTCCCAGCCTCCAGAGCGATGAGAAACAAATGTCTGTTGTTTAAGCCACATAGTCTAGGGTATTTTGTAAGAGCCTGGCAAAACAAGGAAGCTAGGGATGTGTGAGACCAACTTCATCATTTTTTTTCCTATAATCAAACTGGACACAGGAAACTATTTCCTTACAAAAAGAGAATTGAAAGAGGTAGTAAGTTCCCCAAAGTCATTTCTCCATGATTATTTGGTTCTGTCAAGTGAAGTGCTTATAGTTTTAATGGCCAGACAGTGCTTACAACTTTAGCTGTGTTTTGCTTGTGTAAAGACAAGTTTGGTATTCAATGCTAAGACTAACAAAGTTATAGAAAAATGCGTAAGTGCAATTTTAACTCTACTAGAGATGCAAAACTTTGGGAACATGGATATGTGTTTTTATCTATTTTAAGTGTGAAAATGGAATGTGATTAAGAACAACCACTCTGTTAGATAATATGCATCTTTAGAAACGGACATGTGATAAGCTTTTAGTGGTAATTTAGTAACTGGCTATAAATATTCACCATAAAACTTAGCAGAGCATCTCAGAATGTTTTTATTTATTAATAATGAAAGTTTATAGAGCTCTTTCTGGAATGGTTGTTTGGGCCCAGAATCTAACTTCACACCACTCTTTGGTCTGTGCCTGCCTGAGGCAGTGATTCATCTTAGACATCCTCTGGAGACCCCTCCAACTTCTGTGGTTCTGCAATAAAGAGATAACCTACAAGAAAGAAATCAGCATGCAAAGAAAATATCTCCATTGGAACACTTGTTCTGGTCTGGATTCTCCAAATTATCTTTTCCTAGGAATTCGAGACTACTGTTCCTTCTTAAATCAGGAAAAAGAATATTTAGGTATAAATCTCCTACCTTTCCTGATCTCCACAAGAGAAAAAAAAATCAAACAATTTATCATTCTGATACTGAATCAAGAGTGGTTAAAAGTAGTAAATTAGCAGAGAATCTTATGGCTGTACAGAGCCACAGTAAAACAATCAGTAAGATAAAAGAGAAAGAAAAAGAGCAACAGAGAGAGAACCAAGGAGATTCCAGGTAAATAATTCTCATTTTTTAAGGATCTTGGCCTGAGGCATTTTTGTGAATTTTAGATAAAGATATTCAGCCTCTGCAGAAACCTTTAATGAAACACCCAACCCAACAATAATGTGTTTCCCTGCTGTGGCAGAAGCCTGCACTTCCATTTTCCAATGGTCATGATCTATATTTCCATACAAGAAAGAGGGCCAAGCAAACAGGATTTTTCTATAAGGCAATTAAGGTAGAACATGGATTAGGATGAAAATAAAATGACTCTTTATCTTCTTTTATGTAAATATTTTTCCTAATATACCACCTGCTGGAAGCCCGTGGCAGAATATGATTGCAAGAATACAACTGTGAAGCAATTTTCTGAATTCCTGAGTAATTCAGTCAAAAGTGGGACAGCCCTTGAGTTATCCAAGATGTGATCTCAAACTACTGCTCTGCCCTACTTTTACAGACATGCCCCAGAAATTTCTATGTATCCATTTTCCTATTCAGTGAGATAAATTCCTTTTGTTTTCTCATTGAGTCTGAAATCTAATCAGTTAACAAATAACCTTTCCACTGCCAAGTCTAAGTCCTCTTGGATCTCCTCACCCTCTCACCTTCATGCTGACAAGCCCCATCAATCCTGCTGCACACACAACACTCTAAAATATGCCTTTGAATAGGTGTCTCTCCCTGTGGGCAATGCCCTTTTTCCTCCTCTGTACCCACTCAAATTCTAGGCCTTCAAGACAGAACTTAAACACACCTTCTCCAGGTAACTTTGCTAGATGAAACCTGCTTCTCTCTCTCTGTCTGTCTCTGCCTCTCTCTCTCTCTCTCTCTCTCTCTGTCTCTCTCTCTCTCTCTTTGAGACAGGGTGTCACTCTGTTGCCCAGGCTGGAGTGCAGTGGCACAATCATGACTCACTGTGGCCTCGACCTCCCCGGGCTCAAGTGATCCTCCCACCTCAGCCTCCCGAGTAGCTGGGACTACAGTCACACACCACCAAGACTGGCTAATTTTTGTATTTTTTGTAGAGATGGCATTTCGCCATGATTCCCAGGCTGGTCTTGAACTCCTGGGCTCAAGTAGTCTGCCCTCCTTGGCTTCCCAAAGTGCTGGGATTACAGGTGTGAGCCACTGTGCCCAGCCTTCACTCCACTCTCTTAACACATAAAAATCAAGGTCAAATCCTGTGAAAGTAAATTCCAGGTATTTGACTATGCTAGACTTTGGTTCTTTTTAACTTTGCTTGAAATAATGCAACTTTTATGTGAGCATTTGGTTCTTGGTTCTCCTAGCCCCAGCCCATATTTCCACTGCTACCTACCCCCTAACCCGACGCCCCCCACACACACTCAAACACACACATACACACAACAGGTTGATCCAGAGCAGGAGTCGCTTTGATTATTTTGCACCATTTGTTCCTTGCATTTCCCTCTATCCTTCCTAGATAAGCAAGAATACTGGTTTTTTGCACTATAGTTATTGAATAAATAACTATAAATAAATGACAAATTTATTTACAGTTAGTTTGCCATTTATTTATAGTTAAATAAATAAATTGGAAAATAAATGTTTGCCACTTTTTTGATAGCTAGAGATAAAAGGACATGGAAACTAAACTGCCCAAATAAATACTTGATCCAGTAGGCACCTAAAATGTCAACATCAATGGTTTTCTTGAGGGTGACTATCTTTGGAGGTGGAAGCTGGAGTGGGAAGGATTTTAATTAATCTCCATATGGAATTACATAGCATTTTCATAAATCCCTGCTTGATTTTCCCCATGGATCAAAGACCAGGGAACTGTGAGGATCCCAGTTCTCTGACTTGTCAGCCTGGAGATGTGTCCTTTGGTCAGGCTGCCCCTTCATCCTCTAGCAGAGTTTGGTGGTCGTGGTTGTTTTGTTGTTTTAATCTGGTTGCATACCAACCCCGCCAGAGTTTCCTGTCTGTGAACACCACAGTAATAACTGCTGGAATGTTTTCGTGTGCCCCTATCACAGCATTTACCCACTGTCCGGTGATGATTTATTCATATGCCAGTCTCCCATGATTAGAGTTGCCAGAATTAGCAAATTAAATACAAGATACCAGTTTAATTTATATTTCAGATCAATAATGAATAACTTATTAGTATAAGTATAACCTGAATATTGCGTGGGACATAATTACACTTTTTAAAAATATTCATTGTTTATCTGAAATTCAAATTTTATCCTGTATTTTATCAGTTGTCCTGTATTTTAGCTAGCAACCCTATCCACAATAGACTGGAATCATTCCTTTACCGCCACCCCTACCTTATGCCATGTCTTATGAGCACCTCAGAAATGATTATCTTGCATGTATGTAAATAACTTTCTTTTTTTTGTTGTTTTTTGTTTTTTTGTTTTGAGACTGAGTTTCACTCTTGTCACCCAGGCTAGAGTGCAATGACGCGATATTGGCTCAATGCAACCTCCACCTCCCCAGGTTCAAGTGATTCTCCTGCCTCAGCCTCCCAAGTAGCTGAGATTACAGACACGCGCCAGCATGCCCAGCTAATTATTGTATTTTTTTAGTAGAGATGGGGTTTCACCATGTTGGCCAGACTGGTCTCGATCTCCTGACCTCAGGTGATCCACCTGCCTCAGCCTCCCAAAGTGCTGGGATTACAGGCATGAGCCACCGTGCCCGACCTATAAATAACTTTCATTCAGAGTTTAAATGGCATCAAGTTGCACTGAAAGTTAATTTTTCACAAGAGAAAGCACAAAAATATTAAATGTTCATTTAGCCTGACTTTTAGCATGAGTAGATCCAGCTAAAAAGAAGGATGATATTGCTTACAAAGAGTAAATGAGGGGCTAGGCATGGCGGCTCATGCCTGTAATCCCACCACTCTGGGAGGCCAAGGTAGGTGGGTCACTTGATGTCAGGAGTTCTAGACCATCCTGGGCAACATGGTGAAACCCTGTCTGTACAAAAAATACAAAAATTAGCCAGGTGCAATGGCACGCTCCTGTAATCCCAACTACTTGGGAGGCTGAGGCAGGAGAATCACTTGAACCCAGGAGGCAGAGGCTGCAGTGAGGCAAGATCATGCCACTGCACTCCAGTCTGGCAACAGAGATTCTGTCTCAAAAAAAAAAAAAAAGAGTAAATGAGAACACTTGCCCATTTTGAACAGCAGCATTCATCAACTGATTCCTTCCACTCACATTATAAGGATATGTAGAACCAATGGTCCAGGTCAGAGGGCAGGCCACTGTCAGGCATGCAACAACCAACACTTGTAGCTTTCCAAACAGACAAAGCTTCATGGCCTCATTTCCCGCAAGGCTATCCTATCTTCCTTCCTCCTATCCCAAAATGTTGTTCGTTGGTACAAGTCATATTTCTCAAAAAAAAAAAAAAAAAAAAAGGAAGATAAGAAACAGGAAAATCTACCACCATAGAGTTGGAACAAGATAAGAGAAATAAGCTGTCTGGATTCTGGTTTAGCAACGGAGAAAGGAATTAAGAACCTGATAGATTTCACAAGTGGAAAGATGAATACAGAGGATAAAGAATATAGAAAAGTTTCTTTAAAGCTGAAATACACACTAAAAAAAGTACATAATACAAAGCAAAATATTCAAGGCTGCAGAGATCAGCAAACACCTCTTCATTGTGAAAATACATTTTTTTAGAATTGTGGATCAAAAGTTTCTTCATGAGGACTTTACTAATTTTTCAGATACCTGAGCCTTTTTGTTAGTAAATCTGTTGTCCTAACAATCCATCTCTTGTATTGTTACTGAGCAAAAGCTACTCTTAAAATTCAAATGTTTTATATAAGTTGGCTGGGCATAGTGGCTCACACCTGTATTCCCAGCACTTTGGGAGGCTGGGGAAGACAGATCGCTTGAGCCCAGAAGTTCAGGACCAGCCTGGGCAAGATGATGAAGTCCCATCTCTATAAAAAATACAAAAATTGGCCGGGCTCATTGGTGCATGCCTGTAGTCCCAGCTACTCAAGAGGCTGAGGTGGGAGGATCACTGGAGCCCAGGAGGCTGAGGTTGCAGTGAACCAAGATGGCACCACTGCACTTCAGCCTGGGTGACAGAGTGAAACTCTGTCTCAAAAAGACATCCCAGGCTTCATCCCTGGGATGCAAGGCTGGTTCAACATTCGCAAATCAATAAACATAATCCAGCATATAAACAGAACCAAAGACAAGAACCACATGATTATCTCAATTGATGCAGAAAAGGCGTTTGACAAAATTCAACAGCCCTTCATGCTAAAAACGCTCAATAAATTCGGTATTGATGGAACGTACCTCAAAATAATAAGAGCTATTTATGACAAACCCACAGCCAATATCATACTGAATGGGCAAAAACTGGAAAAATTCCCTTTGAAAACTGGCACAAGACAGGGATGCCCTCTCTCACCACTCCTATTCAACATAGTGTTGGAAGTTCTGGCTAGGGCAATCAGGCAAGAGAAAGAAATCAAGGGTATTCAGTTAGGAAAAGAAGAAGTTAAATTGTCCCTGTTTGCAGATGACATGATTGTATATTTAGAAAACCCCATTGTCTCAGCCCAAAATCTCCTTAAGCTGATAAGCAACTTCAGCAAAGTCTCAGGATACAAAATTAATGTGCAAAAATCACAAGCATTCTTATACACCAGTAACAGACAAACAGAGAGCCAAATCAGGAATGAACTTCCATTCACAATTGCTTCAAAGAGAATCAAATACCTAGGAATCCAACTTACAAGGGATGTAAAGGACCTCTTCAAGGAGAACTACAAACCACTGCTCAGTGAAATAAAAGAGGACACAAACAAATGGAAGAACATACCATGCTCATGGATAGGAAGAATCAATATCGTGAAAATGGCCATACTGCCCAAGGTTATTTATAGATTCAATGCCATCCCCATCAAGCTACCAATGAGTTTCTTCACAGAATTGGAAAAAACTGCTTTAAAGTTCATATGGAACCAAAAAAGAGCCCGCATCTCCAAGACAATCCTAAGTCAAAAGAACAAAGCTGGAGGCATCACGCTACCTGACTTCAAACTATACTACAAGGCTACAGTAACCAAAACAGCATGGTACTGGTACCAAAACAGAGATATAGACCAATGGAACAGAACAGAGTCCTCAGAAATAATACCACACATCTACAGCCATTTGATCTTTGACAAACCTGAGAGAAACAAGAAATGGGGAAAGGATTCCCTATTTAATAAATGGTGCTGGGAAAATTGGCTAGCCATAAGTAGAAAGCTGAAACTGGATCCTTTCCTTACTCCTTATACGAAAATTAATTCAAGATGGATTAGAGACTTAAATGTTAGACCTAATACCATAAAAATCCTAGAGGAAAACCTAGGTAGTACCATTCAGGACATAGGCATGGGCAAAGATTTCATGTCTAAAACACCAAAAGCAACGGCAGCAAAAGCCAAAATTGACAAATGGGATCTCATTAAACTAAAGAGCTTCTGCACAGCAAAAGACACTACCATCAGAGTGAACAGGCAACCTACAGAATGGGAAAAAATTTTTGCAATCTACTCATCTGACAAAGGGCTAATATCCAGAACCTACAAAGAACTCAAACAAATTTACAAGAAAAAAACAAACAACCCCATCAAAAAGTGGGCAAAGGACATGAACAGACATTTCTCAAAAGAAGACATTCATACAGCCAACAGACACATGAAAAAATGCTCATCATCACTGGCCATCAGAGAAATGCAAATCAAAACCACAATGAGATACCATCTCACACCAGTTAGAATGGCAATCATTAAAAAGTCAGGAAACAACAGGTGCTGGAGAGGATGTGGAGAAATAGGAACACTTTTACACTGTTGGTGGGATTGTAAACTAGTTCAACCATTATGGAAAACAGTATGGCGATTCCTCAAGGATCTAGAACTAGATGTACCATATGACCCAGCCATCCCATTACTGGGTATATACCCAAAGGATTATAAATTATGCTGCTATAAAGACACATGCACACGTATGTTTATTGCAGCACTATTCACAATAGCAAAGACTTGGAATCAACCCAAATGTCCATCAGTGACAGATTGGATTAAGAAAATGTGGCACATATACACCATGGAATACTATGCAGCCATAAAAAAGGATGAGTTTGAGTCCTTTGTAGGGACTTGGATGCAGCTGGAATCCATCATTCTTAGCAAACTATCGCAAGAACAGAAAACCAAACACCGCATGTTCTCACTCATAGGTGGGAACTGAACAGTGAGATCACTCGGACTCAGGAAGGGGAACATCACACACGGGGGCCTATCATGGGGAGGGGGGAGGGGGGAGGGATTGCATTGGGAGTTATACCTGATGTAAATGACGAGTTGATGGGTGCAGTACAGCAACATGGCACAAGTATACATATGTAACAAACCTGCACGTTATGCACATGTACCCTACAACTTAAAGTATAATAATAATAAATAAATTTAAAAAAAAAAAAAAAAGAAAAAAAAAATTGTTGGAAAAAAATGGTCTTCAGAAAGCAGAAAGAATGAACCTATATAACTCACTCTTTAGAACCCATTAAAACATTGCTCACTTCCCTTTTTCAAAATTAGTATGTATATCTAGGAAAGGAACATCAACTGGCACCTGGAGGAGCATGGATTACACACCAGCCCTTCTCCTAGTAGCTGCAAATCCTTGAACAAGTTTTTTCACTTCTATGGCATTGTCTTTAAAATGGAGATATGATACTCATCCATTTGGGGCGAACATCAGTTAACATCTATGGAACACCCAGCATGATTCCCACAATGTATCTATTTCCTTATTCATTCATATTGAGTGCCTCACTATCATGATCATGATCATCATCATCTTTATCAATTTCAGTTACTGATTGCCTGCTATGTGCAAATCGCTTTTCACACATAATCAAGCATGGCTGATCGATCCTTCTAGTCCCTATTTTTTGATTCTATAGGCCCTGCCCTGTTTACAATACTATATTGCCTCTAAGAATAAAAGTTCTTTGATGTAAATCCCTTCACTTCAGCATTATACTCTCTGTATTTTGGAGAGTTAGAGATTTATTGACATTTAATAGCAGCAAAGCCAAGGCCTTCAGAGGTGTGACAACAAACCACACTCTCTCCTGGAAATCAAGTGGGAAATTTTTAGTCTTCTGAATTTCATTGAGCAAGAACCTCCCCAAGAACAAGGGAGAGCATTGCTCAAATCTAGGCCCTGATGACGGAGACAATTCTGGAAGTAGGGAGGACAGCTCAAAGAGGAATGGCATCATTGTGAATGACTAGGGCCCAGGAGAAGAAATGGATTGGTAGCCTTGACAGTTGACCTCCAGCTGCTATAGAAAGTCTTTGCTTTCTTCTCCTGGGCCCTAGTCATTTCCAGCGTGGTGGCTCACGCCTGTAATCCTAGCACTTTGGGTGGCCGAGGCAGTGGATCGCCTGAGGTCAAAGGTTTGAGACCAGCCTGGCCAACATGGTGAAACCCCGTCTCTACTAAAAATACAAAAATTAGCCAGGCGTGGTGGCAGGCGCCTGTAATCCTAGCCACTCAGGAGGCTGAGGCAGGAGAACTGCTCAAACCCAAGAGCCAGAGGTTGCAGTGAGCCGAGATCATGCCATTGCACTCCAGCCTGGGAAACAGTGAAAACTCCATCTTAAATAAATAAATAAATAAATAAATAAATAAATAAATAAAACAGTGTTTGGGCTGGGCACAGTGGCTCGCACTTGTAATGCCAACACTTTGGGAGGCTGAGGTGGGTGGATGACTTGAGGTCGAGAGTTCCAGACCAGCCTGGACAGCATGGAGAAACCCCATCTCTACTAAAAATATATTTAAAAAAAAAAAATTAGCTAGACGTGGTGATGAGCACCTGTAATCCCAGCTACTCAGGAGGCTGAGGCAGGAGAATCGCTTGAACCCAGGAGGCAGAGGTTGCAGTGAGCTGAGATCGCACCACTGCACTCCAGCCCGGGCAACAGAGTGCGAGACTCTGTCTCAGATAAATAAACAAACAAATAAATAAAACAATGTTTACAAAAATTTTAAAAATAACTCTGCAGTTTGAATCTTTTACAAAATCAATGTATTTTGTTTCTTATTTGAAACCACCTGTTTCAGAATCTCAAAAATGGTGCTCCCAAACTTATTCCTCAGATGGGCTCACACAGGTGCACAAAAATGTTGAGACAAGGACATTTTTTTTTTCTAAGAGGAAAAGATTAGAAAGAACCCAAATGTGCACCAATAAGAAACTAGCTAACATATTGCTTGTCCACTACAATAAAATATTCTGCAATGATGCAAAAAGAGTGGAATAGGTCTCTATATGCTGATATGGACATGTTTCAGAGCCTAAGATGGTACCTTTGTGCAAACTGAGAAAAGGTGCCCTCTTCCAGGCAGGCCCAGGCCCTGCCAGAGAACACAGTTTACTGAATTTCAGCTTCCATTCTCCCCTCAACCAAGTGCCTATGCACAACTATATATGACAACTCTGCCAAGACCTACTAAAGGGGAAGAAGGGAGGTGGGTATAATTTGATACCACGTGTGTGTTTCAAAGACAATACACAAAAATATTAAATATATACCTTTATCTTTAAAATATTTCTGGAAGAACACTCAAGAAGCTAGTAACAATGGTTGTCTCTGGGGAGAGAAAATGAGGGTTGTGGGTGGGAGATGACTTTTCACTGTATTCTCTTTTGTACATTTTTTACCATATGCATATAACTTTCTCAATTGAAAAAAAAAAAAGAAAGTACTTTTATTTTCTAATGGCATACCCAGAGACTGTTAAGGCCAAGGGCCATGGCTACTGCTGCTATGCAACCTGTCCTCCCACACACCTGGACCTCTCAGCAGCCAACATGCGGTGTCCTGGCCCAGTTCAGCCCACATGGCTTCCATTTATCTATGTGAAGTACAGATTTTCTAAAGCATATTTTTTCGATGGAACATACGTTGCTTTTATACATTTTTCAACAATGGCAACACATCTCCAAATTATTTTCACTAGGCACCTTTCATTTTAGCCCAGTACCCACCCTGATGCAAACCAGCCATGAATTCTTGTTTTAAACTTCTGCCAACCACAGTGGGAAAATAACACACCTACACCAATGTGTGCAGTAGTCGCTGAAAATTGCTACAATGGCAGGTTCCTAGCTAACATTTGTAGACTGTGTTTCTAGCATCTTGCTTCTGTGCACAGGATAAACCACTCTGAAAAGTGTTAATCAATAAAAGTCAAAGGTTCCCAGATCCCCAATTAAGAACTGCCCTTGATACGGTCCATTTGCTAGCAGCGTCACCCTAGGCAAGTTCCATGCACACTCTATGTCTCATAGAAAATTGGTAATACTACAATAATCATACTTCCCTCAGAGGATTAGTGTGATGGTTTAATGAGACAATGCATGTACCTCACGTAGTAACCACCCAATAAATGGTTTGTTCTTGCAGTTTTTGTGGCAAGGTGTTGTTACATGATTGCAGAGATGAGACTGAAACAATTACATGGTAAGTAACAATACCTATTATCATCTGAACAATCTACACTTACCAAATGTGATCTCATATGGTACATTATCTTTAGTAAGTACAACAATATTTGTTCTTTGAGCTTTAAAGTAAGGTACTTTGAAATACAAGGCCATCTCCTTTATGTTGGTGCTTCATTATGGTTTTTGCCTAATTATAAAAGCTACCCATATTAAAGTTTGGTGGAAGGTAAAAAGTACACAAAAAGAAAAGATCATCATTCCCAGAAATCCCACTCCAGAAATCTACTATTAACATTTTAGCATATTTCCTTCTAGTCTTTTTTCCATGCATTTTAATAATTGAGATCATATGAAATATATACTTTTCTATCCTTTTTCCTGTTTAGCATTTTATCCTAAATATTTCTCCATATTATTAAAAACTCCATCAATATTATCATTTTAATAGGTGGTTAGCATTCCATTACATTTATTTATTTAACAAATATTTATTGAAAACCTATTATGTGCTAGACACTCCCTTTGATGCTAGAGCTACTACAGTGAATAAAACAGACAAGCTCTCTCTTCCCATGAAGTTTCTGTGTAGTGTTAATGGTTGTGGTACAAGTTAGAGTAAATTAAGGAGAAAATAGGAGGTAGAAAAGTGGAGGCAGTGCTTATGGACAATGTTTTCAAGAAGGTTAGCTGTAAAGTAACCGTAGCTGGAGGAAAAGGAGTGGTCAATGTTGTACCTAATTTTACTCAATTATTGCACTGAGGAAATACAAACGTGTATTTTAGATGATCTCTTGGGCATTTTGGTAACATTTAAAATTGAGTTTTTAATAAAAGTTGCTAGTGTCCTTCCTAAGCTGGTTTTGGTAAGTCTATTGTGATCTGTATGTAGTAGCTGCAATAATGTTATGGTCTTTTACACCACATAAGCAGATAATTAAGCTTAAGGGCCATAGCCACTGATACTAAGTCCTAATGCAGGATTCTCCTTTGGCTACCATGTTATCACCTCACAATAACCACTCATCTCACCATGGTTAAGTATTTGATAGAAACCCTCACTACCTTGGATCTCATCCAACTATTTTTGGTGTGTTTGTGTGTTTTTGAAGGCAGGGGAGAGGGAGTATTGTTCCTACAGATTTTTGTACTAGAAATGCTTTCTGGTTCCCTCCCATACCCTCTTCTATGAGAAACAACCTGCTCACAGCCCTGTTAAGGAATGGTGGCCATGTTTTTAGCACATGACCCCACCATTCCCCCACCCCAAAACACACATACACCCACTGACCACACTTGACTGAACCTAGTGTAGACGCTGACACAACAGCAGTAATCGAGGACCTATGAACCTGAATGGATTGACTTGAAAATTCGATTCCTCTCTTAATTGGAGTTGGAGTGACAGGGGCAAATGGCAGTGAAAGCAGAAACTGAAGTAGAGTCAGAATCAAAGAGGCCTTAGTCATGGAAAGCCACAGTAAGCTGGAATTCTGGAAGGCTGGGAACTTTGACTAAACAGAATCAGCTGACCTAGTAGAGAACGAGCACAGAAAGATGTTTATATTGAAGTAGAGATACTGGAAGATTAATTCTCAAGCTTCCAAACTCCCCAAATGAGGCAACTAAAATGTTAGCTAATATTTTTTAAAATGATTTAAATGCATCAGTGAGCTGGCATGAAATAAAGGCTTCTATAGTTGCCAGAATATAATCAGATCAGGAACCCTGGCTGGTAAGTGAACACCAAAGCTGGCTTCCATCCTGAAAGTGTCCGCCAATCCCTGGAGGATCTGAGCTTCTGCTCTGAGGGGTTGCACAGAGATACAGGGTCCCACCCAAGATGGGTAATCTAAATGACGACCTCCCACATAATATTGGAACCCAGATGTCTACACCTCTAGACATGCTTAAGTGAATGAGAAAGAGACCCTGATCTACAGAAGGTAGCAGCAAGGAATTACGTCCCTCTTGATCTCAGTGCTGAGCGAAGGGTTAAACCACCTCCTGTGTGTGTTCAGAACCACAAGCTAGTCCTCACATCGCTTGCAATCCAAATGCTATCTGTGTAGTCTGAAATACCTTAAGCACAGAATATAATTCCTAGAGTGCCTGGGTTGGTAGTCTCAACTTCAACCTAGGTCACAAAGGATTCCACAGATAAAGTTCCAAAAGAATAAGCAGCTCTCAGGCAAAAATCACACACACACACACACACACACACACACACACACACACACACACAAACCCACAAAGAGACACCATGAGAGAAAACCCATGTAAAGCTTGAAAAAGAATCTTCTTCACCCTGCAGTCCCTGTCCTTGGACAGCCATGAGATCCATTTTAATGATGTAATAAAGCCTTCCCTTATTTGATAAATTTTACAGAAATGTTGTTCTTAAAAAAAAATCACAACTCCCTTGTTATCAACTTTTGTTTCTAAACAGTGGCTGAGAGCATGGATCTTAACAGCAGCAGTAGCAGAGCTCTGCTGCCCAGACTTACCTTTATCTTTACTGTTACTGCATTGGTTTCTGAGCCTCATGCTGCAACCTCACTCCTTTGTCATCATCAAGTGCCAATGACCTTATGCATCTCTCTTTAGTATCTATTTGAATGACACACTGGATGAACAAGAGGAGCTTACTGTGTCCTACTGGGACTTGATTGCAGAAGAAATGTATTAGGAGACTCTTGTGGGAAATCTAGCTTATGCTAATCAAATCCAATTTGGATGATTGTAAATGCCTGGGAATTAAGGAGAGTAAAATCAAAGAGGCAAAGGAATGGCCACCTCATTCCTCAAAAGAGTTGAACATAAGAAATAACTAGTCTTATCATTTTTAGACACAATGGGAAATACTCCATAGCCGAAAGTCTGGTCTATGCAGATAAATCTTTCACATAAAGGTGAATAAAGCAACCGTTAACCAGCTTTAAAAGACATTATATGGCACTATTACTAAAGACGGCATTTTGTAAACCTGTGGTCCCCTTCTGGGAATGATCACACTGCCTCAAATCCCTAGGCCTACAGACGGGGATAAAAATGTCTTTGATTCTCCAGAGAACTCTATGTTGGCTAGCCGCCAACTGATGCAAAGACTGGTTTTTCTTGAAAGGTTCACCAGCACTTCTGTTTGTTTTCCTGTTAAACAAGCAAACCACCTGGTTGTTGACAAGACTCTGATGGTAAGACTTCCAGGTGAGTGGCAGGAAGACAGAAGGAACCAGAACTCCTGACCTTGGTCTCAGGCTACATTAACACTTTTTGGTTAATACAATTAATCACAGAGAAAGAAGATGCAATTGGGAGCTAAAGCCTATGCCTTCTTAGCCTTTTCTTTTTACTCTGTGAGGAACTATTTTGAGCTTAATTGGACTTTTATCTGGAATGTTCAGTTGTATGACCCTTCCCTTGCTCTGCAATGAACCTGCCGCAGTACAATTATTTCCTGTGAAGGTCAGGTATACACTGATATTTGAAAACAATTCATCATTAGGCATTAAGGAAATGAGAAGAGCATTTCAATTCCTCCTTTCCTTGTTTGGAAAATCATTTTCAATTTCAGATTAAGTGAAAATTTAAGGTCTAGTAGTGGTGATTTAAGGTGTAGTAGTAGTCAAAACAGTAAGTCAGGTATGCATCCACTGCAGATGAGCTTGGTGAAAATTAATCCAATCTGAACTCTACAAAATCATTTCAGAACTGGGGCACTGAGGCTATCCAGGAGTTATTTAATATCTCAATTGATATTTCAGCAAAAGACCTTTTCTTCTACCTTCTCAACTTGCTTCATTTGAAAAGGTATTTTTTTTTTAATGGGAGTTTAGCCTTAGTAACTTCTGATTGAGCCAATTACAGTAGTTGACTAATTTAAATCACCAAGTATTTATTGAACATCTACATGTTCAAGGCATTATGCTGTGACAATTAAGCCAAATGTCAAGCAAAAGGAGGCATCTAAAATCAGTTGAATTTCACAAACTTCATCACTGAGGGACTCAAACAAAACATGATAATATTTTTAATTTTGTGAATTCTGACTTAGCTTAACTGAAGGCTTCTTATCTAATCTTTATCAGATAATATACTTAACATCTTTATTCATTACAAGAAATTTATTTTACTGTAAAACAAAATGCCATCTTTGTCCTCATTATCATCAACAACAATCAACTTTTACAAGGTGCCCACTGCCTATAGGGCACTGTGCTAGAGAAATACAGTATGATAAAGCTGCTACTTTCACAATGTTATTTAGGTTGGTGCAAAAAGCAACTGTGGCTTTTGCAATTTAAAAGTAATGGCAAAAACCACAATTACTTGTGAACCAACCTGCTACAATCTAGTGGAAGAGCCAAAATATACAAGAGGGTATTGGGAGAATCTGGATACAGAGTGGAAACACAAGGGGTTCTTTAGTGTGTTGAACCATACTCTGTACCCTGTCAGTCACAGTGGTTGCAAGAACCTATATATGTATGTGCAAAAACTCATAGAACTGTAACCAATAAAAGTCAACTTTACTGCATATTTAAAAAAAATTTAATTTTCAGTGCATAAGAGGAAAGCAGAAGCAGATTTCCCATAAAGCTGATGAAGCTAAAGCTTCAGGGCTCTCACAAGCACATCTCCTTTCAAAGCCTGGTACCTGTTTTATACTCTTTGTCATAAAGAGAGACTTTATGAAAATGTGGAGTGTTCATGCCACATTCCAAAATGTTTAAGTCTCAGGACCTATAAAACTTGGATTCACCCCTTGGATATATGACTCTAAAGTAATTAAATTTATTTCCATTGTTGAATATAGAGAAAGGTAAATAACAGGATGAGGCAGCAAATGCTGAATGCTGGGAATTTAGAAGAAAGAATGATGACCGAGGACCAGGAAAGTCAGTGGAATTTGGATTGGGTCTCAATAATAAGTAGTCTGACTCTATTGTTAATGTTTGACTGCTGAGAGCTTTTGGCCCCACTATATCTATACGCCTCCTGCCAATAAGAAACTTGGCTGGTCCAGAGAAACCCTTCCTTTGCTGTTGGCAGTAAATTCAAACCACACAAGCCCCAGCCTATGTGGGAACCTTAAACCGAACCCCACTCCCTAATCACAATAAAATCCAAGCCAGTCTACTTTCCCTGCTCTCTCAATGCATTTTTGGACTAGCTTGGGAGCCTTGCTTGCTTTTCATGCAAAGCCTCATTATGTGAGTAATGAACCTTTTCTATCCTCTTGGTAAGTATGTGGTATCATCAATGTTGACATTCAAACCAAATTTTGGATGGGAACCAAATATCGGGTAATGGATCCAGCCAGTTCTGTTTTTATAACAGTCTTGAAAATTGATATAATTTAGATGCAAAAAAAAGGACATTTTAGAGAGTGAAATTCCTTATGCAAAGACATGAAGGAAAAATATGAAAACTGTGTTTACAGGGTAGGTTAACTGAAGCTACCAGTTTTCTAGAAGAGTCAGAGGGATGGTGATAAGACCAAAGTGGTAGGTAGGGGTCACTGAACAGGATGAGAAATACGGATTTTAACATTTGGACAGTATGAAATACCAAAGATTTTTTATGAAAGGGGAAATAACAGGGTCAAATAGGTATTCTAAGATTGTCTATCTAGCTATGAAATGTAGAATGGCTTGGAGGTAG
Source organism: Macaca fascicularis (assembly GCF_037993035.2). NCBI lineage: Eukaryota > Metazoa > Chordata > Mammalia > Primates > Cercopithecidae > Macaca > Macaca fascicularis. Next base: position 87,496,331 of record NC_088378.1, read on the forward strand.
GGAGGTCAAAATAGAAGAAAACCAGTTAGAAAACTGTCTTATTATTTGAGCATAGGATGTCAAGGGTCTGGTTGTTGTGATGCAAACGGAATGGAAAAGGAGGGGTTAATATAAAATATAGCGAAAGATATTTCACTATAGATGTATATCTACAGTATAGATGTTGGACCAGGTCTGTTTTCCTGATTTTGAATTGGAAATATCATTACAAGCTCCTAATTTTCTCTCTCTCAGATCTGATCTCTTTCTGTCTTCCTTTTTTTTTTTTTTTTTTCTAGAGATGGGTTCTTGCTATGTTGTCCAGGGTGGAGTGCAGTGGCTTTTCACAGGCGCAATCCTACTACTGACAGCAGCAGAGTTTTGACCTGCTCCTTCTGTTTCCAACCTGGGCCGATGCACCCCTCCTTAAGCAAGCTGGCGGTCCCTGCTCCCAGGAGGTCACCATATTAATGCCATATTTAGTGTGGACCCCCAATTGGCATAGCGCATTACAGCCCAGAAATTCTGGGCTCAAGGAACCTGACTGCCTCAGCCTCCTGAATAGCTGAGACTACAGGCACGTGCCACCATGCCCAGCTTTCTTTCTATATTTCCTAGCTCTGCCCACTGAAAATGCCCAAAATAATGATGACTTCAGTAGCAATGAGTATCTTAACACCGTATTTTTATCTCCAAACATAATTTTACACTAAAGTGAACCAGGGCTCTTTGGATAAATGTTTGATTCCAGATCTGGGATAAGAATGATAGAAATTGGTCCTGAAACATCTTGTCAACACAGATAGTAGGAATGTTATCAAAGACTACTGGAGTGTCAAAAGGACCCAGGAATATACCTGAAGAGGCTCCCACTGGCCAAAGAAGGAAAAATTTGAGTATCAATGAGGATAATAATGGCAACATATTGAAACATTAAAAATTCTTAAATCCATGAGTTTACTAACATACTGTGGTGGAAAAAAAGAGAAGAAAACAGATTGCCACTATTGGAGGGTGCTAGGGAACCAAATTGTATTTAGAGAATTGGTCAATAAAGGGAAAAAAATCAGGCATGTATCCCCTTTTCTATATGAGTTGTATCAATGGGTAACCAAAAGTCAATGAGGATGAATCTCTCTTTATGAAAGTATTCTAGCTACCAATCAAACAAACAAACAAAATATTCTAGCTAACAAACAAAAATGACAGAATTAGAATATCAGCATTCTCCAATCCCTAATGAATTAATGGATCTAGACATTTTATACCAACAAATAATAATGCCACAAAGAGACACAGCAGATATTATAGGACTCCTAACACAATGCCACCTACAAACGTGCCTTGCCCAAATAGCTGAAGATGATTGTGTCAAATCTCCTGATTTAATTACTAACTAACAGGATGTACAGGGGACAGATGAGCATGGTAAATAACATGCTTGGGCTCCAATCAGCAAAATCCAGGCTGAAAACTGTACAGGACAAAAAACCTAGTTTCTTTTTTTTTTTTTTTTTCTTTGAGATGGAGTCTCACTCTGTTGCTCAGGCTGGAGTGCAGTGGCACAATCTCGACTCACTGCAAGCTCCGACTCCCAGGTTCACGCCATTCTCCCGCCTCAGCCTCCGAGTAGCTGGGACTACTGGCTCCTACCACCACACCCGGATAATTTTGTTTTTGTATTTTTAGTAGAGACAGGGTTTCACCCTGTTAGCCAGGATGGTCTCAATCTCCTGACCTTGAGATCCACCCGCCTCAGCCTCCCAAATGCTGGGATTACAGGCATGAGCCACCGCGCCCCGCCAAAAACCTGGTTTCTTTAACAAATAAATTATAAAGAAAAAAAAGGAAAGCTGGAGGGGAAACCTACAGCTTAAAAAAAAAAAAAAAAAAAAAAAACTTGAGAGAGATTTCAGCCAATAATAATAATATATGTACTTATGTGGATCTGAATCCAAAAAGAAAAAGACGATTAGAAGTTTGAACCCTGATGGATATTGACAATGTGAAGGCTCCAGTGACTCCTGTGTACATTGGGTATATTTCTCGCCAGTGATTCCAAATGTTAATTAATTTCATAAGTACTCAGCAAGTTCAGTAAGACAAAAATTCAAAAAAATTATTTAACTGTTATTGCCGATATCTATATTTTTAATAATTTTTTTCTGTTTTCAGTTTTGTTTTTAATTAACAAGTTTTATTTTTATTTGTTAACAAAATTGCAAGGGTATAGTATTAGTAAATTTTATTTTAGTTCTGCATTATAGATAATTTAAAATTAATTAGCTTTAATTCACTTTTGAAAAGAAAATAATATTTAAAAACCGGGTATGTAGAAAAACTAAATGGGTAGATATATGATGGAAAGAGTCAGTATTGAAAAGATAATTATCCTCCAAATTAATCTACAAACATAATTCAAGTCCAATCAAAATCCCAGCAAGATTTTTCATGTGACAAGGTAAATCTTAAATTTATATAGAAAATTGGACGTCTAAGAAAAGCCAAGATAATTCTGAGGAAAGAGCTCTTCCCTGCTATGTAACAAGATTTATTATAAAGCTATAGTAACTAAGACAGTGGAATATTGGCACAAAGATGGATAAATGGGTTAAGGAAACTGAATAGAAAGTAGAGAAAGAGACCTATGTATATATGGGAACTTAGTACAAGTGGTCAAATAATGGGGGAAAGGATTAGCTAGTCAATAATTGTGTTATATTCCTAAAATTATAACAGTAATATAAGTTATTTTGAAAAACACAGTTCTTTACAAATACATCTATCCGCAATAAGCAAAAGTGTAAAACATTGATTGGATACCCATAAAATATATATAACTCATGGTTTCTGGGGGACAGAAAAGAATATATGTCCTAAACCTTACAAGTAATTTTTTCAAATCTTTAAATATAAATTGTATAAGATGTTACAGCTTTTAGTATTGGATAGTAAGTAAAATTATATTTGCTATATTATCTTTTGTTCTTTACAAGTTGACATCAGTGTATGTTATAATTCAACATATAATAACAGCACAAATCATTGGAAATAAGAAAGATTTATTCCATAAATGATTTAGGGCAATTGGTTACTATAATGGGAACAGAGTTAGATTGACAACTTGTATCATGTACCTAAATAAATTCCAGAGATAAATGTAATAATTTAGATCATTAAAACAAAATTCTATACCTGTTTAAGGCAAAACTTTCTAAGGATAAAACAATGGAAGAAATCACAAAGGGAAATATTAATAGATTAGACTAAGTAAAAATATTAAATTTCTACATGTCCTAAAGTGCCACCAAAAAAACTTCAAGGCGAATAATAAACTATGAAATATCTTGAGACTAATATGACAAAATGTTGATATCCTTGATTTATAAATTAACAAGGAAGATATTAAAACCTTGGACAAATAATGGACAAAGGACACAAGCAAGCTATATTTAGACAAAGAAATACAAACAATAACCATAGGTACAAATACTCAACATAACTATTAAAAAATACAAATTAAAATAAGATGCTCTTCTTATGTATTATATTAGCAGTTATTTCAATAATTTTCATTGTTGGTGAATCTGGGTTAAATTGGCATTGACATACCTCTAGTGGGTATATAAATACATTTTCCCCCATTATTCCTGCAAATAACATCACTTTCATAGTCTTTTCAGGTTTTTGTATTTCTCATGACAGAATGGCTCCACCCAGACCCATCAACCAGTCCTGTGGCCCCTACCCAGGAACCGACACAGCACAAGTGGACAGCTTTGACCCCCTATGATTTCACCTCCAACCCAATCAGCACTCCCCAAACCCTGGCCCCCTACCTGCTAAACTGTCCTGAAAAACCCTAGGTTCCAGATTTTTGGAGACTGATTTGAGTAATAATAAGCATCTCCCATTAAAGCAACAACAACAACAAGACTTTCAGGCAAGCTTTTTATCAATAGACATCGAAACTAAGATTAGGACCCTTTGATTTGTAAATTTATTGTGTACCTTCTATGAATCATTTAAAGGAAATAATCAGAAACTTAAATAAAGGATATAAGGAGTGCTGAGGCAGGTGTATCACCTGAGGTCAGGAGTTCAAGACCAGCCTGGTCAACATGGTGAAACCCTGTCTCTACTAAAAATACAATAATTATCTGGGTGTGGTGGTGCACGCCTATAATCCCAGCTACTCAGGAGGCTGAGACAGGAGAATTGCTTGAACCCCAGAGGTGGAGGCTGCAGTGAGTCAAGATTGTGCCGTTGCACTCCAGCCTGGGCAACAAGAGTGAGACTCCATCTCAAAAAAAAAAAAAAAAAAAAAAAAAGACCTGTTGAGTAATAAACACAAATAACTAGTATTTTTCTAAGTTCTCCATCACTGGAATGTTCTCTGTGAGTCATCATAGTAAAGACTAGAAGCAACTAAAATGTTCAAACATTGGAGAAAAAGTATGATATATTACTTCTAGTTTCAAGATAGACATTAAGTGCTCCCTTTTCGTAACCACCAAAAGAACATAAAACTGAAACATAAATCCCATCTTTGATAAAACTAGATGGTGACTTGTATTCATTTCTTAGGGCTCTATAACAAATTACCAAAACTAAGTGGCTTAAAAAAGAAATGGGGCTGAGTACAGTGGCTCACGCCAGTAATCTCAACACTTTGGGAGGCCAAGGTGGGCAGATCACTTCAGGCCAGGAGTTCAAGACCAGCCTAGCCAACATAGGGAAACCTTGTCTCTACTAAAAATACAAAAATTAGCCAGGCATGGTGGCTCATGCTTGTAATCCCAGCTACTCAGGAGGCTGACGTGGGAGAATTGCTTGAACCCAGGAGGCGGAGGTTGCAGTGAGCCAAGATCACGCCACAGCACTCCAGCCTGGCAACAGAGCTAGACTCCATCTCAGGGAAAAAAAAAAAAAAAAAAAAAAAAGGTATTCTGTCACAACTCTGGAAGTCAGAAGTCCAAAACAAGGATGTTGGCAGGGCTGCCCTCCATCTGTAGACTCTAGGAGAGAACCACTCTTTGCCTCTCTTAGTATCTAGTGGCTTCAGCCCTGCCTTGGCTTGTGGTTGCATCATTCCAATGTCTACCTCTGTGGACACATTGCCTCCTTCTCTTCCTATCTGTCTTCTACTCTGTGTCCCTCTTATATGAGGATACTTGTGGTGGCATTTAGGGCCCACCTAGATAATCCAAGGTAATCTCCTAATCTCGAAATCATTAGTTTACTCACATCTGCAAAGACTTCTTTCCCTAAAAAGATAATATTCACATATTCTAGGATTTTGACCTAGATATCTTTTGGGGGATCATTTTTCTGACTACCACAACAACTAGATCTCAGCCCCTTATATATGAAGATTAAAAACAGGAGCATGATAAATGAACGTGCAGGGAGAAAAGAAGGTCAAACCAAAAAATCCACACAGTGTATGGCAATAAATTACAACAGCAATACTATAGTAATAATAACTAACATTAATTGAATAGTGATTTGGTACACAGAACCTTGGAAGAGCTCAGAAAATAGGAGAACTAGAGACCTTTGAGGACAGGTGTGGACCAAAGAGCTGAAGATGAGGATTCGTTGATAAATATATATAAAGAAAAATTAAGCCACTCCTAAATTAGGGTCTCATTTTTATTCTGTATGGTCAGGTAGCTACCCCTTCTTTACCTTATAGTATCTGGAGAAATCAAACCAGAAAGTCTTCAGGCTTAAGAAACCAGGCAAAAGGAGGATAGAGACACAGTACTATGCTGAGAACAGACAGACCAAATGAAAATCTGCATCCTGGATTTTTCACTGTCAATTCTAGAGCACAAGCAGTCAATCTTACATCCCAGGCAGGAGATGGTTAGTATCCTCCTCTGAAGACACCAATATATGCTAACATATAAGGAGTTCAATTCAAAAGCTCTCTGCTCATCACTTGTTCCACAGCAACCAGCCCCACACATGCACACACAGCTTCCAATCAGCTTTTTAGTGCTCCATTCCTAACTACAAATAGATACACTCTCTTGCACCAGAAATTTGAGGAAAGCCTCCAACATGAGAGAAAAAAATAAACAATGGGGGGATGAGGGGTGCAGTACATAGGACAGTGAAACAATGCTCAGGGCAGAAGAAAATTTCAAACATACTACCATTCATAGCTTCAGAGAAGAAATGATGATAGCAAAAAGGACAGACTCAATTGGGGGACTGGGAAATATGGTCTAGGAAAGGACAAAGAATTCCACAACAACAAAAAAGCAAACAAAACAAACAAATACATAAAGAGATTGGCATTAAAAAAAAGCTAATTAGAAAATAAATTCAAAGGTCTAAATTAATAGGAGAGAAGGTAGAAAACAATAGAAGGAAATTATCAAAGAAATCGTATACTTTCTAGGACTACTAGTCATGAGTCTTCAGATTAAAAAGCCAATTAATGAAAGAAAGAGCTGCGTCACTACAAAAGTTCAAAACACTAAAAATAGAAAAGACTTTGAAAAGGTCTAGGGGATGGATGCGAGAGAGAACAGGTTATACTATGAATCACAACTTAAAATGGCACAAGATTTCTCTCAGCAACACAGAAACTTAGAAGGCAATGAAGCAATGTCTCAAAACTTCTGCATAAAAATTATTTCAGTCTCAAACTCTCTACCCAATCAAATTATTCATGCAACATGAAGATAAAATTAATAGATATTATTTTTTAGAGCACTATTAGGTTTACAGAAAAATTGAACAGAAATTAAGGAGTACCCATACATTCCTTTCCCTACCCTTTTCCCCCACCTTAGGCCACAGTTTCTTCTGTTATTGACATCTCACATGGATATGATACATTAGTTACAATTGATGAATGAATATTGATACATTATTATTATTTACTAAAGTCCATAATTTATATTAGGGTTCACTTTGTGTTGTATACATCTATGGGTTTTGACAAATGTATAATCAAATGGATCCACTAACATAGTATCATACAGAGTAGTTTCACTGCCTAAAAATCCCATGTTCCATGTCTTCAGCCCTCTCTCCCTTCCTCTTGAACCCCTGACAATCACTGATCTTTTTACTGTCTCTATAGTTTTGCCTTTTCCAGAATATCATATAGATGGAAGCACATAGTATATTGTCTTTTCAGACTAGCTTTCTTCACTTAGCAATATGCATCTACATTTCCTCCATGGCTTTTCTTGGCTTGATAGCTTACCTCTTTTTATTGCTAAATAATATTTTATTGTATCGATGTTCCATAGTATGTTTATTCATTCAGCTATTAAAGGGCATCTTGGTTGCTTCCAAGTTTTGGAAATTATGAATAAAGCTGCTATAAATATTCATATGCAGTTTTTTTTGTTGGATATAAATCTTCAACTCATTTGAGTAAATAATAATGAGCATGACTGCTGAATTGTATAGTAATACTATATTTACTTTTGTAAGAAATTAGCAAACTGTTCTCCAAAGTGGCTGTACTATTTTGCATTCCAACCAGCAATGAATCAGAGTTCCTGTTGCTCCACTTGGTCAACAGCATTTGGTGGTGTCAGTGTTTCAAATTTTCAGGTTCTAATAGTTGTGTAGCGATATCTCATTGTAGTTTTTTGTTCTACTTGTTTTTGTTTTTGTTTGAGACAGAATCTCGCTCTGTCACCCAGGCTGGAGTGCAGTGGCACAATGTAAGCTCACTGCAGCCTCTGCCTCCCAAGCTCAAGTGATCCTCCCAAGTCGCTGGGACTACAGGGGTGCACCACCATGCCTGGCTAAATTTTTTTGTGTTTTGTAATGACAGGGTTTTGTCATGTTGCCCAGGCTGGCCTCAAACTCCTGGACTCAAGTGATCTGCCCGCCTTAGCCTCTCCAAGTGCTGGGATTACAGGTATGAGTCACGGCATCCAGCTTCATTCTTGTTTTAATTTGCAATTCCCCAAGGACATGCGATGTCAAGCTTCATATGCTTATTTGACATCTGTATACAATATCTTCTTTGGTAAGCTATCTGGTCAGATATTTTGTCCATTTTTAAATTGGGTTGTTTGGGTTTTTTATTGTCGAGTTTTAAGAGTTTTTGTATATTCTGAATACAAGTCCTTTATCAGATATGTGTGTTGTAAATTATTTTCTCCCAGTCTGTTACTTTTATTTTTTATTATTCTAAGAAATAAAGATGTTTTAGACAAGCAATACCTCAGAAACTTGCATCCCTTAAACTTTTTCTTAGGAAGCTACTACAGGGTGTGCTCCATCAAAATGAGGGTGAGAACTAAGAAGGAAACATTAAATCCAAGAAATAACACAAAAAATAGACTAAAGTAATTTCTAGATTGATGGCAAAGGAAAATCCCAAGACAATCATTGTGAGTAAGCCTAGAGCATTGGTCTCCCACCCCAGTGAGTGAAAGACAACCACTAGGGCACAAGAAGGAAATAATACCTTTTAAAATTTATTTTTATGTTAGCCTTTTAAAATTTCTAATTTTGTTCATGTTTCACAATGTGCATTCTACTTTATTACAGAAAAAGGATATATTTTATAAACATTAATAATACAAACATTGGAGGCATGTGCTTTTTAAAATAATTGATAACAGCCTATTATTTAAAAATCTAACCAGGCGCAGTGGCTCACGCCTGTAATCTCAGCACTTTGGGAGGCCGAGGTGGGTGGATCACCTGAAGTCAGCAGTTTAAGACCAGTCTGGCCAACATGGCGAAACCCAATCTCTACCAAAAATACAAAAAATTAGCTGGGCATGGTGGTGCATGCCTGTAATCCCAGTTACTTGGGAGGCTGAGGCAGAAGAATTGCTTGAACCCAGGGGGCGGAGGTTTGCAGTGAGCCAAGATCATGCCATTGCACTGCAGCCTGGATGACAGAGCAAGACTCTGTCTCAAAATAATAATAATAATAATAATAAAGTAAAATATAAATCTAGAGACACCTGGCCTAGGGAGAACAAATCCAGAAGGGAGCAGGAGGTCAGAGGGCTTCAGAAGGAATTTTACACAATAAAATAGAACTGATAAATTAAATGACAGATTTGACTGTGTAAAAAATGATATAGAGTCATTTTACAGAGCTGTTAGAAAGTAGGGAGACATTGTGTGTCAAAGAAATTTAAGCAAGCAAAAATGACAATTATTAACTCCAAGAAAAAATAAAAAATGCACAAGAAAATATAATCACAGTATATCACTTAGAGGTTGACAGTGAACAATATGCACAAAGTAATAATCATGGACATACTGAGTATGTACTTAGGTAAAAATTAAAATATAATTACATCAGGAAGATTCAAGAAAGAAAAGAGGGTAAAAATGAGCAGAAGTCCTCACTATATGTACTAAACTTGGTAAATGAAGAAATAATAGGATATTAATCATGTCTTTAAATATGGAGGCAAATTTCAAAATAAGCTGCTAGTGAAAACTGAAAGTATCTCCTCTTGACAAGGACAAAGCAGGTGAGGGTGAGTGGAGAAAGCATCGTTCATTCTGTTCTTATGTTAGTTAGCACTATTTCATGTGTAGAATATTTTCATAGTATACCTTAATAAAAATTACTTTAAAAAATTAGAGTAACCCATATGGAATACACACATTAAATAGTATTTTCAATAATAGTTAATAATATAGGAAAATATTCAAAAAAGGGGGTTAAGTGAAACAGGGAGAATAAAAATGGGTAAAATTTATATAGCAAATATAGGTATTTAGATAAATTTAGCAAATTCCAAATATGCATCTCACTTGTTAGTTTAAAATCTAACCAGTGGCAGGGCGCGGTGGCTCATGCCTGTAATCCCAGCACTTTGGGAGACCAAGGCAGGCAGATTACCTGAGGTCAGGAATTCGAAACCAGCTTGGCCAAGATAGTGAGACCCTGTCTCTACTAAAAATACTAAAAAACTTAGCAGGGCATGGTGGTGCATGCCTATGATCCCAGCTACTTGGGAGGCTGAGAAATGAGAATCGCTTGAACCCGGGAGGCAGAGGTTGCAGTGAGCTGAGATTATGCCACTACACTCCAGCCGGGGTGACAGAGCAAGGCTCCATCTCAAAAAAAAAAAAAAATCTAACCGGGCATGATGTCTTTCACCTGTAATCCCAACACTTTAGGAGGCTGAGACAGGCCGATCACTTGAGGCTGGGAGTTCGAGACCAGGCTGGCTAACACGGCACAACCCTGTCCCTACTAAAAATACCAAAATTAGTCAGACGTGGTGGCATGTGCCTGTAGTCCTTGCTATTCGGGAGGCTTAGGTAGGAGAATCATTTGAACCAGGAAGGCAGAGGTTGCATTGAGCAGAGGTCTCATCATTGCATTCCAGCCTGGGCAACAGAGCAAGACTCTTTCTCAAAAAAAAAAAAAAAAAAAAAAATCTAGATGGAAATACATCAAAATACCTTTTAAAAATACATCTAAAGTAAATATCATTGTATGATAAACTAATGGCTATTTTAATCTAATTTTTTATGTTTTTCTATTTTTTTTAACTACTCACCATAAGATATATTATTTTCTTAGGCAAGAAGTGAACTTTTAAAGAACTTTTCAGACCTTCAATTATAATGGAAATTGCCAAATTGAAGTCAGGATTCTGATGTGCCCCAGACCACGGCAACCTGAAGGATACAAATTGGGTAGCATCAGGTCGTAACCTTCCTTATGCTGATTTTCACCCTGCCTGCTATAGTAGGACTCCTCTTCTGCAGAGAAGCCCCATCCACCCAAACTTTCTGGGTGTTCTGAGAGGTTGCCTCCAATGTCCTCATGAACAATCCTCTCTGGAGAGTCTGCCAGGGACCTCTGCCACCCACCAGAAGCCTTGGGGACCTGGAGGTGATGGTATTGACCTGTGGCCTTGGAGCTGTCGGTCCTCCAAAATCTCGGCCCTACACATCTATCCAGGCTACAATCTATCTATCCTGGGCTACAATCTATCCAGGGGCTATAAAAGCAATTGTGCTGAGACCTTGGGGTCTTAGAGATATTTAGGTGAAATATATCTCTCTCACACACACACACACGAGCCAGACATGCCAGCCTGACTCCGTCTTCCTTAAGTTTAGCTCGACTTCTTTCCTTGGGGGCTCCTTGGTGTGTCCATGAAACTAATTTGACTGGGCTCCCCTACAGAACTGTGGAAATGCCCAGTCATGTCTGATTCCACAGAACATAGATAGGTGCTATTATGTACCCACATTTTATAGATGAAGACACTGTGGCACAGAGAAGTTGAATAAGTTGCTCAAGGTCACACAGCTGGTGAAGTAGCAGCCTGGATTCAGGACAAGTGTTCTTGTCTGACTTGGCAGCATAGAGTGGAGGCTCTAACTCTGTGCCAGGCACCGTGTGACTACAGAGAGACCACTGCCCTCAGAAATTTCACCATCTACTGATAAAAATAACCACAGCTACCGATATTTGATGGGAAATTGTAAGAAAAATCTTATGCCTCCTTTAAGTCCCAATTAAATTAGCACCTCTTCCGTGTTAAGTGTCAGCCCTTCCATGCAAGTGTCATCCCAGCAATGAACCTTCCTGGAGGCCCCCAGGCAGGATTGAATCTTATCCTCTTTCTGAAATACCCCCACAGCATTTTAACTGTAGAAAACATAACACTGTCCAAGTGATTAATTTTACCTTCTCTCATTGGCATATAAGCTCTGTAAAGACAGGATCTCATCTAGCTGACCTTAACGTTTGCTGCAGTACTCACTGAAGCACCTTGCAGACAGTCAATAATATATCCTTGTTGAGTTGCATTGACATTGTGCTGAGCGCTTAGTGGGCAGACAATGATTGTTGATTGATTATGAAGTGGTGAACAATGCCTGTAAAAGACCTCTTCACAGAAGGCCCTGTAGCATAAAGTATTAGGTTGAACTCTGTAAAATGGCCATTTTTATAAGCCAAATTGTTCAAATATTGACAATTTCACATGAGCCAATTCAACATAAGAAAAATAACCTGACGGGGCATGGTGGCTCTTGCCTGTAATCCCAGCACTTTGGGAGGCCGAGGCGGGAGGATCACCTGAGGTCAGGAGTTCGAGACCAGCCTGACCAACATGGAGAAACCCCGTCTCTACTAAAAATACAAAAAGTAGTCAGGTGTGGTGGTGGACACCCGTAATCCCAGCTACTCAGTAGTCTGAGGCAACAGAATCACTTGAACTTCTTGGAGATTGAATCACTTGAACTTCTTGGGAGAATCACTTAGGAGGCAGAGGTTGCAGTGAGCCTAGATCATGCCACTGCACTCCAGCCTAGGTGACAGAACAAGACTCTGTCTCAAAAAAAAAAAAAAAAAAAAGAAAGAAAAGATAACCTAACTGGAATAGCCAATAAACCCTGGAAAGTATTCCCTCAGGAGGTTTTGAAATCTCCCTTCTTGGATATCTTTTATAATCTACCTACAGCTCTTAATACTAGGTTGGTTTAAAGTAATGGCAAAACCCACAATTACTTTTGCACCAACCCAATACTATTTTTTTGAAATACCCAAAAAGTTCAAATTTTAAATTATAAACCCTCAAATATACCAAAGCACAAATAACAGAGATGAAACTTCATTCTGACAACTTTGTTGAGCCATGAGACCCTAGGGTCATGAGAACAGGGCCAATTGCCAACAGGCCACCAGAAGAGAAGGTGGTTTACCTAGCTGAGTATCTCCCATTCTTGGCTGAGAATGGGGCCTGAGACACTCTGGGGCCTGAAAAATTGGAATTTCTATGTGCAGTAAATCCTTCTGTTCCCTGGCACCATTTAGCAGATTGATCTGCCGGTATATTGATGTTTCAGGTGCCATCCTGACCTTCGGAAAGGATGTCAATAGTTGGGGGTTAGTCCAACAGATGAGAGTGTTCTGGAACTGGCAGCCTTCTTTTTTGTGACTGGAGCCTCTGGAACTGGAGGCAGCAGAGGTAGCTGACAATGTAATTTATCTACATTTCACCTGGAAACAGTATCATGTCTTTGAGCTCCCTGGAGACCGTAGTCTGGAAAAAGGCCCAAGACACCTGTCAGACCAAACAATGCCTATCATATTTTATTACATGGCATGAAACGTAAGACTTTATGCTCCATTAGCAGAAGGTTTCATTTTCACTCCAGGAAGGTAGTTCAACATCACAACATCTTATCTTGTTCTTTCTTGTGTTTTTAATATAAACGGCCTTAAAATTTCCCACTTCATCCCCTACACCCACTGCCCCAGGCATCTAGAAGCTATATTATCAGATTTTACAGTCTGAGATAATGTGTCATTGTGAGATTCCCAATATATATGTGGTGTGTATTTTTTTAAAAAAATAAAACTACAGCCTGATAAAAAGAAGAAGTTTGCTCTCTAGTGGCTGACTTATAAAAGGCTCTGAAAACCACACAATAGGTTATCTTAGAAAAGGAGGACATCTAACAGCAGTATCTATGTAACAAGGTCTGAGTAATCATTTTGTTTTTATTGATTTTTTAAATTTTCCTTACACTGAAAAACTACATGATAGCAACTATTTGTGGATAGCTTTTCCTATTAAAAAATTTTGTATCATTAAGCTAATTTCAATTCTAAATTCTGAGAGTAGTAATTAGGTTTCTGATGTTATATTAGCCTATTGTACCTTTAGAAAGCTCTATGGATTGGTTTAATACTCCATCTATGGATTGGTTTAATACTACATCATTAATGTCTGTTATAGACACATTGCTCAATAATATAATATCATTAGAGCTCTTTAAGGCATTTTGAGCTCTTTGCAGAAAGATTATATAAATTCAGAGAGAAACAGTATAATTATGAATATGATACTAATTAATATTATTTTATTATTCCTTTTTCTACAGCAACTAAATTTATAAAATTTTACTATAGTATGAATTATAAAGCAAGGAAAAGATTTATCCTGGGTGCTTCTCTTTTTAGCTCCCCCTTCCCTACTCTGTTTTACTTTCCCATTTTATTCTCCCACAAATCCTTTTCTTTCTCCTCAAGTCTATACTATTTTTTTCACTCTCTTTAGTATCCTTCATCAGATCATAGAAAACCAGACAACATCACAGGTCCCTGGAGTTCCAGTCTTTGTTTCAAATAAAAAGAAGAGGTTATGTAGGAAGTTTTCTACCTCCTGCACAGTAATAAATACTTTAAAGAATTTTCAGATCCATAAATATTTTTATTCTTATTTCATCTGTGGGAAAGAAACCAGACAGCATAAAAGGCTTGAGCTTTTCAGGAGGTCAATACTACAGTGGAAATAATGCACTAAAGAATGCAAAGAAGAGGGTTTTACGGGCTGGGGGAGCAGACATGGGGCAGTGCGTAAGGTTATTAAGAAAGGGAGCGATGCAATCTGATTTACATTTTTGAAAATTATTCTGGCTGCTGTGTGAAGAAAGTACCATAATAAACACAAGAGTAGAAACAGGGAAACTTCTTTGGAAATGACTGCAGTCTTACAGGCAATAAAATACAGTTGCATGGACAAGGGTGATAACAGTAGTGTTGTAAAACGGGAATGGGGCCAGGTGCGGCGGCTCAAGCTGATAGTCTCAGCACTTTGGGAGGCTGAAGCAGGCGGATCACTTGAGCCCAGGAGTTCAAGACCAGCCTGGGCAACAGAGCGAATGAAACCCCATCTCGACAAAACACAAAAAAATGATCCAGGCATGGTGGTGGGCCCCTGTAGTCCCAGATACTCAGGAGGGTGAGGCAAAAGGATTGCTTGAGCCCAGAAGGCAGAGGTTGCAGGGAGCCAAGATCTCGCCACTGCACTCCAGCCTAGGTGATGGGAGTGAAACTCTGTCTCAAAAATAAATAAGTAAATAAAGGAATGAATTTCCAGTTTATTTGAGAAGTATAAATGGTAACAGATTAGAGGTGGGGGTGGAGTGTGACTTTTGACTGAGCTACTAAGTGGATGGCAATATCACTTACCAGAATTAGAAAGGCTGTGAGGAAGGCATGCTGGGAGGGGGTGGCAGTGAGAATAATTTCTGTTTGTGTTGCTCATAGCTCAGTTTGCTATGTCCATTCAGGAGGAGATGTCTGCACAAACAAGATCTCTTCTTGTTAGAAATCTGGAGATTAGGGGAGAGGTTAGGGCTATTGATTTATACTTAGAAGTCTTCAAGGCCAGGTGCAGTGAATGAGGCCTATAATCTCAGCACTTTGGGAGGCCAAAGTGGGAAGATCACCTGAGCCCTGGAGTTTGAGGCTGCAGTGAGCTGTGATCGCATCACTGCACTCTAGCCTGGGTGACAGAGCGAGACCCTGTCTCAAAAGAAGAGGGGGAGGAGGAGAAGGAAGAAGAAGGAGGAGGACGAGGACGGGGGAGGAGGAGAAGGGCAAGAAGAAGGAGGAAGAAGGAGGAGGAAGACGAGGAGGAGAAGTGGGGAGGAGAAGGAGGGAGGAGGAGGAGGAGAAGGGGGAGGAGAAGGAGGAAGAGGAGGAGAAGGAGGGGAAGAAGGAAGAGGAGGAAGAGGAGAAGGAACAGGACGGGGAGAAGGTGGAGGAGGAGGAGGAAGAAGAAGAGGAGGAGAAGGAAGAAGAAGAGGAGGAGGAAGAAGAAGAAGAAAAAGAAAAACAAGGAGAAGAAGGAGGAGGAGGAGGAAGAGGAGAAGAAAAAGAGGAAGTCTACAAGATACAAGTGATATTTAAAGATGAAATCCTCAAGGAGAGAATTTGAATAAAGAGAAGAAGCCTGGGTCTGACCCTAGGAAACAGGCATTTGAAACTGGGAAGGGAAGAAGGGTGAGCCAGGAAGCAGAAGTGGCCAGGAGCAGAAAGGAGAGCAGAAGACAAGTGAGGCAACCCTGGAGAGAGGTTGGCAAGAGGAGGACACAGAAGACATCAAAGCTGGCAATGCAGAAGTCACAGGTAACCTTGACAATAGCCTCTTCAATGGAGTGATGGGGACAGAGCCCATCTTATTCTGGCACTAACCCAGCACATGGGCCAATAGAATTCTTCATCTGTGCAAATACACAAGACAGTAAAGAACTAGTAATTGATGCAAAGTATCTGGGAGACTTTTCTTTTGATAGATAGTTAAATTGACTCAACTGTTTATCTGAAATCATCCTCTTTGAACCCTTTTAAAGTCAAAATGGGCAGGGAAAGGGATTCATGATGTCAGAAATCAAGTTATATACCATTGCACAAAGTAAATCATCTTCCCCACAGAATAGATAATGAAGCAAAAGGAAACTGAGATACAGGATAAAATAAGTAGGGAAGGGGAATTCAACCTAGCAAATATAAAAAGACACAAGGAAGAGAGAAGGAGAGGGAAAAAAAGAGGAAGAAAGAAGATATAAATATGGAAGGAAAGAAGTAGAGGCAGACTTTTTATCCTTTAGGCATACCTCAAAATGAAATCTGAACTGTCAATCTCAGAGGAAACAGTATCAGACAGAATAAATATGAAAACATTTCCACTTCAGACCATAGGCCAAGGACTGGGGAACAAGGGAAAAGAGGAGCATATTAAAGGTGAGGCAGGCAGTTAGTGAGGAAACAGGGCATGATTACTTGCTCTTTCACACTCCTGTAATGGGGTCTTTGTTCAGTTCACACTGCAGTTTATGCAATGTAATGTCCAGTAATTATATGATGTTGAAGACTACTGGGCTTCACTGTCAATGCTTGTTTGTGCTAACTCCATGGACCTTAGAGGTTCTCGAAGATACCACCAGTAAATGATGGTCAAGTGGGGGTGATGCCAGAACCCTCCAGCCAGTCTTATGATCACACTTCTCATTTCTACCCTGGCCTCTACCACCAGGCAACACCATCCTTCACAACCCCAGTCTCCTCTCACCAGGGGCCCCAGCTGTGGGTGCGCCTGAGACCCAAAATTGGAAGCCTCTCTTTAGTTGGTTTCCATCTGGTGTTGAGCTGCTGTTTCACCTGACCATTTCTCTACTCCAACTTGTTTCTCTTTTTTTGCTTTTGAATAAAGAGATTGTTTCACTGTTATTAAAAATTGTTTTAATAAAAATTGTTTCACTGTTATTAAAAATTTCAGCCACCATAATCCCAACACTTTGGAAGGCCGTGGCAGGATTGCTTGAGCCTAGGAGTTTGAGACCAGCCTGAGAACCATGCCGAAATCCTGTCTCTAGAAAAAATTTAAAACTTAGCCAGGCATGGTCGTGCATGCCTGTAGTCCCAGCTACTCGAGAGGCTGAGGTGGGAACACCACTTGAACCTAGGAGGCTGCAGTGGACTGTGTTCATGTCACTGCACTCCAGCCTAGATGACAGAGAGAGACACTATCTCAACAAAACAAAACAACAAGCAAAAATTCAGAGCACTCTATAGGAGTGCGAAAGCAAGTTGCACGTCTCAGTTCCCTGGACCAAACAAGCACATGCACAGTCAACGGAGGTCAGGTGTGTTTTCCTTCTCCTGCAGAGAAGCATGGGATGGTGATGGGAAGCTTCCTCCTCCAGAAGGAAGGAGGTGATGTGCAGTTCATTAGCAATGATGTCTTAAAAGAAAATAATGGTTAAGGAAATGCCATTAAAATTGTTTCGTGGGCCAGGTGCGGTGGCTCACGCCTATAATCCCAGCACTTTGGGAGGCCGAGACATGCGGATCACTTGAGGTCAGGAGTTTGAGAACAGCCTGGCCAATGTGGTGAAACCCCATCTCTACTGGGAAAAAAAAAAATTGTTTCATGACTTCTGTCTCTTATGCAGTTTAGAAGGGAAAAAATAAGAAAAGGATCAGGATCAATATTATTTGGTGGATAACTGCCCAGAATATACCAGCAATATTGCTTTTCTCAGTCTACTGTGCTCCCATTCCTGAAGCAATTAGGCAGGAGAGACTATCCCTAGAATCTTCAATCAGAATGTTCAAACTTCAACCAAAATGTTCTTGGGAACTCTTCTGGTTTCTTACTAAATTAATTTGAAGGGCAAGCTTGGGCAATGCCAAGTCATACCAGAACATTATGTTACTGGATTTTTTTTGTTTTAAGACTGTCACCCAGGCTGGAGTGCAACGGTGTGATCTGAGCTCACTGCAACATCCACCTCCCAGGTTCAAGCAAATTCTCCTTCCTCAGCCTCCCAAGTAGCTGGGATTACAGGCGTACGCCACCATGCCCAGCTAATTTTTATATTTTTAATAGAGACAGGGTTTCACCATGTTGGCCTGGCTGGCTTCAAATTCTCAACCTCAGGTGATTGACCCGCCTGGGCCTCCCAAAGTGCTGGGATTACAGGCGTGAGCCACCTCACCTGGCCTATATTGGATCTTTATAGACTTGGCAAACTAATTCTAGCAAGTTGTGCTAAGTCTCCTCTCCATCCCAGAAAAATAAAAAATTAAAATAATTATCTCATATTGCAAAAGCTTGGCTTGAAAAAGAGATCAAAGGGGGCAACCTGGGGCTAGCAATTACTTTATAGAATGACAGTAAGACTCACATTCTCTCCCAGTCCTTATGGCTCCAAGTAAACATCTGATTTCCCTCAACATTTACACACTG
This sequence comes from Macaca fascicularis, assembly GCF_037993035.2. Lineage (NCBI taxonomy): Eukaryota > Metazoa > Chordata > Mammalia > Primates > Cercopithecidae > Macaca > Macaca fascicularis. The sequence goes on from NC_088378.1 coordinate 87,514,834, forward strand.
TGGTTTCTATGGTTTTGGATGTTTGTATTTCAAAATGGCATTAAGAAGAAATAGGCATAAAGGTATGGAAGTCCAGGAAAGGTAAAGGAAAACAACTTTTACAGGTCATTCAGATTTCTGAATAGTTCCAAGGAAGAAATAAGCCAGGTAAAAACATGTGCTTTAATACAGCACCCAAACAGCAGTGAAGGCCCCACTATGTGATGCACATATGTAGAATTCCAGCTCACCCTCCAACTTACAATAGATTCTTCAGAGAGGCTGGTCCAAAGGTAGTGAGTTATCTCAATTGGCTGTTCACAATTAGTTATAGATCAAACTCCTTGTTCTATTCCTTCCGCCCATCTCACTACTGCATGTGACTAGTCTTAAAAAAAGAAAACAAGAGAGTGCACGATTCTGTACTGTCTTACAATATAGAAGAAAAGACGAAGTACAGGCTAGGGACTAAATTTTGGAGAAATCAAAATAGGGGAAAATCCACATTCTGTGATATATTTTGTTTACTGCAACCATTGCTAAGGAAACCACTTCCTATCCATTCACTGCATATATTTCCCCTATTTGTTATTCTCACAAAGTGCACAGTACCACATTTAAAACATGAGGACAAGAGCCTGGTAACATACACTGAGGGACACTAAAAGCTCTTAAATAATAAAGATTAATGAGGTTGTCCCAAGGGTCAGGGACCAAGGTACATGTAGCAGAGAGAAAAATCTACTCTCTATTTTTAGTATTTATAGTCCAATCCAAGCTAGGGAGCAATACACTTTCATGAATGCCTTTGAATATCAGCGAAGAGGCATCTATTTCCATGGCTCTCTCTCCATCAGGCAAGGGTGGTGGAACTCCTTCTTCATACAGTCATGCAGAACATGAGAGCCGGAAGAGCACCAACCTAATCTACACTCCTCGTTTTACAGGGAGAAAGCAGAGACTTGCCAAGGTGACAAGGCCACTTCATGGCTAAACCGGGACTTGAAGTCATTTTCTGACTCCTAACACAGGAAACAGAATTCAGGGAGTGCTCTCTGATGGCTGGAATCGAAAGACTCATCGAATCTTAGAGTGAGGTAACTTCTTCAGGTCTTTCAAGTTCAACTTGCCCTGAATTGCCGAAGTTTCGTTTTTATTCACACTATGAATTCAAACAATTGTGACTCCTTGCTTAATCCACTAAAAAATATCTATGCAGAGCTCACTGTGTCTGAGGAGACAACAGAGGTTAAGTGTAGTTCAGATCTCACTGTAACAGACATAATCACAAAACTTGTTCAACTCTCAAGAGTACATTAAGGCTGGCAGAAACATGCTCCCAAAGCTTTTCTTAAGGCTCTAGAAACTGTTTAGCTCACTCTTTCTCTCTTCCTCTTCTCTCTCCAGTTTCCTCTCACTGTGACTTTGTGACATCCAAACAGATGTCCTCTAAAGGAGAGAAGAAATAAGGGAAGGAACTGGAAACAGCCAAGAGACAACCTAGAGAAGAACCTGACCCTTGATGTGATAACACAGTTGATGATGATGATGATGATGATGATGATGATGATGATGATGATAATGATGATGATGGTGGTGGTGGTGAAGAAGAATTTTGTACCAATTTGTCTTTCCATTGCTGAAACTCAGTATTGGTTTGTTTTTGCTTTTGTTTTTGTTTGAGACGGAGTCTCGCTCTGTCACCCAGGCTGGAGTGCAATGGCGCAATCTCAGCTAACTGCAACCTCCGCCTCCCAGGTTCAAGCAATTCTCCTGCCTCAGCCTCCCAAGTAGCTGGGATTACAGGCATGCACCACCACGCCCAGCTAATTTTTGTATTTTTAGTAGAGACAGGGTTTCACCATGTTAGTCAGGCTGGTCTCAAACTCCTGACCTCAAGTGATTCACCCACCTTGGCCGCCCAAACTGCTGGGATTACAGGCTTGAGCCACTATACCCGACTTCAATGTCATTTTACACAGCTATGACAAACTGTAGTTATCTAATTATTTTTTCCCTAAGAAATCCCTTAGACTTCTTGAAGTTAATTAGAAGTTCCCAAGCATTAAATATATACTTCTTTTATTTGCTGGAATTACTGCATTTTCCTTTTCACAAATGCTTGAATTGAATGTATTTTAGTGCAGTGATATTTACCAATCTGTCAAATGTCCATCAGCCCTGGGAAAGCAGTCCTGTTCATATGTTGTCTGAAATTCATGAGTCTCTGTACTCTCTGTCACCCACCCACTCCACCATTAAATGCACACAAACACCACAGAATACCATTCTGCCTCAACCTTCTGGAATTTTTTTTAAAACCAAGAATTATGTTGCATGACATACTAAAACACTCATGCACTTATAATTCAAATTTCTCTACACTGGATGTTTTTCCTTTATGGCCCCATCTCTGAATTTGGGCCAATAAACCTGCTTCCCTTTATCAGCACGCTTGGTCTTGGGCTAAAGCAGGGGGACACATGATAAGATAAAAACAAGAGAAACCTTAGAAACCAAGCTGACCTTGAACTATTTTGTTTTTCTACACCTGTGCTGTTTTTTTTAGATGGAGTCTCACTCTGTTGCCCAGGCTGGAGTATAGTGGCATAATCTTGGCTCACTGCAACCTCCACCTCCTGGGTTCAAGTGATTCTCCTGCTTCAACCTCCTGAGGAGCTGGGACTACAGGCAGGCGCCACCACGCCCGGCTAATTTTTGTATTTTTAGTAGAGAAGGGGTTTCACCATGTTGGTCATGCTGGTCTTGAACTACTGACCTCAGGTGATCAGCCCGCCTCAGCCTCCCAAAGTGCTAGGATTACAGGCATGAGCCACCACACCCTGCCACACCTGTGCTTTTGAGATGATGTACCACTGGTAATACCATCAGCTGTTTGTTCCAAACGTATTTCTTATCATATGTTCAAAAACTTAATGTTGGTTCTTAGAAGCCAACTGAGAAACTAGTATCTCTGTTGCAAATGCAGTCAGAATGACTGTAGTTTCACTTCATTAATCACTGAAAGATGTGTGATACAAAACATCATAAAATGTATAAAACCTTTCCTCAATAGCGGTTATGCATAAAACAGTATCTTTTATTTGTATAAAGATTTGTACTTTTGGGCCTGGCGCGGTGCTCGTGCCTGTAATCCCAGCAATTTGGGAGACCGAGGTGGTGGTGGGGGATCACCTGAGGTCAGGAGTTCAAGACCAGACCTACATGGAGAAACCCTGTCTCTACTAAAAATACAAAATTAGCTGGGCGTGGTGGCACATGCCTGTAATCCCAGCTACTAGGGAGGCTGAGGCAGGAGAATCGCTTGAATCTGGGAGGCGGAGGTTGCAGTGAGCCGAGATTGCGCCACTGCACTCCAGCCTGGGCAACAAGAGCAAAACTCTGTTTCAAAAAAAAAAAAAAAAAGATTTATACTTTTGAAAATATTTTCTTGGCCCGGGCACAGTAGCTCATGCCTGTAATCCTAGCACTTTGAGAGGCTGAGGTGGGCAGATCACCTGAGGTCGGGAGTTTGAGACCAGCCTGACAACATGGAGAAACCCCGTCTCTACTAAAAATACAAAATTAGCCGGGTGTGGTAATCCATGCCTATAATTCCAGCTACTTGGAGGCTGAGGCAGGAGAATCGCTTGAACCAGGGAGGTGGAGGTTGCAGTGAGCCAAGATTGCACCATTGCACTCCAGCCTGGGCAACAAGAGAGAAACTCCGTCTCAAAAAAAAAAAAAAAGAAAATATTTTCTTGTAACAAATACTTAACATTTATTGAATACTTACTATCTGTCAAACATTGTTTTAAACGTCTTACACAACACATTTAATTAGTTTGTCCACATTTTAAAGAAGAGAAAACCAAGACATTATTTTCTATGTAAACTTTAGTTGCCCTCCTATAAATTAAGAATTATCTCGCTTGAGTCTTCATCAATTCAATATAGAAATCAATATAGAAAAGATAAGATCTATAGTTTTTGGTCTCATGCTATTATACTTCATCTGAAACCATAAGAAACCCCAAATCAGCTTATTTTCTCTTGGGGAGATATTATATATTCAGTTTTTTGGAGTATGAAAATATAGAGAAAGTCCCAAGTTTTCATATATAAAGGCCAAATGCCAATTACTATCTGTAAAAGAAAAGAACAGTTTGCAAGTTAAAGCCTTATGCTTCTATTAGTGTTATCTGACTTCAGGCAAATTGTTACTGTAAATAAAATCTCTGCCTTGAACAGAACAGAAAGAGGATTTGTTTAACACAGATCTTGAGCAACCTACAAAACTTTTGGAATTCTCTGACTGAGCCAATCAGTGGACTTCTCTTAAAGAACTGGCCTTCAAGATAGTAGTCTAAAAAAACAAAACACATGTATTTCATCTATTTTTCCTCTTCTCACTGCAAATGTTTTGGATATGACCTTTAGCACTAGCTCGTGTGTGTCTGTGTTTATGTCTGTGTGTGCAGAGAGATAGAGAAACAGATGGACGTAAGAATACCAAGCCCTGGGAGAGATAATCTGGCCATTTGCAACTGGAAATCAGATGATTTATTTTAAAATTTGGGGAAATATTTAGGGTCATTCTAAATTCATATTATTATTAATTGTAACTTGAGATATTTAAAAAAAAAAAAAAAAAAAAGCCTCCCTAATACTAGAGAGGTTAGTGCTGCTGACTTAATTCATCGAAGTAAAGTTGTTTAATACCTTAATTTAGTCAGGTTCTCAGTTCACAGAAGCACAGGGTGTATCTTATTTATCCTTTTATCTCTTGTAATGAATAGTATCACAGCATGACTTGAGGAAAGCACAAAGAAAATTAAACAGCTGAGTTCCAGTTTTTGGTTGTCCAGCTTATGAGCTGATCCATGGAGACCCTACTATAACACAAACTATGACATTCTCAAAGCCGAGCACCTCATCTTGACATATAAAGAGGATGCAGTACTTATTTATATTAATAAGTGAATGAGGAAATCTATAATTCTGGTAGGTAATCACAAATATTTCTCTGAACTGGAGTCAGGGGTGATACACCATTTATATTCTAACACAGTCAAGACAAAAATTGCCCTAGGCCTTCAGAATGTGTTCAGTAATTTTTGGAGATAACTCAACTGGTCATTTGCAGATAAATGTCCCTATTTATAAATAGGGATGAAAATTAACATTTCTCATTAAACTCCTCCTCTTTCCTACCTTCAAGCCTGCAGGAAGATTTATAGCCTCCATTTTACTAAATAAGAAATTTGGCCAAGCACGGTAGCTCACGCCTGTAATCCCAGCACTTTGGGAGGCCAAGGCAGGCAGATCACTTAAGGTCAGGAGTTCAAGACCAGCCTGGCTAATATGGCAAAACCCCGTCTCTACTAAAAATACAAAAATTAGCCGGGCATGGTGGCTTGTGTCTGTAGTCCCAGCTACTTGGGAGGCTGAGGCAGGAGAATCGCTTGAATCTGGGAGGTGGAGGTTGCAGTGAGCCAAGATTGAGCCACTGCACTCCAGCCTGGGTGACAGAGCAAGACTCTGTCACAAAAAAAGAAAAAGAAAGAAAGAAAAAGAAAAAGAAACCAAAAATCAGACAAGTTCAGTAATTTGCTCAAGTTCACATTAGCTAGCAAATGGGTGAACCAGAATTGAACTCAAGACTGACAGATTCCACAAACACCAATTTCTTTCTACTATATTTTGCCACCTCGACATGTGTACTAAGGGAATATAGCTGCTGGGGGGATAGGAAATGAGTTCTGTCCATCATTATGTAACTAGGGCTAACACAGTGATGAATAAAAATCTATTGAATGAAGCTACTCATTCAATTGATCAGCAACACCCAGCCCACCTTAGAAATGTTCAGTCCTCAGGGCAGCCGGATAGAGCTCTATCCATTAGTAACCTCATCTGTTACCCAAGTTTGTCTACAAATGTTATCATTTTCTCGGCATTCCACACTGTAGGAAAGATTGGGAAGGCTTGCACAACTTGTCAATGTCAGTGAGGCAAGTTACATGCTCATAGCAGTAACAGTGATTTTCAGGGCTGCAAGCAGTGGCTCATGCCTCTAATTCCAGCACTTCGGGAGGCTGAGGCTGGCGGATGGCTTAAGCCCAGAAGTTCGAGCAGCCTGGGTTACACCACATGAAACCCTATCTCTACAAAAAATACAAAAATTAGCTGTACATGGTAGCATTCGCCTGTAATCCCAACTACTCAGGAGGCTGAAGTGGGAGGTTCCCTTGAGCCTGACAGGCGGAGATTGCAGTAAGCCACGATCCCTCTACTGTACTCCAGCCTGGGTGACAGTGAGACCCCGTCTCAAAGAAAAAGAAAAAGAAAAAAAAAGAGTGGCCAGGAGGAGAGAATTTCTTCACTTTTTGAGTTCTAAACATTGGGCCTGTCCACAGTGAAATGGAAACCAAGAAAACTAATGGAGGCCATGATAATGGATTGCCTGAATCAGGAATGGAGAAAGGGTTCCTTGGCAAGGGTGAGAGAGAAGAAACCCCTTACCCAAAGCAAAGAAGTCGAAAGTGGGAGGGGATCATTCATCAGAACTGGGGATGGGATTGAGAGACAGGAAGAGGGGCAACAATGTGAGCTCTCTAGGACTAGGGCCCAAATTGGTTTTGCCTAATACAGAAAACTATGATGTATCTTAACAGAAGATCTAAGCCCCTTGCATTATTCTTCACAATGACAGTAGTTGTCATTAGTTATGTATACAGTATATCATGCACCAGGCATCTTTACATACACATATAATCTCATTTTTAAAATCTCACACAACTCTCTAAAGTGCATAAGTACCCACTTACACATCAGGAATCTGCATCTCAGAGAGGCTGAGTAATTTTCCCAGTGTTAAATCCCCATTGAGGAGCAGCCAGGACTCCATCCCAGGCTGTCCGACTGGGAAACCCATAGCTTGCCACCTCACCCACAAAAGCTGTTTCTGAGAGGCAGATATTCCCCCTCCATCTATCTTAACAAACATCTTCAAATAAGAAAAAATGGGGCAAAGGCATATCTAATTCCCAAAGCCCTGTTATAACTTAACCAATTAATGATGGTGGAGTGCTTTGAAAATGCCAGTGCTGCACTCTGACTGCCTGGGCTTTGTTGGGGCTTTGAGGCCTCCTCTTCCCCAACTTCATTCTCAAACGTTGGCCTTCTTTGCTTATTCTAAACTCTCCCTAGGCAAGGTTCCTTTTCCCTATCCATCTTACCGAACATGCCATACTAGATGTCCCACAAGCATTTTAACTTAACACTTCCCAAGCCAAACATATTTTCTTCCTCCTCACAGCCTCCCATCTTAACTCATGGAATGAAAGGCTCCACAGAGCTTCTGTTTCCCACAGTGGCCTCTAATAAGGATATCAAGAGAAGCAGGGAGCCCCATTCTTGGGAGGAGCCTTCAGAACCCTTGGTTGATGGGGTAGTTGGAAAGCACTTCACATTAGCACTGTCTCCTGCAAAGCTCCTGGTTAATAAAGGGAGGGAGATGGACCTTAAGCTAACAAAAGTGTCTCAATAATTTTTATAAAACACGCTGAGCAGAAAAATGGGTAAGAGAAAGCCTGTTTCTTTCAAAGAATCATGAATTGTCTTGGAAGGATTTGAGTGGCATAAATTGAGTCTCAGAAGACTAGAAAAAAAGAAACAAAATTTCCCAAATAAATACTGATGAATAATTAAAAGTACCTACCACCACCGAGGCTGCTGAGCCACCAGCTTCTTACCGAGTTATAATTTGACCACAAATTTCAAAAAGCCTTCTAGAAAAAAAGATTGCTTGAAACAGAAGCCTTTTGTCTTTTTTCTTTCTTTCTTTCTTTTTTAGTATCTCTGAGACAAACCCAAATGGGCCCATCTGAAAAGAGAGATTGATTGAACAATATACAGTTCATTATGTGTGCTGGAGGAAGAGAGGGCACTGATACTAGAAGGTGGAGGAGGGAGAAGCCTGGAGACACACACACAGTTACAGGAATTGCTCTGCAGTGCTGCAGTCAATTTTAATTTTGCTTCCATGTTTATATCAGAGCACAATTCATGATGGCATGTTTTCCCAAGTTCCATCTCTCATCTTCTGTACTCTTCCCCTACTTCATCATCTTACCCAGCCCAAAGTTGTGTATTAGTTAGCTTTCAGTATGTAATCACCACTCCAAATCCTAGTGGCTTAAAACAACAGCCATTTATTTAGTTCATAGTTCTGTGGATTGGTCAGCAATTTGGGTTGGACTCCACTGGGTTCCAGTCATGCTGCTTCCTAGCTAAGTGGCTCTACTTCTGAGGCTCAGGTGGTCAACAGAGGCTACAGGGATATCTGACCCATCATCATCCTGCAGGCTAGCCTAGATTTGTTCCTGGATGCCTCGCATGGTTCCAAGAGGAAGAGCAGTAGTACATAAGGCTTCTTGAAGACTAAGCTCAAAAGTGGCTTAGTTCACTTCCCTACCATTCTATTGGCCAAAGCATGTCACAGGTTCAGCCAATTCAGGGGTCAAGGAAATAGACATCATCTTTGCATGGGAGTAGCTGCAGCTACATTGCAAAGGGTTATGGATTTAGAGAGGGAAATAATTATGGCCCTTTTTGCAAAAAAATTATAAATAAATAAAAACTATGCATCAGGGGTTTGGGGAAAGGGCCACCATTCCTGTTCCTTTCCTTACACCTTACTCTGCTTTTCTCGCCCCTGTATACTCAGCAGCTCACCCAAATCTCTACAAGTTTTTGCTTCTCAACTCTGCAAAACTCTTCTGAAATGATCTGGTCAACAAGATTTTAGACAGCTATCTCTCTCTGCTTAGCATTTTTCTGAATGTCAAATATCTTGCTGAGACAAGACAAATAACATTAGGAAAATAACAGACTTCCAGAGCCTTAGGAATCCAGTGTGGGTTTATTTTTTTCTAAATTAACAATACAGTTTTCATAAAGTCCAAACCCAAACCATTCTGATATTCTTGGCACACTATTTGTTCTCAATAGCTTCAAGCTTACTTTTAAATCCTTTGTAATCCTACTGGAAATCATTAAACAGTGAGTCATAGAAACTCTCTGATGGCCTCCAATAATTATTTTACCATCCACACCAGAAAATTTTTAAGTTCCATTTTACCAATTTAATCCATTGCTGAGATTATGTGTTGGGAGGGTCTCAATTTTTTCCTTACTATGTCTCCATGAGGACCCTCAGGGTCAGTGAGTCCCTGGCACTCAAAGCCCTTTGAGGGCCAGCTGCTATGGTCTGATAAACCAAGATGCCTCCTGAAAAACATTCATTGCTGTTGCTTCTGCCCTTTTGTACATACCGGAATTTGTTCTGAGATGTCCCTCGCTTCTCCTTTTATAAATATCCTGCTTGCAGAGCTTCAAGACAGAAGATCATCCTTAGCTCAAAGCTGGAGCTTGTGCTGGGGAATTGAGCTGCTTAAACCTAGGTCTCCATGTATATCTGAGTGCCTAATAAACACTGAAAATGCATAGCACCAAGCTCCACAATTCAAATCATGTAGAAATTACTTTAAAAGACTTGTTGAATTTGTTTGCAAGTTTTTAACATATCTTTATCTCCTTTACCAGTCGTTATCTTCCTTCCTGTCCCAAAGAGGCAGCCCTACTCCTCTCAATGACCCATCCCACTGTGTGTTTATATCACCCCATCCACACCACAAATATCACGCCAATAGTTTCCATTCTCTTCTATGAACTTTAATCTCTCCTACCTTAGATCTATGCCATTTGCCTACAGACATGATCAAGAGTTTCTGTGCCCAAAATAAGCTTTCTTTCAACTGACCTGCTGCCTTATTTTGGCTGCCTCTCTACCCTTCACACCCCCACTTCACCTCGTATCCACAACTAAGCACACTATAATTTGTCTTCAGTTCCCCATCACTCCACTGAGTAAACAATGGACAAATCAAATGACCTTTTCTCAGTTTCCCACTTGTCCTCTTAGCAGCATGTCATTCTTTACAACAGTATCGGGCCGGCGTGGCAGCTCACACCTATAATCCCAGCACTTTGGGAGGCCGAGGTGGGTGGATCACCTGAGGTCAGGAGTTCGAGACCAGCCTGACCAACATGGTGAAACCCATCTCTATTAAAAATACAAAACTAGCCAGGCATTGTAGCACATGCCTGTAAACCCCAGCTACTCAGGAGGCTGAGGCAGAAGAATCATTTGAACACAGGAGGCAGAGGTTGCGGTGAGCCAAGATTACACCATTGTACTCCAGCCTAGTCAACAAGAGTGAAACTCTGTCTCAAAAAAACAAACTAATTAATTAATTAATAACAGTCTACTTCATTAAGCTTCATTAAGAAGTCAAGAGACTTCTGAGACACTGCCTTCTCCTAAGTCTCCTCCAACTTTTCTGTCTGCTCTTTCCTGGTTTCTTTCAGAGACTCCTCTTCCTCCACTTCAGTCTCAAACATTGGCCTTCTTTGCTTATTCTAAACTCTCCCTAGGCAAGATTCCTTTTCCCTAACCATCTTACTGAGCATGTCATAGTAGATGTCCCACAAGCATTTTAACTTAACGCTTCCCAAGCCAAACTTATTTTCTTCCTCCTCACAGCCTCCCAACTTAACTCATTCCTCTTCTTGCATTCCTCATCTTAGTTAACAGAAACACCACTGATTGTCTCCCCAGTATTCATTCTCTCTTTCTGTAGTATAAAAGTTTTATCTGGGTACACAGCTATCTAGCTAAAGACCACATTTCCCACAATCCCTAGCAACTAGATGTGATCATGTGACTAGGTTATGGCAAATGGGATGTGAACATAAGTAGTGCAACTTCCAGGTAATGCTTATTAGCCAATGTGTATTCTGTTGCCTACAACTAAGAATCTTGAACAATACAGTAATTGGTACTAAAAGTAAAGTTTATGAATTTGGGGTTCTCAGTCATCAGCTCATCCCAATTGTCCACATTCCAATCCTAAGGGTCCTACTCTTCCCTATCAGTGCCCTTATCTTTACTTGAGAGACCTGGCAAGACTGAATTCAACCTATATCGTAATTCAGCAACTCACAGGATTAGACTCTGGATATGATTTTCAGCTATATAAATCCTTTACTATGAAATATTTTTAGAATTCTTCCAGGATAATATTAGAAATTTCTTGGTATTGTTGTCATCTACTGAGCTGAGAATTTAAAGGTGAGCCTGTTACTTTCTTTCCTTACATTCTCCAGGACACTTTGAAGTAAGCCAAACCCACAGGTCTTATATTCATCATGTTCCCTCCATAAATATTTCTTGCAATAAATAGCCACTTACTCACAAAGATTTACACAGGTGATAATTTAAGTAACTCTTTTGCCACAGGTAACAAGAACTATCAATATCTCATATTTTAATAATAACTGATGAGGCAGGCAGATCACCTGAGGTCAGGAGTTCAAGACCAGCCTGACCAACATGGTGAAACCCCATCTCTACTAAAAATGCAAAAATTAGCCAGGTGTGGTGGCGGGCACCTGTAATCCCAGCTACTCAGGAAGCTGAGGCAGGAAAATCACTTGAACCTGGGAGGTAGAGGTTGCAGTGAGCCAAAATTGTGCCATTGCACTTCAACCTGGGCAAAAAGAGCAAAACTCTGTCTCAAAAAATAATAGTAACAGTAATAACAATTGTTATTGCCCTCAAAATCTAACCTAGTATGTATTCAATTCTAAGTTTCTCATTTCCTCGTAGGTTTGTCTAGAGTGAGTGTGTAGGAAAAATGAGTGTCTGGGTATCAAAGGATCAGACTATAGTAAAGAATGCTAGTTCCCTATCCCTGCATACATTTTTCCCCTCCCTCCTTAGTATTATTTTTGGGAGGCAAAATAGACAGCTAAAAGCCACATTCCCAGGACCTCTAGCTGCTGAGTATGGTCACATGTCTAAGTTCTGCCCAATGAAACAAAGTGGAAGAATAATTTGGGACTTCTGGGAATCCTGCTTTGTGGGAATTGTCTCAGTAGGGTAGAATCCTTCTTTGCCGTTCCGTCTTTCCTCTTGTTTCTGGCCTGCATCACAGATGTAATGCGCAGTCCCCCAGCAGCCATCTTAGATTCTAAGGTGATCCTAAGAATGAAAATCATGGACTAGAAGAGTGGGATAGAAAGATAGAAGACGCCTATGTTCCAGATGCCTGTGGAACCTCAATGCCTACTCTGATACTTCACTTACATGACAGAGAAATTGAATTCTGTCTTATTTAATCTTCTGTCACTTGGGGGTTTTATGTCATATGCAGGCTCACTTAATCCTTGTTGATATATTGAATAAATGTTTTAAGGACAAGAAGATAAAGGAAACAGCATCTTAGTAATAAAAGAATGCAGGACTAACAGCAAAGCTGCTCCAACCCAAGAATGTCCCTCACCTAAAGAATGACTTTTGTTTGACCTTTTAAAATTAATCTTGTAAAATGACTCCATTATATTATCCTCATCTTTCAGTTGAGATAATCCAGGCAGTAAGGGTTTAAAGGAATACTTCCAGAATTATGCAACTATGTGGCAGAAACATAACCAAAATGCAGAGTATCTTTGCCTATATATGTAGTCCCTATAGTTACCCAATGCAAGTATCAAAAATATAAGAAGAAAGCCATAACAAAAACAGCTACTCCCCTCCTACATGACTAGGACCAGTTAAGATGATTTACCTCCTGGCACCTGTTCAATAGGCTATTTTCTATGAAGACTTATCAGGCAAGTGCCTCTACGGTCATAAAAGGAAATGAGTGGATGACCCTGAAGTCATTTTAGTCTTCCTTCCACCTTCCTGAGAAGCTCTGGAAGTGCTACTCGGGTGGCTGAGGCAGGAGGATTGCTTGAGCCCAGGAGTTTGAGGTTACAGTGCGCTTCCACTGCTAGGGTTAAGTCTGAATGCACTTTTCAGATGCAGCAAAGTCAGCTTCTACAGTCTGGTTTATTCACCCGGGTGGATGCAAAGATTCAGCATCCCCCGCTACTTTAGAAGATTTGAAAAGCTCAATCATGCATATTTTAGAATACATTTTAGACATTGTGAGTCCTAAAGGAATAGGCCATGGTGAATAACAGAAAACATCAAACAAACAAATGTTGTTTTCAAGACATATGTCTCAACAAGTCATTGATCATAAACTTCCTGTTAGAAATCAGCTTGCTGCCACTTCACAGAGGGTTCAGTTTTCTTTCTTGCAACTCCAAAGCAAAACTTTCCAAAAAAAGATCAGAAAAGCCCCCGGAAGATAACTGAGGCTCTGGCAACAATTGAGTTGATGAATCTGATCCTACTGGGGAATCTCATAACCAGATACTCTCAGACACATTCTTCAGAGGAGCCAGAAAATGGGCAATCCTAAAGTCTGACTTGAGGGCAGCTGTGTTGCCATGAAAAAAGTCTTTCTATAGAATAAAATCTTTTTGGCCATCAAACTAATTTGAAAGCATAGTCTCCAACAGTCCACTCACTGAAAATCTATTCTGCATTGATCTTCTTCATACCCCGGTCTTCTCACTCACTGTGCTACTCACAGTTCCCTAATTGCACTGTACTTGCTGGAAACCCTATGCCTTTGCCCACACTGGTCTCTGCCTGTGCCATCCTGCATCCTCCTTTCTTCACCTGGCTACTTCTCACTTGGCAACTGTGTTATGGAACCAAACTGGGGTCCACTTGCCTGGTGCAGCCAAGGCAGACGCTGACATCAGAGTTGCAATGAGAGAAAATGAGGCATTTACTGTAGGGCACCAAGCATGGAGAATCAGGCAGCTAATGCTTTAAGACCTCAATTCCCCGATGGCACACAAGTAAGGGTTTTTAAAGGCAGAGAGGTAGAAGTGACAAGCAAAGTCATAAATCAATATATGGAGGCTATACTTTGGTTTGACCTAAAACAGCAGGATACCTTGAAGTGGGGCGGCACACAGGTCATAACGTGGATTCAAAAGTTTTCAGATTTGCAGTTGGTTCAGGAGATGAAGGTTTGTCAGAAAATCTGGGATTGGTAGGAAGGAAATTAGGTCTGGCTGGAAGGCACGATCTCCTCCAGGTACCTCAAGAAGAAATTTAGAACAAAGAACTAATAGCAGTCAGGGTTCAGTCCTCAGTCTCCCTTATCTGAGGTCTCCATGCCAGTGGACCCACTGGGTGAGGATCTGGGTTTCTGAAAAACAATTCAGGGACATATGTTAAGATGTTATCTTCAGTTTCTATGAGGAACAAAACATCTGTGATTCTAACTTTCTTGTCTATTGTTTTAAGCTACCATTACCTTCTTGGTTATCAAGTTGCTCATTTACTTCTTAGGACGAGCTAGGTGCCTGAAATTTTCCTTGAAGGAACTCAAGATTTTCCCCTATTTCCATGCTTAGGGGCCCACAGGCGCCTAAGAAGGATCCCTGTTCTGTTTCAACTGCTTCGGGCATCACTTCCTTCAGGAAGTTTTCTCTGACTACCTCCGAACCAAGGCAGTGAGCCCCGTACACCTTGGGGATACCTACGCCAGGGCATTTATCACACTCTACTGCAATTCTCAGGTTATTGGAAGGCAAGTTCTGGTTTTTGAGATCTGTGTTGTTATAGCACCTATCAAAGTGCCATGCCCTGAAAAATGAATTATCAATGTCAAGAAAATGAATTATCAATGCCTGGGTGGTAGGAGTACTGTACCACAGGATGCCAACAGCACAGGGCTTGGCATCAGAAACCCTGCCTCCAAGGCATGACTTCATAATTTATTTGCCAGATTATTTAAAGTCTCTTAGACTCAGTGCCCCATCTGTAAAATGAGGATTATAATTCCACAGGATGGTTGAAGATTAAATAAAATAATATAGATAAAAGCACTTAGCTATATTTCTAATAACAACTTAATAGACACTATTCGAATATCATTTGAGGCCAGGCATGGTGGCTCACACCTGTAATCCAAGCACTTTTGAAGGCCAAGGTGGGCAGATCACCCGAGGTCAGGAGTTCTAGACAAGCCTAGCCAACATGGTGAAACCCCACCTCTACCAAAACCACAAAAATTAGCTGGGTGTGGTGGCACGTGCCTGTAATCCCACTACTTGGGAGGCTGAGGCTTGAACCTGGGAGGCGAAGGTTGCAGTGAGCCGAGATCGCACCACTGCACTACAGCCTGGGCAAAGTGAAACTGTGTCTCAAAAACAAACAGTATATATATACATAAATTCGAGCATTAGTATTAACATCAACATACAATTTGCCCCTTTCTGCTGTGAAAAAGGACTTGGTGGCAATACAGGTAAGAGGAGATGCTTCCTATTTATTCTAAACTTGACTCAGTCTAGAGGGAAATGATTCTTCAGTTTGACTCCTTCCCGTACTTTGTTACTGGCTGGGTTCCCCATGCCACCTGCGTGCTGCCCACCTTACTGTTTCTTATCCACAATTACAATTCCCAAAGGATGGGAGGGCTCAGATTCCCCATTTGTGAAGTAAGAAGTCAGACTAGACTACCGTTCATCTGCCTTTGATTTCTAATCTGTACACTTCAAGGTTCATATGGGCTAAGTCCTTATGTGTTCTCTACTATATCCCCAGCACCTAGAAGAGTGTTGGGCACACATAGGTCCTTGAAAAATACTTCTTGAATGAATACATGCATGAATAGATGAACTAATAATGCTTAGAAGATGGCAATGACCATATTTGTTACTATCTTCCATAAATTATTTACAGCACTCTGGAATAAATAATTTGAACATATCAAAGCCTACAAACTTTCATTTATAAGATGAATAAGTTATGTAGATTTAATGTACAGCATGGTGACTAGAGTTAATAACACTGTATGGTATACTTAAAATTTTCTGAGAGTAGGCCTTAAGTATTCTCTTCGCACACAACAAAACAGCAATTGTGTGAGGTGTTGTTAATCAGCTTGATTGTGGTGATCGTTTCACAATGTATATGTGTATCAAATCATCACATTGCACACCTTAAACATACAATTTTTATTTGTAAATTTTACCTTAATAAAGCTGAGGGGAAAATCATTTGCATATAATACTTTAAATCAGGATCCCGGCAGTAATGGCTCTCCAAAAGCAGTAGCAGTTGTTCCATTTATTCTGTTAAACTGAGGACAAAATGGTGTTTGGGCTGAAATGAACCAAGTGAATGTCGAGGGTCTTCTCACTATGAGGTACCACCACCTTTGCCAAGTTGCAGAGATAAGGTCAGCACCTGTTCCCTCAACCTCCTATTCTGTTTCCACAGATGACCTAACTGCCCACAACCATCGTGTTTATGATAGCGAGATAGTTGAGAACACCAGACATTAACTGCTTCCAAAAAACAGTCCACAGTGGGATTTTCTGGGCTCATATATAGCCTGCTTCCCCAGACAACCAAGATTTGAGAACAAAGGAAGAGGCGCAGTCCTCCCACAGCAGACAGGAGAAACAGAAAGTAGACCGCCCCCTCCTCTCCCTTCCCTTGAGAGAGGAGGAAATTTTGAACTCTAGTCTCTGCCTCCAATCATCAGGGTGTTCCACAGTCTCAGCCTTGCAATTTAAGAGTCTTTTCTGGTTTAGATTTGTCAAGCCCTGGGAAACAAGTCCAAAAACACTTGTATAGTGTTGCACAATGCCATTTTCCTCATCTTATATGAAAGAGTTAGGATCAGGCCGGGTGCGGTAGCTCACGCCTGTAATCCCAGCACTTTTGGAGGCCGAGGAGGGTGGATCACCTGAGGCCAGGAGTTCCAGACCAGCCCGGCCAACATGTTGAAACCTGTCTCTACTGAAAACGCAAAATACAAAAATTAGCCGGGCATGGTGGTGTGCACCTGTAAGCTCAGCTACTTAGAAGGCTGATGCAGGAGAATCGCTTGAACCCAGGAGGGAGAGGTTGCAGTGAGCCGAGATCATGCCACTGCCCTTCAGCCTGAGCAACAAGAGTGAAACTCCATCTCATTAAAAGAAAAAAAAAAAAGAGTTAGGATCTCTGAATCCAAGAGGAAAATGAGTATAGTAACGGGCTTCTGCTGTGTAGCTAACCTCATATTAGAGCCTACATTCATTTCCACGCCACCCAGAAGGGGCAGGTGTATTTAAGTGGGAGGTGATTGTATTGGAGGAGCAAAGTGCTTTAAAGCACCATACTTATATGAAAGACTATGTAAACCCAAGTCCAGAGTAATTACCTCTGTTGCTCCCTTTCCTCTGCTAAAAACCTGTAAAAGGTATTTATACCATCTGAGTCATGAACCCACTCCTGTGTACCAATTCATTTCCCTGAATGAGTCAATCAGTCATGCTTTGAAGGGTGTAGTCAAGTCGTTAGATCTGACTAATGAACCTTTCCAAATCATGCACACCATTTACTGTAAACCATGCTAGTCCCACACAGTGAAATTACATGTCATTTTATCTCCCAAGAAGAAGGGAGCTTGAATAGGTGGGATATGGCTCCGAACCACTCCCTTAAACGTTTACCCTATTATCTTGGCGTTTAGTTAACATTCAGAAAAGAGAATAGCCATGCAAGTCATTCAAGGCTGCCCAGTAGGTTGGAAACTGGTAGGTGTTGAACACAGAGTATATGATTTTCATACCTTTAACTGCAATAATTTATATTTTTGCAATGTTGTCACCACTGTGCATAAATGAAATACCACATCTAATGGTTTCTCAGCTACCAAGAACATAGGCAAAACTCTGCCTTCATTTCAGAAACATGTCTCATAGTACATGCTATACAAAATTCATTCTCATCTAAGGGCAAAGCCATGGATCTGTGGGGCACTGTGGGGCGCACAAAGTTGGGTCCACCATGGTTCCTTTTCTTTTGGAGACCAGTTTCTAGTGGGAGATAGACATAAGGCATAGCGGAGTAAGGACCTATTGGAGAAACGATTTCTGTGGCAGGCCAGAGGATGAGGACCTTAACTTGAATTAGCAGATTAGGGAAGGTGACTGTGAGGAAAAGGGCCTGAGGAATAAGAAGGATTTCAGGTGGGGGAGAATGAGGATGATGGCATTCCAGCTTGATGGAATAGCAGCAATGATAGCATGGAGGCATGAAGCCCTCACCAACACAGAAACTCTATAATGACATCAGCTCCTAAGTCCCCCTTAAGTTTCTTGCCTACACTATGCTCAGCCCACAGGGGTCCTGAGAGAAGCATAATACTTCCTCTTTTTCTGTACTCTAAAGATACATGAAGAATCGCCAACAACCTTTTACAACAGTCACAGTCAGAAGAAACTATTCAGCGTCTGTATCGCTCCACCTCCTCAGCCACTGGTTCTTGGTTTCCAATCCATTCCGCACACTGAAACCTTATTAATCTTCCCAAAAGCTGCATTTCTCCAGACAAGAAGAGCTCATAGAGAGGAAGAACTTATAATACTCTTCTGGGCATTCTAACGTTCACCAGATAAAGCCCAAACTTTTCAACGAGGACCTGAAATTTCTCCATGATCTGGTTTCAACCGTCCCTTCTGCTTTAATTTTCTGCTACTCCACATGTAAGCAATGATGGCATCTTATCACAAGGAAACTACATGGAATCTGGGCATTAGAAAAGAAGAAAACTCTGTAAGAATTAGTCTGAGACAAAGAAGGAGGTGACACTGCTTCCAGCAACAAGACTTCTGATGGTGGGTAAGAGAGAGACGGGAGACAGGGAAACTTGCTAGGAAAGAGCTGCTGATGAGAGAAAAAAAAAATTGTTTTATCTCAGTGAAAATTGTATTTCAAATTTGAATTTTATAAATACAAATCAAAATAAAACTTTAATAAGTTTTTAACTCACACAATATTTGATCTAGTGAACCTCTTCCACGATTATTTAAAACAATCATTTATTTGTTCAGCAAATATTTACTGAGTGTCCACACTGTTCCAGACATTGCTCGAAGTCCTTGGGGATATAGCTGTGAACATGATGGATGTGGACGGCCGTGTAGAGTTCAGTGAAAACTAAAATGATGACACTAAAATGAAGTGGTTAGGCGAGAAGATCTGTATATGATGTTCATTCACACACCCACACTCCAATGCAACAAAGCAGTGACTCTACATAATTAGATAAGGCAATAAAAGACAGACTCGCCTATGTTCCACTGGCAGACTGCCCACCTACCAGGTTTTGCTTGTCCTTCTGAACTCAGTGATATCTCTAAACAATGTTAAAATTTCAAATAGGGATAACTTGATCTCTTTATTAATGTCCCTGTTACTTCTCTTTTAACAAATCATTTTCAATTTTTTTCTAAGATATTGGCAATTGCACCTTTGAACAAGAGAAACATGTCCAACTTCCACAAGAATTTCAGCTTTTCAGAAACTGAGTGTCTCAGTTAATATCTGTTTGGCTGACAACAAAAATCAATTTGAGCTAGCTTATTTGGAAGGAGGAACTTACTCTAAGATCACAGGGGTAATTCACAAAACCCAAGAAGGCAGCCAAGCTTGAGAAAAATGACCTGGAAAGCCCCTGGGAACCCAGACAGTGTTCCCTCTCTGTTCTTCCTTGTTTCTCTCAGTGCACCTGCTTTTTTCTGCTTTTCACACCATCTTTCTGTGAGTGTTCTCCCACTGCTTGAGTTTTCACCATTTCAGTTCCAGCTGTAAAGAGCTACTAGCCATCACTGAATCCTAGCATCAAATTCCTGGGCGTCAGAATCTAACTGGCTCACTTTGGGTTTACTCTGCTCCAATCAACAGTGACAGGGCCAAACACGTCCACCAAGGTCTGTCACCATGAGAAGCATTGTCATCCAAAATGTGTCTCCTATATCAGGAAAATGTGTACAGAGATTCCACAGCTACCTCCCACTGAGAAATGTATCTTTCAAAATAAAGTTATAGGCCAGGCAGTGGCTCACACCTGTAATTCCAGCACTTTGGGAGTCCAAGGCAGGCAGATCACCTGAGGTCAGGAGTTCGAGACCAGCCTGAGCAACATGGTGAAACCCCATCTCTACTAAAAATACAAAAATTAGGCAGGTGTGGTGGCACATGCCTGTGATTCCAGGGAGGCTGAGGCAGGAGAATCACTTGAACCCAGGAGGCGAAGATTGCAATGAGCTGAGATTGCGCCACTGCACTCCAGCCTGGGCAGCAGAGCGAGACTCTGTCTCAAAAAAAAAAAAAAAAAGAAGAAGAAAAAAAAATATGTTTGTCCACACCTGAACCTAAAAGAGTTTTCCTCCAAGGGTCTCCAGACCACATTTTGAGAACTGTCACATTAAAGATTGCCTACCATCAGCATGTAAGAAGATACTTAAACAAACCATCTTGATTTTATAGGAGTAGCTTCTTTCTGCCTCCATATTAACTAACTCAACCAGTTTAGCTTGCTACATTAATCATATTATTTTAATTAATTTGATTAATCTACAAATCAATTAAATTTGATAAATTGGATTGATAAATAGTATATAGCAGTTATTGAAAAGCTTTGCAGAAGGATAGATCTGAAATTAATACTTGGCTCCTCCAAAATTAGCTACATGACCTCAGGCAAGTCCTTTAAGCATTAGTGTCAGTGTTCCCACTTTTAAATAGGCATAATAATGATACTTACTCACGGGGTATGAGGGTTTCATGGAACACTATAATAAAATGCTTAGCATAATGCCTGATACAGTCAGTGTTCTAAATGTTAGCTGTTTTTATTATTTTTCATTACTTAGCATATCTGTGCTCACAGTCACTAAAGATGAATCTTTTCTTACGCTTGAAGAATTAGTCCTACAAGTAATGACTTATTTTTGTATCCTAGGTGTCCCTACCCCACAGGAAAGTGTGCTAAGTAACTACCCCACTAAGACAGTTACTGGGCACACAAGTGTTCTGGGTGCAGCCTGAGAAGGAAATCTCAGGTTACCCTCAGTCCATGTCGTGATTTAGAAAGTAATTGGTCTCACTGAGAGGTTATGGAGAATGCCTTTAAATGGGTCTGGCTAGAAAAATTAAAATATATTTGGACCTAATTATAATAACATTGGATCTATTCCCAAACTTTTTATCATTTATTTATTTATTCATTTATTTTTGAGAGACGGAGTCGTGCTCTGTCACCCAGACTGGAGTGCCCTGGTGCGATCTCAGCTCACTGCAACCTCCACCTCCCAGGTTCAGGTGATTCTCATGCCTCAGCTTCCCAAGTCGCTGGGACTACAGGTGTGAGCCACCACACCCAGCTATTTTTTATATTTTTTAGTAAAGATGGGGTTTCACTATATGTTGGCCAGGCTGGTCTTGAACTCCTGACCTCAGGTCATCTGCCCGCCTCGGCCTCCCAAAGTGTTGGGATTACAGGCATGAGCCATCGCACCTGGCCCATTCCCAAACTTTTATTTTGTTCCTTAACATAAAGATCTGTTTCTTAAAGCCTTAAGTGAAATTTCCCTTTTGGTTAAAAAAAAAAAAAAAAAAAAAGCTTTCTAATTGGTTACTAGTAAATCCAGTTCTATGCTATTAAATTTCATCTTTGTCTGTTCCAAATTGACAGAAAATGAGGAAATCATCAAGACATGGATTAAAATTTCTTATGTAGCCCATCATTCTCATAAAAAATAAGAAATATTCAAGAAAATGGAACCCTGACCACTGCTCTCTGGCTTACCTATGACTTTCTTTACCCTCATTTCATATATTTTGCTGAGAATACAAAAATACATAAGCTATTTAATTTTCTTTATTCAATGCCAGTATTTTCTCATAAAATGAAACCAAAAAGCATTTCCTTAAAGCACATGCTGGGTGGCCACATATAACAAGTCTTTTATAAGAGGCAATATGTTTGCTCAAGTGAGAAGGCGGAAAGAGAAGACATCATCATACGTGGCCACAGTAAGTTTTATACAGATCCTACTGCCTCTATATCCTGCCAAAGCTTGACCAAGGGTCTGAGTCCTAACAAGCCGTGATAAAGGGCCAGGAAATAACCCAGGTATTTGGCAAGTTATGATCACTCAATTTGAAGACTATTTTTTTCTTCAGTTATTTCTCACTCTAAAGCTCTTTCCCATAAGCTTCATAGGAAATATTTAGATTCCTCTTGACTCTAAAATATTTAAAATAAACAACTAAAATCCAGTACCTTTGCTTAACTTTACTAAGAGAATGCAATAAAACATCAATCCAAAATTATATAAATCAGAACATTTTGGAAAAAATTATAATCAGCAGCCTAACAAAGTACACACTGATAAGCCAATTAAAACGTTCATGTTTAGCTCAAAGAATAAAATGTTTATTTATGATTTTTATCTTTTTCATAAAGGCAAAAGATTCACATTTTTGTTAGATGATTTTCATAATGGGAAGTCCACAAATTGTAGCTTCTCCTGGACCAGTGGTTTGGCAGGATATAGGTCTAGAGTTGACCACAAATCTTTGTCACCCAAGCAAGTTTAGCCACAGTTAAAATACTAGGACTCTGCTCATTTTACATATTTTTAAAAACAGAAAAAGTTGGGGACCCTTAGCACATCAGGATTCATTACTGAGCAGAGCCATGAAGTATTTCAGCATCTTCTTTCCCTGCTTCCCAACAACAGCACTAACCCTAGTGTTCCATGAGGATCTAAATACTAATCAATCAAATGGAATGATAAATTGACTGAAAGAAACATTACAGTTTCTACAGGATAATGTTGTATAATGTGGAGAAAGCTACAATGGGATTTTAAAAAAATTCTTACATTTTATTTCTGGTCTGCACCAAAAATAAAGACAATGAGAATCCTTCCAAGATCATGTCATAAAGTAATGAAAATTCTCTGTTTTTTCCACTCAACTCTACTCTTTTGCCACAGTTTCTACAAACTTTATAATCTATTTCAGCACCCACACTTTGAACAAATTAATATAAGGAGGATTCTGGAGGATGAAGTTTAGAAATGGGCAAAATAAGAAGAGTTTTCATTTTTCTGTGGAAATAGAAAAAATAACTAGAAAAAGTTTATTAACATGTTTTAGTTATTTTAAAGCTTCTTGTCTATAGAAACTATCCAATTTTCAAAGAAACATTATCCATAGATCCTTGTAACTAGAACACATTTCTTATAATCATGATTTTTAAATAATTATTTTATTATTACTATGAACTATTTTTTGAACCCTGGAAGCATTCCTGATATATTTCTTATCAGTGGCTTTACCATATTATTTTAACCAAACAAATTTAAAAAGCAAGCCATAAGATCACTGGACAAGATTAAATGATAAGTTTCCAATTCTAGAAATGGCAGAGTAGCTCATATTACACCAATCCTCCAAAGTAACAATTATAAACTCTGGAAAACACACACACACACACACACACACACACACACACACACACACACACAAATCTGAAGCCATATGAGAGTGTCTGAAAGCAGGCAAAACTAGAGGTGGTCAATATTTAAAGGAGGATGGCCGGGCTCCATGTGCTTATAATCCCAGTGCATTGAAAGGCCAAGACAGGAGGATGGCTTGAGGTCAGATTTTTGAGACCAGCCTGGGAAACATAGAAAGACCCCGTCTCTCCAAAAAATATATAAAAATAAAAATATTATCCAGGTGTGGTGGCATGTACCTGTAGTCCTAGCTACTTGGGAGGCTGAGGCAGGAGGAACACTTGAGCCCAGGAGTTCAAGATTACAGAGAGCTATGATCGTGCCACTGCACTTCCAGCCTGGGCAACAAAGTGAGACTCTGTCTCAAAACAAACCAACCAACAAACAAAAAACCACTGGATAGTTGCTAATTTTTTCTGTTTCTTTGTCTGAGAGTACTCCCAATTGGTCCCACAAAAAGGTGGCTAAAACTTGCACAGAAACCTTACTAGCTAAGAAATCAGAAGACAAAATTCAGAGCAATAACAGCAGAAAAGTGAAAGGAAAATAGTGGAAAGGAAAGAGCCACAGAAGGGAGGCTCAAATTCTACATATAAACTCTGCCCAAATCTCTGGTCAGCCTCTAAGACATACATGTTGGATAGATACCAAGAAACCTAGCTCAAGCTGAAAGAACTAAACAGATTTCAGTTGCCACACACCACAGAGGAAAAGAATATAGATACTGAAACCAACTAGGTTAATTGCCTGCTAAAACACAAAATCAATACTCTTTAGAGTAACATAAGAGAATCCAGAGTCTCTACAATGTATCATTTGCAATATACACAACACCATCCAAAATTACAAGACATAAGAAAAAATGGGAAAATATGACTCATATACAAGAAAAATGACAATCAATGGAGACCTCTAAGATGATTTATATGTTGGAATTAAGAAACAAAGGTTTTAAAGTAGCCATTATAATTATGCTCAAACATATAAAGGAAATATAACAAATGAGCAGAAAGAAAATCACAACAGAGAAATAGAATATAAAAGAACCAAATGAAAATACTAGAATTACAAAATATAGTATCTGCAATTTTAAAAACTCACTGATAGGCAATGAATTGGAAATGACAAAGGAAAGTCAGTAAACGTGAAGATAGATCAAAAGAATTACCCAATCTAAAAACAGAAAAGTCCGGGGGTGGTGGCTCATGCCTGTAATCCCAACATTTTGGGAGGCCGAGGTGGGCAGATCACCTGTGGTCAGAAGTTCAAGACCAGCCTGGCCAACATGGTGAAACCCCGTCTTTGCTAAAAATACAAAATTAGCCAGGCATGGTGGTGAGTGCCTGTAATCCCAGCTACTCTGGAGGCTGAGACAGGAGAATCGCTTGAACCCGGGAGGCAGAGGTTGCAGTGAACCGAGATTGTGCCACTACACTCTAGCCTGGGCAATAAGAGTGAAACTCTGTGAAAAAAATAAAGTAAAAATATAAATAAAAACAGAAAAAAAAATGAAAAAGAGGAGAGCCGCCGGGACTTGTGAGAAAGCAGAGATTAACAGGTATAACATACACATAATTATAGTCCCAGAGGAAGAGAAAAGAGAAGAAATGGGGAATAAAAAATTTCTGAAGAAATAATGAGGGGAAAATTACCAGAAATAATGAGGGGAAAATTACCAAACTTGGTAAAGGATATACGTTTACAGATTCAGTAAACCCCGAGCAGGATAAATACAAAGAAAACTATACCTATGTACATCTTAGCCAAACTGTTGAAACTCAAAGATAAAAAGAAAATCTTAGAAGCATCAGAGTAAAGCACTCATTATATACAGGAAAACAATGATACAGATGATAGCTGATTTCTCATCAGGGGAAAAAAAAAGATGCCAGAAGAGAGTTAAAAAAAATTTTTTTTTTGAGACAGTTTCACTCTTGTCACCCAGACTGGAGTGCAACGGCTTGATCTCAGCTCACTGCAACCTCCACCTCCCAGGTTCAAGTGATTCTCCTGCCTCAGCCTCCTGAGTAGCTGGGATTACAGGCACGCACTACCACGCACAGCTAATTTTGTATTTTCAGTAGAGACAGGGTTTCACCATGTTGGCCAGGCTGGTCTCAAACACCTGACCTCAGGTGATCTGCCCACCTCTGCCTCCCAAAGTGCTGGGATTACAAGTGTGAGCCACTGTACCCGGCCAAGAGTAAAATATTTTTCAGGTACAAAAGGAAAAATTGTAAAACCTAGAACTAGGATTCTAGTAAAAATATCCTTCAAGACTGAGGCAGAATAAAGACATTTTCTTATAAATGAAAACTAACAATGTTTGTTGTCTGCACCACAAGAAATGCTTAAGAAAGTTTTTCAGGCTAACAGGAAAGGAGATGGTTAACAGGTTAGCACATGGAAATTTGGATTTCCCAAAATGTTCTTTACAAATGGTAACTATATGGGTAAATATAAAAAACAATCTTTATTATTAATTTTCTCTAAAATACGTATCACTGTTGAAAGTAAAAATTATAGCGTCATAATTGTGGGGTTTAAATCATGTGTATGTGGAATATATAGAACACCTGTAGTATAAAGGAGGAAGTCGAGGGTAAAAGCACAGATGGCCAGTGAAAGCAAAACTCCCTGGCAGACTTCATTTTTTTATGTATAATTTACATTTAGTAAAGTGCAAAGATCTAAGTGCACACCTGATGAATTTATGTGTATAACCACCACCAAGATCAAGATTTAAAATATTCTGACTCCCCCAAAACATTCCCTTGTGTCCCTTCCCATTTGATGCCACTCATCTCACCTCTATCACCATAGATTAGTGTTACCTGTAGACACCCATTTTTTCCATGTTTCCTTTCCCACCTCTCAGTCCTCTGTTTTCCCTTGTTACCTTTAGGGCTGTACTGGCACC
Organism: Macaca fascicularis; assembly: GCF_037993035.2. Lineage (NCBI taxonomy): Eukaryota > Metazoa > Chordata > Mammalia > Primates > Cercopithecidae > Macaca > Macaca fascicularis. Next base: position 87,541,079 of record NC_088378.1, read on the forward strand.
TCTGTCAAAGGCTCATTAGAGGGATATGTATATCTATTCCTCAAAGCTACATAGATAAATTTCTAAAACAAGAGGCATGGAGCCGAGGAAGACAAAAGAGAGTATGAGTAGGAGAAGAACGGGACTCTTCCCTTAACATGCCCTGGTTACCAGCTACATGGAATGAAAACAAACACCACTTATGTTTCATTGAAACTCCACTTTCTCCAACAAGACTGTAAACAGCCATGGAGTCTGCCTATGATGATCCAGTAGGCAGGACTTCTAGTCCCAACTTTCTGATTTTACAGCCTCTGTAAGTGTGCTTCAAAGCTCTTCCCCAGGGCTGTTTCAGCAGCACTGAGTGCCCACAGCAGCCAAAGGCACTCTCACTCCAAGTCCCAGAACTTGATAATGATGATGTTGGCCTTGAGTGGAGGGTTGCTGATTAGGAGACAGTAGGTGGGGGAATGCAGCAAGCTCTGAACATGAGTTAATTAATGACCGCAGTGTGTGCAGTTAATGCTAACATCAAAAGCCAGCAGCATGAAGGGCTCTTTGATCTCCAGTTCAGTACCCTTTCAAGTTGTCCCCTTTATCTTGCCCAGAAAGTTCTTGCTTCTTTCTGCCTTGATTTTTAGGGAGAATTTTAATAAGAATGACCTCCAGCCCCATCCACATACCCTGTGGCAAGCAGGAAATGGGCTAGAGCAGCATCCTGAATACACAGTTAGATCCCTGCATCTCATTGTTACCAAAAGGCTCCAGTTCCCAGTGACATAAAGTGGAATCACAGCTTTCCTTTTAAAAAGAGCTTGTGCACAGGAGACCTGTATAAGAAGGTTATCAGCAGCATTCTTGATAGGAGTCAAAAGCTAGAAACAGCTAAAATGTCCAGCAACAATAGAAGGAATACATTGCTGGGTGTTCTAACAATGGAATAATATATATCCATGAAAATGGACATGATACAGCTCCATGTGACCACATGGACGTATTTAACAGCCAAAATAATGGATGAATGAAGCCAGGAGTAAAATAATAAATGCTACATAATCTCATTTATATAAATTTCAAAACACACAAGACTAAATTATGATGTTTCTAGGGTGAATAGTTAGGCAGCAAAAGCATAAAAGAGAAGCAAAGAAACAATTACATTAAAATCAGGGAGACCAAGGGCTTCACTCCTTAAGAAGAAACTAAAAGACTTTCCATGAAAAAAATTAATAATACCCAATGTTAGCAACGATGTAGGAAAAGAGGCATTCTTGCACAATTCTACTGGCAGGGTGAATTGGTACATCATTTCCATTACTACCGCAACCTGACTATTCACCTAGAAACACTGTAATTTAGCCTTGAGTGTTTTGAAATTTATATAAATGGGCTCATACAGCAATTTGGCAATGTGAATTACATGCCTCATAAACATGCATGCTGGCTGATCCAGGAATTTCCTTTTGATCTCAAGGAAGTTATCAGCTGAGTACTTCAAGATCTATACACAAACCGGTTCATTTCAACATTATTTATAAAAACGGTTTCTAGTAGCACACCCAGATACTTGGATCTCACCAAATACTTTGCAGCAGAGCTATATGGAAATGCAAATAATTTCACCAAATATTATTGAGAAAATTTCTCATGTGGTCCATTTTTAATTATAGAAAGCAGAAATATATATATCTAAATGTATTGTAGGATATTTCACAAAATGTTAACATGACCCTGGGCAAGGAAAAATCATGAGTGATATATTTTTCATCAATAGTGTGTAGTTTATGTATTTTTTCCCAAAAATGGACATGCATTTTAACTGTATAAAAAATTCAAGGCTGGGCACAGTGGCTCATGCCTGTAATCGCAGCACTTTGGGAGGCCAAAGCGGGGCAGATCACCTGAGGTCAGGAGTTCGAGACCAGCCTGGCCAACATGGTGAAACCCCATCTCTACCCAAAATACAAAATTAGCCAGACATGGTGATGCACGCCTGTAAACCCAGCTACTCGGGAGGCTGAGGCAGAAGAATCATTTGGATCCAGGAGGCAGAGGTTGCAGTGAGCCAAGATCGTGTCATTGCACTCTGGCCTGGGCAAAAAGAGCAAAACTCCACTTAAAAAAAATAATAATAAATAAAAATACATACATACATACATACATACATACATACACATCTTTAAATGGAAGAAAAAGTAAAATCGGGGCAGAGAGGGGGTGTGACAGGGAAGGGGCGTATGGAGGAGGGATGTGTTCTGGGAGCTAGAGATGCTCTATTCTTGATCAGAGTGATGGTCACCAGAGTGTTCCCTTCATTCTGCTGTACATTTATCCTCTAATCTTTTCAGTCACTACCATATTTCACAACTTTTAAAAAGGGGAGAGGGGTTAAGAAAAGTCTGAGAATTTTAACACAAGCTAGGGGAAACTGGAGTTTCAAAAAAAAAAGGAAGAAGAAGAAAAGTCTCTTCAGTTGTTGCAAAGCCTAATAAAGCTGCAAATCCAGCCCAAACCCACAGGCTGTCAGATTCACGAAGTGTGAACGTAATGTAGGCAGAGGAGATGAAGCATTGAGTTATGTTTCTCACACACACACACACACACACACACACACGAAAATCTGTCCTTCTGGCCACCCACCCTTCACCTAATCAGCACCAGTCTAGGCTGCTCAGTGGTGTGTATTCTCACCAAGGTGCTACCCAGAAGACCCACCTTGCTCAGAGAAGCGTAGTTGGTCCTGTTCCCTTTCACCTTTGATGGTGCCAGAAATCCTGACAGAAGCAACAGTCTCTATGGTGCCAGAAGAGGAGGCTGTAGCGCAGCCTGGAGACAAACCCTTGCAGAATATATGCTTCCAGTTGGAACATGTTGCTTTTAGAGCCTCAGGACACTGCAAGGGCAGGATGTGACACTCTGATTCCCAGTGTGTGACAGCAGGGGATTCCTCCCAGTTATTCTCAGAGTTAGGCTGTGGTTTGTACTTTCTTTTTTTTAGAGATGGGGTCTTGCTCTGTTCAAGTAATTCTCCCTCCTGGGTTCAAGTAATTCTCCTGCCTCAGCCTCCTGAGTAGCTGGGACTACAGGTGCATGCCGCCATGCCCGGCTAGTTTCTTTTGTATTTTAGTAGAGACAGGGTTTCACCATGTTGCTCAGATTGCTCTCAAACTCCTGAGCTCAGGCAATCCACCCACCTCGGCCTCCCAAAGTGCCAGGAGTACAAGTGTGAGCCACCGCGCCCGGCCGGTTTGTACTTTCTATCAGATCATCCAACTAAACTTTGTGACACTGCAGATAAAACAAAGCAGATTAATGTCGCTGATCCAAAGAGCCAGGTTCTGCTGCATCTGGAACCAAGGGGCCCCAAAGAGGCTTCGGCTCTCCAGCAAAGATGGGGGGGGCCAGGTGTGTCCTCACCCGTAGGTCAGGGATGGTGTTGGTAATTTTGATAGACTGCCCCTTCCTCATAGAAGCAAAAAGTCCTTTCTGTTATTTTTTCTTTTAACATCCAAATTAAAGACACCAAAATGTTGTAACAAGCAAAATAGAACACATGCTTTAATCCAGTAAGGGGCACTGGCAACCACGAGGAAGATCAGTTCACACACGTAGGGCATAGGCATGGCCTTCTCGTTGCAATCTCGGTTCCACCTTTCTCGTGGCACCTCACGCTCTCTGTCTTGTATTGTAACTATTTGTGCACTTACCATTGACTTTATCTCCTCCATTACTGGGATACAGGCTCCCAGAGGACATAATCTATGCACAATGGATTTACCTTCCTTTCCTCCCTGCCTGGCATAATGCCTTGTAGTCAGTAGCTCCTCTAAATGTTTGTAGAAGAGAAGAAAGGGAATTAGCATGCATTAATCTCTAAGCTGTACCAGTTACTATACATATGCTTAATGTATATGATCATATTTAACTCTTAAAACCAGCCTCCAAGGTAAGTGTTACTATTACCATTTTATAAAAATGATAAAGAAATGGAGGCTCAAAATTGATGCCGCTTAAGATCACTCAGCCAGTTAGAGTCAGAGATGGACTTGACTTGAGTCTAGAACTGTCCCTCTGCATTCCTGCTCTTATTTCTCCATTAACGAGTGAATGATGGGGGTTAATGATACCTGTGCTATGAGTCATCCCCAGTCCCCCAGGTGCTACTAACACTGTTTCCCAACCCTCGCCTGGGGTTGGCAGGGCTTTTTTAATTCACTGGATTGTCCCTAACAGGGCTGGCATTAATCCAGAGACAACAGAGAAGTGGCCTTGGCATTAGTTCGTGAGATATTCTCTCTGCTCAGATAACCACCAGGGCAAAAGTGAATGCCACTGCATTAATCGTGCCTCCTCTGTCCTTAAGCATGACCACACCCATGAGGGCAAAGCAGACTCCTGAACTCACTCAAGCTTGTTCCTTAGAATGTCTTCCCCGTCATCTGCCTGAGAAATGCCTGATCATCCTTCAGGATGCCTTCCTCAGCTCCCTCAGGCAGAGCCACTCACTCATTCTTCAGCTACTGCAGACTGAATAGGGACTACACATTGTGAGGTCTAAAGTAATCAAAAGTCTCTACCCTTCAGGAACAGCAAGCCAAACAGGGAAGAAAGGAGGCCAGCTGCAGTGGCTCACACCTGTAATCCCAGCACTTTGAGAGGCTGAAGTGGGTGGACCACTTGAGGTCAGAAGTTCGAGACCAGCCTTGTCAACATGGTGAAACCCTGTCTCTACAAAAAATACAAAAATTACCGGATGTGGTGGCATGTGCCTGTAATCCCAGCTACTCAGGAGGCTGAGGCAGCAGAATCACTTGAATCCAGGAGGCAGAGGTTGCAGTGAGCTGAGATCAAGCACTGCACTGCACTCCAGCGTGGGTGACAGAATGAGATTCCGTCTCAAAAAAAAAAAAAATTAAACTAAAAAAAAAAAAAAAATATATATATATATATATATATATATATATATATCCCTTTTAAATCAGTTTAAATAGAAAGAGAGTTTATTGGAAAAATACATGGAAATCTCCTAGAACTCTAAATTGGGCAACACAGCTAGGCCTCAAGAGAGACAAGAACCAGGTACAGATATTAGGAATCAAAGCTTATTTTTGTTCTCTCTCTCCACATGTTCTTTCATCTCTGCTTCTCTCTGCACTTCTCTCTCTGCTCTCTCTCTCAAAATACTAGCATCCTCTCTTATACTAGCATCCTCTCTTCACTTGCACATGCATGGGCCAAACATAGCTGCCCACATCTGATTTGTTTTTCCAAAACAAACAAAAAATTATAGTGACAACAATGAAATTTTGTTGACATTTTTGCAAGTCCCTTTAGTGGCTTGCTTAATAAATGACAATTGAATCCCTACATCTGCTTCTACATTCAATCTGTTGTGATATATTATTTTGGTTGATGTATATAAAGAAAATCCAGTCTCACAGAGACATGTAGCTTAAAAAGAGTAAAGTATTTACGGATAATTTTTGATAATACACCAAAACTCAACACGTGGTAGTTTCTTAAAGTTTAATTGCAATGTGGAATCTGAATTCATATAAAAGAAATTGTCTTTTTTACCATAATATTAAAATCCACTAGTCTGTCTTGCACTTTGATTAGATCTTTCACCTGCACATTTGTCATTCATAAAATATTGGTTCACTGAGTTACACATCTCATCTTCCTAATGTTGGCACATTTTATAAATATATTTCTTAAATCTCATTTGTTGATATCACCACTGATCCCATCAGAAAGGTCTTTAAGTATTGAAAAGCTAGCAGGCTCACAGCGACAGACACAACTTTTACAAAATGCTAGTTTTCATTTGGAAACACAAATTCTAACATTGGCACACACAAAAAAAATGTTGTTGGTTGTTTTTCTTGAAGTGACAGGATAGTTTGGTTCATTTTCAAGAAAATGTCTGCCAAATACCTGGGTTTGAGAAATTATAGTTTATGCAGTCAAGTAGTAATGGTACTCCTTGAAAAAAAGCCATTAGTTTTAGTTCACAATTCAAGCAATCACTTAGGTGGTTTTCCCAGACAATTGCCTACTTCAGCATGCAGTAGATATGCCGTATGCATTTTTTCCATTTCATCACACAGAATGTGAAAAAGACATGCACCCAAAAGTCAACTTTTAATGAAATTAATTATTTTTATTGCTTCATCAAGGACATTATTAAATAACACTAGCTTTTGCTTTTATTTTTTCCTTATTTTTTCTTACTGTGAGTGCATGGTAGTGAGGAATGTAACAACTACAGTAAGTACTATTGCCTTGATTCATGCTAAGATGCCAGCAGTATTCCCCATCACTGCTGTTATTCCATATGTGAAAAAGCACACTTTAAAAAAAAAAAAGGCAGCCAGGCATGATGACTCAAGCCTGTAAACCCAGCACTTTGGGAGGCCAAGGCGGGTGGATCACAAGGTCAGGCATTCGAGACCACCCTGGCCAACATGGTGAAAGCCTGTCTCTACTAAAAATAAAAAAATTAGCCGGGCATGGTGGTGGGCGCCTGTAATCCAAGCTACTCGGGAGGCTGAGGCAGGAGAATTGCTTGAACCCAGAAGGCAGAGGTTACAGTGAGCCAAGATGGCACCACTGCACTCCAGCCTGGGTGACAGAGCGAGACTTCATCTTAAAAACAAAAAGAAAAAAGAAAAAAAAAAGGCAAACATCCTCTTAGCATTGTTATCAAAATGGTTTTAACTTCTTGGACCCCATGAAAGAGTCTCGGGGTCCCCAAGGGACCACATTTTGAGAACTGAAATTCTAAACCATTCAAATTCAAGTTTCTGTTTTTGTTTTTGTTTTATTTGAGACAGGGCCTTGCTCCATTGTCCAGACTGGAGTACAGTGGCACAATCCTGGCTCACTGCAGCCTCAACCTTCTGGGCTCAAGCAATCCTTTCACCTCAGCCTCCTGAGTAGCTGGGACTGCAGGCGTGCACCACCATATCTGGCTAAATTTTTATTTTTGTAGAGACACGGTCTCACTATGTTGCCCAAATTGGACAATTTAAGAGATTAATAAAATCCTTTGGTCCCAATTTCCATACCCAGATAGGAAAAATTTACATGGCCCAGCTTAGGTTAAGTGTCTGCCCCAGCCCTCAGTATGGACAAGTGCGTGATCATGTGGCCCACTGTCCACTTAACAAGGATTATGGGACCAGACACTTGGAAAAGGAGTGAACAAATCTGGCAGAGCCAAGATTCAGGATAGGGTGGGGTCAAGCACCTCCACGAGCTTAAAAAAGGGTTGGAATGACCAGGGAATTCAGCAGGAATAGATCTTGGAACCTTTCCAGAACACTATTAACAACTGAAGTGTGTTTACTTTTACAGATTCCAAAATGCTTTCACACGCATCACCTCATTTAATCCTTCCAACAGACCTGTGAGATAAGCATCGTTCCTACCACTCTACAAATACAGAAACAAAAGCTTAGACTGGGCTGGGGTGGCTCACTTTGCCCCCCAGCACTTTGGGAGGCCAAGGTGGGCAGATCGCCTGAGGTCAGGAGTTTGAGACCAGCCTGGCCAACATGGTGAAACCCCATCTCAACTAAAAGTACAAAAAAAAAATTAGCTGGGTGTGGTGGCAGGCGCCTATAATCCCAGCTACTCAGGAGGCTGAGACAGGAAAGTCGCTTGAACCTGGGAGGCAGAGGTTGCAGTGAGCCGAGACCGTGCCATTGCACTCCAGTCTAGACGAGAGTGAAACTCTGTCTCAAAAAAAAAAAAAAAAATAGAAATTAGATCTTTGGACTTTAAGCAAAGGACTCACTCACCTCCAGCACAGCTGTCTGCCAAGCTGCGGAAATTACACTCTAGATGATCAACCGGTGCTCAAGAATTTGGAAGAAGCATCCTGTACCCAGTGAGGGTGGGGGTAAAAGAAGAAAGACTGAGGGCTCACTGCCTAGAAGTTAAAATTCAGAAAAGAGAATGGGGCCAGAGAGTCAGGGATTCCCCACTTTACTGAATTCTGGACAACTGGGTGCAGTGAGGACCCTGTGGTCTAACTCATGTGAGGTCACTCCACCAACTCTCACGGGTAAGGAGCCTTCATTCCATGCCATCGTCATTACCAGTAAAGTGCAACTTTATGTGAGAAAAGAACACTGCTTTTGAAGAATCAAGTGTGAAAGTGTTATTTTTCTATTAATTATCTAATGTGAATTATTGTGCTCAGACTAGGAACTAAAGCTTAGACTTTGTTACATTATTAACATTTTTTTTTCTACAGTAGACCGGCTGGAGGGCCTCCCACATGAGAAAGAAATGTCCAGTCTAAACAGAGAGGCATCCATTTAGGGAGCCTGGCTTTGAACCTTTCCCTGACACAATCCAATTTCCCCTAACCCCTTTCACCCAGCATGGTTTCTAGAATATTATTCCAAGTGTGCTGAGCCAAGAGGAAATGAAGATTAAAGTTAAGAAGGAAACCAACAGTTTGCTTTTAAAATACACAAGCAAAGTCTGGCTTTTCATAAGAGATCCAGGCTCTGAGTTCCAAAGCAAATACAGTGAAATACCACCATGGAAGGGAACTGATAATTTCCCAGAATTAGGGGTCCAATATGGGAATCACGAGCAACTTGTGAATGTTGAGATCTGAAATGTAGCTGGTCCAAATTGAGATTACACTGTACACGGAAGATACACATCAAATTTCGAAGACAGTACAAAAACAATGTAAAATACCTTATTAATAGTTTTACATTGATTACATGTTGAAATAATATTTTAGATATATTGAATTAAATAAAACATATTATTCAAGTCAAGTTCACCTATTTCATTTACATCTTTAACGCGGCTACTATATAATTTAAAATTCTGTATGTGTCTCATGTTATATTTCTGTCAACAGCACTTGCCTGTGGGGGTCAATTAAACAGCCCTGCTAACCCCTCCACATTCAGCAGTTCCTCATTTTTATTCAGAATCACATCATTTTGCTTTCTCATTAATTTTTAAATTCCTACTTACATTTTGATAAAAAGTAATTTTGAAGGGCAACTTAAATTTAGGCAAATCGAGATTAAAAAAATTAGAAGAGGGAAAAGAAAAGATCCAAAGCCCAAGATCTCTTGGTTTATTGAGAATGTTAAAAAAGAAAAAAAAAAAAAAAAAAACCTGCTCATCTATTTCCCTCTCTTGATAAAGACAGGGATGTACTTACTCTACATGACAAATTGCTGTCCCTCCTAGAAAATAAATAATGTAATCATGATAGATTAGTTCCTATTTGACATTCATTAAAAATGAGTCTGTTGAATTTAAGATCTCCCACCACATATTAGCAGATGCTCAAAAAGCTAGAACGAATTACCAGCTAAATGCTATGACTTTGTGAAAATAAATCTCAGTAAGTTGTTACCCAGGGAATTAAATTACGGGAAACAGGGAGAATGGAAGGGAGATGAGGTGGGGGTTGTGATGGGAAGCTTTTAGTTGCTGTGCAACTACTCAGTCACATTCAAATATTTTAGAAAAGTTAAATGGTATTTGGGAAGTCTAGAGAAATTTTACGTCTTTGCCTCTAGCCTTAAACAAACCTTCACTTTAGCAGACTTGAAGGTTAGGATAAAGGTTAACAAAGAACCAGGCTATTCATTTGGTGACACTAGCTGGAATACAGAGCAATACCATAGAAACCCAAGGGTTGGGGAAATGCGGAGCAGTGGCAAAACTTGTTGCAATTCTCTACAGGATCATGAGATTGCACCTCCCAGGTTCCTACTCTCTCAAAGATGACCTTCCTCACGGCTCCCAGGAGTGACTCATTGCTTTCCGTTGAGCCTCTCCACCTCTCCACACTCATCAAGGGCTGAATACTCACTTTATTGAACAAAGCAGGAAAACATGAATCCAGATGGAAGTTCAAATCTTTATTAACCAATCCTCCCAGCTTTGCTTTTACCCATCCTTTATCCTGTCCCTGGAGAGGATTCCTCCTTTTTTATTGTTTCCTACTGCCTGCTGGATTTTCTCAAGGTATGTGAACTGCTGTGCAGTTTTCCCACCTGATCCATCTTTGGCAACCTCCAGGTAGCATTTTCCAGCACCATAACCCTTCTCCTCCTGCCTGTGTCTGTGATCCCTCCCGGCTCCCTGGGCAATGACCCTAGTTTGCAAGTTACTGCCTGTGAATGGACTGGAGTTTTGTTAGGATGTTTTGAAATGATGAAACCAGTCCCTCCCGCAAGGAAACTGACTCAGCAAAGATTATTACAAATGTCCCACATTTTACAATCATGGGAAAGGGAAATTAGAATTGAGATTCATTCAGAAGATCCCACTTGTCAGAATCATGCAACTGATTTTAAAATATTTTAAAGAAGCCATTAGCAAAATAAAAATACTCCTTAAATTTAAATGGGTATGGGCTACAAATATACTTAAATCTGTACAAACACAAATTTTAGCACCTAAACACATACTTTCAAAGTATGCTGCAAAATGTATATAATTAATCTTAACTCACGCTAAGATAAGGAAATCAGTATTAACAATCCTCCTACATTTTTCAAATGGAGAAACTTTGCCACAGTATGGTTTTACAAAGTGTCCAAAAGCACAGAGAACAAGCAAGAATTAGCCACGGTTGCTTATTGAGGGCCAACACCAGACAAAAGATTATGGAGGCAAAAAAAAGAAAGAGGAAAAAAAGAGGGTCGGGGGACACACGGAAAAAAGAAAGAAACCACCCTGAAACCTAAACCGTTCCCTGGAGTAAACACGAGCCCAAAGTTTTCTTTCACAGAAAGCTCATCCTTGAAATAAGTGCAAAGAGTACATTCATACAAATGGACCAAATTGGACCAGTGGGTTCTAGAAGACATTCTTTCTCGCCTGAGAATACCCTGTCTTAGCCCACATTGTCTTTTGCAGAGCTTTCTTTCCTTCTTCCAAAACATTTTTCTCTTTTTACAGTTCTTTACTTGAATAGCTGTGGGAGACATTATAGGCTGGTAGCTAAGAACAGAAGAATCAGAAAACGGTGGGCTCAAAACCTGGTTCCACTGCTTACTAGCCATGCTTCATGAATGTGGAAAAATACTTAACCTTCTAAAATTGCTCCTTTATCTATAAAATGGGATGATAATGGCATCTACTTCTTAGGATTGCCGAAATGATTCAGCAACATAATATTCATAAAATGTTTAGCATGGTCCCTGATCTGTTCTCAATAAATGATAATAATTACCATAATTCAGTCTTAAAACAAGAAATTCCAGCTTCTCAGACAACAACAAGGAGAGCAGCCAAAACATACACTGAAAGGTTTTAAGTGATTTTAAGAAATTCTGCCGGGCACGGTGGCTCATTCCTGTAATCCCAGCACTTTGGAAGGCCCAGGCGGGCGAATCACCTGAGGTCAGCAGTTCGAGACCAACCTGGCCAACATGGTGAAAACCCATCTCTACTAAAAATACAAATATCAGCCAGGCGTGGTGGCGGGCGCCTGTAGTTCCAGCTACTCTGGAGGCTGAGGCAGGAGAATGACTTGAACCCAGGAGGCAGAGGTTGCAGTGAGCTGAGATTGTGCCACTGCACTCCAGCCTGGATGACAGAGTGAGATTCCATCTCAAAAAAAGAAAAAATTCTAAGTTGGTTTGCAAGTTTGGAACCATGTGAGAAATAGACATAGAAATCAGACAGATGGAGATCAGAACATCAATTTGGTTACCAGTAAGAGCGTGGATAATAGAACATGCCTTTAATGAATGGCCACAGCAGGCTTGTATGGCTTTACCTCTGACTTAAGACAAGGCCCACCACAAGCCTGTTCCTCAAGGGCAGGCCCCTTAAAACACAACAGAGAGCAGAAAAGGCAGGCAGAAAAGAAGAGGCTATGTAGAGCATGCTCAGTTTTTCCTTCCAGGGATGGAGAGAGGCCAAGAGTATAACTAACTGAAGTTCTTCCACAGGGAAAGATAAAGAGTAGAGAGAATGTTCTCACCCTACCCCATCCCCAACGAGAAAGTATTTTCTTATTGGGGTTGCTCTACAAAAAATGCCTTGACTCCCCTGTCCCGCCAAGACATCTTCCTGCCCTAGTGTTCTTCTTTACTTGTCCCTTCTTCTCCTCCATAGTATGATTCTCCAGGTTTGTTCAGGTTCAGATCAACACTCCCATATTCTGCTCCTTGAATTCTGTCCTGATGCAGTAATAACATACAAAGATACTCATTTGCAAAGACTTTAATTTTCATAGTCCTTTGCTCCTCACAGTATGTCCTCACAACATAATGAGAGTAAAAATATACCAAAAAGACAGGAACCTGGAAAATATCGTATTCAGTCATCCAATCATTTCTGAGTACCCGATATGTGAATTTAGGGTGCTGTGAATGTGGCTGTGAACAAGACAAAATCCTGCCTTTTTCCCATGGGTCTTCCACTTCATGTGGGAGAAACAGGGAAGGCTGTCCAAAGAGGTTTATCTTCACCTGCATGGAATAAACCAAAGACCTAAGTTCCCTCCCACCTCTTCCACCAACTGCCTGTGTGACAAAGTTTCTCTAGGTCTTCATCAAATAAGGTGATAAAATTAGAAAAAGAGGCTGCTGATTCAAAGTTCTCAAAGGTTTCCCTCTTCCTTGGGTCTTTGCAAAGAGAGTCTCTTCCAGACAGTGGTGAGATCAAATACAAACATAGCTCACTTAGCAGGTGTCCGAGGCAGACACTGCTGGGAAACAAAGGAATCCACAAGTCAGATACCACTTACTTTTATTTTAAACAAAATTCCTTCAAGCTCAGTGATCCTTTTTCTAAAGCCAAAGCGGATGGTGCAGCAAATTGAAAGAAGAAACTATAGATGCAAGGACAGAAGGAAGAAGTGAAAAATCATAATGGAAATGTCTAACTTAAATATTACTATAAAACCTTACCGGGTAGAGGAAAAACAGAAGGGGAAATATATGTTTTCAAGAAAATTAAAATTAGAAATGTTTGGTGCTTTAAGGAGTAAATTTCTCTATTCTGGAATATTAATCTGTATTCCCTCATATGCAATTTACCCAGTGAATTTAAGGTTGATTTCTTTCCCAGAAGTTGCAAGCTCAAACGCTTCATGAGTCAAACAAGTAACAAATATGTAAAGTGGCTGAGGGGGTTCAAACTCAAAACACAAAAAAACTCAAACTCAGAGCTGTTTTAAAATTATCGAGGTCAGATTTGTGACCCCATCTTTTTTTTTTTTTTTTTTTTTTTGAGACAGTTTCGCTCTTGTTACCCAAGCTGGAGTGCAATGGCGTGATTTGGCTCACTGCAACCTCCACCTCTCGGGTTCAAGTGATTCTCCTGCCTCAGCCTCCCAAGAAGCTGGGATTTCAGGTGCATGCCACCACGCCTGGCTAATTTTTTGTATTTTTAGTACAAACGGGGTTTCACCATGTTGGCCAGGCTGGTCTCGAACTCCTGACCTCAGGTGATCTGCCCCCCCCTTCGGCCTCCCAAAGTGCTGGGATTACAGGCATGAGCCACTGTGCCCAACCTTGTGACCCCTATCTTAATCAATGTTTAGGAGAGAGAAAGATACCCCCTGAACTTGACAGTAAGGTCACCCTCTGAGAGTGACCCTAGTAGGAATCAACACATAACAGATGAGATGAACCATGAATAGAAATCACCTGTCCTGTAATTGGTGTGTAAATGTATGGTTGAGAAGATCCACTCTCTCTAGTCTTAGTCAAGGTAACTAGGGTAAAGTCTCAGGAAGACAAGACTGATTGAAATTAACGAGGCAGGAAGGGAAATTGCTGGGTTGCCTTTCCTACAACCATTCCTTTCCTCTTCTTCACCGAACCTGCCTCCTATAAGAGGCTGTGAAAATGTTAGATACTGCCATTCACAGCCTCTCTTGCAGCTAAGAGTAAAAAGGTGATACTGTTCTAGCCAAGAAAACATGAGGGGAAATCTGCAGAGCACCATCTGGAAAATGTATTCTCTGTGATAATAATAACCACAAGAAGAAAGTTTATCCCTTTGCTATGCACAGAGATTAAGGGGGAAATGGAGACTCTTCAAAGAAAGCACAGGCAAAAACCACATAATTTGAACTTCAAAAGGGTTATTACAAATCTATGTTTACTCTTGGAGAATGCCTTATAGATCAAAGGTTGTATCTAACTCTGTAAACACTCCAAATCAAACACTACAGAAAATTAAAAAATCATGAAACCAGGTTTGGAAAAAATAAAAATTCCAACAGAAAACTATCACACTCACTCAGAAAAGAGTTGACAGTGAAGAGTTTGCTCTGGGACACTGAAGATCCCCAGAGAGGCCTAGAATCTTTATGGAGATGCTCCAGCTGAATTAGATATCCTGTTTACAGCAAATATTATGATGGATTTTGCAACTGCAGTTGATTATCTCTGTCAAAGTATTAGGTCAAAGCAAAATATAGTAAAATTTTAACCACTTCTTCAGCTTTCTCCACATGAAAAAGGAACAGCAAGAGACCATTCCAACGTAAGAGTCACCTGTTATTTGCCACTTCAGATCCTCTTAGCCTTACCTTTCTCTGTGGCCTCTGACCTCTTGTTCCAGCTCAGCCCATACTGTGGCAGCCAACTCTGTAAATTTCAACCAACTTCACTCAGTATGTGCCAATAGCACCTCATTTCATGCACACCTCCGACATCCTGTCCTGCAGCTTTCCAGCTGATGCTGGGTATGAGACCCCATGGAACAAACAGTGTCTGCATATGTACATTCAGGGAGTGCAGGGGGATTAACACCCGCTGGAAAGATTCTTTGACCAAAGGGAAACAGGAGCCAACAAATAATTCTCCCTTTAACACATCGGAGGACTGTCCTGCAATTATATATATCCTTTTCAATAACATTTCCCCAAGATCAAGGGATCAGTTGCTCTTAACAGCCATCCTCCAATTGCATTTCCCTCCTTTCCTGCCTCACTCTACTTTTCTCTTATTCCTGATTCCTACTAGGGAATTGCACTCCCTAATAAAGTTGTAGCACATAAGCCTTCGCCTCAGGCACTGCTTTCTAAGCAACAAAAGCTCAGAATGTACTCGTTTTCTTATTAGTGTATAACAAATTACCACAAACTTTGTTGCAGAAAACAATCCCTGTTTATTAGTCAGGTCACAATTCTGTAGGTCAGTCTACCCCTGTGCAGTTGGGTTTATAGCTCAGGTTTACACAAGACTGAAATCAAGGTGTAGGCTGAGTTGTGTTCTCATCAGGAGTTCAGAATCCTCTTCCAAGCTCACCTGGTTTGCGCAGAATTCAATTCCTTGCAGTTGTAGGGCAGAGGTTCCCATTTCCTTGCTGGCTATCAGCTGGGGCCTGTTCTGAGCTCCCAGAGGCTACCTGCATTCTTTATCACAGGACCCCCTCATCTTCACAGCCAGCAATGGCACACTGAATCATTCTTATGCTTCAAATCTCTCCTATCCCAGCCAGGCACGGTGGCTCATGCCGGTTATCCCAGCACTTTGGGAGGCCAAAGTGGGTGGATCACCTGAGGTCAGGAGTTTGAGACCAGTCTGGCCAACATGGTGAAACTGTCTCTACCAAAGAAAAAATAAATAAATAAATAATACAAAAAATTAGCCGTGCATGGTGGCAGATGCCTGTAATCCCAGCTACCCAGGAGACGGAGGCAGGAGAATCACTTGAACTTGGGAGGCAGAGGTTGCAGTGAGCAAAGATTGCACCATTGTACTATAGCCTGGGCAACAAGAGCAAACTCTGTCTCAAAAAAAAAAAAAAAAAAAATCTCTCTTACCTCTTGATGTCTGACCCCTAGATCCAGATTTAAATGATTCACGTGATCAGTTCAGAACCACCTGGATAATCATCCTATCTGAAGCTCCACTGACTTGGAATTCTAATCACGTTAGCAAAATCCCTTTGGCCATATAATGTAACATACACCCTCACCCTTGAAGGGAAGAGGATTATACAAAAGCAAGAGTCATTGGGGATCATCTTAGAATCCTGCCTATCAGACAGTTGGTATCAAGGGGTGACCCTTGAGAGCAAACCCTTAGGATGAGATTTTGGTGCTAGATTACTCAGAGATCTGAAAGCAATAGGGTTTCTAGTATTAGTGGTAAGTGAGGTGGAAGTTCCCAGCACGCAATGATAGTGCAAGAACTGTCTTTCACCTGAAATTAATTGATATTAGGTGGCGCTAGAAGGTGAGGCAATGAGATATGCAATGGCTGTGGTACTTAAAAAGTATGGGAGCAGTTATGACTGAAAATTGTGGAATGGCCTTACTGCTATTAACAGAATCAAAAGCCTTGAAAAAAGAAAATGATAGACTCAGGACAAATTACTACCAATTCAAAGCTTGCTTTGAAAGCCAGAGGGCCACTGAGATAATTTTAAAAATACGTTTATCTCCTGTCACCAAAGGGCAAAGCTGCTAGGGAGACAAGCGCTGTACCTCATTCTTAGTGGTAGCGGGTGTGAGATGCAACCTCTCATTTTTTATCTTGGAAGGGATGACCTGGCATGCTCCAGACCACTGGATCCCTACAAACTTCACCAATGTAACAAGCCCCTGAATATTCATGAGATTTATCTCCCACTCTCTAGTACACATGATTCTACTAGGGCATTGGTACTTGCCACTCTTTGTTCCTCAGGTCCATTTAGTAAGATGCCATATGGTGATCTGATAATTGTCAACATGACTGAAGCCCCTATAATAGAAAGCAGAAGCATTTACATAGTTCTGGGCCAAGGACATGAATGTGTACTGCTGTTCTTCTCATGAAGGTGAATTACTTCGGATCTTTCCTTTTAAGGGGATTGAGAAGTATGAATTCACTAGATCAATAGCTGCTTGTCAAGTGCTAGAGGTTGGGTTGATCTGAATCAGTAAACATACCACATACAAGAGAGCAGGTATAGTTGGGATTAATACCCAGTTAAGTCTATGGAAGTCTACGCTCTGTCATGATCCATCCAGATTTTGCAGGAAACATGCAGGTAAAATGAAAGGAGGAAATGACGGTAACCATAACAACTGTATCTTTTAGGTCTTTCATAGTGGTGCCAATCTCTGCAATTCCTTCTGGTATGCACTATGCTTCTGATTTATAATCTTATCTGATGGGGCACAACAGTGGGGAGGAGTAGTTTCAGAAGCTTCCACTTGGCCTTTTTAAAATTCTAATGGCCCAAACTCTACTGATTAGGGAACAACTATGAGGATTCTTCTAGTGCTAGGTATATCTCTAATGCCCTCAGGAACTGAGAAATAACAAGATCGGGTCACAGACCCATTGGACCCACTATAAGATAGATATGGGCCAGAAGTCCATTTAACACATGGTCCCTAAAATCACACACACTATCTGGAGGTGCATGACAGAGTCTGGGGTTCCCTGGTGTCAGTGTCCACCTAAATCTCTTGTCTAAAAATATTTGAATCTGAGTCTTCTCTTTTTCCCAGTGTAGTTACTCTGACAAATGTCTACAGGTGTTTCCACAAAATGAATGAGGGAAATATTTACCTATCCACTTGTGTTATAAAGTCCTTCCACAAAAAGACTAGTTCTCCCCTTCAAACAAAGGGATCTGGATCTCTGAGTTACTTAAATCTAGCAACAGGGTGAAGGACCATAGTTATCTTTTGCAGTGCCTAAAATTAGCCTTCTACTTAACAGCTTTCTTTTTTTTAGATTAGCAAGTTGAATTACATCCTAATTAGCTATCTATCTCATTCCTAGGAACACTATGATTTATTAGGCAATCACTAGAGAAATCTGCAAGCTAGCCCTGTTTGCCACACTAGTCTTGTTTTCTTTTGATGGTTCTCTTTTTCCTCCTGATAGCTAAGTACCAACATCTGACCTCTACCATTCTGGAATACCATCATCCCCATTTTGATACTACAAGATACAATTCCATGGCAATATGGCCTACAGAAGAGGACCACCACTGAGTTTCTCCAAGACAGGTCTCCTGTAACTGATGAATTCCTTACTGCCTTAATGAAGGGAATCTTCTCAGAGCCCTCAGGGCAACATAATCAGAGGATGAATGTTCAGCTTTTCCCCTGATCTTCTGAAGATACACTCCTCAGTGTCATACCAAGGAAGTTCGGTGTCTTCACCAAATCTTCATCGGTCCTTCAGTTCATTATTGTATCCAGCTTTGGTTCAGGGCATCAAACAGATTATTTAGATGGCCTTACATGTCCTTTGCCAGGCCTGGTGGCTCATGGCTGTAATCCCAGCACTTTGGGAGGCTGAAGTGGGCAGATCACTTGAGGTCAGGAGTTCAATACCAGCCTAGCCAACATGGTGAAACCCTGTCTTCACTAAAAATACAAAAGTTAGTCAGGCATGGTGGCATGTGCCTGTAGTCCCAGCTACTTGGGAGGCTGAGGCAGGATAATCGCTTGAACCCAGGAGGGGAGGCTGCATGAGCTGAGATTGTACCACTGCACTCCAGTCTGAGCAACAAAGAGAGGCTCCGTCTTTTTAAAAAAAAAAAAAAAAAAGTGACCTTACATGTCCTTCAAATAACATTGAATCCCCAAGTTTATAAGTTCCCAGTAAACCCTACCCTATCCAGACTTATATTCTGCTCTCCATAGCCCAATTCCCTCAAGATTTACTCCCTCATGTTCCTCTAGTCCCTGCTCATACATATTAATCAGATACAGAAATTCCTCCAGTGCATATTTTTCTCCTGGAGCAAGAACTCTGCATCTCTGTTTGAGCTGTGCTGACACCTGACCCTTGTTACTGACCCACAGGCAATGAGAGGTAGCAGGGGTGGCTCTTGAGAAGAGGCACCTGCCTCAGGCAAGCTCAGTACATAGTCTCTAAGCAAGTGGCGGCTCCTCTCCTTAGCAATGAGAAAGGAGTTTTTTTTTTCTTTTTGGTTTTTTTTTTTTTTTTTACCATCCCCAAAGTTTAAGAGGATTTGAAAGATTCAAGATTCTCAGGCTTGGGCACCCAAATATTCCTATCCTAGATATCAGGGTTGCACTCGTTGCCTATCAGAATCCCGACTTTGACATGAGAGACCAGGCAAAGCTGCAGGCAGAATTGCCAAAGTTACAATTCTGCCTTCCTTACAGTTAAATCCTAGTCCTAATATTCAACAGTCTTCCCTGCAACTACAGAAGATTAGTCTCCTTAAATTCTACCATGGAAGTCTTCTGTCCCACACCTGTGTTTTCCCTTTCTGAAGGTCTCCAAAGCAATCCATAAAAGCCACACAACTTCACAGTCTTTATAATTCTCACTGTTCCTGTACCATTCGAGTGAATAACAACCATGTAACTTAGTGCTTCTCCTTCCACTGATATCTCATCCCAATTTACCATAAATGAGTTTTAGTAATTTTGATGTGATCACATGCCAGGATTTATCACCATCCACATAATACCTGTAATGGGGTTTTTATTGCCATCTGACCAGTGAGTGACCCAGCTCTAAATTCCCATGATGACAGCTTGCTTTCTAGTGTCATTTCTGATACTGTCTCACCCCCGGTTTGCCTGAGACTTGGACCCAAAACAAAGTCTGGGTGCAGGTGGTTATTTGGGAAGTGATCCCAATGAGCAGGATTGAGGAGCAAGAGGGTGAAATCGCCCAAGATGCAACTCAGAACTGTTTGCCAGGTACAAAAGATGGAAGCTTTTGTTCATTGGCTCCCATCCCCAACTGGTCAGAGAGGACCTCATGAATATTAACTCCCTTGAACTTCTTGTTTACCCTGCATGAGTGTCCAGAAATTCTGTGGATACCACCACTCAGTGTTAGAGAAGCTCTAGGGCAGGAACCAGAGGCTAAAATAAGGCACTATCAGAATAAGACTGCATGCAGCTAGTCTAAACCTCTGAGAACTAATCACCAAAGCAATGCCTAGAGTAAGAGGTGGGGCCAAAAGGATGTAAGATGCACACAAGAAGTGTTCAAAATTATTATATTTGATAAACTCAAGCCAAGGTGATTCAGACCAAAAATACTTATGTGTGGGGCTGGACATGGTGGCTCACACCTGTAATCCCAGCACTTTGGGAGGCCTGGCGGGAGGACTGCTTGAGTTCAAGAGCTCAAGACCAGCCTAGACAACATAATGAGACTCCGTTTCTACCAAAAAAAAAAAAAAAGAAAGAAAAAGAAAAATAGCCAGACATGGTGGCATGTGCCTATAGTCCCAGCTATTCAGGAAGCTGTGGTGGGAGGATTGCTTGAGTCCAGGATGTCCAGGCTGCAGTGAGCTGTGATCACCCCATTACACTCCAGCCTGGGTGACAGAGTGAGACCCTGTCTCAAAAAGAAAAGAAAACAAAAAAAAAAATACTTGTGTGTGTAAGAATGCTGAATCCTAGCCGGGTGCAGTAGCTCACGCCTGTAATCCCAGCACTTTGGGAGGCCGAGGTAGGCAGATCACAATGTCAGGAGTTCAAGACCAGCCTGGCCAGCATGGTGAAACCCCAACTCTACTAAAAATACAAAAATTAGCCAGGCGTGTTGTTGCGTGCCTGCAGTCCCAGCTACTCAGGAGGCTGAGGCAGAATTGCTTGAACCCGGGAGACAAAGGTTACAGTTAGCCGAGATGGTGCCACTGCACTACAGCCTGGGTGACAGAGTGCCACTCCGTCACCACCCCTCGACTAAAAAAAGAAAGAAAGAAAGAAAGAAAGAAAGAAAGAAAGAAAGAAAAATACCAGAAAAATCACTAGCTTCTTTTCGCTATTTTTGAAAACACTTGAAAATGCTGCAATGTCTTACCTCATAGAAGCAAGCATTAGGAGACGGGAATGAGAGGTGACAGCATGCTAGCAGCCCTCACTCTCGGAGCCTCCTCGGCCTCGGCATCCACTCTGGCAGCGCTTGAGGAGCCCTTCAGCCCACCAAGGCATTGTGGGAGCTCCTCTCTGGGTAGGCCGAGGCTGGAGCCGGCTCCCTCTGCTTACCGTGAGGGGCGGAGGGAGAGGTGCGGGCGCGCTGCGTGCGGCGCTCGCGGGTCAGCGTGAGTTCCGGGTGGGCATGGGCTCAGCGGCCCCGCACTCGGGCAGACAGCCGACACCGCCGGCCGGGGCAGTGAGGAGCTTAGCACCCGGGCCAGCAGCTGCAGAGGGTGCCCCGGGTCCCCCAGCAATGCCAGCCGGCCAGCAGTGCGCTCCATTTCTTGCTGGGCCTCAGCTGCCTCCCAACGGGGCAGGGCTCGGGTCCTGCAGCCCGCCACGTCCGAGCCTCCCCTCTGCCTTGGGCTCCTGCCCAGCCCGAGCCCCGCGACCAGCGCCGCCCCCTGTGCTGCGGAGCCGGGTCTCATTGACAGCCCAAGGGTTGAGGAGTGCGGGCGCGCAGCAGCGCGGGACTGGGGGGCAGCTCCCCCTGCAACCCCCTTGAGGCATCCACTAGGTGAAGCCAGCTGGGCTCCTGAGTCTAGTGGGGACTTGGAGAACCTTTTTGTCTAGCTAAGGGATTGTAAATACACCAATCAGCACCCTACATCTAGCTCAAGGTTTGTAAATACACCAATCAGTACTCTGTGTCTAGCTCAGGGTTTGTAAATACACCAATCAGCACTCTGTCAAAAGGGACCAATCAGCTCTCTGTAAAATGGACCAATCAGCAGGATGTGGGTGGAGTCAGAGAAGGGAATAAACGCTGGCTGCCAGAGCCAGCAGTGGGTCACCTGCTACACTGTGGAAGCTTTGTTCTTTTACTCTGCAATAAATCTTACTGCTACTCTCTCTTTTCTTTTATTCTGCGTTTATGAGCTGTAACATTGTGAAGGTCTGCAGTTTCATTCCTGAAGTCAGTGAGACCGCGAACCCACCAGAAGAAACTGCAGCCACAAATGAACATCTGAAGGAACAGACTCCAGACACACTATCTTTAAGAACTGTAACACTCACTGTGAGGGTCTGCAGCTTCATTCTTGAAGTCAGCGAGACCAAGAACCCACCAATTCTGGACACAGAGAGAAGTCAAGTCCAGTATGTTATTGTAGTTTTAAAACTATCTACAGCTGGGTGTAGCAGCACATGCCTAGTCCCAGCTATTCAAGAAGCTGAGGTGGGAGGATCACCTGAGCCCAGGGAGTCGAGGGTACAGTAAGTCGTGATGGCACCACTGCACTCCAGCCTGAGTGACAGAGTGAGACGTTGTCTCAATTTAAAAAATAAAAAAAGCCAGGTGCGGTGGCTCAATCCTGTAATCCCAGCACTGTGGGAGGCCAAGGCAGGCGGATCACTTGAAGTAAGGCGTTTGAGATCAGCATGGTGTTTCAGATGGTGAAACCCCATCTCTGCTAATAATACAAAAAAAATAGCGGGGCGTGGTGGTAGGCACCTGTAATCCCAGCTACTTTGGAGACTGAGGCAGGAGAATCGCTTAAACCTGGGAGGCAGAGTTTGCAGTGAGCCAAGATAGTGCCCCTGTGCTCCAGCCTGGGCAACACAGCAAGACTTTATCTCAAAAAATAAATTAATTAATTAAATAATTAAATAAAACTATGTACATGTGCTTACTTTGTAAAAAATAAAAATTCAGTTTTAAACAAAGGCAGTTCCTAAATAATAATAAAACTATGTCGATACTACTGAATTCCCCTTTTTGACTCTGACCAATAAGAGGGAAAAATGCCCAGATACACTCTGGAGTCTGTTGAGACTTAGAAACAGGGCCCCACCTGCCGTGGCTTCCATTTCAGAATCATTGCCCAAGGCCTTGGCAACTGCGTGTGGCTGGCTGAATGCTTTAACTCAGCATCAAGCTCCAGTTGGCTCCAAATGTTTGTTCATCTTTGAGAGACCCCAGTATATATGAAACTAAATTCACAAGGCCATCTTTTTTCCTCAAACATTAGTACGTTGTTGAAAGAATACATTAAACTACCACCTTTGTACTTAATTTAGGGAGACCATCCCAATATTTTGAGAAAAGTAAACATTAATTTAACTTTATCTGTGAAGTTATTAAAGATAAATTAAAACACAAACATAAAGCCACTGTCAGCTCTTTAAAGGTGGTGTGTCTCAAGCTGTCCTCTAGATATTCAGCCAAAAATTGGAAGTCTTATCTTACTTTAGGGTTAGATTTAAATGTTAGCACATTCAGAGAAAAGCACACAGTCCAATTTTCCTGGACAATCCTCAGGAAGACTCTCAGGAAATTTTACAGAGACAGGTGTTGCTCCATTGTTGGAACAGATTGTTGTCTCTTGAGTGGAGCACTGAATGAAATAACTGACCTGCATTTGGGGTTGTAAAAATTAAATGTCTTTAGAAATAGAATTGTGCTCAGTTTGGTGAGATTTTCACTCTATGAGAAGCCCTCGGGTACTGAGCCGAGCTAAGGAATGGCTTATTCACGGGCTCCCTGGAAGGAATGGTGGGTAGATTCTCCCATACTATTCAAAGAATATTTCTCTTTCTTTTTGTGGAATATCTAAGGTACACAATTAAATGCATATATGATACAAAATAAGTGCGATTTTGAATGAAATGAGAGATAACCTAAACAGGTACAGTAGAAATACATTTTCACATACAACAGTCTAGATGTGCAAAGATATAATTTTCTTTGTCTATGGCTGGAATTAATTTTAGCTCTCAAGATCCCATTGTCTCTGAGAGCAGAAAACTTAGTTGTATCCATTTCGGGGACTCAAGTCACTTCCATCTTAAAGATGTCATCTTTTAAGATTCTCTTCCTGGCTGGGAATGGTGGCTCACACCTGTAATCCCAACACTTTGGGAGGCCAAGGTGGGAGGATCAGTTGAGGTCAGGAGTTTGAGACCAGCCTGGCCAACATGGTGAAACCCAGTCTCTACTTAAAAAAAAAAAGAAAAAAAAATTACAAAAATTAGCCAGGAGTAGTGGTGCATGCCTGTAATCCCAGCTACTCAGGAGGCTGAGGCAGGAGGATCACTTGAACCTGGGAGGTGGAGGTTGCAGTGAGCTGAGATCGTGCCACTGCACTCCAGCCTGGGCAACAAAGCAAGCCTCTGTCTCAAAAAAAAAAAAAAAAAATTATTTTTCTTTCACTTTTTTTAAACCTCCTTTTCTTCCCAGACTAATCTAAATTCCAGGGGGGTTACATATCATCCTAGCATCAGGGGAGCATTGTTCCATGTGTTATCTCCCTCTTCACCAGCTTTCCTGAGGTGTGGCTTGAGCAGCAGCCTCTGTCTCTGTTATGTTTATGGTCAAGGTCAGGTTTAGATAATCTGTGCTCTTTGCTGCTTGGGTGCTCCAGGACTGCTTGGAGACTGTGTGGTCTTTCTCTCTTTGTCTCACAATGGCACTGCTGATCCTCCACCATTCAGTCACATGTCTTATCCTATGCATTGCTAAACTGTTCTACCATGACCTCTACTCTGAGGTCCCATTATTTCACACCATGGTGACCCTCTGATGGACACACCCATCCTCAGTTATGAACTCACTCTGGGTCCCACTAAGACATGGAAAATAACTTTTAGACATATTCCAGCCCCATGGATGGAGGAATACATTTGTTGGAGGGGGTTGAGGATGGCGGCACGTGAGTGAGCAGGCCAATTCTGTCATATCCTCTCCACCTAAACACACTGCACTTTCCCTTTTTCTCTATTGTGACCACCCTCCCACCCCCACCCAGAATGGCCCAGGGCACTCTTCCCAGAGCACCAGATGGATTGAGGAATCCTCACACCTCTGAGTTTTCTGTCTTCTATCCATGCATAACCAGAATTTTTATCTTGAGAGAGGGGTTGTAGAGTGCAAAGTCCCATTGTAACATCTCAGCTCTAATTTTTCTCTTCAACTAGCTACTCCATTTATCTCTGAGCCTTTCAAACTAGCCCAGAAGGAAGTCTTATATCTTTTCTGTCAGACTGGAAGCATTTGGCATCGTCAGACATGCTTCTTCATACCATGTGTAAATGGTATGTCTTAAATCGGAATGATGAAGGGGCCGGACACAATGGCTCTCACCTGTAATCCCAGCATTTTGGGAGGCCAAGGTGGGTGGATCACCTAAGGTCAGGAGTTCGAGACCAGCCTGGCCAACATGGTGAAACCCCGTCTCTACGAAAAATACAAAAATTAGCCAGGCATGGTGGTGGGTGCCTGTAGTCCCAGCTACTCAGGAGGCTGGGACAGGAGAATTGCTTGAACCCAGGAGGCAGCAGTTGCAGCAAGCCAAGATTGTGCCATTTCACTCCAGCCTGAGTGACAGAGCAAGGCTTCGTCTCAAGAAAAAAAAAAAAAAAAGGAAGGCAATGATGGAAGGGGCACGTCTCTCGTTCCAAACCCTGGCTCTTGCAAACTAAAAGCTTTTTGATGGCCGGGCAAGGTGGCTCGCACCTGTAATTTCAGCACTTTGCGGGGGCTGAGGTAGATGTATCACTTGAGTTCAGGAGTTTGAGACCAGCCTGGCCAACTTGTGAAACCCCAACTCTACTAAACATATAAAAATTAGCCAGATGTGGTGGTGTGTGCCTGTAGTCCCAGCTACTCAGGAGGTTAAGGTGGAAAAACTGCTTGAACCTGGGAGGCAGAGATTGTGCAATTGCAGCCCAGCCTGGGCAACAGAGTGAAACACTGTCTCAAAATAAATAAATAAATAAATAAAATAAAAACTCTTTGGCTCCTAGTTCATTATATCTCCTACAGACTCTTCATCAAATTTGGAAAGTATTCAGACATTATTTTATCAAGTATTCTTTTGCCTAGTTCTCTCTCCTCTCTCCTTTTGGAATTCCCATTATGCAAATGTCGGCATGCTTGATTGTGTCCTACAGGTTTCTAAGGCTCTGCTCATTTTCTTTATTCCTTTTTCTTTCTGTTCATCAAACAGAATAATTTCAATTGATCGTCACATTTGCTGATCCTTTCTTCTACCTACTCAAATCTTCTGCTGAGCTCTCCTAATGAAAGTTTCATTTCAGTTATACTTCTAAAGTCCAAAATTTCTATTTTGTTCTTTTTCTAAATAATCTCTATCTCTTTATTGATATTCTATACTTGGTGAGACATCATTATCATACTTTACTATAGTTATTTGAACATATTTTAAAGTAGGTGGTTTAGATCATGCCCACCCAGGGATGCAAAAAAAAAAAAAAAAAAAATCGCTGATTTAAAGTTTTTAGTAAGTCCTGTGCCTGAGCTTCTTCAGGGAGCATTTCTGTTGATTACTTTTTTTTTTCCTGTGTTTGGGCCATACTTTTTATTTGAAAGTCTAGAAATATTTGTTAACCACTAAACTAGACATACAAAATACAAATAAAACAAAATATAAATTTAAAATGTGGTAATTCTGGAAATTAGATTCTTTGCCGTGTTCAGGATTTATTGTTGCTGGTTTCTATTTCCTGTTGTTTAGTGACTTTTAAGAAATAATTTTTTAATATTTGTATTCTTGAGGCTGGGCGCGATGCCTCATACCTGTAATCCCAGCACTTTGGGAGGCCAAGGCGGGTGGATCATCTGAGGTCAGGAGTTCGAGACCAGCCTAGCCAACATGATGAAACCCGGTCTCTACTAAAAGTATAAAACATTAGCTGGGCATGGTGGCTGGCACCTGTAGTCCTAGCTACTCAGGCGGCTGAGGCAGGAGAATCACTTGAACCTGGGAGCCAGAGGATGCAGTGAGCCAAGATCATGCCACTGCACTCCAGTCTGGGGGAAAGGGTGAGACTCTGTCTCAAAAAAATAAAATAAAATAAAATTTGTATTCTTTTTTATGTATAGCTGGTAAGTCTCTGCTCAGTTAGCTTAGTGTTCATCTAGTGATTGGACAGAGATGTTCTTAAACTTTTGGAATGGATACTTCTCCCAGTCTTTGCTGAGGGGCTCTGTGTGCATGTTGAGGCATGCCTTCAATATTTAGCCAGGCAGCTGACAACTTTGCCTTAAGCTTCACTTTCTGTAGAGCCTCAAGGTCAGCCAGAGGTGACAGCTTAAGGTTTTCTCAGGTCTTTCCCAAGCATACACACAGCTCTTGTTAGCAGCAGCAAATCCATATGAATCTGCAGCACCTCAATTCTTGCCTCCTCAGACGAAATAATTCGCCTGAGGGTATAAGGCAGACCAAGGCAAGTTTTAGAGCAGGAGTGACAGTGAACGTTTATTTAAAAGTTTTAGAGCAGGAAAAAAAAAAGGAGGACAAGCAGGAGACTTCAGAGATCCAAGTGTACTGTTTGACCTTTGACTTGGGGTTTGTACGTTGGCATGCTTCTGGGGTTTTGCATCTCTTCTCCCTAGATTTTTCATTAGTGTGGGCTGCCTGCACGTGCAGTGGCCTGCCGGCACTTGGGAGGGGCCGCATGCGCAGTGTCTTTACTAAAGTTGTGCACATGCTTATTTGAGGCATTTTTTCCTTATTAGTCAAGTGTTCCTAAAGGAAGGTGATATACCAGTTAAACTTCATCATTTTGCCCCTTAGTGCACATGCTTGAGCCTACTCGCCCAGCTCCTGAGATCTTATCAGGAAGCTGCTGATCACCAGTTTCAGGTGTTTTGTGTCTGTTGGGATCCGGCCTTTCCCTGGCACTAGCTGCAACCAATTATTATTTTAGACAGTTCAACAACTACCTGACCATCACCTGATGGTTGCCTGACATTCCTGGTGGGGTGGGAGGCCCACCCTGCCTTGCTCACGTCTGCCTAGCTACCTACTCTAAAACTCTTAGCATGCACAGAGCCCTACATATGCGCATGACCTTCTAAATTCCCCAGAAATATGCTAGGGCTTTTCAAAATCCCTGTAAACATCTCACTCCTCAGTTTTTCCTTTTAAGCTTTTTGTCTAACCTATTGTTTGCCCCAGCTGTTATCCATTACCTCAGGCAGCCAAATAGCTAAACAATCACGTTTAAATATTTTCAACAAAACCCCATATCAGGGGGAAAAGGTCTTCTGCAGTGACCCTGGATCAGCCCCAAGTTAGGTTAAATAAAGACAGTCTTGTAAATAGGTCTTCAAGAGAACCATCAGACGGATCAGATAATGACAATTTTCTTTGAATGAGGCATTAAAGGCGCTGGGACCCTGTTCTGCCCACTCCAATGGCTACCACACTGCTGGTTTTCACTGTGATTGTGAACTCTTGGTTTTTAGGCTGCCATGGGCTGGAGAATAGAGGATGGGAACAGAGCAAGTTAAAATGCCCCAAATCTCACTATTCTAATTGAGATTTAGCTGTTTTCTACTAAGAAACTTCTACTAAGTTCTCTATTATTTACCTGAATAAATGTCCCTGGATAGCTGAAAACCTTTGATTAATTTTCAGAGTTTGAGAAAAATTTATTCTGACAATCTTTTTTAGTTTTCTTGCTGCCTTGACAGAGGAAAGAATTTTCATAGGCCCTCCCTTCACCATTTTCTCTGATGTTGCCCTGTTACAGACTTTTGACTTAATAGGTTTTTAAATACAGACTTTTAAAACCGTTTTAAAATGCAAAGCTAAGCAATGACTATTTTGTTTTCAGGTATGACTGCTCTCTCTCAGGATAATAATAACAGTAATAATAAAATATGTTGACAGCCATGGGCCAAGCACCATTCCAGTAATTTTACATGTATTATCTCGGTCCACCTTCAAAATAACTCTATTATATAAACACTTTTTTTTTTTTTTTTTTTTGAGACAAGGTCTCACTCTGTTGCCCAGGCTGGAATGCAGTGGCACAATCACCACTCGCTGCAGCCTTGACCTCCCAGGCTCAACTGATCCTCCCACCTCAGCTCCTGAGTAGCTGGGACTACAGGCACAGCTCACCATACCTGGCCAATTTTTAAATTTTTTGTAGAGACAAGGTTGCACTATACGGCCCAAGCTGGTCTTGAACTCCTGGGCTCAAGTGATCCTCCCACCGCAGCCGCCCAAGGTGCTGGAATTACAGATGTGAGCCACCAAGCCTGATCAACAGATACTACTTTATACCAGTTTACAAATAGTGAAAATGTGGCATACAGAGTTTAAGAAACTTCCTTAAGATCAATAAGAACCAGCCGGGCATAGTGGCTCACGCCTGTAATCCCAGCACTTTGGGAGGCCGAGGCGGGCAGATCATGAAGTCAGGAGATCAAGACCATCCTGGCTAACACGGTGAAACCCTGTTTCTACTAAAACTACAAAAAAAAAAAAAAGTAATTAGCCAGGCCTGGTGGTGGGCACCTGTAGTCCCAGCTACTTGGGAGGCCGATAGGAGAATCGCTTGAACCTGGGAGGTGGAGGTTGCAGTTAGCCAAGATCACGCCACTGCACTCCAGCCTAGGAGACGGGGCAAGACTCCATCTCAAAAAAAGAAACATCAATAAGAACTAAGTGGTGGAGATGTAATTTGAGCCCAGGCTGTCTGGCTCTAGAATCAAGAACTGTGAGGTAACATGAAATTAGGAGTTACCAAAATGGAAAATACCTGTTAATATTTTAAAAACATTAACCGACTATATAGATTTTTATTTTATTGAACTCTAGATTACTTTAAGAGTAAGAGCATTTATGCCAGATGCTTCTTGATTATCATAATGCCAAATAATTGTCATATCTTTGACAAAATCAAATTATTAAATATATAAACAAAAATTATTGAAATTACAGTTTCATTACAACTTTTGGCCAGGCATGGTGGTTTACACCTGTAGTCCCAGCATTTTGGGAGGCCAAGGCAGGTGGATCACCTGAGGTCAGGAGTTCGAAACCAGCCTGACCAACATAGTGAAATCCTGTCTCTACTAAAAATACAAAAATTAGGCCTGGCGCGGTGGCTCAAGCCTGCAATCCCAGCACTTTGGGAGGCCGAGACGGGCGGATCACAAGGTCAGGAGATCGAGACCATCCTGGCTAACACGGTGAAACCCCATCTCTACTAAAAAATACCGAAAAACTAGCCAGGCGAGGTGGCGGGCGCCTGTAGTCCCAGCTACTCGGGAGGCTGAGGCAGGAGAATGGCGTAAACCCGGGAGGCGGAGCTTGCAGTGAGCTGAGATCCGGCCACTGCACTCCAGCCCAGGCGACAGAGAGAGACTCCATCTCAAAAAAAAAAAAAAAAAAAAAAACAAAACAAAAATTAGCTGGGCATGTTGGCATGTGCCTATAGTCCCAGCTACTCAGGAGGCTGAGGCAGAAGAATCGCTTGAACCTGGGAGACAGAGGTTGCAGTGAGCTGAGATTGTGCCAATGCACTCCAGCCTGGGCAACACAGCAAGACTCTATCTGAAAAAAAAAGAATTTTCATATAAGCAATTTTACAAATCAAAAACAAAATCCTTTACTGGGCAATAATTTCTGCCTTTTGTTTGAGCAAACATGATCACTATACCATTAAGATCTCTTCTGGTGCTGAAATCTTTTTGAGACATTTATTTAATTTGTTCACTTTCTTTTTTTTTATTTATTTTTAAATAGAGACAGGGTCTTGCTGTATTACCCGTACTGGTCTTGAACTTCTGGCCTCAAGCAATCATCCCACCTCGGCCTCCAAAGTGCTAGGATTACATGCCACCATGCCCGGCCCACTTTGAATTCAACAAAAATATCTGAGTGTTTACTTTGTACCAGACACTGAAGATGTGATAGTGAACAAGGCAGGTTCTGCCATCATGAAGCTCAGAGTGTAGTGGAGAAGACAGTCATGAAGTAGCAATAGGTGTGATTACTATTATGAAAGAGGAAGCACAGAGAATTATGGGATCATATAACAAGAGACCAGAGCTACCCTGAAAGACTGAAAAAGGCGTCTGTCTTTGAGATGTGGTATTAAAATGAGACCTAAAGCATAGGGCAAGGTGACGGGAAGTCCAGGTAGTGAAGGCTAGAAATGCAGAAAGCTGTGGTTTGTTCAAGAACTGAGAGCAGCTTATGGTGGCCAGAAAACAAAAACTGACAGGGAAAGGCAGAAACGAGACAAAAGGACACAGCTGGAGGATCCTGTTTGTTTAAAAGCATTTGTTTAGATGGCTAAAAGTCCCCAAAGAACAACACACTATATTTATTATATACGTAACTACTCTTTGAGCACATCATTAAGAGGTCGCCCAATGGCAGCGCATGCATCTGCTTTCTGGCTGGCAGTTTCTAATGGATTGCTTGCATTCCTCAGTAAAGCTAAAATCTATCTAAAGGGAGGCCGGACGCGGTGGCTCATGCCTGTAATCCCAGCACTTTGGGAGGCTGAGGGGGGCAGATCACAAGGTCAAGAGATTGAGATGATCCTGGTCAATATGGTGAAACCCCGTCTCTACTAAAAATACAAAAATTAGCCGGGCATGGTGTCGCATGCCTGTAGTCCCAGCTACTCAGGAGGCTGAGGCAGGAGAATCACTTGAACCCAGGAGGCAGAGGTTGTGGTGAGCTGAGATCGCGCCATTGCACTCCAGCCTAGGCAACAAGAGCAAAACCCCATCTCAAAAAAAAAACGTGAAAGAGGGAAAGAGAGACAAGAAGAAACCATGCCTGGGGGCAACTATACAACTGAAGTTATTCCAAAGTTCTGTGTAACCAGATTGTCTTCCCTGGTCAGGTATTTTATAACAAACATGCTATCTATCATCTTCATGACAACCCTTTGAAGTATTACATGTCCCTCTTTAATATGAGAAAATCAGGCCAGGCTTGGTGCCTCACGCCTGTAATTCCAGCACTTTGGGAGGATAAGGCGGGCAGATCACTTGAGGCCAGTAGTTCACGACCAGCCTGGCCAACATGGCAAAACCTCGTCTCCACTAAAAAGACAAAAATTAGCTGGGCATAGTAGCAAACGCCTGTAATCCCAGCTACTTGGGAGGCTGAGGCATGAGAATTGCTTGAACCCGGAATCCAGAGGTTGCAGTGAGCCAAGATCGCACCATGCACTCCAGCCTGGGCAAGAGAGCAAGACCCTATCTCAAGATAATAATAATAAGAGAAAAATCAAAGCTCGGGAAACTATAAATGGCTTCATTCATTTAACATGATCTTACTGACAAGTGCCTACTACGTGGCGGTTCATCAATGAACCTGAATCCATGGCACTTGTATTCTAGCAGGAATTTGTTCGAGTTCACAAAGCTAATCAACTGAAACCAAGATTTTCTAGCCAGAAGGACTAGCTTTTCTCCATCTGTTGTACCACACTGAACAATAAAGTGCTATCTTTTTCATAATAATTAGCCAGTCACGGTGGCTCACTTCTGTAATCTCAGCACTTTGGGAGGCCAAGGCGGGCGGATCACCTGAGGTCAGAAGTTCGAGACCAACCTGACCAACATGGAGAAACCTCGTCTCTACCAAAAATACAAAATTAGCTGGGCGTGGTGGTGCGTGCTTGTAATCCCAGCTACTCAGTTGGCTGAGGCAGGAGAATTGCTTGAACCCGGGAGGCGGAGGATGCAGCGAGCCAAGATCATGCCATTGCACTCCAGCCTGGCTGACAGAGCGAGACTCCGTCTCAAAAAAAAAAAAAAAAAAAAAAAAAAAAAAAAAAAAATATATATATATATATATATATATATATATATAGAGAGAGAGAGAGAGAGAGAGAGAGAGAGAGAGAGAGAGAGAGAGCGCCCCTGAATGGTTCACTAATGATGAATTACATTCTAAGGTTGATTCGACTAAGTTCTCTATTATTTACTGGTAATTGCAACATATACCTTGATTTCTCACTCTAGTTAACACTATAGGAAAGACATCCAATAAGACGCTAGTTTACCCCCTTCGTTAGGTTGTTAAAACCATTCAGATCTTTTAAGTCTAAGATAAATTGATACTACATCCCAGCTGTGAACTGCTGCTACTTATTTCTTGGCTTCATCTCTCATTCTCCTTTGGTCTCTTGTCTTTATTTCCACATGGAGCCTTCAGAAAGGAGACATCCAAGCCCAGGTCCTGTCTGTATTGTAAAAACACTAAAGAGTCCTTGGGGCCCTACTCTCCACTCACGTGTGTTTGTCTTGGTGTCCTCTTTCCAGATCTTTGACTGCAGTCTCAAGAGGACAAGACAAAGATATTTATCTTTCCCAGTCTTTTTTTTTTCTTTTTTTGAGATGGTGTCTCACTCTGTCGCCCAGGCTGGAGTGCAGTGGTGTGATCTTGGCTCACTGCAACCTCTGCCTCCCAGGTTCAAGCAATTCTCATGCCTCAGCTCCCGAGTAGCTGGGATTACAGGTGTGCACCACCACACCTGGCTAATTTTTGTGTTTTTAGTACAGACGGGGTTTCATCATGTTGCTCAGGCTGTTCTCAAACTCCTGACCTCATGATCCGCCCACCTCGACCTCCCTAAGTGCTGGGATTGCAGGTGTGAGCCACCATGCCCAGCCATCTTTCCCAGTCTTTTAGAATTCTTCTTGCTCCCCGCTGCTGCCATCCCAAAGCTCTGAATTAGGGAAGTGTGAAATGTTGTCACATATCGCACATCCTGAGAAGATCAGAGACTCCCACAGAACTTCTCTTCTAGAAGGTTTTACTTTTGAAGACACAGACCCTTTGAATGAAGGAGGAAGACACTGGGAAGAGAAAGAAAAGATAGGATTGCCCTCCAGCTCCTCCTTTCGAAATGTTTTCCTAGATTTTAGCTAGGGTGGGGGAAAAGTGGCTGGAAATGGGGAACAAAAGGTATTTCCATTTTTGTTGCTTTGTCCTTTCTCTACAGTCTCAAAAATATAGGCTCAACACATACAGCCTTGACATCAGATCCCAACCATGAGACTTCTCTGTCCATATTTAATAAGTTAGAATTCTTTATAAGTCTCTTTTATATACTTTCTTTCAAACTCTTTAAAGTCTGGCTGGGTGCAGTGGCTCATGCCTGTAATACCATCACTTTGGGAGGCAGAGGCGGCAGATCACTTGAGGTTAGGAGTTCGAGACCAGCCTGGCCAACTTGGTGGATCCCTGTCTGTATTAAAAATACAAAACTTAGGCCGGGGAAAGTGGCTCACGCCTGTAATCCCAGCACTTTGGGAGGCTGAGGCGGGCGGATCACGAGGTCAAGAGATCAAGACCATCCTAGCCAACATGGTGAAACCCCATCTCTACTAAAAATACAAAAATTAGCCGGGCGTGGTGGTAGGTGCCTGTAATCCTAGCTACTTGGAAGGCTGAGGTGGAAGCTGCAGTGAGCCAAGATGGCACCACTGTACTCCAGCCTGGCAACAGAGCGAGACGCCGTCTCACAGAAAAAAATAAAAATAAAATAAAAATAAAATTAGCTGGCGTGGTGGTGCACACCTATAGTCCCAGCTACTTTGGAGTCTGGGGCAGGAGAATCACTTGAACCCGGGAGGTAGAGGTTGAAGTGAGCCAAGATAGTGCCATTGCACTCCAGCCTGGGCGACAAAAGCAAAACTCCATCTCAAAAAAAATGTAATTTAATTTAAAAAAAAAGTTTAAGACCGTCTATATATTTGTATTATTCTGTTTTTATTACCCAAATTTGGAAATAAATACCCGTAAACTACTTTGCCAGAAAGGATTTTTCTAAAGAGATGCTCGTCTCAAAACACAAATGGACTCATACAACATCCAGCAACCCTAATGCGGCCCAGCCTCTGCTCTTTGCTGTTTGTATGTCATGATTTCAACACACAAAACATCCCCACTGTCCCTTCATGACCCTCTCACCAAGGAGACCCATATCTACTAAAATCAACCCAGCCTGCAGTCTTAAATAAACAAACATAACTGGAGAAGACAAGAGATTAATGACTGCAACTAAGAGAACACGAGCTTCAAAATTGTGAAGCACACAACATCAGATTTCACTGCTCATAATCTAATGCACCAACTTGCCGGGATCATCAAGAAAACAGATATAATTTGCTTTCTTTCTCAGTCAATGTTAAAAATAATTCAGCATTTTTGTTGAAACTTTGGCATCAAAACAAATTGTACAGTTGTAGCTCCACTTTCCACATAACTATGAAGAGTTGTTTCGCTTTCAGAGGTTAGAGTATATTGTCAAGTCTTGTATTCTCCCTTGAAAATATTGTATAACCCAGATGAACTGTCACTTTGGCAGCTTTACTACCACTAGTCCATCTGGACATGGTCTTTTCTTGCCGGGACTTCTCTAGGAACCTCTTAATCAATCTTCCTATGTTCACCTCTCCAATACACTCTCCATGCAGCAGCCCAGGCTAAAACATAAATTCTTTATATCATTTCCCTATTTAATGGCTCTCTAATGGCTTCTTTTGGAATAAAGATAAAACTTAGAATTTTTATTTATTTATTTATTTAGTGACAGAGTCTCATTCTGTCGCCCAGGCTGGAGTGCAGTGGCAAAATCTCAGCTCTCTGCAACCTCCGCCTCCTAGATTCAAGCAAATCTCCTGCCTCAGCCTCCTGAGTAGCTGGAACAACTGGCGCCCACCACCATGCCCAGCTAATTTTTGTATTTTTAGTAGAGATGGAGTTTCGCCAAGTTGGCCAGGCTGGTCTTGAACTCCTGACCTCAAGTGGTCTGCCCACCTTGACCTCCCAAAGTGCTGGAATTACAGGCGTGAGCCACCTCAACCTCAACCTCAACGCTCAGCCTCAACCTGGAATACTCTTTCTCTATGCTTTGCCTGCCATTAACCCCTGCTCACCCATCAGACCTCAGCTTAGATATGAGTTCTTCAGAGAGGCCTCCCCACTCACCCCAATCTAAATTATACCCTTCTATCCTCTTCTCTCATAGCACTCACTTTTCAAATTTATACCTTAAATTGCATGTTTATTTGTTCCATTTTTGTCTCCCCCACTGTAAGAAATCTATGTCCATGTACACAGAGATATTGATGCCTTGGGACCCACTGTTTCTGGCGCCCAGCAGTAGCTAGCACAATGGTATGTGCTCAATAGATAATTAGTCAATGGACAGATGAATATTTGTGGAAGGAAGGACATAAGTCTTCATATGTTTATTTGATTATTATCTAGCCCTCAAAGGTCATAGCCCCCCAAACATCCCTCAGCCTCCCTGCAGAAGCCCTCCAATGGGCAACCATAAAACTTCCAATCTAATGTAGATTTTCCTAGACACATTGCACTTTACACTGAGGCTTTTTTGGAGATAGGGCATTTTATCCATATCTTCCCTGCTCCCAATGAATTAACTCTATAAATGCCCTTAACTGACTCTGCCTCCAGCAGTCCTGTTCCCTGCCTCCCCTCTTTCCACCTGGCCAATTCACTCTGATGTCAGAGGAATTAAAGTTTATTTAAAACTCTGCCCCCTTAATTTGATCATTTAAGGCCTTTCATTTTCATCTATTTCTGTTTGTTTGTTTGTTTGTTTGTTTGTTTGTTTGTTTTGAGATGAAGTCTTGCTCTTGTTGCCCAGGCTGGAGTGCAGTGGCGTGATCTTGGCTCACTGCAATCCCCACCTCTGGGGTTCAAGCGATTCTCCTGCCTCAGCCTCCCGAGTAGCTGGAATTACAGGCATGTGCCACCACGTCCGGCTAATTTTTGTATTTTTAGTAAAGACAGAGTTTCACCATGTTGACCAGGCTGGTCTTGAATTCCTGATCTCGTGATCCGCCCGCCTTGGCCTCCCAAAGTGCTGGGATTACAGACATGAGCCACTGCGACTGGCCCATTTTCTTCTATTTCCAAACCCTGTGCCTGTAAGCCACATGGGTCTGCCCTTGCTCCTTGAAGTCATTTCAAACTAGCCCCAGCCCACCAGCTCTGTTCATCAAATGTGCCTTGAACCCAAGCTCTGCCTCGACACTTACTCTTAACTCTTCAGTCCATTCTAGCATCCACCTTGCTTCCAACACTCAGTTTTGTCTCCTGGCTCTAGTCTCCCTCTCAACGCTTGGGTTGAACGACTGAAGGAACAGCCCACTCTGGCCTTCTTCCTTCCCAAGGGCAAAGCTTACATTCATCCTTTAGATCTCTCTACTTGACTGTTTGGGGAAACTGCCACCCTGGCACCAGGCCTCTGGCGAGCACTCAGGCCAAGTTTAAACATGTCTCCCACAAGAGAGGATGTCAGACAGATTTTGCCACCCCTGAAGCCCCATTTCCCTCTGGTTTCCATGAGATCCCATTTGGCCTTTCATTCCTTTGTTTCCTCAGTACAGAACATGGTACCACCCGCATCCAAGCACTCACTAAATCTGGTAACAAATTCTCTTTTTTATTTTTTGAGACAGAGTCTTGCTCTGTCATCCAGGCTGGAGTACAGTGGTGTGATCTCAGCTTACTACAACCTCTGTCTCCCAGATTCAAGAGATTCTCGTGCCTCAGCCTCCCAAGTATCTGAAATTACAGGCATGCACCACCACACCTGGCTAATTTTTGTATTTTTAGTAGAGACAGGTTTCTCCTTTTTGGCCAGGTTGGTCTCGAACTCGTGACCCCAAGTGATCTGCCCGCCTTAGCCTCCCAAAGTGCTAGGATTACAGGCATGAGCCACCGTGCCCCGCCCTCTGGTAACCAAGTTTAATTCCTAGTCAAGCTTATCTCCAAGATCTTCTAAATCCTCCCCATCCTTCCTACTCACCAAGACTTGTTTGTATTCAAAACATGAGATTCTCTAGAGAAAACTGGGTAAAGGACAGATCCAGATCTAAATCCCATTCCTGTCACCTAGTAGCTTTGGGGCCTTGATCAAAATAACTTAATATCTTAAAGTTTCATTTTTTAACAAATATCTAGGAAGTGGGAATAATATTCCACAATGTTTGGCTGATAGCACAGATATGCCACATTGTAGGCATTTTCAAAATGTGCAACAAAGGACAAAAAGAAAGAACATATTCATCATTTGCAGGGATGTGGTGCTATGGCTGTAGCAAAGAAATGAACATCATATTGGCTGAGGTGGGCGGATCACAAGGTCAGGAGTTCGAGACCAGCCTGGCCAGCATGGTGAAACCCTGTCTCTACTAAAAAATACAAAAATTAGCCGGGCATGGTGGCGTACACCTGTAATCCCAGCTACTCGGGAGGCTGAGGCAGGAGAATCCCTTGAACCTGGGAGGTGGAGGTTGCAGTGAGCCAAGATTGTGCCACTGCATTCCAGCCTGGGTGACAGAGCAGACTCTGTCTCAAAAAAAAAAAGCAAAAATATTAACAACATATTTTGACTATATAATTCCTGCAGATGCTGAGATAAACCATGACAGCAGCAGAGTAAGGAGAAATGTATGGACAGAGAAGTTGGTGTACAAGGCCTTAAAGAATGATTGAGATATAACAACAGTATGATGAAAGGAAGCTTTCCAATAGGGCCAACATAAGTAGAAGCCTGGGCACAGGACTGTCTTGGGACGCTGGAGAGGCAGAGCAGAAGCAGAGCTGAAGGGGGCCTGTTGAGGAAAAGCAGAAAATATGCCTGAAAAGATGGAGAAAGGCCAGCTCACAGAAGATGAGACTAAAATGAAACCCAGTTTTCCTCTGACTTCTGACCTTATCTCCATGGCCTTGAGTCTTCCTTTCTCTGTAAGTGAATACTTTGAGATGCATCATCTCTAGGCATGTATCTGTAACTCAATTAACCCAGCCCAGGGAGTGGTATAGCCCACACCTTATCCAAGTAAGTAATTAATGTTTGTAAAATCCAGATGCCACCTAAAATAATTGTTATGAGGATGTTGCTGGAGATTCTGCAGATGCCTTGGCTTGGCACTGGACTTGCTGACAGAGGCAGGGACCTCCTACTCTGCTCTGCACTCTGCTTGTTCCTTGAACGTTTGCTTACTCACATGGAGATGGTTGTAAAGTATTTCCAGTAATGCTACATTTGCAAAAGTTCCTGAAATCTTGGCTCTTGTATAAAGTGGTTTGGGCTTAATAATTTTAAAGTAAATTCAAGGCAAACTTCTATTTGTCCTTAGTTTTCCACTTCTTTGAATCTCAGTATCCTTGATTAGGTTATGATAATAATATCAATATGAACTCTAGATAAGTAAAATAATGCTAGTACTAATGCTGACTCAGAGCAACATGTCAGGCATTTTACTTATACCATCACATGTGTTCCCCACAATAATCCTATGAAGTAGGTACTATTATTATGAGGATAATAATTTCACACATGAGAAAACTGAAACACAGAGATAAGTAGCTTGCCCAAAATCACAGTTAGAAGTGGGAGAGTCAGAAGTGAAACCAGACAATCTACTTCCAGAGCCCACTCTCAACCCACTTGCCATACTACCTGCATAATAAATGTCAGAATTCTTACTTTACAGACAGGGAAACTGAGTTGTGAAATAATGACCAGAATTGCCTGAGGTCACTGAATGAATGAATCAGTAGCAAAGTCAGAACACTCTGGAATCCTGGATCTTTCTTGGCCCAATTTTCTATCCACCAATCTATATGAAGACATTTCCTCTGTCATCAACATTATTCCTTTTTTTTTTTTTTTTTTTTTTTTTTTTTTTTTTGTGAGATGGAGTTTCACTCTTGTTGCCCAAGCTAGAGTGCAATGGCACAATCTGGGCTCACTGCAACCTTCGCCTTGCAGGTTCAAGTGATTCTCCTGCCTCAGCCTCCCGAGTAGCCTGGATTATAGGCATCTGCCACCATGCCCAACTAATTTTGCATTTTTAATGGAAATGGGGTTTCTCCATGTTGGTCAGGCTGGTCTCAAACTCCCGACCTCAGGTGATCCACCCACCTGGGCCTCCCAAAGTGCTGGGGTTACAGGCGTGAGCCACTGCGCCCGGTCTCATTATTCCATTTTTAATAGATCTCAAGGCTATAAGACTTCTGCTGGAAGAAACGAAAATCAGTTTCTAAAGCAAAGTTGCCCCCTGAATAAAATGCTATTTTCCTGAAGCTCAGGATGCCTAAGAAAAACGGAAATCAATCAACTTCAATCTTCTGGTACACCATAGAGTGAACTTCACATGGTCTAAAATCTAGAGAAACAGACAAGTCCTTCCTCTTGCTTAGGAGGTCAGGGAACGTGAACATCAATGGATGAGACCACAAGTCTCTCAAGTTTTTTCAGTGCTTAAGGTTAAGGTTATAACATTTAAAGACGGGATGTAACTCTCTTTTTTTAATCACTTTTAAACACCTGAAGCTTCATGGGTTCTGTTTAAATCCCAAGGTGATCATTTATCCTGCCTCATCCTTCCTCCTTAACTAGAGAAGAAAATAGGATTTGGGAAGCAAAATCAAGCTCTCCACATGGGAGTTGCCTACAGAACTGACATTCTCCCCGGCTCTCTAATACATGTTAGAAATGTTGACGTGTGGCCAGGTGCAGTGGCTCACGCCTGTAATTCCAGCACTTTGGGAGGCCAAGGCGGGCAGATCACCTGAGGTCAGAAGTTCGAGACCAGCCTGGCCAACGCGGTGAAACCCTGTCTCTAATAAAAACTACAAAAATTAGCCAGGCATGATGGTGGGTGCCTGTAATCCCAGCTAGTTGGGAGGCTGAGGCAGGAGAATCTCTTGAACCTGGGAGGCAGAGGCTACAGTGAGCTGAGATTGTGTCATTGCACTCCAGCCTGGGCAACAGAGCGAGATCCTGTCTCAAAAAAAATAAAATAAATAAATAAAAATGTTGA
Source organism: Macaca fascicularis (assembly GCF_037993035.2). Classification (NCBI taxonomy): domain Eukaryota; kingdom Metazoa; phylum Chordata; class Mammalia; order Primates; family Cercopithecidae; genus Macaca; species Macaca fascicularis. The sequence continues at coordinate 87,581,539 of NC_088378.1, forward strand.
GGTGCTACCCCTGTATGTTACAATTTTATAAAACTGTATCTAGTTTCTGACTTAAGGGCTTATTGGTGTCTCCGATTTTGGCACAGATCGTTGTGACAGTTTTAGAATAGGAAGATCAGGTTGGTCTTGATTGCCCTGAAACCGCAGCTACAGGAAAATGTGAAGACCTGATAGAGGTGGTTTCATCTCTAAAAGGTAACGGTCCTGAAACAGGCTCTGGGGTATTCTCATGAACTATAGCTACCCTTAGAAACGACATGGTTCCAGGACAAGGGATATAAGGCAATCCGTTTTACTAGAGTCAGCCAAGATTGAAGTAATAATAGAAATTTCATGTGCCCTGTTCAGTCTGTGGAAAATAGTCCAAAAGTTTCCCTATAGACACCAACCAGAAGCCCTACTCAGAGCCAAAGCCAACAACTGGAAACAAAGATGCCAAACCCTTATTTCCCTCTCTGTGTTGTTCTATTTTGTCTTTTTTACTTTTCCCTTGGCATTTTGAACTTAGATGTCAGCCCTGGTTGATATAAAAGCATGAAGCTTTCCTGCTACAGCATATTCAAAGACAGTGCCATTGAAGACAGTGACCACCTGCATGGGTAGAAGGATGCTGTGAAGAGCAGTTATTTCCACATGCATGTAAATGAGGGTTTTCCAGGAGTATGAAATAATCATTTTTAGTTTAGTTTTCAGTTCATGTGCAATCTGGCTTAACTGGCCTATATTCAGGATATACTGATTATGTAAATTTTTTTTTTTTTTTTTTTTTTTTTTTTTTTTTTTTGAGACGGAGTCTTGCTCTGTTGCCAGGCTGGAGTGCAGTGGCACAATCTCCGCTCACTGCAATCTCCACCTCCCAGGTTCAAGGGATTCTCCTGCCTCAGCCTCCCAAGTAGCTGGGACTACAGGTGCCCACCACTACGCCCAGCTAATTTTTGTATTTTTAGTGGAGACGGGGTTTCACCATGTTGGCCAGGATGGTCTCAATCTCTTGACCTCATGATCCACCCATCTCGGCCTCCCAAAGTGCTGGGATTACAGGCATTAGCCACCACACCCGGCCGATTATGTTCATTTTTACTATGTGCTTGACACAGTAAAAGGGCAAACCTAATTTAGGTTAATGTCCTTTTAAGCAAGGAACAGCTATATGGAAATTCATTAAGTGGAAGATGATGTCTTTAGGAGGACTGTCATTCTAGAAGAAGTTGGCTACTGGGGAGCCCTTCCTTTCAAAAACTAAGATTTATCTTTACCAATACTCAGGAAACTACAGCTCAGCTTTTCTCAGATAAGTTTAATGATTTTATTTTATTTTATTTTTTGGGACAGAGTCTTGCTCTGTCACCCAGGCTGGAGTGCAGTGGTGTGATCTCCACTCACTGCAACCTCTGCCTCCTGGGTTCAAGCAGTTCTCCTGCCTCAGCCTCCCGAGTAGCTGGGATTACAGGCGCCCACCACCACACCCGGCAAATTTTTGCATTTTGAGTAGAGACAGGGTTTCACCATGTTGGCCATGCTGGTCTTGAACTCCTAACCTCAGGTGATCCACCCGCCTCAGCCCCCCAAAGTGCTGGGATTACAGGTGTGAGCCACCACACCCGGCTTATTTATTTATTTATTTATTTATTTTTTTTTTTTGAGATGGAGTCTTGCTCTGTCACCCAGGCTGGAGTGCAGTGGCACAATCTCAGCTCACTGCAGTCTCTGCCTCCCAGATTCAAGCAATTCTTCTGCCTCAGCCTCCCAAGTAGCTGGGGTTACAGGTATGTGCCACCATGCCCAGCTTATTTTTTTGTATTTTTAGTAGAGACTGGGTTTCACCATGTTGGTCAGGCTGGTTTTGAACTCCTGACCTCAGGTGATCCACCCGCCTTGGACTCACAAAGTGCTATGATTACAGACGTGAGCCACCGTGCCCAGCCAGTTTTATGATTAAAAAAAAAAAAAAAAAAGAAATATAAGCATGAATTTGCTCATAAATATTTCCCATTTCCTGACCTTCCTATAATTTGGTTTTCACTTAGGTTTTTAATTCTAATACAGAGAGTACCAGGCACATAGGAAGCAAACAAAAAAATATTGAAGTGAATGATGTCATCCATGTTGAGTCAAACATATTATTATGTATATAATTACTAATAGCATGAATTAAATTAATACGACAGAGAAATGGTCAAAAATACATAAATACCATGGCTAGTCACAGTGGCTCACCTGTAATCCCAGCACTTTGGGAGGCTGAGGCGGGCGGATCACTTAAGGCCAAGAGTTTGAGACCAGCTTGGCCAATATGGCAAAACCCTGTCTCTATTAAAAATACAAAAATTAGCCAGGTACAGTAGTGCAAGTCAGTAATTCCAATCACTAGGGAAGCTGAGGCAGGAGAATCATTTGAACTTGGGAAGCAGAGGTTGCAGTAAGCCAAGATCACAGCACTGCACTCCAGCTCGGGCGACAGAGTGCCAAAAACAAAAACAAAAAAGGCCGGGCGTGGTGGGTCACGCCTGTAATCCTAGCATTTTGGGAGGCCAAGACTGGCGGATCATCTGAGGTCAGGAGTTTGAGACCAGCTTGGCCAACATGGCAAAACTCCGTCTCTACTAAAAATACAAAAATCAACTGGGGCATGATGGCACGCACCTGTAATCCCAGCTCCTCGGAAGTCTGAGGCAGAAGAATCACTTGAACCCAGGAGGCAGAGGTTGCAGTGAGCCAAGATTGCACCACTGCACTCCAGCCTGGGCAACAAGAGTGAAACTCTGACTCTGAAACACACACGCACACACACATACACACACACACACACACATCAGCATCATAAGCATAGTTCATTCCTAAAGGAAAAGATCACCCCCAATTTGAAAATGTTTCTGGGCTCATGATCTTGCTTTTCTTAGCTCATTATACATATGCAATGTTTGGCCGCCCTGTACATTAATCAGCCCTTACGACATCCCTATGAAATAAGTGGATGAGGAGTATCATTAGCTCCATGTGGCAGACGGGGCAAACCAAACATGTGGAAATTAAATGACTCACCTAAGGCCACCAGAAGCCAATGGAGGAACTGAGATTAGAACCCACAAGCTTCTGCTTTCTGTGCAACCTACCCACAGTCCCCCAATAGGAAGCTGAGCTTGCTCCCAGATTGCCACCTGAGACACTCGTCCTACTTAGTCACTAATGAGCAACATCCTTGCTCTGGGTGCCAGCGTGGAGAGAGAAGGCACCTGAGTCGTGTTTTCTATACTCAGAGAAAGAAAACTATCTGAACACCTTTAAACTTAAGTTTATTTTTCCCTTCTCAGTATGTAGATACATAGTAAGCAATTTGAGAAGGAGCTTTATCTTAAAGAAAAATAAGAGATTAAAAGTGTAATTGCAATGGGCTTTTCTCAGATTAAAGGGATCTAAAACATTTCTGTGCAATGAGCTTGAAATGAAGTTCAAATTCAGTTCATAAGCTTATCTCCAAATTTCATTTTTTAAAGTATCTCAAACATAAACTCCACTCAACTTGATCAAAAGCCTCTCCTGCTTCAAGAGACAGAGCAACAATCGGCCCCCTTGTTCATTTAGCCAAGTCAGTGTTCTTAATCAGCATAAAAAACAACAGCAGCCAATGGGTGGTTTTTTAATAAAAAGTGGTTTGATGAAGCTCCAGGCTGGTGGCAGCATTCTCAGCCCAGAAAAATACAAGTCGAGTCCTCAAACCTGCAAACAGGCCCAAGAATGGGGACCCACTCCAATAGCTGGTATTTCTTCAAGCCTCAAGCCCTCTGTTGTGTACTAACTCCACCTCGTCTCCCTGCCTCTCCCTGCTCATCTCCCTGCCTCTCCCTGCTCATCTCCCTGCCTCCCCCTGCTCAGCATTCCACATTTCCCACCCTTGTTTGGATCAAGGTTCAGTGCCCCGTTTCTCGCTCCCAGAAGTGTGTCATTTGGAATTTTCTTCCCTTCCCTTCCCTTCCCTTCCCTCTCTCAGCAATTTGGTGCTAAAGCCTTTAGGTGGGGCAGAGCAGGATAACATCTGTGACTGAGGGAAGCCACCGTGGTCCAGAGCTGGGTGTTGAAGCCCCAGCAGGGTGAGAAAAGTGTCTGCACAGGAGGGCTGCTTGCTGTGTGGTGTCAGAGACTGAACAGGATAGGACAGTGTTCCTGCAGGGGCAGCCTGGCTTGGGGTGGCAGAATCCCAGTGGAGTGAAGAGGGTGTCCCCATGGAAGGGTGGCTGGGTATAAAGTTTCAGAGTCCAGGGAGAGTGGGAGGACATTCCCAGGATAAAAGAACAGAAGGGGAATCGGACAATAGTTACATAGAGGAGATTAGTCAAGTAAGTAACTTATTAAGGATAATGAAAGCCAGGTTTCTCATTGTTGGAGAAGGGAGTCACAAATATTGAAACAGAAACCTGGAATGAACCCTGTAGTTGTCCAGTTGAAATTGGAAGCTAAATGATGCTATGGTCTTCAATATATTTGTATAGATATAGGAATAAATACAGAAATGTGTGCACGCATACATACATACATACTATAGAAGGTAGAATAATAGACCCCCCAAAGATGCCTGCATCCTAATTTCCAAAACCTGTGAACATGTTACCTTACATGGCAAAAGAGACTTTGCAGGTAAGATTAAGTTAAAAACCTTGAGATAAGGTTATCCTGGATTATCTGGGTGAGTCCAATACAATAACAAGAGCCCTTATAAAAGGGAGGCAGAGGCCGGGCGCGGTGGCTCACGCCTGTAATCCCAGCACTTTGGGAGGCCGAGACGGGCGGATCACGAGGTCAGGAGATCGAGACCATCCTGGCTAACACGGTGAAACCCCGTCTCTACTAAAAAATACAAAAAACTAGCCGGGCGAGGTGGCGGGCGCCTATAGTCCCAGCTACTCGGGAGGCTGAGGCAGGAGAATGGCGTGAACCTGGGGGGCGGAGCTTGCAGTGAGCTGAGATCCGGCCACTGCACTCCAGCCTGGGCGACAGAGCAAGACTCCGTCTCAAAAAAAAAAAAAAAAAAAAAAAAAAAAGGGAGGCAGAGGGTGGGCACTGTGGCTCACATCCAGCACTTTGGGAGGCTGAGGTGGGAGAATCACTTGAGCCTAGGAGTTTGAGATCATCCTGGACAACGTGCTGAAACCCCATCTCTACTAAAAATACAAAAATTAGCCTGGCATGGTGGTGCATGCCTGTAACTCCAGCTACTAGGGAAGCTGAGCTGGAGGATCACCTGAGCTTGGGAGGTAGAGGCTGCAATGAGCTGTGATTGCAGCACTGCACTCCAACCTGGGCAATGGGAGTGACACTCCGTGTAAAAAAAAAAAAAGAGGGAGGGAGGCGGGTCAGAGTCAGAGAAGGAGATATGACAACAGAAGCAGAAGTGAAAGAGACAGATGTTAATTTGAGAATACTATGCTGTTAGCTCTGCAAATGCAGGAAGGGGCCACAAGCTAAGGAAGGTAGGTGGCTTCTAGAAACTGGAAAAAGGAAGAAAAGGGATGCCCTCCTAGCGTTTCCAGAAGGAACAGCCATGTTGACACCTTGATTTTATGGCTTCTAATCTTCAGAACTAGAAGATGATGAATTTGTGTTGTTTTAAGCCGTTAAGTTTGTAATACACATACTGTTATATTGGCTAGTTCTGTCCAGTGAGAGCTCTTGGGAGATGCAATACCCCAATAGCAATGAGCACACCTAGCTGATAAATACCTTTCTCCATTAAAAGAAGCCATTGCTCTTCAGAGGAATGGCTGATTCAGGTCTGAAATAGAAAATACAAGACAAGCCTGGAATATATTTTCTTTTTTCTTTTCTTTTTTTAGACAGAGTTTCACTCTTGTTGCCCAGGCTGGAGTGCAATGGCACTATCTCAGCTCACCACAACCTCCACCTCCCAGGTTCAAGCAATCTCCTGCTTCAGCCTCCTGAGTAGCTGGGATTACAGGCATGCACCACCCCGCCCAGCTGATTTTTTATTTTTAGTAGAGATGGGGTTTTTTCATGTTGGTTAGGCTGGTCTCGAACTCCTGACCTCAGATGATCTGCTGCCTTGGACTCCCAAAATGCTGGGATTACAGCCATGAGCCACCACGCCCGGCCACCTGGAATATATTTGCATGTCAGAAAGCAAGAAATTATCAGCATGGTGAGGGCTTGTCAAAAGGACACAGGAGTCAGCTTGAAGAGGCTGCCATTGGACAAATGAGAGACAACTTGCATCAAAATAAATAAGAGTAACAGATTATAAACCATTGAATAAAATAGAGACACGAGTCCCTAATTAAATAAATTAACAAGTAAAAATTAAATGTTTGTTTAAGAATGGGACATTTTCAGATGATGGGTGCACCAAAATCTCACAAAGCACCACTAAAGAACTTAGGCATGTAACCAAATACCACCTGTACCCGAATAACTTATGGAAAAAAAATTTTTTTTTAAAAAAAGGACATTTAAGACCAGGCCGGTGGCTCACACCTGTAATCCCATAGCTTTGGGAGGCCAAGGTAGGCAGATTGCTTGAGCCCTGGAACTTGAAACCAGCCTGAGCAACATGGTGAAACCCCTTCTCTACTAAAAATACAAAAATTAGCCAGATGTAGTGGCATGTGCCAGTAGTCCCAGCTACGTGGGAGGTTGAGATGGGAGAATTACTTGAGCCTGGGAGGTTAAGGTTGCAATGAGCACCACTGCACTCCAGCCTGGGCGACAAAGCAAGATGCTGTGTCAAAAAAAAAAAAAAAAAAGAATGGGACATTAAGCTAGTTTTGAAGTATCACTCCACAAAATACTAATTAATTATTATACAAAAGGAAAGAAGTAGCTTTATAACAAAACAAATTGGCAGATAACATTTTAGTCGGGTGATCAGAGTGAATATTGTCAGTTATGGAGCAAATGAAAATAGTGTGCCATCTGATATGATGCGATGAGGAAAACACAGCATCCCCTCTGTGATATTCCTGCCAAAGATACACAACCTGAACTTAATCACGAGAAAACATCTGACAAAACCGAACTGACAGGCATTATACAAAACAACTGGTCCATATTTGCCAAAAGTTTTAAGGCCATAAAGCCAAGTAATATAACTGAGGAATTTCTCCAGACTGGAGAAGATTAAAGAGACATGACAACTAAATTGTCTGATTCTGAACTGAATCTTTTTGCTCTAAAGGCATTTGGCAAAACTTGAATGTGATCTGAGTATTAGATGGTAGTAATGTATTGATGTTAATTTCCTAATTTTGGTGGTTGTATTGTGGTTATATAGGAAAATAAAGTATTGAGGTATTATGAGGAATCAGGTTGGATTGGCAAATTACTGTCATGGTTCTGGAAAAAGAATTATACTGTATTTATAACTTTTCTGTAAATTGGAGGATATTTCAAAGATTTTTAAATATATATCATTAGGTCCCAAATCCTTTTCTTATACTATCAGTAAGTCTTCTCCCTTTAACCATTGATTCAGTTCTGTTAGTAGAAATGGATATTTCTCATTTTCTCCGGAATCAGAGCATCTTCAGGCCAGGCAACTTAATTGGAGGATGACCAGAGCCTGGGGATGACCAAAGTCTGGCAGGAGTAACCACAGCACTGATTGAATACTGGGTGGTGGGAGATGGTGAGGACAGGTAGGAGAAAATGGTTTTCAAAGGCTGTCAGAATGTTCTTGCTTCACTTTTTTTTTTTTCGTTTTGAGACAGAGTCTTGCTGGGATGCCCAGGCTGGAGTGCAATGGCGCAATCTCAGCTCACTGCAACCTCTGCTTCCCAGATTCAAGCGATTCTCCTGCCTCAGCCTCCGGAGTAGCTGGGATTACAGGCGCGTGCCACCACACCCGGCTAATTTTTGTATTTTTAGTAGAGACGGGGTTTCACCATATTAGCCAGGCTGGTCTTGAACTCCTGGCCTCAAGTTATCCACCTACCTTGGCCTCCCAAAGTGCTGGGATTACAGGCATGAGCCACTGCGCCCACTTTTTTTATTTCCTAACATCTGATTAAAATACCCAAGTCCACTGTGGAGTGTCAAGAGGAAAAGTTGAGTATCATCTGTTAGCGTGTTTGTTTTACAATCAATTTAATCTCTCCAGGGCAATCTATTATAAAAAAGGTAGACTGACCTAGTTCTTAGACTGTCACTGATTCTAAACCCCAGCTCTCCTTTTCTTTAGCTTTACTCAGCAGATTAATCCACTATTAATCCAGATTATTTCACTTGTGTATTTATGTGAACACACAAATTTGCAGCCCTTGGGCTGTACTCAGACAAGCCCAAGTGATATTTCAGGATTCAAAGAAATCTAGTATGGTGCAAAACACAGTTCGAAGTAGAAATCAGACTTGTCCGTGCACAAAAGGTGCCAAAAACATGCCACCTATTAAAATACATAAATGTCGTGTCAAAAAAAAAGCTATAAAAGATAGTTTGGGGACAATAAAGACATATAAATACGGACCCCATGTTGGAAATTAGGGAATGTTTTCTTTCTTTTTTTTTTTTTTTGAGACGTAGTTTTGCTCTTGTTGCCCAGGCTAGAGTGCAATGGCGCGATCTTGGCTCACTGCAGCCTCCGCTTCCTGGGTTCCAGCGATTCTCCTGCCTCAGTCTCCCGGGTAGCTGGGATTACAGGCACGCATAACCACGCCTGACTAATTTTTGTAATTTTAGTAGAGATGGGATTTCACCATGTTAGCCAGGCTGGTCTTGAACTCCTGACTTCATGTGATCCGCCCAGCCCGACTTCTCAAAGTGCTGGGATTACAGGCGTGAGCCACCGTGCCCAGCCAAAAGAGACTTTTTGAGAATTGTAGATGTCATCCTGTACTGCATACATTTTAGGAAGAATTTAGCTGTTTTTTGCCTATACCAGGTTTTTTCGGAGGGACTCAAAATCATTATGCTCCTACTTTTTTTTTTCTTTTTTTTCTTTTTTTGAGACGGAGTCTTGCTCTGTCGCCAGGCTGGAGTGCAGTGGCACAATCTCGGCTCACTGCAACCTCCGCCTCCTGGGTTCAAGTGATTCTCCTGCCTCAGCCTCCTGAGTAGCTGAGACTACAGGCGTGTGCCACCATGCCCAGCTAATTTTTGTATTTTTAGTAGAGATGGGGTTTCACCATGTTGGTCAAGATGGTCTCGATCTCCTGACCAAATGATCTACCCGCCTCAGCCTCCCAAAGTGCTGGGATTACAGGTGTGAGCCACCATGCCTAGCTTTTTTGCTTTTTTTTTGAGACTCGCTCTGTCACCCAGGCTGGAATGCAATGGTGCAATCTTGGCTCACTGCAACCTCTGACTCCTACTTTTTTTTTTTTTTTTTTGAGTCTTACTCTGTCACCTAGACTGGAATGCAGTGAGCAATCTCGGCTCACTGCAACCTCCGCTTCCTGGGTTTAAGCGATTCTTGCGTTTCAGCCTTTGGAGTAGCTGGGACTACAGGCGTGTATCACCACACCCGGCTAATTTTTTTTATTAGAGACAGGGCTTCCTCGCGTTGGTCAGGCTAGTCTTGAACTCCTGGCCTCAAGTGATCTACCTGCCTCGGCTTCCCAAAGTGCTGGGATTACAGGCATGAGCCACCACGGCCGGCCTATGCTCCTAGTTTTAAGACTTAACATTTAAATATTTTATGGGTATATTCCCTTCATCATCAGTACATCTAATACAAATTCTCTCTTCCCTGAAGGTAAGTGGGAAGTTAGATGGGGTGGTTTCCCTTCTTTTTCCTGCCAGTTAAAAAAAGCTTCTTATTTCCAAAGCATGTAGACTGTGCCTCCCAACAGATCTCAATGCCTTTCACAAGGCCTTTGCTCTTCTGCCTGCCCATAATACTCAGACAGACAAAAACAGATAATCACACACATAGGTTTCACTTGCCATTCGTGGCCCTCTTCAGTTGTCACGTCCTGGCTCCCTCAGGCACAATTAATTGCTTGGTTTCATGTCCTTGTAGCAACAGTTACCACTTTGTTAATTCACACAAATGTTCATCTGTCTTCCTCATAAGCTCTGAGCTCTTCAAAAGGAGGAACCATATATTATTTACTTTGCACAGTGACTAACACATAGTAAGTGCTCAATATAAGCTTGTGGGTGAAAGAATAAATAAGTGGATGAGTAAATGCCTTTGAGCTGGGGTCTGGGGAAGATCTAATGACTTCTAAGACCATGGGGGCTATCAGCATTTCTACTAGCCCCCTTCAGATCCTGATACTCAACCTTCAGATCTTGAACTTAATGCTATTGAACAGCAGCCACTCCGCATGAAATTAAAACAAAAAAATGTTAGAAGTATTTAAAGCCTAGGCCTTTTTTTCCTACCAAATTTCTCTTTTTTCACAGCTTGAAAATTGGAACTCTAATAGCCATGCAGAACATTCATCAAACGCTTCCACGGGACGATAAAAGTCACAAAATATTCACAGGGCACATATGGACCCTCCAGACAGTTGGTGTTGGTGACCAGGTAGAAGTATTAAACTCAGAAAAATCCATCTGGAAAGACAGGCATTTTAAAAATTATTATTATTATTATTTGAGACAGAGTCTCACTCTGTCACTCAGGCTGGAGTGCAGTGGCGTGATCTCAGTTCACTGTAACTTCTGCCTCCTGAGTTCAAGTGACTCTCCTGTTTCAGCCTCCCAAGTAGCTGGGATTACAGGGGCCTGCCACCACGCCCGGCTAATTTTTGTATTTTTAGTAGAAAGAGGGTTTCACTATGTTGGCCAGGTTGGTCTCAAACTCCTGACCTCAAGTGATCTGCCCACCTCAGCATCTCAAAGTGCTGGGATTACAGGCGTGAGCCACTGCGCCCAACCAGTAAGGCATTTTTTAAATCAAATGTCAGCAAACATTTATGCTAGGCTCTATTCTAAGGGATTTAGGTATAATATCACATTTAGATCTGCAGCAGTCCTATAACGTAGGGTCTATGATCATCCCCATTTTATAGATGTGAATGCTGAAGAATGGGGCAGTGAGAACACTCACCTAAGAGTCAGTCTGAATGAACCCAGTCCTGCCCTGGAGCCTGTGCTCTATACCACATTGGACATCGGAGTATCTGGCCATGGGCAGAGCTGCAAGACTCACCAAATATTAGCTACATATTATCAGCCATCTAGTCAGTCCACTGAAGGTTTAGATAGGCACACTGAGGCCCAGAGAAATGAATGACCTTACTTGAATTATATAGATTGTTCCCAGAAAAATTGGGCTAGAAACAGGATCCCTGGTTGCCAACCCAGTGTGGTGCCTTCTCCCATGACACAAGACCTTGCCTCTGGTCTTCTATTGTAAATCACATAGTGTTTATCATATGACAGCTGCAGGTTGGTTTAGGGGTAGTTAATGAAATTAGTCAGTGTTTTTCACAAATGGATCTCAGAGTGTCCATCCCACCCAGACAATTATGTTGAATTTGCTCAGGCTAAGTTAATATACCAGTAATAACTACTGTGAAAGAGATGAAAGCTAAAGGAGGAAAAGGAGGAGGAGGAGGAGGAGGAGGAGGAGGAGGAGGAGGAGGAGGAGGAGACAGAGATAGAGAAAAGATATTGAAGGCTGTTTCCCCCTCAGTTAGGTTCAGTTTTTTTCCCCCAGCTTTTAACAAAATGAGAGTCTCTTCTAGAATGTTAACACCTGCTAGATGTTATTAAATATCAATTTTCTAGCAACTGAACCATTGGACATTCTTGCCTAAGTGAAACAAACCCTGCTTGTGCTTCTCCATGGGTACAGAGCTTTAATTAAAGGCATGTGATTAAATATTTTTCAGTTAACTTAGAAAAGAGAGCCACAAGGTAGACAGACAGTGGATTAACTGAACTTTTTTAACTCTTGATCTTTCTGCATTTGTTTTCAAGTTCATTTGCAATTCAATTTGTTGTCACAAAGATTTTAGATTTTCCAGATTTAACATTACATTTGAAATTAAACATAACATAATCATGAATTCCAGATTTCTTAAAACTGGAATACTGGATACCTAACTAGCAATTTGCAGTTTTATTCTCTGCCCTCCACCCTTTCAGGCAACAGACAAGGTACTAACATGTTTCAGAAATTTGTTAACAGAGAAAACAGTAATTTGTGCTGTCATCTCCTAGGTGAAACAAACACCCCTGTGTCTTCTGTTCTCTCTAGGAAGGATGGAGGTGACCTCCTCCCTTAGAGGCCTCCTCCATACCAAGGGGAGGGAGAGGTTTCCCACCAAGTTTGGTGAGCTATTTAATTGAGACATGTAAAATGTGAATGTGGTCTGGGTGCAATGGCTTTTGCCTATAATCCCAATACTTTGGGAGGCTGAGGTGGGAGGGTCATTTGAGCCCAGGAGTTTGAGACCAACCTGGGCAATGTGGCAAAAACTCAGTCCTACAAAAAATACAAAAATTAGCAGAGCATGGTGGCACGTGCCTGTAGTCCCACCTACCAGGGAGGCTGAGGTGGGAGAATCACCTGAGCCAGGAGGTAGAGACTGCGGTGAGCCATGATCATGTCAGTGTACTACAGCCTGCGTAAAAGAGTGAGAACCTGTCTCAAAAGAAAAAAAAAAAGTGAATGCATTCATGCCAAATAAATGCCACCTGGTGAAATCCAGATTCTCTGACTCTTCCTTCAGAATCTATTTGCTCTTCTGCTGAAGAGGTTTCCCAGGATTTGATCACAGCCTGGTTGTCCCAGTATCAGAGAACCCAACCAACATATAACTATCAGAGCAATGACCATTGTTTGAGGGCCCACTGTGCACCCCAGGCTTACTGTGTTATCTGATTCAGTATCAGTGGATCACCTTCTTAGAAACAGGATTGTCGGGCTGGATGTGGTGGCTCATGCCTGTAATCCCAGCACTTTGGGAGGCCAAGGCAGGCAGATCACAAGGTCAGGAGTTTGAGACCAGCCTGACCAACATGGTGAAACCCTGTCTCTACTAATACAAAAATTAGCTGGGCGTGGTGATGTGCGCCTATAATCTCAGCTACTTGAGAGGCTGAGGCAGGAGAATCGCTTGAACCCAGGAGGTGGAGGTTGCGGTGAGCTGAGATCATGCCACTGCACTCTAGCCTGGGCAACAGAGTGAGACTCTGTCTCAAAAAAACAAAAAAAGAAAGAAAGAAATAGGATTGTCCAGGCTGAGGGCGGTGCCTCACACCTGTAACCCCAGCACTTTGGGAGGTCGAAGCAGGTGGATCACCTGAGGTTGGGAGTTCAAGACCAGCCTGACTAACATGGAGAAACCCTGTCTCTACTAAAAATATAACATTAGCTGGGCGTGGTGCTGCACGCCTGTAATCCCAGCTACTCGGGAGGCTGAGGCAGGAGAATCACTTGAACTCGGGAGGTGGAGGTTGCAGTGAACCGAGATCATGCCATTGCACTCCAGCCTGGGCAAGAGTGAAACTCCATCTCAGAAAAAAAAAAGAGAAGAGAAGAGAAGAGAAGAGAAGAGAAGAGAAGAGAAGAGAAGAGAAGAGAAAAAGAAAGGCAAGAAAAGAAAGAAATGAGATTGTCCAGATTGTCCAGTAAAATCAGGCATTTTTGTCCTGTCCAGGAAGTTCTGCTTTTACAGGTCAGAGAAAGAAAGAGGAGTTGGTTTACATCCACTTTCTCTTTTTGAGAAGAAAGTGACCCTCTAAACTGCCATACAGGCTATTTTGCTGGGAGCTCTTCCATTGCCTTTTTAAAATTTTTAATGTGCAGTAATCTTGACTCTTTAATGAGGGACCATCAGAAAGAACTTCCTAGCCAAGGTGTAAAGGGGCAGAGGTGTAGACCTTGTTCCAGGCTCTGCTGATTTCTTCCCCTGCCCCTCCTAGGCCTATCACAGGTTCAGGGCTGGTCAAATCTTGTCCCAAAACCAAAGATATCTGTCCCAGAAGACTTCTGAGAATGTCACAAGATTTCTAGTTATCAGAATCAAGGCCATCCAGGCCTCTTACTGAATCTAGATAAAAACCATCTAAATTGAGAACATTCTAGAAACTAAGACCAAGGACAGGATGATACTTTGTAACTATGGGAGGGAATATGGCTTCTTGTTTTTCAAGAGAAAGTAAAAACAAGATTTCTTGACGTTCTTTCCACTGAATGCTAAAGAAAACTTCATCGTTAGCCGTCTCCTCTCCCAAACATAAGGAATTGAACAAAACAGAATAGAAGACCCCTGTACTTCAGAAGTCTTTTTTCTCAGTGCTGCATGTTTCATGCATTACGAACTGAGGTTATTTTCTTCTTGTTAGGGTTTACATAGAACTGAGATAGCCATTAGATATTCTGATTATTAAAGAAGTTAGACAGGTTTTTTTTTTAAACTCTAAAGGGCCCTCTCTTAATTATTTTAAAAAGCTATTTATTACTGAATGCAGAGCATTGCCTTTGTCATTATAAAGAATTTAAAAAGAATGATAACTAATACAGTCGTATTTTTGAAGTTGTCTTCTAGTCCAGAAGAGAGAGGGAGAATAAACCAAGAATATGAAAAAGCAAGAAAAGCATTAAGTGTGAAGGGGTCTTTTAAAAACCTGTCTTAGGAGTGGTGGAAGGTAGTATTCTGTAGTGTTTCTAGAATTTCATTAATGAGCACATTGAGGATACAAATGATTAATAAGACACATTCTCTTGGCCTGAAGGATCTTCCAGGCAAGTGAGAAAGACAAGCATGTAAATCAATTGATTACAGTTAACTAGACAAGAGCTATAAGGAATAGAAATGACATGCTGTGAAAACTGAGAGAAGAGAATAACTAGGTCTTCTCAGGAAAATCAAGAAAGGCTTCACACAGAAGATAATATTTTAGCTAGGTCACCAAATGTGGTAGTTTTAAAATATGTTCACAAATTTTTAGATACTTTTCTTTTCAAGAGGTAGAACTTAACTCCCCTCCCTTTGAGTGTGGACTGGACTTAGTGACACTCAGCCTCCCGAGTAGCTGGAATTACAGGCACCCACCACCATGTTCGGCTAGTTTTTGTATTTTTAGTAGAGACAGGGTTTCAGCATGTTGGCCAGGCTGGTCTCGAACTCCTGACCTCAGGTGATCCACCCGCTTCGGCCTACCAAAGTGCTGGGATTGGGTGTGAGCCATGGCACTCGGTGTCAACTTCTTTGTGCTGTCTCCTAGTGACACTAATAGAAAATGGCAGAAGTGACAGTGTACTTCAAAGACAAAGTTATCAGCAATATTATGGTTCCCTGTTTACTCTCTTCCTTGGATCACTCACTGTGAAGGAAGACAGCTGCCATGTCATGAGGACACTCAAGCAGATCTATGAAGAAGACCACATGGCAAGAAAGTAAGGCCTCCTGCCCACAACAGCCACATGGGTGAGCCATCTTGGAAGTGGCTCCTCTAGTCCCAGTCGGGTTTTTGCATGACTGCAGCCTCAGCCAATATCTTGACTGCAACTGCATGTGAGACTGTGAACCAGAACCATACAGCTAAGCCACTCAGAATTCCCGACCCCAGAAACTGTGAGGTAATACATGTTTATCATTGGCTTAGATCACTACCTTTTGGGATAATTTGTTATGCAGCAATAGATTCCTAATACCCCAGATGAGTATCAGTTTGCTCTATTGGCAGGTAGGAGGCATCCAAATAGAAGAACTGAAAGGCTCCCAGTGAGTGGTTGAGTACAGCTGGACTGTAAGACATGTAGTTGTGACTCTTAAGCTTTTAAGTGTATTAGCAAATGCCCTAAGTATTCTTAAAAGTGGAATTTCCTTAACTTAATGAATAACGTTGGCTGGGTGCAGTGATTCATGCCTGTAATTCCAGCACTTTGTGAGGCCAATGCAGGAGGATCATTTGAGGCCAGGAATTCAAAACAGGCCTGGGAAACATAGTGACACCCCATCTCTACAAAAGAAAATAAAAAAAAGAATATCTTGGAATATGGCTACTCACTGCACTTTGGGGGAAAAAAATTTAAATTTTTTGCCATGATCTAAAAGCTACTTCTCTAGTTCATGCTGTGTTACAGTCCTCCTTGCTCACTACACCTGAGTCACACTGGCTTTCCTCATTCCGTGTCCCCTACTAGGAGTTCTGTGCACACAGCTGCTTCTGCTTAGATAGCTCTTCTCTTTACCTTCCCTCTGGCTGACTCCTGCTTCTCTTATAAGACACAGCCTGCGTGTGCCTTCAAGGAGACCCTTTTCTGACCGCCACAACTGTTATTCTTCTCTGTAGTGCTTGTTTGTTTCTTCCATCAGAGGAATCACTCTCTAAAGTCATGTTATTTATGTTATTTGTCTGTTTGCATGTTTTTGTCTGTCTTTCACTCCAGACAGTACATTCCACTATGCAGGGGCCACTTGTTTATTGCAGTATCTCCAACACATGACATAGTGCCTAGCATGTGGTAAGTGCTCACAAAACATTGATTATGGCTATCTTCCCCTTCCTCCTGTGTAGTAAAACCTTGATATTAGGTATTCCAGTTTGTTTTGTTTTGTGTTTTGAGATGGCGTGAGCCATCGCGCCCAGCCAGGTATTCCCGTTTTAAGACTATTTGTTGGCCAGGAGTGGTGGCTCACACCTGTAATCCCAGCACTTTGGGAGGCCGAGGTGGGCGGATCACCTGAGGTCAGGAGTTCAGCCTGGCCAACATGGCAAAACCCCATCTCTACTAAAAATATAAAAATTAGCTGGGAGTGGTGGTGGGTGCCTGTAATCCCAGCTACTTGGGAGGCTGAGGTGGGAGAATCACTTGAACCTGGGAGGCAGAGTTGCAGGGGGCTGAGATCGTGCCACTGCACTCCAGCCTGGGCACAGAGCAAGACCCTGTCTCAAAAAAAAAAAAAGTAGATTAAACATCTTGGCAGCAATACTTCACAGATACGAGGCTGTACTTCATACATACATATATATGTATGTAACTCACATGTATCATATGTATATATGTATGTATGTATATCAAGAGGTACATAATTTAGTGTCTTTCTTTGGTGATGACAAAATTGGTCACTGGGCTTAGGTGGTAACCCCCAGATTTCACCCTGTAAAGTTGTGTTTTTCCCCTTGAGACTGACTGCCAAGCCATCTAAGGAGTGATCTTTTGCCATCACAAATTGGAGACATAGTAATACCCCACCCATAAATACTTTAGCATATGTCATTAAAACGTAAGAACATTTTCCTTCATAGCTAAAATAAGATTATCTCACTGAACAAAATTAATATTAACCCCTTAATATCACCTAACATTCAGTCCATGTTCAAATTTTCTCCCAATTATCCCCAAAATGTCTTTTATATCTGGTTTTCCAAACTGGGATCTAAACCAGAGAAGCCAATTTTTAAATGATCATAGGGAAAACTTTAAAATGTATATTACCTTAGATACAGACTTTTCCTTTTAATTTCATATCTTATTCACTAGCTAAAAAGAAACGTTGGCCGGGTGCAGTGGCTCACGCCTGTAATCCCAGCACTTTGGGAGGCTGAGGTGGGCGGATCACGAGGTCGGGAGATCAAGACCATCCTGGCCAACATGGTGAAACCTCGTCTCTAGTAAAAATACAAAAATTAGCTGGGTGCGGTGGCATGCACCTGTAATCCCAGCGACTTGGGAGGCTGAGGCAAGAGAATCATTTGAACCCGGGAGGCGGAGATTGCAGTGAGCCGAGATCGCGCCATTGCACTCCAGCCTGGTAACAGAGCGAAACTCTGTCTCAAAAAAAAAAAAGAAACATTATTGCTGTCATTGCGGTAGGTGAATGTCATGTGCATGTAGTTAGGAAAGTTACAAATCCTGTTCTAAAATCTTTAACTGAACCGGGTGTGGTTCAGTTTACAGGCTCATGTCTGTAATCCCAGCACTTTGGGAGACTGAGGTGGCTGATCGCTTGAGTCCAGGAGTTCGAGACCAGCATGGCCAATATGGTGAAAACGCATCTCTACTAAAAATACAAAAATTAGTTGGGCGTGGTGGCACATACCTGTAATCCCAGCTACTCGGGAGGCTGAGGCACAAGAATCGCTTGAACTCTGGAGGTGGAGGTTGGAGTGAGCTGAGATCGTGCCACTGCACTCCAGCCTGAGCCACAGAGCCAGATTCTGTCACAAAACAATAAAAATTTTAAAAAAACTTTATCAAGCAGTTTTGGTGCCAAAAAATAAAATAAAATAAAATAAAATGTATCATAAATAACATTATATCCTCATGATTTTTAAGTCCTTACTAACGATAAAGAAATATTAAAATCACTATAAGATTGAAATATGTTCATTCATAAGTTGAGTCCAAGTAGTAAATCTTGCCCAGCGACTAAGAATCAGAAACAGAATCAGCTCCTTGGCCATAAGCACTATCTCAGCCGAAGAAAGAGGGAAACTAGTAGCTAGGTTCACACTAACATCAAGGATGAAAGAAATGATATCTTTCGACTTCTCAGTGAAGAGGACTCAGAGCTAAGGGCTTACAGAATCTCCTTTCTCTTTATAATGACACTTTAAACTTTCCATGCCTTCGCTCTGAGTCTTTCATTTTACTAAAAGAACAAAGAGTATTCATTTTCACATCACACTTTGCCCAGGTGTGGAAATTAACAAGTCAAAGTGATATTTCCAAGATGTGAAATCATGTGTCTTTCATCCCTTTGTACCCACAAAGTATTTGAGCTATGCAAAGACAATAAACTACAACTTTATTTCTTATCACATGTTTCTGATGAATAGCAGGGAAACATTCATGTTTTAAACTAGACTTTTCATTAAGTATTAGGACATGTGTTATTTAAATGAAGCAAGAAAATTTGTTCATAATTTTTTGTTTCTGTTTTTTCTTCTTTTTTCCTTTTTTGCGATGGAGCCTCACTCTGTCACCCAGGCTGGAGTACAGTGGCGCCATCTCAGCTCACTGCAACCTCCGCCTTCTGGGTTCAAGTGATTTTCCTGCCCCAGCCTCCCCAGTAGCTGGGATTACAGGCGTGTGCCATCACGCCCAGCTAATTTTTGTGTTTTTAGCAGAGACGAGGTTTCACCATGTTGGCCAGGCTGGTCTCGAACTCCTGACCTCAGGTGACCCACCTACCTCGGCCTCCCAAAGTGCTGGGATTATAGGCGTGAGCCACCGTGCTCAGCCTTGTTTCTGTTTTTTGGTCTGAACGTTGGTGGTCACTTGTTTGATCAGTAACACTGAAATATGTCATAATCATAACACTCCTTTTATATAGACACTCTAATCCCGAGACCACAAAAATCTTTATAAGAATCTGTTTGCCAGTAATATTGGTCACTTTGAAAATCACTTTGAAAGTAGGAAACCTGAAGACAGGAAATTGCCTGAACACTCAAAAGTACTCGAGTCAAGAAGCAAGTCTAAACTAAAACTAGGTCTTATCAGTCTTAGCCTTGGCCTGATCAAAGTCTGAAGGATTGACTTTAAATCTTAAAGACCCTTTGTCCTTCCTAGTCTCATGATATTGACCCAAAATATTTTGTGTACTTTATCACTAAGGTAGTGAGTTCTCACTTGATATGTAGACCATTTTTTCTATAACTATATGAAATATCTATACATAGATGAATCAATGGCATGGTTTACATGTGTGTTTGTTTTGTCTCTTTCTTTTTAGTGACTGGACACATCCAAGAGACAGAAGAGTCTATAATTAGGAACAAAAGAGAAATAGACATTGATCATTTTGATAATTGATAATTTATTGTTCTTTTCTCAGGCTACAAAGCTAACATATTTGTTGTACAAATTTTGAAAACCTAGGAAAAGCACTAAAAGGCAAATGCAAATTAACCATTTTCCTACTTCCCACTCTTAGAAAGAGCTACCATTATCATTTATTTATCTTAATAAACTCCTTATCATGCATGTACTTTTCACCCATCAGGTGGAATCTCCCTATCCCTAAAGACGTAGGTAAATTTGGCTCAAATCTCTTTCCAAAGCTGTGGAAAGTTCAATAATCTCCCAAACATTTCTGTAAATTCTTCCAGGCTGGGGGCAGGTGGGAGAGCGAGGGGAATTTGAAGAGGGCTGTCACAAGGCACCTTTAACTGATTTCTTGCCTCTACTGATTCCTGTACTCTGCTCAGGCAGTCTCTTTGTGGTTTACACTCACACACTACATGCAAGGCCCTGCTGCGTCAGACTTTAGGCTTGAGAAGATTTGAAAAGATGGAGAGAACAATAAAGGTTTATTGGCAATATAAACGACTTACAATTGAATATTTAATGTCCTGTTCTTAAACTCTCTTAGTTTCTTTTTGACAACTTGGACTGTAGCCTCTTGACATTTTGCTGGGCTCTTTTTACATCTTCACTGACCACCTTGAACCCGTCCACAACTCTACTCCAAAACACACCTCTTTCCATTTTGTAACACTAAGCTATTCAGCTTTATCTGTATCTCTAATTTGGAGTCCAGGGGCAGATTGCATAAGTTAAAATCCTGAGACTCGTTCTTGGGCAAGTAAACTCTCTAAGCCTCAGCCTTCTCATTTGTAAAATAAGAATGTTGACAGAACCTCCTTCACAGGCAAAGCACTTAGCTCATCTCCTAGCACACTGAGTACATGTGAGCTACTTTCGTTACTATTGAGAATATTTCATCTGGGCTATATAGAGCCTGGAGAACCTGTCTGGACTTCTGTTGAGTACCCCTTTCCAGTACCCAGAACAGTTACGTAAATGGAGAGTGAGGCTTTGATATTAAGAACACACAGTCTGGGGCCAGGCACCGTGGCTCATGCCTGTAATACCAGTACTTTGAGAGGCCATGAGGGATGAAACGCTTGAGCTCAGGAGTTTGAGACTAGTCTGGGCAACATGGTGAAACCACATCTCTACAAAAAATACAAAAATTAGGTCTTGCGCGGTGTCTCACGCCTGTAATCCCAGCACTTTGGGAGGCCGAGGCAGGCGGATCACGAGGTCAGGAGTTCAAGACCAGCCTGACCAACATGGTAAAACCCTGTCTCTACTAAAAATACAAAAATTAGCCAGACATGGTGGTGTGCACCTGTAGACCCAGCTACTCAGGAGGCTGAGACAGGAGAACTGCTTGAACCAGGAGGTGGAGGTTATAGTGAGCCAAGATCGTACCACTGCACTCCAGCCTGGGCAGCAGAGTGAGACTCCGTCTCAAAAAATAGTAATAATAATACAAAAATTAGCTGAGTGTGATGGCACGTGCCTATAGTCCCAGCTACTTGGGAAGCTGAGATGGGAGGATCACCTGAGCCCAGGAGGCAGAGGTTGCAGTGAGCATTGATTGCACCACTGCACTCCAGCCTGGGTGACAGAGTGAGACCTGTCTCAAAAAAAAAAAAAAAAAAAAAAAAAACCAAAAACAAAAACCAAGAAAACACATAGTCTGATGCTGGAATGCCTGTCAACTATAACTGGGGTACAAGATGTTTATTAGGGATCAACACCTGTGGAAGGAAGGGGAAGGAAGCAGGATTGGGCTGAAGCAACCAACCATCCTGGTTTGTATGCAACTGAGGGTTTACTGGGGCAAGGAGTGTTCAGTGCTAAAATCGGGAGACTACTGAGTAAACTGGGACAGTAGTCACCCTCATTGAGGAAACTGGGTTATAAAGCCTTTGAAGGAGAATCTGGACACTGAGGATCTGGACAGTGCATCTCTGTGTCTAACAAAAGCGCCAGTTTGTGCCTGGGTTTCCTCATCTGCAAAATGGCGATAACAATGGTGAATGCCTGATTGCATTGTTGTGAAGGTTAAATAAGTTGATATGTGTAAAGTGATTAGAGCTGTGCCCACACAGTAAGCTCCTAAGTATTAGCTATCTCGCCAGATCAAGTGTCCTCCTATCAGATCCTGAAATTCTTGATCGTTGGTCTCCTTTGTCCAGCCACCACACTAGTGTTCATCATTACCTCAGTCTGGTTGTGATGTACAACCAGACTGATTACATTTGCATTCATGCCTGTTTCTTGATTACAGCCAGAAAAACTGGGGTAAGAGGGTCTTCCATTTCCCTCTCACTCCCAGATTTTGACTGATTCAGGAGACCCCCTCAACTCCTTGTGCTATCCTATTTCCATTATTGAATAATGGAAATAATTAAGTGAGGAGAAAAGTGACACAGAAGTAAGGGCAGAATAAAAAAATTTATTTTTATTTTATTTTTTGAGGTCGAGTCTCGCTCTGTCACCCAGGCTGGAGTGCAGTGGCACAATCTTGGCTCACTGTAACCTCCGCCTCCCAGGTTCAAACGATTCTCCTGCCTCAGCCTCCCAAGTAGCTGGGATTACAGGCATGTGCCATCATGCCCGGCTAATTTTGTATTTTTAGTAGAGACAGGGATTCTCCATGTTGGTCAGGCTGGTCTCGAACTCCACCCGCCTCGGCCTCCCAAAGTGCTAGGATTACAGGTATGAGCCACAGCACCCAGCCTGAATTTTTAAGTTAAAAGTAGCTTCAAAAAATTTAAAAAAAAAAAGGAAGCATGAGACTTTGGAAGCCAGAGGGGGATGCATAAAAGGCAGAGGGACTAAAGATCATTTTTAGCCTGGGTAACTTCTGTGATTATGAAGCTGATGAAATAAACGATCCTCACTCTGACTTCTCTTTTCTCCAAAATAAACCATGTCGTGTAATTCTATCAGGTGATCACTGGTTGTTTGTTCCTTCATTCTGAAGAAGCTAAAGCTACTAAAAGTCATGTGAATCACTTTATGAGCAAAAGCAGGAAACAGCACTAGGTTAAAATTTGGAGTATGACATTTTCAGTATGAGAATACTTCCCTCCCTGAAGAGCTGGACACAAATTACTTTTTATAGCAGCCCTTGGCTTTTCATCTAGCCAGGAGGAAAGTATGAGGTAGCAGGGTTCCACACCCTTTTACCTGGATGACATCCCTCTGTGTCATTTAAACAGATGCTACTTAGAATAAGGAGGTGGGTTATTTACTCTCTATTCTCATCACCTGAACTAAAGCAAGCAGGCGAACAAGCCAAGCAAAAGAGCAATCTTAGAAGTCATTTTATAAAATGCCTAGACCTCTTTTGGCTTGTTCTTCTGTTGAATTCCAAGCATTATTTGTCTAGGTTCCCTTGCCTGAACTGTTGGCACAAGAGGTGCAATTTTATCCTTGAAGCAGGGTGTTCCTCGGGCACTGAGCCAGTGCAGTTGGCTCATTCACTTCCTTCCCTGCTATGTTTCTTCAGGGCTTTCTACACGTCAGAAGCCTATTACACAATGATTCAGAAGAGGATACAGGAAGTATTGTTCCTACTGTGACACTGGCTGCTCACCTCTCTCTAGCCCAAACTGGTTTACTTCACCAAGGAAGCCACAGAGTTTTCTTCATTTCAATTTCTTTCTGATTTCACAGTTACCCATGATGGAAATCTGAAATAGAAAGGACTTCGGCCAGGTGCAATGGGCTCAGCCCTGAAATCCTAGCACTTTGGGAGGCCAAAGTGGGATGATTGCTTGAGCTGAGGAGTGTGAGACCAACCTGGGAAACATAAGGATACCCCTGTCTCTACAAAAAAATAAAAATAAATTAGCCGGGCATGGTGGCACACACCTATGGTGGCACACACCTATGGTCCTAGATACCAGGCCGCTGAGGTAGGAGGATCACTTAGACCCAGGAGGCTGAGGCTGCAGTGAGCTGAAATCAAGCCGCTGCACTCTAGCCTGGGCAACAGAGTGAGACCCTATCTCAAAAAAAAAAAAAAAAAAAAAGTCAAAAAAGAAAAGGCATGGTGGCTCACACCTGTAATCCAGGCAGTAGTTTGGGAGGAGGAGATGGGTGGATTACTTGAGCCCATAAGTTTGAGACCAGCCTGGGCAACATGGCGAAACCTCATTCCTACTAAAAAATACAAAAAAATTAGCTGGGCATGGTGATGCACACCTATAGTCCCAGCCACTCAGGAGGCTGAGGTGGGAGGATCACCTGAGTCCAGGAGGTCAAGGCTACAGTGAGCCATGATTGCACCACTGCACTCTAGCCTGGGCGGGCCACAGAGTGAGACCATGTCTCAAAAGAGAAAGAATAATTTGAAGAGAGAAAAAAAAAGAAGGACTTCCATGTCCTCTTTGTGGGGAAAGCGATTAGGACTTTTGCAGCTTCTGATGGAGAGCCTGGGACATCTGTCATGCAGGGCTGCTTGTCTGATTTCCACTATCCATGTTGCTGAACTTCTTTTGTGCAGGTGGCCCAGCTAAGCCCTGTCCTAAGGACAGGCAGATTCATGTGTTTCCCTAGTGGAGGTGTTGATGTGCATCACTGCAACCTTTCTCCCTCTCCTGGTTCTTCTCAAGAACCAGAGCGCACAGTTCTAAAATCTCATGATTTGAGGCACCTGGCCCAGGTTAGGGATGCCTACTCTGCATCTCTTTCCAGGAATCATGCAGACACCTTGATCTCAGAGCCCACCCAACTGTGTGAACCATTCCCAGGAAGCCTAAAGATCCTGTTTCTTTGTAATGAGCCAGACCTGCCTGTCCTTACAGGCATCTCCACACAGGCTCAGGGTTCTGATCAGAACAGTAATGGGCCAAAGGGGACCTGCACTGGAAATTTGTCCGCAGAATCATGACAGGGGATGGTCTCTGAGTAGAAAGCCTGCCAGAAACCAGAGGTAAGAGAAAGAGGGAGCTGCAGGTTCAGACTTCCCCCTTCTATCATGCGACTCGAAGATCCTCTTACCAGCTGGAGGGGTGCCCAGCCCAGCCTCTCATTCAAGGACGCAGGAGATAAAATGGCTGGGTTGGTGTTTAAGCAAATGATTCACTCACCTTTTTATAATCAGGAGGACACAGGAACGTTTTAGTCTTCCATACATTTTGTACTTTATCCTTACATTCTATTGATTAAAATGAGAAAAATGAAAAAGAAAGCACAAATCTGGGAAAATTCTTTCATATGCTCCAGACTCAAATTTATTTTATGCCCATAAACCAAAGTCATCTTATCTCAGAACTGCTTGAGCTTTATAATCAATGCATTTTTAAGGTTTCACATTGACTATACCTATACCATGAGACTTCTTATATCCTATAAAGATGATTGGATAAATTCAATATATTTTTCCCTCACTGCCTCTTTTTTTCACTCTCCACTTTTAATATAACCACTGCTAAATGATCTGACAATCAATTTCATATACATAAAAACATGGTGCTTAGGGGTGTAGGGGAGGAAGACATGCGTAAGAAGGTGTGCTGGCAAAAGACACGCTGTGTCAGTTCCCTCTGGATGTTTTGTAAAACTGGTTGTGAGAAAATGTAAGAGAGGGTAGACACGGCATGACAGTGATGGAAACAGGCAGTGATGAAGGAACCATCTCCCTGAAAGCCAGCTATCTTTCAAGTACATCCTGAGTCTTGTTTCTCCTCCACATCTGCTATTCCTCCTCATGTAGCTTGCCTTCCTACCACATCCTCAAGATTTGTCTCTTCTCTCATCTAAGGTTCAGCTAGAGATACGAAGAGTAAACTGAGATCCTCAGATACCTTTTCCACATCAAAACTCCCCAGAATGTATCTTTAACTTGGAATCAAACTTAAAGGGCTTACCTGCCTTCCCTGTAAATTCTTTTGGGCCATTTGGGCAGCTTGTGAAATCTGTCCCTCAGAACACTGCTGGGTGCCTCTGTCACATTCACCAGTTTTTCCTTTCTTTGTCCTTTGATGAATTTTGAAAAATGTCCAAGGGTTCACTATACAAGGGGCAAACCATGTTTCCAAAAGACATCATAAAACCAAACCAAAAAAAAAAAAAAGCAAAAAAAAAAAAAAAAGGAACTCTTGTACCTACAGAATTCTGAGACATTTTTGGTAATTTTTCTAGATAAGAGATTTTTAAATGCTATATGCAGAACTCAATCCGTGGACATAATATTGCTTTATGATCTCGTAAGAACCATAAGCTGGAATTGTTAAAATAAATTCAGGTGGACAGATGCCAAATGACAAAGCTGGGGTGGAAAGTGGTGGTAAAGAGGGATTTTTACTGCTCCATTTACTCACAGAAAAACTCCACCCAATAATTTCTGCAAAGCAAGACTAAAATACACTGAATCCTCTGCTGATCTCTAAAATCTTGAGCTTCTGCATTAAGGTGAGGGAAATATCCTGATTGAAGTCATTAAAATAAACACTGGTACAAGTGCCCAGAGAAAGCTGGCAGTGGTTCTGCTGAGAAATTCCCTAATTTGTTCCATTTTCCTTCAGTGCTTGTGCTGACATTCTGAATCTACTTGCCAAATAAGTTCTGTTAATAGACAAATACTCTGAGGTGTAGGGGAAGAAGACTTGTGTAAGAAAGTATTCTGGCAAAGGCACGCTGTGTCAGCATAAATTTTATAGGACAAGTTGACTGTTTTAGGCCATACTTTTCTAGTTGTTGAAAAATACCATTATAACAACATCTGTGAAACATTGAAAAATAAAAATAATGCTTCAGAAGTCCACCAGCTTGATCCTAAACTGTTCTGACTGGCTTGAACGATGACTAGGTACAGCCAGTGATATCTATTTGCAGATGTCAATTTGTATGACATGACTTGCCTGAGGGAAGAGAGAGGAGCCTGTGAATTGGAAAAAGAATAAAGAAACAAAAAAGAGCCGGGGGCAGTGGCTCACGCCTGCAATCCCAGCACTTTGGAAGGCCGAGGCGGGCGGATCACGAGGTCATCTTATGGAGACCATCCTGGCTAACACGGTATAACCCCGTCTCTACTAAAAATACAAAAAAATTAGCCGGGTGGGGTGGCGGGCTCCTGTAGTCCAAGCTACTCGGGAGGCTGAGGCGGTAGAATGGCGTAAAGCTCCGGGAGGCGGAGCCTGCAGTGAGCCGAGACTGCGCCACTGCACTCCACCCTGGGCGACAGAGCGAGACTCCATCTCAAAAAAAAAGAAGAAAGAAAGAAAAAAGAAAAAAGAAAATAAAAAGGCCGGCGCAGTGGCTCACGCCTGTAATCCGAGCACTTTGGGAGGCCAAGGCGGGCGGATCACGAGGTCAGGAGATAGAGACCATCCTGACTAACACGGTGAAACCCTGTCTCTACTAAAAATATAAAAACAAAAATTAGCCAGGCGTGGTGGTGGGCGCTTGTAGTCCCAGCTACTCGGGAGGCTGAGGCGGGAGAATGACGTGAACCCGGGAGGCGGAGCTTGCTGTGAACCGAGATGACGCCACTGCACTCCCCCCTGGGCGACAAAGAAAGACTCTGTCTCAAAATAATAATAATAATAATAATAATAATAAATAAACAAAAAAGATAGCACCCTATTTGATTCCTTAGCTCATTCCCAGTACACACTTCTGAGCCCTAGAGACAAAAGGGCTTCATATAGTTGTTAAAGGAAGCAGTTTTATGAGAGACATCTGTAAGGCAAATCGGCCTACATTGTGGTGCTGGGTCGAGGGGTGACATGGAGTGAAAGCATTAGGAGGCAGCACACATTTATCATGGGCATCAGTCTCGTAATGCTTGGTACTGACATAGGTATGGACCTGCAAATGGCTTCTTGGGCCACAGCCAACAACATAGGAGGCAAAAGAGAGGAATATGAGAGAACTGTTTGTGAGCACATACAAGATCATCCTTGGGGATTCTGGGAGAGACGTCGGGTGAGGCCAGAAAACCTGCATCATGTAGGTTGAAACAAGAGCCAGTAAAAATTAGGATTTGTCATTAATGTGACCAAATTGGCCAGGCACGGTGGCTCACGCGTGTAATCCCAGCACTTTGGGAGGTCAAGGCAGGTGGATCACCTGAGGTCAGGAGTTTGAGAACAGCCTGGCTAACATGGTGAAACCCGTCTCTACTAAAAATACAAAAAACTAGCTGGGCATGGTGATGGGCATCTGTAATCCCAGCTACTCAGAAGGCTGAGGCAGGAGAATCACTTGAACCCGGGAGGTGGAGGTTGCAGTGAGCTGAGATAGTGCCACTGCACTCCAGCCTGGGCAAGAAGAGCAAAACTCCATCTAAAAAAAAAAAAAAAAAAAAAAAAAAAGTGACCAAATTTATATCTACAGGCTGGGGAAACATGATGAATGAGAAAAATAAATCACTTTTTTTTCTTTTTTTCTCGAGATGGAGTCTTGCTGTGTCGCCCAGGCTGGAATGCAATGGCAAAATCTTGGCTCACTGCAACCTCTGCCTCCTGGGTTCAAGCGATTCTCCCACCTCAGCCTCCAGAATAGCTGGGATTACAGGCACCCGCCATCATGTCCGGCTAATTTTTTGGTATTTTTGTGGAGATGGGGTTTCACCATGTTGGCCAGGTTGCTCTTGAACTCCTGACCTCAGGTGATCCTCCCACCTCGGCCTCCCAAAGTGCTGAGATTACAGGCATGAGTCAGTGTGCCTGGCCCACTTTTAAGTCTTCCAGCCTAATGTAAAATCATGAATGCAGGTATATTGTTCAAGATTTTTGGTTGCAAACAACAGAATCTCCACTCTTACTAGTTTAAAAATAAAATGAACCAGGCATGGTGGCTCACGCCTGTAATCCCAGCACTTTGGGAGGCCGAGGTGGGTGGATCACCTGAGGTCAGGAGTTCGAGACCAGCCTGGTCAACATAGCGAAACCCCATCTCTACTACAAATACAAAAAGTTAGCTGGGTGTGGTGTCTTGTGCCTGTAGTCCTAGCTACTCAGGAGGCTGAGGCAGGAGAATCACTTCAATCAGAGAGGCAGAGGTTGCAGTGAGCTGACATTGCACCACTGTACTCCAACCTGGGTTACAGAGTGAGACTCCGTCTCAAAAAAAAAAAAAAAAAAGAAAGTATTAAAGGGTATTAGATAGTACATAGACTGTCTGGAAGGGCCAGAGAATCATGTAATGGGTTACCTGGCAGAAAGTTATATACAAATCATACTGCTGGACTGTTATAGAAGAGAATGCCAGTGGCGTTGGCACTGTGGCTGCACTAACTCTCTGCTGGGGGTACCAACACTGGTGCTGGGCCATTTCTGTGCCACTGGCAAGCTCCATAGCTTCACCAGAAAACAAATTCTGCATGACACCTGCTTTCTCATGGTTTTATCTTCTGCATTCAGTGTTGCATGGCTACATCTGATTGCAGAAACTAGGTCACATGCTTGTACCTTGGCCGCAAATAAGACTAGAATAGAGAGTTCTAGTTTTACCTTGAAAAACAGAACTCAAAATGTAGAAATTCCCTTGATATGGGAAGGGCTTTTAAGAGACAATAAGAAGCCACAAACATAAAAAATGTCTACTAGGGCAGGCACAAGATGATTAGGCCACCAAACCCTTGAAAAGCAGCAGGAGGCCAGTGTTTGCAAGGAGACTTCTGTTCATGATTGGAACAGAAAACAGTCATAAAAGGATTTTTCTGTAACAACAACAACAACAAAAGGCTTACAGGAGGCACTCAATCTATAAATTGTTTTTTTCCCACCAAATGCAAGGAGAGATTCAAGGTGTCTCCCTCTCACCTTGGCTTTGGCAGGTATTCCCAGAAATTTTGCAGACATTATTAGCACACTGAAGGACAGTCATATCTCCACCTTGACACAGATTTGGAAAAGAGTAGGCGGAAAAAAATGAAAGCAATTTAAATGTAGTTTTAACATTTGTGTGGTGCAAAGCAAAAGATCTCCATAGCAGACTTTAAGTAACTACAGACAGACTGAGACAGACAGAGAGACTGAGAACTCTATCATTAGTGGGTCCCATCAGTTGGGAGTGCTATGGACTAGCACAGAAGTAGATCAGCACAAGGCACAGAATCTGGACAATATAGGAACAAATTCTGGAACTGAACTAGGACAGTGACATTACCTTAGCCAAAATCCTCTAAGGCAGAAATTCTCAATAGATTTTATCTTATGTACCAAGATCCATGGTTGTGGCAACCTCAATTACCTTGTTAAAGACTGCCAAGGGGCCGGGCGCAGTGGCTCACACCTGTAATTCCAGCACTTTGGGAGGCCGAGGCGGGCAGATCACCTGAGGTTGGGAGTTTGAGACCAGCCTGACCAAATGGAGAAACCCTGTCTCTACTAAAAATACAAAATTAGCTGGGTGTGGCGGCACATGCCTGTAATCCCAGCTACTCAGGAGGCCACAGCAGGAGAATCGCTTGAACCCCAGGAGGTGGAGGTTGCGGTGAGCGGAGATCACACCGTTGCACTCCAGCCTCCAGCCTGGGCAACAAGAGAGAAACTCTGTCTGGAAAAAAAAAAAAAAAAAAAAGACTACCAAGAAAAATGTCCTTATGTAAACCCATTTTCACATGGTTGATACTTACAAGGTTGATAACTTACAATTTTGTATTCTGCCTTTTTCCTCATTCATTGAATCAAAAATGTCTTTTCATGTTGTTTAATCTTGTTAGTTATCCCTTTTAACATCTGCATAGTATTCCACCAGCTGATGCACTCTAATTTACTCAACCATTTCTCCACTATTTTATACTAGGATTAGCTCTAATAATTTGAGAAAGGTAAGTACAATTTTTACGCTTTTTTTTTTGTCTTTTTATTTTTCTTCCTTTTTGTGGAGAACGGAGTCTTCCTATATTGCCCAGGCAGGTCTTGAACTCCTGGGCTCAAGCTATCCTCCCGCCTCTGCCTCCCTGAAAGCTGTGATTATAGGCGTGAGCCGCCGCTCCTGGCAAGAAAGGTAAGTAGAATTTTAAAAATAAAGTATTTCTGTTTTCTAAATAGATTAGCACAGAAATAGTACCTGAGCTTTTTACGGATATGGTCATGTCAACCTTGGGCCTGTAGAGATTCCACAAGTACCTTTAAAGGAAAAGTGGCTTTATGAGAAATCAGGCTCCATACTTTCTTGGGAACTTTAAGCAGAAAGACTTTAGGAAGTCCTGACATATGTTCCCAGGGTGGCAACTACATACTACGATAAGATCTCTCTTCCTGAACTGAGTATCTCTAAGATATCCTTGGGGAAAGAGACCCAGAATGGGGCTGGCTCCCATTTGAAGTTCTGAAAACCACTCACCTTGAAAGCTCAGTCTTTGGAGTCTGGATAATTAGTGGAGAGAATGCAGAGAGCTGCTCAGCCTGTTGTGGGTTTTGAGATAAAACCTCAATTTCCATAATCGTCATAAAGAGCAGAATAGTTTTTCTACCCCAAAATATATCCAATATGAATTGTGAAGTGTCTTAGGAAGAATTTGCATGCAAGGAACAGAATTCCACTAACTCAAATAAAAAAAGGGTTGATTGAAAGGCAGAGGTTATTATGGGGTCACAATAAGCCAGCGCTGGAGATACAGCTGCTGGGCATTATAAGACCAAGAAGGGGATTATGCAGATTTTATTACTCTCTCTCTCTCCTCTGCCTTTCGAGGTACATGGCCTCTCTGTTTGACTCCGGGTGTCGGTCTGCCCCATCTTTGTGCTCTTTTGTTTGCACACGAGTTTTTTTCTGCTGACTCATGGTTTCTCAGCTTCCCTTCACTGTGGCTAGCATGAGGTTTCGGCCTGCTATGGCAGGCCAGCTGGGCATGACCTTGCAGCTTGGCTCCACATAGCTAAATGACTCAGCCTCTTTGTCCCTATTCCAAATTCCTGGGAGAGAATTCGATCAACCCAGCTTGAGTCAGATGTCTACTCCGAGGTCAGTAACTGAGACTGGTGGGGCACAGTCACATGGCAGGTAGTACTCTCCCTTCCAAGTCAGGAGTGGGGCAGAGTCTCCAAGGCAGCATATGGGTAGGGAGGAGGGAACATTTGACATCTCTGGGGCAGATATGGGGCTGAGAGAGGCATGCACGGTTGTGATAAAATAAAAAATAAAAAATAAAAAAAAAAAGCATGGGGTTTGGAGAAAAAAAAATCTGCCATTTCATAGTCATGAAACTATAGACAACTTTCCTAATCTTCCAAAGACTCGTGTCCTTAATATGTAACCTGAACAAAATGACCTCACAGCTCTCAGGATCTATTACTGCTATTTTCATTTTAGGAATCTCATAATGTAAGAAATGACCAACTCTAATAGCAACAATTTGGCAGGTTTTATGTGAACAAACATTGAAAAAATTGTCTTTGCAATAAGTCCAATGGTGTATTATTACCAACATTACCATTACTGTAAACATTTTTGGAAGGCTGCTAACATGTGCTAACAATGTTGAAGTCCCCAGCTGGGCATTCAGCAAATGTTTCTTGCTTAGGGGGGAATTCTAAAGGAAGAGGAAAGCAGACCTTCCTTTGAGGTTTGCCTGTCAAGGTGTTAGAGGCTTGAAAAAGTAATGTGGTGAATAGATGCCTCCATTTCAACAGATGATTCACTCAGTTCTAATGCTGAGGGTGAGCAATGCTCTAAAATGCATTATTGGTGAACTGCTGCAAATAAAGAAAAAAAACTATGTGAATTGAAATTTCTATCTACGCCAAATTAATACAGCTATCCTACAGTGTATGAAACTGAGGCATTCCTGTAAAGTTGTCTACAAAGCAAGATTAATTTTTCCCCATTGAAATCCATTGTGGCATTGAATGTTTAGCATGTTCCTATGAAGAAAGGAAAGATCCAAAGGGAAACACTTAGAAAAATAACAATTATCCTGGTGAGGATCTTAATTTCTCAACCTACCCAAGTTTCTTTTAAAAATTTGAGCATCTGGCTGGGTGTGGAGGCTTATGCCTGTAATCCCAGCACTTTGGCGGTGGGGGGCGGGATGGGGAGGCGGGTGGATCACGAGGTCAGGAGTTCGAGACCAACCTGGCCAACATGGTGAAACCCTGTCTCTACTAAAAATACAAAAATTAACCAGGTGTGGTGGTGCACGCCTATAGTCCCAGCTACCCAGGAGGCTGAGGCAGACGAATTGCTGGAACCCAGGAGGCAGAGGTTGCAGTGAGCCAAGATGGCACCACTTCTCTCTGGCCGGGGTGACAGAGTGAGACTCCATCTCAGAAAAAAAAAAAAAAAAAACAAAGAAAGAAAGAAAAAAATCTGAGCACCCATACAAACCCATGTTTGATAGCAAGTAAATATGTTTCTGGAATTACCCTAGGCCACCTCCAGTTTCTCAGCTGGACATCTAGATCTTCCTATATCCAAACCCTCACTCGGTTGCATACCTCATTTCTCATCATTTACCTGTCTGTTCTTTTCATATATAAATGTAAAAATATATTATTTTTGGCCTTGGCTGAAGAGTTAAATTTGATTTAATTAAGTTCATTAATTCATTTATAGTAGAAGAGAAAGGCCCTTGGGTTGTAGGTAAGCCAAATTCTTCAAATAGGATGGTCCTTAGGCCATGCGTAGTGGCTCATGCCTGTACTCTCAGCACATTGGGAGGCTGAGGCAGGAGGATCACTTCAGGTCAGGATTTAGAGCCCAGCCTGAGCAAGGTAGTGAGACACTCCCCCATCTCTACAAAGAAGTTTTAAAAATTAGCTGGGCATGGTGGAATGCATCCTACTTCCAGCTACGTGGAAAGCTGAAGCAGGAGGATTGTTTCAGCCCAGGAATTTAAGGTTGCAGTGAGCTATGATCATGCCACTGCACTCTAGCCTGGGTAATAGAGTGAGAAAAAAAAAGGATAGCCCTATGTACTCTGTGGTGCTAGGAGAAGCTGACTTTTCTCTTGTACAACCTAGAGAGCTCCTTTTAATAAGCCCAGGTCCTGGGCAGGGGCAGACTTTATTGCCACCTGCTATGCCTGATTGTTCCTGGGACAATATTGGATTTTTTGTTTTCCTTCTTTAATTTTAAAATAGTCGATATTTTCCTTTCACATATGAAATCTGTACTCTTTTTCCCCCAAAAAATTGAATCTCTTACTGCTTTTCTTCTGATTATAAAAGTAATTCATGTTTTTAAAAAAATTCAATAATATGAAAAGGGATAAAGTGGAAAGTGAAAAGTTCCCATAATTCCATTCCCAGAGGTCATAATTATTAGTTTCATATGTTTTTTTCATATCAGATGGGTAATATGCCAATGTTGTAACAAGGTTTGAGGGTAGCATATCTTACACATATGTGGGATCACCCAATCATCTTGCTCATGAACTACAAAAGGATCTAATATGTATTCTTTCAGATACATATTACACACACACAAATATATATGTGTGTGTATACATATATGTATGTACTCCAAATATACTATGTATAGTACATAATATGTACTCTATATGTTAACAAAAATTGGGTCATATTATCTACTCTTTTCTGTGCCTTGCTTTTTTTTTTTTTCTGAGATAGAGTCTTGCTCTGTTACTCAGGCGGGAGTGCAGTAGCATGATCTTGGCTCACTGCAATCTCTGCCTCTTGGGTTCAAATGATTCTTGTGCCTCAGCCTCCCAAGTAGTGGGACT
Source organism: Macaca fascicularis (assembly GCF_037993035.2). NCBI lineage: Eukaryota > Metazoa > Chordata > Mammalia > Primates > Cercopithecidae > Macaca > Macaca fascicularis. The sequence continues at coordinate 87,615,840 of NC_088378.1, forward strand.
ACAGGTGTGTGCCACCATGCCTGGCTAATTTTTGTATTTTTAGTAGAGACAGAGTTTCACCATATTACCCAGGCTGGTCTCAAACTCCTGACCTCAAGTGATCCACTTACCTCTGTCTCCCAAAGTGCTGGGATTACAGGCATGAATCACCGTGCCTGGCTTTTTTTTTTTTCCCCCTACAGTTTGTCATATACTTCTTACATACCGATCCGTCTTGTTCTTTATAATTTTCATAATGGTCTCTCAGTATTATTTTGTACCATAACCTCTACCCTCCACTGAAAGGCATGTATGATGTTCTAAGTTTTTCTTAAATACTAAAATACGGCAATAAACATATATGTAGATATATGCCTGTGCATGTTCTGATTATTTCCTTAGGATAAATTTGTGTAAGCAAAATAACTTGGTTAAAGCTTATGCACATTTAAAATATTAAAACATAATGCCCAACAGTACACCAGAAAAATCATATCACCTTCCTCTCTTAGCAAGTTTCCTTCAGTTACCTTTGTTTTTCATTGTTGCCAATCTGATAGTCCAAAAAAAATTAGTACCTTACATTGCTGTACTAATTTGCATATCTTTGAATATTAGTGAAGATGAGTATCTTTTCAAGTGTTTGTTAGCCATTTGGTTTTCTTCTTCTGCAAATTGTTTGAAATTATATGTCTGTACTACTCAATCTGTTTAATCCTCCCATCCCATATATATGTACATTTGGTTGAGAGTATCAGGGGCCGGTGTGTGATAGGAGCCGGGCTAATAAATTCCCTCATCTAGGAATTTGAATTGGAGAATAGGGCACCTCTAGTCTGCTGTATTTAAGCCAGGAAATCATGCAGTGCTGTCTGGGTCAACCATTTTTTATCATGTACATCATAAAGAAGAGAAAGTAGGTCTGCAGAATGAAAAGAAACAGGGATACCTTGGAAGCAGAAGAGATGAGGGCTTGTGGCCTTGATCACACCCTTTCTCCAGGCCTGTGAGAAAGTTCTGTGTCCTTAGGCTAGTTTGACTGGATTTCTGTTAAGATAAGCAGTGTCACAAGTTTTCTGCATAGGAATATTAGGGTGGAGAGGGAGGAAATGGTTTTGAAAGAATATTCCGATCTTTATTTTCCTCCCTCCTAGTTCCTAAGAAGCCCAAAGAGCCCTAAGAAATCTGTGATCCCAACCTTTGAGGCAAGCCGAAGCAAAAAATTGCACAATGGACCAAATGTGTCATCACTGTACTAGTCCTTCAACTTGTTCTTCTAGGATTCCCCATCTGATCAGTTGCCACTCAGCTCCCTGTCAGCCTGATCTCAGTACTGCAGTGTTACCATAGTATTGGCTCTGTTTATTGAGCACTCACTATATAATTGCTAAGTGCTTTGCATACATTAATTATTTGACCATAGTGCATATATTATTGCTCAATTTGACAGAAGAGGAAATGATGGCTTAGGGAGGTTTAGTAAGTTGCCCAAGAACACTCAGCTAGAAAGTGGAGGAGAAGGTTTCCAGTTTCTGCTGTCTGATTCTGCTATACCTCCTGCTCCAGGCCAGCTTGGCGACTAGAGTCCAGAACTTAGGGGACATTGGCTTCTAGGGCAGAATTGTGGTCTCCGTGATTATGACTCCAGGCCCCCTCTTACTGCCACCTTCAGATCCTTGTCTTTCTTAGAACAGGAGGTACGCTGATAACCTAGCAGCTAGCACATTTCTAGCCACAGGCAGCACAGCCTCGCTGCGCATTTCCAGTGTGAGGTTTATGCCAGGACCCTTTGCTGAATAAGCAAGCTCTGAAGGTTGTGCAGGCTACATCCTGAAGATGGGCTGGTTTTAACAAAGATATACTCACTCTCCTCTCTACACTGGTCTTCCCTTAGACACAGGCTTCCCATCCCCTCTGTGGTCTATGTCCTCTATAATAATGATAGCCAACACTTACATAGAGTTGGTCATTCAAAGCCCTCTACATATACTAGCTCATTTAACATCGCTGTTTGAGAGGCCAAGGCAGGATGATTGCTTGAGGTTAGAAGTTCGAATGCCACCTGGGCAATGTAGTGAGACCCTTTTTTTTTTTTACCAAAAATTAAAAGATTAGCTTGGCATGGTGGCATGTGCCTGTAGTTCCAGTTACTTGGGAGACCGAGATGGGAAGATCATCTGAGCCCAGGAGTTTGAGGCTGCAGTGAGCTATGATTGTGCCACTGCACTCCAGCCTGGATGATATGGATGATAGAGTGAGACTCTGTTTCTGAATAAATAAGTAAATACATAAATGAATAACCATCCCTATCTCAAAGATAAGGAAATGGAAGCATAGACAGGTTAGGTGACATGCTCAAGGTCACACAGCTAGTAAACAGCAGCCAGGATTCCAACCCAAGTATCAGACACTCCTTTGAGTAGTTGATGAAAGCTAAGACTTGCTCCTCAGAAAAATGCACATATTTGTGATTTTGTGTAGTGTCAGGGTTTCATCTCAAGGAATCCCCTATTGTAGGTCAAGCACTTTGCATAGGAGGGCTCAGAAAACTTAGATATCCTCAGGGCCTAGGCAGGAATGTTAATGAGTGAACGGGCTAGATGTGAAGAAAGATGGGGCCTGCAGAGTTTTTTCTACCCAAAAGCACTCTGATGAGAACAACCATCCAAAGCAAATCCCCCATACTGGACCAAGAAAACTTGTAAGCTGACCTCAATCAAGTATTATACAATCAGTTGGCGCTTCTGTTAGAACACAGCACAGGCCCTTATTTGCTATAGACTCCCAGCAGGTCTGTCTGGTGATCCTAATATTCTGGTGTGTTGAACTGCTCTCCCAGCTCAGGGTGGACCTGCAGTTTATTCCAGGCAGAATCTCCCCATACAAAGTTTAGAGCTGATTCCCACGTGACTTTCACCAAACCTCTGGGTATCCAGGGCCCCAGCTACTCTTCCTTGGGCTTCTGATGGGCTAAGGATGTTCTGAAGGTGCAGTTGTTCAGGTTGCTTGAGGCAAATGGTGTTACTCCTGCAGACAGTCATGAATACGGAGAAGGGATAGCTGGCTCTCAGAGACTCTGGATTTAGGCAATGGCAGTTCCCAGCTCCCAGGTGGCTCCTGGACTCTGGAAGATGGCCCACTGTAGCTGAGATGTGCCTGGTTTCTGTCTTCCTGGCCTCTTCAGCCCAGCCCTCTCTTTTTTGATCCCCTAATCTCCCTCCTGCCTTTGTTCTTCCCTACACCCACTCTCAGGAAGTTAGAAATATTTTTCTAGTCCTGGGAAAGCTGCCCTCTCTCAATACTGCTGCTATTTTTTCTCAGCAGCACTTGCTCCATTTTGTTATTACTGCCTCAAAGCACTTGGCATAATTTGCTTAATAGGTTTAGGCTTTTTGGAAACACAAAAGCTAGAAACCATTTCTGCTTTCCACTTGGTAATGCTCCTCTTCTGAAGCAATGAATCACATGCTTGAATGTGATTCTAGGATTACCTGCTCGAATGGAACGGAGTGGAGGAGAAAAAGAAGGGTGGAAAGATGGGAGAAAAAAGTTACCATTAATTATTAAAAATATTATACTATCACGTATCCATCTGAAGACTTTTCACACTTTTTTCTTTTCTTTTAAATTATAAAATAGCTTTCTTTGACAAATTATAATTGTGTATAATGATGGGGTACACAGTGATGTTATGATATGTGTATATAATGTGGAATGACTGAATTAAGCTAATTAACATCTCTATCACCTTAAATACTTATTTATTTCTCCTAACTGAACCTTTGTACCCAAGACCCCTTGACTTTTTTTTTTTTTTTGAGACAGAGTTTCTCTCTTGTTGCCCAGGCTGGAGTGCAATGGCACCATCTCAGCTCACTGCAACCTCCGCTTCCCGGGTTCAAGCGATTCTCCTGCCTCAGCCTCCCAAGTAGCTGGGATTACAGGCATGCACCACCACGCCTGGCTAATTTTGTATTTTCAGTAGAGAAAGGGTTTCTCCATGTTGGTCAGGCTGGTCTCAAACTCCCGACCTCAGGTGATCCACCTGCCTCGGCCTCCTAAAATGCTGGGATTACAGGCGTGAGCCACTGCACCCGGCCTTTTTCTTTTCTTTTCTTTTTTGAGATGGATGTCGCCCAGGCTGGAGTGCAGTGGTGCGATCTTGGCTCACTGCCACCTCCACCTCCCGGGTTCAAGCAATTCTCCTGCCTCAGCCTCCTGAGTAGCTGGGATTACAGGTGCCTGCCACCATGGCTGGCTAATTTTTGTATTTTTAGTAAAGACGGGTTTCACAATCTTGGCCAGGCTGGTCTCGAAATCCTGACCTCAAATGATCCACCCGCCTCGGCCTCCCAAAGTGCTGGGAATACAGGCATGAGCCATCACGCCCGGCCACATTCTTTTTTTCTATTTATTTATTTATTTATTTAAGACAGAGTCTTGCCCTGTCACTCATGATGGAGTGCAGTGATGTGATCACAGCTCACTCAGCCTCAACATCCTGGGCTCCAGTGATCCTCCCACCTCATCCTCCCAAGTAGCTGGGACCACAGGCGTGAGCTACCATGCCAAGCTAATTTTTGTACTTTTGGTAGAAACAGGACTTCGCTATGTTGCCCAGGCTGGTCTTAAATTCCTGGGCTCAAGCTATCCTCCTGCCTTGGCCTCCCAAAGCACTAGCATTATAGGGGTGAGCCACCACACCTGGTCTCCTTTATGTTCTTGACAAACCCAAAACATTTGTTTATGTGGGCTATATCGTATTGATGTTTATTTTTTTATTTTTATTTATTTATTTTTTTAAGACGGAGTCTCACGCTGTTGCCCAGGCTGGAGTGCAGTGGCGCGATCTCGGCTCACTGCAAGCTCCGCCTCCTGGGTTCACGCCATTCTCCTGCCTCAGCCTCCTGAGTAGCTGGGACTACAGGCGCCCGCCACCGCGCCCGGCTAATTTTTTGTATTTTTAGTAGAGACGGGGTTTCACTGTGGTCTCGATCTCCTGACCTTGTGATCCGCCCGCCTCGGCCTCCCAAAGTGCTGGGATTACAGGCTTGAGCCACCGCGCCCGGCCCGTATTGATGTTTATTGTTTTAGAAATGAAGATGGATAAATGTTTCAAGTGTTTACTAATTCATTTAAAAATAACAATAAACCCATGACATGTTAACAAAAATGACTTAAAAAAAAACTGTTTTCCAAAACAAATGAACAAACAAAAAAGATTTACTGAGAAGAATGGCATCATGTATGTTTCTGCAAGTCTTTTTAATGTCCAGCATAAGAGAAGACAGTTGGATTCACATATGTGGTTCTGTACTCAATGTGTTGTAATATATCACGTCACATAGCTTCTGGAAAACTCCCCCCGTACACTGGTGAGCAAACGAGTGAAAGACACAAATGACATCTTAGTATTTGGTGAAAATACCTTTACCTAGAGGACCGCCTGAAAGGACCACACTTTGATAACTGATAACTGTTCTTTCAAATCATGATGTATATGCAGTCTAGAGTGCTGGTCCTGGCAGGAAACATACATAGTCATCATCTTAAGGAGACAATACATAGTCAAGGACACTGATTTTGGAAGCAGACACTTCCAGGTTTGAAGCTCATCTCCTCAACTTCCTACAGAGTGGCCTTGGGAAGGTTACTGAACTTTCCTAAATTCCAGATATCCTACCTAGAAATAGAGAATAGTACTTACCTTACTGAGTTTTTGAAAGATAACATAGTATTTTCCAAACTTCCTTAGTCATAACATTTGCCAAGTCCAGGTAAGACCTATGCTATTATCCTTTTGATGTTTTTCTGTTGCTCACTTTTTAAACTTCAATAAACGTTTTAAAAGGAAATTTGACATCACTGTTATAAATGCAACACTACTTGCCCTAAATTGAAGGTGCAATGAAAATTAAAGACCCTGTTGCCTGAGAAAGTGTTAAGCCTAAGGCCTACTCTTCTTTTATAACGAAAGGAAGTAAGTTGATATTAGAAAGTCATTCAAGACCTGCACCAACGGGAGACTCTGCCAGGTGTAATTAGGAGTCAGAGGCTTGAAGAAGGAATAGCTTTCTCAATATGTGATGCAATTTGATTTCTGCCTAGCCCATGTACCACTAAGCCATCAACTACCTGAAGCCATTTCCTATATCACCCCACACTTAGGAGACAGTGAGATCATGCAAGTAAGCACTTAGCTCAATGCCTGGCACACTGTAAGGACTCTGCCATGTAGCTTTTGTTATGTTTTCTAATTCTTTCTTTTCTTTTCCCACAGAGGTTAAATGAGTCACCTAAGCCTGTAGCTATTAGGTGAACTATGACTATAATGTGTATCTTATATCCCCTTGTGGGTAAGGGCATGGACTCTAGAACTGGGCTTTGCCACTTTAGTGCTGTGTGACCTTGGGCAAGGGACTCAACCTCTCTATGTCTCAGTTTTCTTATCAGTAAAACAGTGATACAATAGCAGCTAATTTATAAAAGTAAATGAGTTAACACACATAAAGCACTCAGAACGGTACCTGGCACACAGTCAACACTCTGTATATATTAGCTAATAGTGTTCTTTTTCACCATGCTAGCTTAGATGGTGGTAGTCATTAACAGGTAGCTACACTACTACAGAGAAGTTTTTCTCAAACTATCTGAAGGAACAGCTTTTTTCCCCAATCCATGTTGACCAATAATTTTGTAAATAGAACAAAATTAATTACTAGAAAAAAAAATAACAAAGAGAAAATATAAAATATAAGCCCCTTTTTATTATTTGATTTAATAGACATATATTTTAATAAATATAATCAGAGGCAGGCCGGGTACAGTGGCTCATGCCTATAATCCCAGCACTTTGGGAGGCCGAGGTAGGCAGATTGCTTGAGTTCAGCAGTTCAAGACCAGCCTGGCCCACATGACAAAACCCTGCCTCTCTCTAAAAAAAAAATAAATAAAAAAAGAATCAGAGGAAAAACAGGAAAAGATAAATTACAAAAAATGTACATATTGTTAATTGAAAGCCTAGGTATACATGATTAATAGAGTCTTGCTTCACTACTTTGTTGTTACTCCCCATTTGTGATGAAACAAAAAGTCATGAAGGAAATAGCAATTCTCTATGTTAATGCTGATATGTACACTTGAAACAAACACCTTGTATACTACCATTTACATTTTTTCATGGCAAAAACCATATTTACTTTTGCACCAACCTAATAAGATCCTAAAGGCATGTTCCACACTGTTGACTTGGGTGGCAAAGAAACTCTGAAGGAAGCAGATGGATTAATTTAAATTTTACAGAGCATCACAATGGAAATAAGTAGAAGTGGTTAACTTGGCTCACTGCAACCTTTGCCTCCTGGGTTCAAGCGATTCTCCTGTCTCAGCTTCCTGAGTAGCTGGGATTACAGGCACATGCCACAATGTCTGGCTAATTTTTGTATTTTTAGCAGAGATGGGTTTTTGCCATTTGGCCAGGCTGGTCTCGAACCCCTAACTTCAGATGATCCACCCATCTCAGCCTCCCAAAGTGCTGGGATTACAGGCATGAGCCACTATGCCCGGCGTAAACAATGTTTTTAGAGAGTCTCACTAAGTTCCAGAGGGCACAAAACATGTCTCCTACAACTGCCTCATTGTGTGTTTTTTTTGGTGGTTGTTGCAGAGTCTCGCTCTGTCGTCCAGGCTAGAGTGCAGTGGCACGATCTTGTCTCACTGCAGCCTCTGCCTCCCAGGTTCAAGTGATTCTCCTGCCTCAGCCTCCTGAGTAGCTGGGATTACAGGCACCTGCCACCACACCCGGCTAATTTTTGTATTTTCAGTAGAGATGGGGTTTCACCATCTTGGCCAGGCTAGTCTTGAACTCCTGACCTCAAGAGATCTGCCCACCTTGAGCCTCCCAAAGTGCTGGGATTACAGGCATGAGCTACCACATACACCCTCACTGTTTTGTTTCTCCATGGAACCTGACACGAGTACTAAGCTTTAAAAGATGATTGATGAACTTCTTGCACTAGAACACGTTTCTGTTCTAAGTGATTGAGTTCTCCAAGAGTATTGTGAAATGACGTGGCCCACATGACTTATTTGCCTTTCCTAAGTACTATCTTTCATCTTTTCTCTAAAACAACTAGCACTTATCTACAGATCACTAAAAATCATTCCCATATTGTGTTAGCCACACCTTTTACTTCACCTAAATAGATAGAAGTTCAGGTTCCTTCCATTCCTCTTGGTTCCTTGCCACTCAAAATGTGGACCACAGACCAGGGGAAGCAATGGCATCACCTGGTAGGACACCATTGGCATCACCTGGTAGAATCCAAATCTGCATTATCACAAGATCCCCCAGGTGACTCACATGCATCTTAAATTTGAGAAGCTCTGCTCTAGTTCACTTAACTTCTTGGCAGATGTGTTAATGACACTATGCCATGGTCCTCAGGTGTGTGGCAAGCCCTCTGTGAGGCCACGGAGATACTAAGATAACTAAGACATGAGCTCTGTGATAGAAAGTAATAGTCTCAACTCTACTCCATTTTAGATTGTGTGACCTTAGGCATGAGCCACAAATTCAATAGTAAAATGGGATTAACACTATGACCATGTAGGATTTTTATTAGGATAAACTGAGAACACACCTGGGCCATGGTGGGATCCTCTGTAAACAACAACTTTTATTAGGTTGGTGCAACAGTAATTGTAGGTTTTGCCATATTCTCCCCACATATTGCCAACTTAGGCTGTAACTCAACTATCTAAGCAGGATTAAAGTGGCGCACACCCTAAAACCCAACTGCACTGATTAGGAACTTTAGATGTTATCTGAGTTCCCTCTTTTGCACCCTCTCTAGTGATATTTGTGTACATTTCTCCGCTACTAGACTATAAGCGTAAGGGAGGGATGGTGTCTTCTGCATCTTGCTAGCCTCCATGTTGTCAAACAGTGTCTTAGACATAGCAGACTCTCAGTATATGGTTGTTTAAACAAGAAAGACTACTCTAGGTGTTCAAAATAGTTTTTATGTGCACCCCATTCTCATCTTTCACGTCACTTTTCATATTCCAAAATAAACTGCCAACACACAGGTTTAATGAACCCAATCACTATTATCTTCTATTGTAACCTAAAAGGCACAGTAGGTTTTAGAGGTTGGAAATTAGGCCATTATCCTGACATTCACTACTCCTGTACTGTGTGCTTATCAGAGAACATTCAATTGGGCTGGCTGATTCTCTTCTCAATGAATTCTCATAACCTTTCTTTCAGAAGGGTTGTGAATTCTTAAATTGACAATTGTGCATGACCAAAACAATAAAAGATGAGCCTCCAGTTAGAATTGAAATGTCAGCTGGAGAAAGGTTGGGAATATTAGTTTGACAGTTTTGAGTCTGAACTCCCACTCTTCTTTGGGAAGACATGTAAGAAGCTTTTGAAACACAATAGAAGATAATAAGGAACATCCTAGAAAGGCAGTCAGAGGTGAGAATTAAACTCATTACCCAGGAGTAAGACAAAATTGAATAAAGGTCATTGGCAGCATTCTGCTTGGGTGTGTATGTGGTGGGGGCAGTTGGCTCAGAAACTGGACTTCAGCAGCCATAACTGGCCTGTGGGCAATCTAACAGACAAAAAGGATTGGGGAGATTTTGGAGTTTTCCTTAGCGTGATAATAATAGACATGGCTAACTAAGGGTTTACTATGCTCTAGACAGTATTGTGTGATGTACTGGCTTTTAGTTTCCAGATTGATGGTAACTGGGATGACTTTTTTTTTCCAGAAAAAAAATTATATTTTATTTTTCCAAATTATGATAAATGGGACTTTTGAAAAAGAATTTTCAGACAAGCTTGTAAGATAGAAAGTAAGCTTTGAAGGTAGGAATGTCTTATTCCCATGGACCCACTCCATGACCCCACTACTCAGAGAGAGGCAAACCTTACCAGGAGTGTGAACTATCCTTGTACTTAAAGGATAAGTAACTATCCTTGTACTTAAAGGAGATAGTGTGAACTATCTCCTTTAAGTACAAGATGGGGACAATTCCTTGTACTCATCTGGCCACAATATATAACAAACTGTGGGACACAAGTTTCAGATAAAATCTAGCAATTTTTTGAGTACTCTATAAAGTCCTAAGTTTAACACAAGCCCTGAGGACTGCAAAGGACCAATAATCAGCCCCAAGGTGATGCTTGTTATCAATGGGTGGGGTTAGGAAAGCTGCTCCTGGGGTAAGAGTGGAGCCTCTTTTTTCATTTCCTTCACACCACGCACCTGGCTAACCATTATAACAACGGGCTTGCAGAGGAAGCCCAAAATATTGGCGAAGTGCAGGCATCATCTCATTCTCTCAAAAAGTCTCATCAGAGAAGGTTCGTGGTGGCATCATGGAACCACAGGACAAAAGGCACAAGAGGGAACGAGAGCCTGACACAGACAGTGACACCAATTCTGAGTCAGGCTTGGATTTAAGCAAGACAACGGAACAGACAGCTGCAGTAGAAGGTGTGATGGAATTCTAAAACTAAATGATGAGGTGGGGCTAGAGACAACCTTCAGGGGCTTGAGGTCCCCCACCAATGAGGAGATAGTGTGTGAAGCTTTTCATTATTCATCAAATGTTTACTGTTTAGTTTATAGCTGGCACTCTGCAGTGAATAGAACATGCATGGTCCAAAGTATTTCATGTATTTAACTTTCCAAACAACTGAAACTTTATCTGAATCTTAAATACCTTTTATGGGATGTTTTCTTTTCCTTTCCTTTTCTTTTCTTTTTTTTTTTTTTTTGAGATGGAGTTTCACTCTTGTTGCCCAGGCTGGAGCGCAATGGCACGATCTCAGCTCACCGCAACTTCCACCTCCTGGGTTCAAGTGATTCTCCTGCCTCAGCCTCCCGAATAGCTGGGATTACAGGCCTGTGCCACCACGCCTGGCTAATTTTGTATTTTTAGTAGGAACAGGGTTTCTCCATGTTGATCAGGCTGGTCTCGAACTCCTGACCTCAGGTGATCTGCCAGCCTTGGCCTCCCAAAGTGCTGGGATTACAAGCGTGAGCCACCACATCCAGCCAGGATATTTTCTAGTATCATGTTTGTTACACATTTTTAGAACTGCATACTAAATATAGTTTGTGCTTTTCTTGATGACTCATGGTCACTGTCTTGTGCTCTTTACTTTGGGTTGCCAGATAAAATACAGGGCACCCAGTAAAAACTGGATTGCTAAATACATGCAATATTTGTGACTTTTTAAAAAATAGAGATAGGGTCTCACTATATTGCCTAGGCTGGTCTCAAACTCCTGGTGCAAGCAATCCTCTCCCCTCAGTCTCCCAAAGCGTTGGGGTCACAGGCATGGGCCAGTGCATCCAGCCTGTGACATATTTACACTAACAAATTATTCCTTGTTAATCTGAAAATCAAACTGAATTTGAATTTGGGCATCTTATATTTTTATTTGTTAAATCTGCAACCCTACCACTGTTATATATGATGTTATAATAATACAAGGGAGACTCAGCTGCAGTTGAGCTGTGGTAGGGCTAGTTGTCCTGACAGGTAGGTGTCTCAACGTTGTTGTGCTTTTTGAATTCTGTAGTTATTTCTGACAGTCTCTTTTATTGCTACCCAATGATTGTATTGTTTGTTGTAGCCAGTATATAGCATCTTTAATTCTCTTTTCTCTCTCCTAGTATATTCTTCCAGTTGGTTTGGCCTGGAAAATAAGATCCCCAAGCACATTTGAATTTTCTGTAAAGTTAAGAGTAAATAGTTTTTGAAGAAGGGTGCAGGTACTTGAGGGCATATACTTAAGAAAAGTATGCAAATTTTAAAATAAGGACTTCATAATATTTTAATGTGACTGCCAGAGATTATCCTGTAATTTCTTTTCAACATTCCTCAGGCTAAGTGAATCATGGTTTATTTCCTGGAGTGCATAGGGCATTGTATAAGGAGAACTCAGTCACTGATGAAGAGATGAAAGCTGTATTAGGTTGGTGCAAAAGTAATTAAAAGTAATGGCAAAAATTTTACAAAAAAAAAAAATTACTTTTGCGCCAACTTAATCAATAAAAGAATTTGCAATTGTGTTTTTTACACTTGAACGGGATTCTGAATGTTCTTGACAATCTTTAGGAAGAGTCAGATACTGGTCTGGCTTGAGTAGTTAACAGGTAATCTTGCTTTGAGGCTGGATTGCACTAGGTGACCTCTTGAAATCACTGGCAGATACATGGTTCTACTTACTCTGTGATCTACCCAATCAACTCAAAATAATGACCACATCCAAAATTATGAAAACTGAAAAATTAGTCAGCATCATATCTACAACGGAAAGTACTATGTATTCCAAATATGGTGCTTAGAAGAGGTTTGGGCCAGCTTGCAAAATCTTATGCAGAAGGAATTACAATGTCTATTCTTCCCTAACTGCACTCATTTACACAACGATTAAACAATTTTTCTGCCCTAGACAATCCTTGTTCTGAATATAGATTTGAAGTGGCTCCTGAATTAGAACTGCCGTTCCTAATGCTGAGCCTGTGATTATTCAAACTCAGCATGAAAAGTCAGCAAACACCTCCCCACACCTTATATATTTGCATTTATCTTTATTTGACATCAGAAAAAAATTGTTTGAAAATGATTTAACATAAGCAGATGATCTTCAGGCTCAGGATGATGAGGTCTTATGTTACCCAGCTATGTCTACTTTTATTGGCTTTAGTCAAAGAATGACTCAACAGAATCAGATCCTGGAGAATATTTTGGGAGGTGTTAGGAAGGTCTAACACCAAGCAAGACCAGTATCTTGGTAAAATAGTTTAATTTCTTCAGAGGCTTCTGAGATTGTACAAATCAGAAAATACTTACTAGGTCATAGTAAAACTATTCTAAATATGTTAAACCTTTAAAACTTGTTACAGGCTTTTTAATTACAACAAGAGCAATTCTGGTCTCTGTAGGTCAATGGAGCCATTAGCTGTACTGTATATTTAGATTCATGTGACCTTAGTCAACTTATTAATGTGTTAAATATAGTTTTATTTTTCCTATTTGTTCTTTTCTTTTTTCTTTTTCTTTTTTTCAACTTTTTTTTTTTGTAGCTATGGGGGTCTTGCTATGTTGCCCAGGCTGGTCCCAAACTCCTGACCTCCTCCCTGCCTCAGCCTCTCAAAGTGTTGGGACTACAAGCATGAGTCACTGCCCTCAGCTGTTTTTCCTCTTTGTTACTACCTTACCCCGACCTCCCATCTTAAGGTCTGCTGTCTTTTTCCTCTTGATCAACGACATAAATTCATTTCTCAAATATATTGTGGTAGCTCACACTTATAATCCCAGCACTTTGGGAAACAGAGGCGGGAGGATGGCTTCAGGCCTGGAGTTCAAGACCAACCTGGGCAATGTACTGAGACCCTGTCTCTACCAAAAAAAATCTAAAAATTAGCTGGGTATGGTAGTGCAAGGTTGTAGTCCTAGCTACTTGGGAGGCTGAGGCAGGAGGATCACTTGAGTCCAGGAGGTCGAGGCAGCAGTGAGCCTTGATTGTGTCACTGCACTCCATCCTGGGTGACAGAGCAAGTCCCTGTCTCTAAAAAATAAAAGTAAAAAATAAAAGTAAAATATACTATGTCATGACTTACAGCTTTTAAGTATTATTTTTATTTTCAAGTTTAGCCTAATAAATACTTTTGTACATTTTTTTTTTTTTCAACAGCTTCCTTCTATTCTAAAAGGGTTGCTATAGTATTTTAGCAGATCTATAAAGGAACAAGGATAATGTGGGCCACTGAGGATAGTGTGATTAAAAAATATTTAAGAAATATTCAATGGATATTTACTGAAGCATGCAAGGTATTATACTATTGGTAAGGAGCTAACATAATGGTAGGAGAGGCAGATTCATGAACAGAATTTTATTGCAATGTGGTGAGGATAATGATGAAAACATGCAGATAGGTGTCTCTTTCTCTGTGAGGCTATAAAACTAACTTGGCTTTGAAACACTGGGGAAGGCTTCCTGGAGGAGTTAATGCCTGGCTTGAGTCTTAAAATATAAGTAGGCAAAAAGTGTGGAGCAGAGAGCCTGAGCAAAGACATAGGGGAACAGGGAAGGGTCTCCCTTGTCTTTTTAGTTTCTGAAGTAGCTTCCTGAGTCATTGGTAGAAGGGGAGGCACCCAAGCCCTGTCACTGCTTAATCTTGACAGCCTTTTGCAAATATGCTGTGCAGCGGTGACCGCACAGGCAGCTATTATGACTAAACTATCAAGTTTACCAGATATCCCCCACCACCTTTAAGTACAACAACACTTTGCTGGCTGGGTGCAGTGGCTCAGCCTATAATGCTAGCACTTACTGAGGCCAAGGTGGGAGGATTGCTTGAGGCCAGGACTTTGAGACCATCCTCAGCAACTTAGACCTCTGCCTCTACAATTAAACAAAACAACACTTTCCTCATTTTCTAGGCATTCTGGTATATTTCAAATGATAGCCTGATAACCACAATCCTCTCTGTATTAGTTTCTTACAGCTGCCATAACAAAGTACCACAAACTGGATGGCTTAAACTATAGAAATTTATTGTCTCATAGTCTAGAGAACAGAACTCTGAGAAGGTGTTTTCAGGGTTGGTTCCTTCTGAGGACTGTGAGGGAGAACAGCTTCTCTCCTAGCTTCTGGTGTTCTGCTGGCAATCTTTGGTATTCCTTGGCTTGTAGAAGCATCACCCTAATCTCTATTTTCATGTTCATGTTCATGTGGGTCAAAATTCCCTTGGGCCCATGCCTGGGTCCAAATTCCCACCCCTACCTCACTCTCCCCTTCACCCTGTCCTTTTTCTTTTTTTTTGAGACAGGTCAGGCTATATCACCCAGGCCGGAGTGTGGTGGTGTGATTACAGCTCACTGCAGCCTCGACCTTCTGGGCTCATGCAATCCTCTCACCTCAGCTGCCCTGAGTAGCTGGGACCACAGGTGTCCACCATCATGCCTGGTTAATTTTTTTTATTTTTGTAGAGATTAGGTTTCTTATTATTGCCCAGGCTAGCCCTCAAACTCCTGGCCTCAAGTGATCCTCCCACCTTGGCCTCCCAAAGTGCTGGGATTACAGGTGGGAGCCACCACACCCGACCCAAATTTCCCTTTTTTCTAAGAATACCAGTCATATTGGATTAGGCGACCATCCTACTACATTTAGCTAATTACATTTGAAATAATCCTATTTCTAAGTACAGTCATATTCTAAGGTACTGGAGGTTAGTACTTCATATGAATTTTGAGGGAACACAATTCCCTCAAACATAGGGAATTTAACTCACAACATTACATTTCCAATGTAGTTTTTACAACTTAAGGGCAAATCTTAATTTCAGAAAATATTACCAAGAATGTAAATGCTTTATCTGATTTCCACAAACCAATCTTTTTCTACCTATTTACATAAAATATATACATTCTGTTAATTTCACAGTATTATGAATTTCATAGTGTTTAGAATTTAGTAGAAATTTACCTAGTAGGTGTCTTAGTTAAGCTGCTATTTCATTAAATGCTTATCTTTTTCAAAAGATTTTCCAAATGTAGGAAATGTAGGATATTTCGAAATATCCTAAATTAAAACTAGAAGGGCTTGCTTGTTGACACAGTGTGATCAGGACTGCTGATCTCTGAAGCACTGGACAATTCTATAAAACAAGAATATATTGAACTCCTTCCAAATATGGTTTAAAAATAATAGACAAAATGGCTATAAAACATCTGTTACTGAATAAATGAGAATATATGAGCATTGGAAATCAGTGTTTATAATCATTTGACAGTTGGCATTCACAAAATTGTTTCGTATTGCACTGGTGATAGTTTCTACATATATCACTTTGTTTTTTTTTTTGAGAGGAAGTCTAGCTCTGCCACCCAGGCTGGAGTGCAGTGGCTTGATCTTGGCTCACTGCAACCTCCGCCTCCCGGGTTCAAGCGATTCTTCTGCCTCAGTCTCCTGAGTAGCTGGGACTACAGGCCCGTGCTACCACGCCCGGCTAATTTTTTGTATTTTTAATAGAGACAGGGTTTCACCATGTTGACCAGGCTGGCCTCGAACTCCTGACCTGGTGATCTGCCTGCCTCGGCCTCTCAGTGCTGGGATTACAGGCGTGAGCCACCGCGCGGCATCCCTTTCTTTTCTTTTCATTTTTTTTGAGACAGAGTCTCGCTCTGTCACCCAGGCTGGAGTGCAGTGGCACCATGTCGGCTCACTGCAACCTCCACCTCCTGGGTTCAAGCGATTCTCCTGTCTCAGCCTCCCAAGTAGCTGGGATTACAGGCGCGCGCCACCACGCTCGGCTAATGTTTGTATTTTTAGTAGAGACGGAGTTTCACCATGTTGACCAGGCTGGTCTCGAACTCCTGACCTCAGGCAGATCCACCTGCCTCGGCCTCCCAAAGTGCTGGGATACCAGGCGTGAGCCACCATGCCCCGCTACATGATCACTTTCTAAATTAGTGCTGTATTTGTTTCTTATTTTAGGTATCTGATTAAAAGTACAACTTTTAGAAACACTTTTTTCCCCTCCGCTTACAAAATGGATCCATCCAATATCTGTTACCTAAACGTTTCACTGTCTTTTGATTAGTTTTGTACCAAAATTCACAATATATGCACCAGTATTCAATAGAAATAATGCAATGTCTGATACCACTTGCTTTTTACCCAAAGCAAAACAATTTGATTCTGTAAGTCGTTCAAATCCTATTCATTTTCAGAAGCAAAGCTGGCTTTACGGAATTTAATTAGGGGATGAAGCAGCTACCTGGGAAGGGCAAAGCATCGAGTTCAATCAAGGATCCTGTAACCTGATACTATTACTGTTGTTCTGTCTGCCAGTCCTAAATAGGTTTCATAATCTCCTTATCTCCTATCCTCTCCATGTTAAAGGTCTTGTTTTGGGTACTGTCGATACCGAAATTAATCTAACTTTGACTAGAAATTGGCTTATTATATTTCCCAGATCTTAAATCACTGTGGGAGCAACTATGCGGAGAATCTTAAAAGATTTCTACGTCGCTTAGCTTGCTTTTTCCACCGGTTCTCTTTCCCGTCTCCCAGACTGTCTCAGAACCTTTTCTTTTTTCTCTTTTGCTTAGTTCCTTTCACACTCAAGCTGTGTAAGGGGATTTAAATTCCAACCCGGAACTCGGAATCGCGCGCCTTGCATGACGGAAGTCGTAGTTTCTGTGACTCCTCCCTTCCCGTCTTTCAAGCCGATTCCTCCCCGCAGCTAAAAACTACAACTCCCAAAATGCATCCTCGGTTTGGCCCGCCCCCGTGCGCACGCGCTCTGAGGCCGCCGGATTTGAATCGGCGGCGTTGTTATTGACGCCATATTGGGGCCGGCGGCGGGTGGGAGAGTCCTACGGGGGAGGGGGAAGCGGTTGGACGTGTTCGCTTGCGGTCGTGCTGCCGCAGCCACCTCGCAATCTCTCTGCATCGATCGCCGCTCTCAATCTACTGACCGTACTCGGGCGTATTAGGAGACGCGTTTCAGCCTCGCGCCCCACAGTGCTGTTTTCGACTTCAGAAAGGATCTGGTCTCAGCACAGAAGCGCCTCAGGCGCGGCGCAAAGCTCGAGCGGACGGCGGGGGCGGCCGGAGCCTCTCCCGGGGGAGCTGCGCCTGAGGAGGCGGAAGAGCCCCCCTGACGCGACTGGCGTGTGCTTCTGCCCGCCACCGCCCCTCCCGCTCTCACCCGGGCCGTCCCTGGCCACTGCCCCTGCCGTGGAGGCAGCGGCGGCGGCGGCTCTGTTTTCCACAGCGGCGCTCTGCGACCCTCTTGGCTCCTGAGCCCGTCGGGTAGGCTCTCCTCGAGTTCCCACTCTTCCCCCTTTTCCTCGCCCTCTTCCTCTCGTCACCCCTCCCCGACCCCGCCCGAGCCCGGCGCTTCAGCTGCCCCCGGCCATGGCGTGCGGAGCCACTCTGAAAAGGACTCTGGATTTCGACCCGCTGTTGAGCCCGGCGTCCCCGAAGCGGAGGCGATGTGCGCCATTGTCGGCACCCACCTCGGCCGCTGCCTCTCCGTTGTCGGCGGCCGCGGCCACTGCCGCCTCCTTCTCGGCTGCGGCCGCCTCGCCGCAGAAGTATCTCCGAATGGAGCCATCCCCCTTCGGCGACGTCTCCTCCCGCCTCACCACAGGTGGGACCCGGCCCCGCGGCCGCCGGGGTAGTCGAGAGAACAGGGGTCCTGGGGCGTGGGATGCGGCCCCTGGGGTGGGGGTACCGGACTGTGTGGTTCTCGTTCTTAGCAAAGTAGTAGGGCAGCCACATTTTTCATTAGGTCCTCGTAGCCCGAGGACCTAATAAGACACAATAGAAATGGGCTGATGTCAAGGGGGTAGTGTTTGGAGGTGGGTAGGGGCTTTGCCTTGTCGGTATTGGGTAGAACAGGGACATCTTTTTCTTTGGGCCGAATGATTGGAATTGTTTCCGTAGTCGCTGGAGACTCAGCGGAAATGATCAGAGAGGGCGATATTATTCGTAAATTTAGGCGAAAGGGTCACATTTCGCCCCAATCTCAATGTGTGCTTGCCGTAATCGATTGGTTGCAGCTATTAACTCTGGGACTGGGTGGTTTGAGGCGAGGCTACAGCCCCTCCTCCAGTTCAGACATGGCTGATTTTAGTATAGTGGGGGTGGGGGGTGGGGATGGATGTCACTGGGGCGAGATCTAGGCCTGTCATTAATCACCCACAAGAACGCCACTTTGGCTGAGTCAAGACCTGTTTCCCTAGCAGGGTCAACAACAAAGAAAACGCTCTTCCCGAGTACTGTAATATGATCATACTGTACATCTAGACCTTGAGAAATCTTGAACTTTTAATAAGTATATTGCATTGAAAATTGGGGCTGAGGAGTTGTTTTTATTTGGAAATGCTTTATTTTTGCCCAACAAAGTATGTTGGGAGAAAACAACCTAGCCTTGAGGATAATGAAGAAATCAACCCAGCATTCCAAGGGACTAAAGACTTTTGCTTTTCATCTTGAAACATTTCCTGAGAGAGACTATGGGGAATGTCTTTTGGCTGCTTTGTAGGGCATGTGTATGCCCAGTTTTTTCTGTACTTTGAAATCCTTGTGTGCCCCTGGCACAGTCCTAGGATAGGCTTTTGTGGATTGAAGTGTAAATGTTTCCTTTGTGTGTAGCATGCAAAGATTTCTGTGTGAGCCTTTAGTAATAATACCACCCTTTAAACAAAGCCTTTTCATAGCTTGATTTAAATGTCTCATTATCATTAGCTTAAAAAAGTGAAGTATATACCTCTATATTTGGTGACTTCCATTTGAAACTGACTTTAGTGGTTTTTTTTAATGTCACATTTTGAAATATTTTCTAAATCCATGGAGTGACCCTCGAATATGCAAGCTACCATTTTTGCTATTAAATATTTGATCTAATTTAAGGACATACTGTTTCAGAGTTGTAGTGAGTTGTCACGGAAATTCTCGGATAAATTTATTTAATGACCTTACTAAACTGTCTTTTAATTAGATTGAAAAGGCATTTGTTGATTGTTAGGCTTTACTTTGGGAAAAAAAAAAAAAAAGAAACAGCCAGTGTCAAGAATGAGCTACTGGTGGTTGACATTTTTGGAATTTGTCTTTTAGTGAAATGGTATCATTGGAAATTGAAATGGAATTTGTACTTAACTAATAAGGCCATTTCAAAATAAGGTCATTAAGTAGCTAACCAGCAATAAATTTCAGTCGAGGGAGTGAATTAATACAGTGCTAGGTTTGGGAATTAAAGTACTATATCTCAATGTGAAAATAATCTTGGGCATGTGTGTAAACCAGTGGGGTATAATATGTTCCCCCCCTTTAAAGCACACTTACTCGGAAAGAACTGTGATCCTTTGTAAACTTGACTTTTCATTGGCATATCTGTAGCGTTGGTTAATACAATTGGCTCCACATTATCTCAAGTTTAAATTAATTGAAGTATCGTAGTAAAACGACTGGAATTATTGGAACTGTTTAAGCCAGCTAATTCAGATTCACATTCACTTTCCAAAATACTGCTATTCTGTTCTTCAAGGTGTTTTTTTGACATCTACTTTGGAAGTTTGATTATATCCTGAAACCTAAAATCGCATCCTAATTGATTGAGTCTGCTGAAAGTTATTCTAACTAATCTGAATATTATCTTAAAAAGTTGACTTGAGAAAACAAGTTGAAATTAAAGTTTTGACTTGCTAAAATTACATTTTTTAAACTGTAGTTTTGAATGACATTCTAAATGTAATTTAATTTGACTTTGTGTTTATATGGCCAATTTGGGGTATGGTCCTGTATGTTTTTTGTAATGCCATAATGGGAGCTGCAGTGTTGTGCAGGTATCAAAGAGCTTCCCCGTTTTCATGTTACTAAACTTGGAAATAATTTTCTCATGCACCTGATTTTCAGCTTCCTATTTTAACACCGATTATTCTTAAACTTTATGGGAGTAAATACCCATCTGTCATTAAAATGAATAGTTAGGATTGGGAGTAGACAGTGGCTTACCAAATTGAGATTGGCGAACTTGTGGGAACTCTTTGTTTTCCTTTCACATCTGTGAGTTCAAATATAATACAAATAATGTAGAATTAGAGTACTAAAGTGAATTTTTTTCAGAGCATGTATACAATTTATTTTTTCATTGTTCTCCTCTGGATATTTTCAGTTTCTGATGGCATAGCTGAAGTCATGTTGTGGCTTTATTAGTTTCAGGAACTTGGATGTCTGTTTTAAACCTTAGCTATCATTTTAGTCATCCCAGGAAGTTTGACTTGACTATTCTTATTTAAATATTTTTCAAAGTGTTGCAACTTAATACTAGGAAAAAGGAAGGACTAGCTGAGCTGAAGGAAGTTAAGATTGCTTTCTTAACCGCAAGGCTTAGAGCCTTTACTATGCTAATTGGCATTATGAATTTTTTAGGGGCTCCTTAACACACAGATATCCCAAACCTGTTTTTTAGGACACCCAAGTGTTACTACTTCAGAAATGCTGTCCAGGGTCTAGGGGTGGTTGGCAAAGTACAGCCATATTTTTGTGTAGCCTGAGAGTTAAGAATGTTCTTTACATTTTTTAAATGGTTGGAAAAGAATCAAAAGAATTATTTTGTGACACGTGAGAATTATGTGAAATTCAAATTTCAGTGTCCATAAATAAAATTTTATTGGAACACAGCTGTGCTCATTCTTTTTTTTTTTTTTTTAAAGTATTGTTCATTGCAGGTGACGATGGCAGTTGAATAGTTGTCTCAGAGAGTGTATTGCCCCCAAAACTCCATATTTGCTCTCTAGTGTTTACAGAAAAAGTTTGCTTACCCTCGTGTGGGGTGTCAGCAGTGAGGTTTATAATACCCCTGGGTATGGGAAAGGAAAAGTGATCAGTGGAAGTAAAGGGAGGGGGGAGTAGAGGCATCGAATATCCTTGGGGAAAGGAATACCTCTAGTAGCTGCATCAATACTTATCCTGGTAAGTTAGTTGAAAACCAAATATGCTTTACAATTGGTTTTTGAAACATCTCGTAATACTACCATTTAGCCAAAAGATTGTCATGACATTCCCAAGAAAGAATAAAACCAAAATATTGCAACATTGTAAGAGACCATCAATCAAATCCAACACATTGTTTTCATTATTATGTAGTGAATGAATGGTCTGAAGGTACCCTTCTGTGAATGTTAATGTATTTGTGAGTTTGTTAGGCACATTAATTCACATTGTTTATGGCTTGGTACCATTACTCTAGTCTGCCTTAGGAATTGAATTCTGTGAAGAGTTAAGTTCCTTTGTAAGAACTCATTGTACTTGCTGGAAACTTGCCATTAAAAATGGAAACTACAGCTTGTGAATGGAGAAGGGTTTACAAGAACATAGATTGTTCACCAGACATTGATGCATGCCTGCAAACGGAGACACCAGCTGGCTTAAATGAAATATAAATGGTTCTAGGCAAACAAATGAGACGTCTGTTGGAGGAGGCAGCATCTCACTTCAGATGTCATTTATATTGAGCCAGAAGTATTTTTTAATATTTTGTGGTTATTTAGACAGCTGTTAAGTTGCTCCTAGTTTCTCACTGGATTTGGCGAATAAATGTTTTTAATGGTCTTTGTACTTTGAATCTTAAACCTGATATTCTATTTAGGACTGTATGTAGCTGCAGTTACTGCGTATTTCTATGACTTATGCATTTAAGAATCCTGTAAGTTTATGGCCATTAAAAACTGCAGTTGTATTCTGATATCGAGATTTTTTTTTTTTTTTTTTTTGAGACAAAGTCGTACCCAGGCTGGAGTGCAGTGGCGTGATCTCAGGTCATTGCAACCTCCATCTCCTGGGTTCAAGCGATTCTTGCGCCTCAGCCTCTGGAGCAGCTGGGATTACAGGTGTGTGCCACCGCACCTGGCTGATTTTGTGTGTGTGTGTATTTTTAGTAGAGATGGAGTTTCACCATGTTGGCAGGGCTGGTCTTGAACTCCTGACCTCAGGTGGTCCCACTGCCTTGGCCTCACAAAGTGCTGGGATTATAGGTGTGAGCCTCTGCCCCCGGCTTTTTGTTTGTTTGTTTGTTTTGAGATGGAGTCTCACTCTGTGGCCTCGGCTGGAGTGCAGTGGCGCAATCTCGGCTCACTGCAACCTCTGTCTCCTTCCTGGTTTCAAGTGATTCTCCTGCCTCAGCCTCCCGAGTAGCTGGGCTTACAGGCGCACACCACCACGCCCAGCTAATTTTTGTATTTTTGGTAGAGATGGGGTTTCACCATGTTGGTCAGGCTGGTCTTGGACTCCTGACCTCATGATCCACCCACCTCAGCCTCCCAAAGTGTTGGGATTACAGGTGTGAGCCACCGCTCCCGGCCTCCATGGCTTTTTTTTTTTTTTTTTTTTGAGATGAGTCTCGCTCTGTCGCCCAGGCTGGAGTGCAGTGGTGCAATCTCTACTCACTGCAAGCTCGACCTCCTAGGTTCACACCATTCCCCCTGCCTTAGCCTCCCAAGTAGCTGGGACTACAGGCGCCTGCCACCACGCCCGGCTAATATTTTGTATTTTTAGTGGAGACAGGGTTTCACCGTATTAGCCAGGATGGTCTCCTGGCCTCGTGATCCGCCTGCCTCAGCCTCCCAAAGTGCTGGGATTACAGTTGTGAGCCACCGTGCCCGGCCCCCGGCTTTTTTATTAAGGTAGAAAAATAAAGCCTAACTTGAGCACAGCAACACATAGGCTAAACATGGCTAGATAGAGGTTAGCCCCTCTTCAGGTGTGGAAGGTACTAGTCACTGTGGTTGCCATGGAGACATAACCTGAGATGTAAAGGAGAATAATATACATTTCTTCAGATTTTTAATGGTTTTATAGGAAAAAGAATGTAGTACATATTAATCAGGTCTTTGTTTTTTTTGAGACAGAGTCTTGCTTTGTCACCTAGGCTGGAGTGTAATGGCACAATCTCAGCTCACTGCAATCTCTGCCTCCTGGGCTCAAATGATCCTCCTGCCCCAGCCTCTCAAGTACCTGGGGCTACAGGCGTGTGCCACCATGCTGAGCTAATTTTTGTATTTTTTTTTTTTTTTTTGTAGATGTTGCCCAGGCTGGTTTCAAATTCCTATGGCTCAAGCAATCTGCCTGCTTCGGCCTCCCAAAGTGCTGGGATTACAGATTTGAGCCGCTGTGCCTGGCAGGTTTTTTCTGCTAAGTGTTTTGATAGACCTAGAAAGACACAGTGATAGAAAGCTTTCGTTTTGAAAGATTGGGAGTAAAAGCTTCAGTGGAAGTGCCCAGTTGTGAGTATCTTTCCTATTTGAAAAGAGATTTTTCTCTTTATTAAAGAAGAATATGAAGTAATAGCATGGGTTAAGTTTGGGCCTCTTGAATAGTTGGTTCATGAAACTAGATAATGGTATTGGGAGTGGAAGTAGGTATTTTCAAGTACCTATCAGCGAATTAGTTAACCAGGAATTTGTAGTCCCTGTGTTAACCCTATGCCTAACACTGTTGATTCACAGAATGTTCTCTACATATGTGAAATTGCAGGGAATTTCTTGCCTTTGAGAGAACTACCTGCTTT
This sequence comes from Macaca fascicularis, assembly GCF_037993035.2. Taxonomy (NCBI): domain Eukaryota; kingdom Metazoa; phylum Chordata; class Mammalia; order Primates; family Cercopithecidae; genus Macaca; species Macaca fascicularis. Next base: position 87,639,932 of record NC_088378.1, read on the forward strand.
TAAAAAGGTATGAGAGAAAATACTTAAGCCTATACAACCCAATCAGGCATCTGAAGTTGCTAAAGAAGTCTTCACAGATGGATTTAGTTCAAAGAGATTCATCTTTAATTTTATTGCTAACTATAGGATTGTGGAACTCAGCTTACCTCCAGTGTTTCTTAGCTTTCTAAACACACCTGAGAGATACATTCTCAGCAGCAGTCTCGCTGTAGCCATGACTGTTTACAGGAATGTCTCCTGAATTTTTGGGGGCTGTGATGAGTCATTGGACTTGAATATGGTGCTTTGAAAATAGCCCACAAGATTCTTATCTGCCATACCTTTCCTTTTAATGTCACAAATAGTTTTAAAATACTAAATTTATTTGTTGAGTTAATTAAGTCTTGACATTTCCCAAGGTTCTTAGAGTTGCTATGGTTGAAAAGAAATGTAATTTCAGTTTTACCCTGAAAATCTGTACCAAATTTTCTTTTTAGACTGTTCTATGACATTGTCATAATGTGTAACATTTTTTGACAAAAAATGTGACTCAAACGAGTCGTAATAAATACTGCAATTAGTTTAAGACTTTGAATAATACTTTTCTGAGGCACTTTAAGTATACTCAGTATTCATTTTTCTGGATAATGATGAGAAACATAGGTTACGTGAATTACAATATTTTAAGTAACCCCATGTGTAAGAATTTCTCTATTATCAGATATTTGCTTATCGGAAGAAACATTTTTAAGGATTTTACAGGATTTTTAGAAGAAAATACTTTTTAATATGAAGTTCTGATTTATTTCTAAAGAAATTTATTTGTTATAACAAGTTTCTCACATGAGATGATATTGTAGCCATGTTAAGCAGGGAATCCTTACAGGTAATTTAAAATTCTAGTGGATGTTAGTTTGTCAGCTTTGATATTTATTTTGGGCCTGTTGATCAGAATTTTACAGTATAACATATTTTGTAATATTTCTTGTGATCAGGATTTTACAGTATAACAGTTTTTGTAATGTTTCTTATATTTCTTACATGTAGGCTTTGTTGGGTGGTGAACTTTCTAGCACTAAGAAAGCAGCTCATAATAATATACTTTTAGTTTGTCCTGGGGTGTAGCTTTTTTTCCCTTTAGTTTTTATCTGTCAAAAGTGTCATAAGCAGATCATCTTGAGATGTACTAGTGGATATTCTGATTTTATTAACATTGTTATCTTTCCATAAATACAACTTCTGGATTTGACTTTTTAGGTCCTTTGATGTACTGGATTTTCTTAACATTATTAAAACTTTTAAATTATTCTTCTAGAAGTCACTTGTTCGAACCCTTATGAGCCTCATTTCAGTTCCAGATACTGCACTGGCTAGGCAAAGAGTAAGAGTCTCTCTTGAGAGACTGATGATAGAGCAGCCACTGTTGATACTTTATTAGCTAGCACTTTATGCTTTATCAGTATACCTATTTTCATTTCTTATTAACATTTTTCCATATTAGTGTTCATTTCCCCTTTGATAGCCTAAGTATTAAAATTGGTTTACTGATTAATCACTTTTGAAAAAGTTTTTTTCCTAAAAGTGTTAAGGCTTGTTTACTAAGTTTCTGAAATTGTGTCAGTATATGATGTGTATTCTCACTTTGGTTAGCATTAATTTTCATTTCTGTTAATGTTAATTCTTATAAAACTCCCTCAAAAAAATCAAACTAGACAGAATGGTTGGAGAGAGGGACTTGGATTTTTCTTTTGTTTCTTTTTGTTGAACTGATTAGCAAATGAAGAGTAGAATGTACAGTGAAGTTTGAAGAAAGCCAATTTTTCAAACATGACTGTCCCTCTGAACTGTGCCTTTTAATTATGAAAGGAGATTGCCTTGTTCCTCCCACTAAAATATGATTATCTAGAAGAACTTCTCTAAGTGGTATACTTGATTTAAAGTATAGAAGATTTTAGTTGCTGTGATAGAGAGGGGGACTTGATGCTGTCTGTGGCAATCTTTCATAGCCCAGGGTAAAATAGTGCATTATCAGAGCCTGGCATTGTAATCAGTTGTACACTTGTGGAAATACTGACCTATCAACTTGGAATAATTCTTCACTTTTTTTTTTTTTTTTTGAGATGGAGTCTCGCTCTGTCACCCAGGCTGGAGTGCAGTGGCATGATCTCGGCTCACTGCAAGCTCCACCTCCTGGGTTCAAGTGATTCTCCTGCCTCAGCCTCCTGAGTAGCTGGGATTACAGGTGCTTGCTGCCACGCCTGTGTAATGGTATTTTTAGTAGAGACAGGGTTTCACCATGTTGGTCAGGCTGACGTCGAACTCCTAACCTCGTGATCCGCCCACCTGGGCCTTCCAAAGTGCTGGGATTACAGGCGTGAGCCTCTGCGCCCAGCCATTTCTTAACTTTTAAAACACCAGTAAAACATTCTGGTTAGATACAAATGCCTGTCCTAAGAGGAGGCGTTTTAGACTCTTTAAGCATCCCTTATTTACATTTCTGGATGTAACATGAAGAGGTGTTACAATTTTTTTTTTATAGCTAGTGATCGCTGTTTCAGGAGTCTCATTAGATGAGAGTTATGCTTCATTTTGGTTATTGCCTTTTTTTGGCGGGGAGGGTTGGAGTCTCACTCTTGTCACCCAGGCTGGAGTGCAGTGGCGCAATCTCACTGCAACCTCCACCTTCTGTGTTGAAGCGATTCTCCTGCCCTGGCCTCCCGAATAGCTGGGGCCACAGGCACATGCCACCACACCCGGCTCCTTTTTTGTATTTTTAGTAGAGATAAGGTTTCACTGTGTTAGCTGGGATGGTCTTGATCTCCTGACCTCGTGATCCGCCAGCCTCTGCCTCCCAAAGTGCTGGGATTACAGGCATGAGCCACCGCGCCTGGCCGGTTATTGCCTTCTTGACAATCGCATTTTTTGAAGTTTCAGTGTATGAAAGTATAAATTATGCATAGTATTGATGTCTCTAACTCCTATTTTCTAAAAATTAGCTTTCCTTATTGTGATATTTTGAGACAGAGTCTTACTCGGTCGCCCAGGCTGGAGTGCAGTGGCATGATCTTCGCTCACTACAGTCTGCCTCCTGGGTTGAAGCGATTCTCCTGCCTTAGCCTTCTGAGTAGCTGGGATTACAGGCATGCGCCGCCACGCCCGGCTAATTTTTGTGTTTTTAGTAGAGACGGGGTTTTGCTATGTTGGCCAAGCTGGTCTTGAACTCCTGACCCCAGCTGATCTGCCCGCCTCTGTCTCCCAAAGTGCTGGGATTACAGGCGTGAGCCATCACGCCCAGCCCATTGTGATTTATTTTAACGTTAGATGCTAATAGAATTTTGACTACTACTGGATAGGGTAGTAGATGTTAAGAACTTGGGCCCTGAGGTCAAACCTGGCTCTGCCATGTTCAAGCCGTGTGACGTTTCAGAAGACACTGAAGCAGAGCCTCATTTTTCTCATCTCAGGAAATGTGCACATGATGATAGTAGCATCTGCCTCTTAGGGTTGTTGTGAGAATTAAGAGCATTTACTGGCCAAGTGATGGAAACTGTCTCAAGAAGGCAACCTCAAATGGGACTTTTACTGACCAGCAATTTTGCCTTTCGTTGAATAAACCTGCCGTCTACAAAAGAAGAGTTGCCATCAAATCACAGTTTTTTCATTGTTTTTAGTACCAGCACTACTGACATTTGAGCCTGTCCTGTTTTAGTATCGAGGATTAAATAATTATGAAAGCACTGTATACAGTGAGGGAAATATTCCACTTTTCTCCAAAGTAACCTTATCCTCTTGATTATTCCCTTTTTCTTCTCTCAATTTGATCTTTGCTTTTGGCTTTATATATTCCCAAGCCTTTCATGAGAAAGTGAAAGAACAAAACATACTCATTTTCCTCCAGCTATCTTCTAGATCTCTTCCACTTCAAAATCAAATTCAAAGAGCTTTCAAATAGTCTGTTTGCTTCCATTTCTTCAGTTCTCAATTCCTGACATGCCTCAAGCAGCTCCTGTCAGGTCATCAGTGACTTCCATGACACTCAATCAGTCCTCCTCTTATTTGACCTTTCTTTCAGCATTCTTCCTGCTGGCACACTACTTTCTTTTTGAAATGCTTTTTTTTCTTCTTTGACTATAATTTCCCTCTACTCCCTAGCTGTTCTTTTTGTCTTTACCTGGGCATTAAACCTCGTAGTTTTTTAGTTCTAGCTTTAGCTCCATGCTTATCTCACTTAATAGCTCCCTAAGCAGTCACATGCCTGCTCCTGACTTCAGTTTCCATTTACAGATGTATCTGTATTTAATTTGTATCTTCAGTTCGTTCAGACAGTTCCTCTGTAGTTCCAGCCATGGGAAATTTGGACTTTTTTTTTTTTTTTTTTTTTGAGATGGGGTTTTGCCCTGTTGCCTTGGCTGGAGTGCAGTGGTGCGATCTCAGCTCACTACAACCTCTGCCTCCTGGGTTCAAGCAGTTCTCCTGCCTCAGGCACCCAAGTAGCTGGGGTTACAGATGTATATCACCATGCCTGGCTAATTTTTGCATTTTTAGTAGAGACAGTTTCACCATGTTGGCCAGGCTGGTCTCGAACTCCTAGCCTCAAGTGATCCGCCCACCTTGGTCTTCAAGGTGCTGGGATTACAGGTGAGAGTCACCATGCCCAGCCTAGTTTGGACCTCTTTATCATCAGATCTTGTTAGCGCTTTCCCTCTACCACTAGAAGTCAGAATTTTTGTGAAATCCATTGACTTTTATTTATTTATTTATTTATTTATTTATTTTTTTTTTTTGAGAGGGAGTCTGGCTCTGTCGCCCAGGCTGGAGTGCAGTGGCCGGATCTCAGCTCACTGCAAGCTCCGCCTCCTGGGTTTACACCATTCTCCTGCCTCAGCCTCCCGAGTAGCTGGGACTACAGGCGCCCGCCACCTCGCCCGGCTAGTTTTTTTTTGTATTTTTTAGTAGAGATGGGGTTTCACCGTGTTAGCCAGGATGGTCTTGATCTCCTGACCTCGTGATCCGCCCGTCTCGGCCTCCCAAAGTGCTGGGATTACAGGCTTGAGCCACCGCGCCCGGCCTACTTTTAAATGTTCACAACTAATTTACAAAATACATGGCATAAATAAGAGATGTATGTGGACTTCTAATCAGTGCCTTATGGTGTGAGAGGTGGTCTTTTTGTTGTTGTTGAAACCGTCTCACTCTGTTGCCCAGGCTGGAGTGCAGTGGTGTGGTCTTGGCTCACTGCAGCCTCCATCTGCTGGGTTCAAGTAATTCTCCTGCCTCAGCCTCCCTAGTAGCTGGGGTTACAGGTGCCCGCCATTATGCCCGGCTAACTTTTGTATTTTTAGTAGAGATGAGGTTTCACCATGTTGGCCAGACTAGTCTCGAACTCCTGACCTCAAGCCATCCGCCCACCTTGGCCTCCCAAAGTGCTGGGATTACTGGCGTGAGCGACTGTGCCTGGCCTGAGAGGGGGTCTTAATTCCTCTTTTAAAAAGCGGTCATGTTGGTAAAGTAAATGAATTGCTTCATCATCAGTCACATAATGATGAATATGAATTTCTTTTTTTAAAGTGTATTAGGAGAGATGGAGTAATCATTGTATATAGGTTAATGTCATGTAATGAGTTTTCCTAAGTAGGTCCAATCAAGTTAAATTAATTTGCAGAATATTTTCCTCCTAGGGGAGGGGTATGTCTAACTTAGAATTACACTTGATCTTAGCCAAAAGGCTGAGAAGCAGTGAACTTACAACTATAAAAACCATTCAGGTGAGGGTGGCAAAATGATTTTAAGTTAGCTTAGATATTTCCGTACTTGTAATAACCGGGCTGCTAACATCTTCCTTTCCTTCCTCCCCACTCCCTAGTATGTCCAATAGTAAACCAACCACTTTTTAAAAAATATTCAATTAAAGGTTTTTTGTTTGTTTTTTGGTTTTTTTTGAGACGGAGTTTCGCTATTGTTGCCCAGGCTGGAGTTCAATGGTGTGATCTCAGCTCACTGAATCCTCTGCCTCTAGAGCTCAAGCGATTCTCCTGCCTCAGCCTCCCAAGTAACTGGGATTATAGGCGCCTGCCACCATGCTCAGCTAATTTTTTTGTGTTTTTCGTAGAGACAGAGTTTCACCAGGTTGGCCAGGCTCATCTTAAACTCCTGACCTCAGGTGATCCACCCACCTCAGCCTCCCAAAGTGCTGGGATTACAGGCGTGAGCCACCGCCCTTGGCCAAGGGAGTTGTTATTTTAAGCAGGGGCTAGAAACTTTAAATACGCATAGTTCCAGAGATATAAATGATTTAAAGTAAACTAGGAGGGAACTAGTGAATTCCAGTCCTGACCAGCAGCATCACCTCATAAGGAATGCAGAATCTTAAGCTCCACCCTGCAGGGTCTACATTTTAACAAGATCCAGAGTTAATCTGTGTGTGCATTAAAATTGTAGAAGCACTTGAGAACTTAGGCCCAAAAGGTAGCAGTCACTTTGAATCTTCAGCTGAGTTTTGCCATGTTACCTGATTTTCCTAAGAGTTGTCAGAAGTCTGACTTTATATGTAAAACCACCCAGTTTTTAAATGACTACAAATTAACGTGTTTTAAAAAAATCATGTCCGTGGGGCTGAGTTTGGCCTGTTAGTCATCAGTTTTGAAAATCCTGGTTCCAGGTATGCTTTTTTTGTTTGTTTTGAGACTGAATCTCGCTCTGTTGCCCAGGTTGGAGTGCATTGGCACTATCTCGGCTCACTGCAGCCTCCGTCTCCCAGGTTTAAGCGATTGGGATTACAAGTGTGCACCACCTTGCCCGGCTAATTTTTTTGAATTTTTAGTAGAGACGGGGTTTTGCCATATTGTCCAGGCAGGTCTCAAACTCTTGACCTCAGGTGATCCACCCTCCTCGGCTTCCCAAAGTGCTGGGATTATAGACATGAGCCACTGTGCCTGGCCCAGGTATGCTAATGTTTTTTTGGGGTGCCTGAACAAGTTGTTACAGGAAATGGGTTTGTTCTTCAGCTTGATTGTGCTGTACTGGAGTCCTCAAAGAGTCTGCTTTCTCAGTCTGTGCAAGCTGGCTTAGGTTCTACATTTATACTTACATAATATTTAACTGTATAAAAGGCATTCATTTATCTTCCCTACAGGAGGAGGAACAACTGTAATCACTACAAGGCCAAATTCTTTCATTTCACTGGTACTGTGTAGCCAGTGCTACTTATTTGAAGTAAATTACTCAATTTGTTAAAACCCTGCAGGTAAATACCATTGCCCTTGTGGCTGTGGTTAATTGGAATAAGAGCTGAATCTTTTGCTTTGGAACCAAATGTTTCTGTAGCATGTACATTTTGGGTTTTGGATTTGGGGCAGTTCAATTTCCACTTCTCTATTTATTGCCCTTTTTGTTTTGAGATGGAGTTTCATTCTTGTTGCCCAGGCTGGAGTGCAGTGGCTTAATCTAGGCTCACTGCAACCTCCACCTTCCCCCCGGTTCAAGTGATTCTCCTACCTCAGCCTCCCGAGTAGCTAGAATTACAGGCACGTGCCACTACACTTGGCTAATTTTTTTTTTTTTTTGTATTTTTAGTAAAGATGGGGTTTCTCCATGTTGGTCCGGCTGATCTTGAACTCCCTGCCTCAGGTGATCTGCCTGTCTCAGCCTCCCAAAGTGTTGGGATCACAGGCGTGAGCCACTGTGCCCGGCATCTTTTTTTTTTTTTTTTTTTTAAAGACAGGGTCTTGCCGGGCACGGTGGATCACACCTGTATTCCCAGCACTTTGGGAGGCTGAGGCGGGTGGATCACCTGAGGTCAGGAGTTCAAGATGAGCCTGGCCAACCTGGTGAAACTCTATCTCTACTAAAAATACAAAAATTAGCCGGGCTTGGTGGCAAGCGCCTGTAATCTCAGTTTCTCTGGAGTCTGAGACAGGAGAATCGCTTGAACCTGGCAGGCGGAGCTTGCAGTGAGCTGAGATCACACCATTGCACTCCAGCCTGGGCGACAGAGCGAGACTCCATCTCAAAAAAAAAAAAAAAAAAAACTCAAGGTCTCACTCTCGCCCAAGCTGGAGTGCAGTGGCGCCATTGTAGCTCACTGTAGCTCACTGTAGCCTGGAACTATCTTTCTGCCTCATTTTGCCAGTAGCTGGGGACTACAGGGGCAAGCCACCATACCTTGCTAATTTTATGTTTTATGTTTTGTAGAGATAAGAGTTTTTGCTTTGTTGCCCAGGCTGGTCTCAAACTCCGGGCCTCAAGTGATCCTCCTGCCTCAGCCTTGCATGAGCCACTGCATGCGGCCATGCTTTCTTTGTTATATTTTGGTAGCTTGTAAGTTATTTGAGAAAATACTTAAAAGTAGTTAAGAGCTATGTAACAATAGCAACAAGGTTAATGTATCCGCTTAGTGTAAATATAAGCTGGAGATGTAAAACTTAACATTTACCTGCAGTGTTTTAACAAATTGAGTCGTTTCTTTCAAATAAGTAATCGTTGGCTATATGTACCAGTGAAATAATAGTATTTTAAAGTGAATTTAAAATGGCATCTCAGCTCATTCTTTATAGTTAAATAGCTCTTGGTTGGATAAGAATATTGTCCTTAAGATTCCATCAAGGAGAACATAAGAACTGTTTTAGTTTCAGAAGAGATGATCCTGGGAAAATAGCCAATTAATAAAGATGGGTCTCCATAGCAACTCCAAGTTGTGTTTTGTTCTGTTTGAAAATGGAATTTTGCTCTTGTTGCCCAGGCTGGAGTGCAGTGGCGCAATCTCAGCTCACCGCAACCTCCACCTCCCGGGTTCAAGCGATTCTCCTGCCTCAGCCTCCCGAATAGCTGGGATTACAGGCATGCGCCACCACGCCCAGCTAATTTTGCATTTTTAGTAGAGACGGGGTTTCTCCATGTTAGTCAGGCTGGTCTCGAACTCCCAACCTCAGGTGATCCGCCCACCTCAGCCGTCCAAAGTACTAGGATTACAGGCATGAGCCACCGTGCCCCGCCCAAGTTGTGCGTTTTAATTTAGAAAGTAATCATGACAGTATCTAGTGTGTAGTTCAGAACCATACATTGCTCTGTTATTTTGGAACAGTGTCTTAGTTTTAAGTCATAATGGCTACTGCAAGTTTTCTTTACTTAATTATGTACAGGTTTTCATATCATTCGTGTTCCTGACTAGAACTGGCAGTTTCGAGATTTTTTTTTTTTTTTTTTTTTTTTTTTTTTTTTTGAGACTGAGTCTTGCTCTGTTGCCTGGCTGGAGTGCAGTGGTGCGATCTTGTTTCCCTGCAACCTCCGCCTCTCGTGTTCAAGCAATTCTCCTGCTTCAGCCTCCCAAGTAGTTGGGATTACAGGCGCCCACCACCATGCCCGGCTAATGTTTGTACTTTTTTTTTTTTTTTGAGACGGAGTCTCGCTCTGTAGCCCAGGCTGGAGTGCAGTGGCCGGATCTCAGCTCACTGCAAGCTCCGCCTCCGGGGTTCACGCCATTCTCCGGCCTCAGCCTCCCGAGTAGCTGGGACTACAGGCGCTGCCACCTCGCCTGGCTATTTTTTATATTTCTTAGTAGAGACGGGGTTTCACCGTGTTAGCCAGGATGGTCTCCATCTCCTGACCTCGTGATCCGCCCATCTCGGCCTCCCAAAGTGCTGGGATTACAGGCTTGAGCCACCGCGCCCGGCCTAATGTTTGTACTTTTAATAGAGACAGGGTTTCATCATGTTGGCCAGGCTGATCTCGAACTCCTGACCTCAGGTGATCTGCCTGCCTTGGCCTTCCAAAGTGCTGGGATTACAGGCATTAACTACTGCGCCCAGCCCCAAGATTTCTTTTTTAATCCCATTGTTTGCATTGTCTTTCTAGGTCCACTTTCATTTTGTTTTCCAAAGATATTCCATGGAGAAATAAATGGTATTGATCTATAAAATGATCCAGAGGGACCCCATACACCTAAACTTAAAACTGCTAGCGAAACCTTAATGTTTGATCTAGTAATGATGTCTGGAGGAAAACAGTAAAGCTTTATGGGTGTGGAGCAAAAGTTTCTAGTTTCACATGTCAGATTTTTAGAACTTAAATGTATGGACCCTAGAAAGATACTTTGACAGCCCACCCTTCTTTTGTGGTTCTCCTTAAAGTTATTTTTAGTTGCTTCTAATTCCATGTTCTTTGCTCAGTCTTACCTTGATGCTGTTTGTCCTGCCCCCATCAATTCCATTATGCTTTTTATCCCGTAACTACTTTCTCCTGTTTATATTGTTGACCTTATTCATGGTGCCCAGCATTTCCTAAGTAATCAGTGGCAACTAGAAAGAGGCCTTTTATTTCCACGTTTACGATATTTACTTATTTATTTTTTTTGAGACAGAGTTTTCTTTCTTGTTGCCCAGGCTGCAGTGCAATGGCATGATCTCAGCTCACTGCAACCTCTGCCTCCTGGGTTCAAGCAATTCACCTACCTCTGCCTCCCAAGTAGCTGGAATTACAGGCATCCGCTACTACGCCCAGCTAATTTTTGTATTTTTAGTAGAGATGGGGTTTCACTGTGTTGGCCAGGCTAGTCTCAAACTCCTGACCTGAAGTGATCCTCCTGCCTCGGCCTCCCAAAGTGCTGGGATTAAAGGTGTGAGCCACTGCTTTCGGCCTCCTAATTTGTTTTTAAAAATATTCCAAAGAAATAAGTGCTGACTTGTTGATACCACCTAATTAGCAATTTTAGTGACATGTACTAGTTGTTTTTTTTTTGAGACGGAGTCTCGCTCTGTCGCCCAGGCTGGAGTGCAGTGGCGCGATCTCGGCTCACTGCAAGCTCCGCCTCCCGGGTTTCCGCCATTCTCCTGCCTCAGCCTCCCGAGTAGCTGGGACTACAGGCGCCACCACCGCGCCCGGCTAATTTTTTGTTTTGTTTTTTTTTTGTTGTTTTTTTTTGAGACGGAGTCTCGCTCTGTCGCCCAGGCTGGAGTGCAGTGGCCGGATCTTAGCTCACTGCAAGCTCCGCCTCCCGGGTTTACGTCATTCTCCTGCCTCAGCCTCCCGAGTAGCTGGGACCACAGGCGCCCGCCACCTCGCCCGGCTAGGTTTTTTTTTTTTTTTTTTTTTTTTTAGTAGAGACGGTGTTTCACTGTGTTCGCCAGGATGGTCTCGATCTCCTGACTTCGTGATCCACCCGTCTCGGCCTCCCAAAGTGTTGGGATTACAGGCGTGAGCCACCGCGCCTGGCCTATTTTTTTTTTTTTTTTTTTTTAAGTAGAGACGGGGTTTCACTGTGGTCTCGATTTCCTGACCTCGTGATCCGCCCGCCTCGGCCACCCAAAGTGCTGGGATTACAGGCGTGAGCCACCGCGCCCGGCCGACATGTACTGGTTTTGCGAATGAAAATGCTGTGAGTCGTAGAACTTGCTAATGACTTCCACTTAGCAGTATTTTATGGTAAAAGAGGTAGTTTTTAGGATTTAGTAAAAGAATATACAGCCATTTGTGTGCTGTAGCTTGTCTTGAAGATAACTCTACATATTTTGCTCTAAATGGTTGCTGCAAATTCAGTCTATGCCTCATAAGCCAAATAGGAAGGCATATGATTAAAACTGGAATATGCAACTGATAATACAAGTGAAGCTCGGACTTCTTTTTTCTTTAATGAACTTTAAATTGTATTGGCAAGACAATGTCAGATATTACATGTACCTTGGATAAAATGTTAACTTGCTGGTTTGGTAAGAGATGGCCAGATCTAAGTAGCTTAAGACTAAGTAGACAAGTACTTTACTGATATGTAGAAGGCCTTTATCTACCTGGTATGAAAGCAACTCAGGTCACCCAAGTATCTAGATTGAGCTTAGCAATGGGGTGGTTGTAGAATATTGAATCCGAGGAAGTTTCTTGAGTTTATCAGCTTCAAGACTGTTCATATCCCTGGACTGAAATAAATTGAGCTTGAGGCTTGCCATTGCAGTTAGCTGTTTGCTACTTGTGCGGTTGAGATCTTGGCCAAGTTAAATTGGACCCTTTACTGCATAACATTGTTGATCACATGTTACCAGTATTAGAGCATTTGAGGGCACCAGTGTGGCTTAGATGACATAGTTGCATCATATTTGATGTAAAAAGCATGCAGTCAATAGCTTTAAAAATTCTTCAGCTCTTTAGCTGACAATATCAAGTGTTGGCAAGGATGTGGAACAGCTGGAGCTGTAATACTTTTATGGTAGGAATGCAAAATGACAAAATCACTCTGGAAAATGGTTTCGCGATTTTATTTTGTAAGAACAAAATAAACCGTTCATTTGCCATATGATTAGGCAGCCTATTCCCACTCCTAGGGATTTATCCAAGAGAAATGAAAACATGTCCGCCAAAGACTGGTACTTGAATATTCGTAATAGTTCTAAATTGGAAACAGTCTTAATGTCCATTAACAGGAGAAAGGATAGATATGTGTGTGTATGTATACATACATACAATGGAATTCTCACCAACGAAAAGGAATTTCTGATTCATGCAAAATATATGAATCTCAAAAGCATTGTGCTGAGTGAAAGTAGTTCAGACATAAAAGTCTGTACTCTTTATGATTCCATTTATGTGAAATTCTAGAGAAGGCAAAACTATATAGTAATAGCAGATGAGTGTTGGTGGACTGTACTGGGGAAGTGGTGATGGTGGTAGTGAATTAACTGCAGAGGAGCCCAAGAGAAGTTTTTGGAGTGATAAAAAGTTATTTATCATAGTTAATGTTAGTTCCAAAACTGTATGTATGTACTTGTCAGAACTCAAATGAATTGTACATTTAAATTGGTTAATTTTGTCATTTGTAAATTACACCTTAAAATGTTAGTGATGTCTCTAAGTGTCTGATGGTATAGAGTTTTACAAAGATAAATTTTTAAAAGTTTTACTGTTTCTTAATTCTGGGTTAGCTTTCATTTGAGATTATCAAATGAACAAATTGAGGTGGTTGTTATACAAGCATTCTTTTGGTACATTTTAGTTGTGCTTTGGTTGACTTGTGAAGCAGAAGGAATACTAAATCTGAGAACAGCTATGTGGTGATGAAAGAACGTATGTAAGTCACACAAAAGATAAATATTAAGGTCAGGTTACTCCAAACTAGTACCTCCTAAAATCTCTGGTTATAAATAAATTTTATGATGTTTTGAATAGCACTTTTGATCAGGATAATGGTAGCTTTGGACAGAAAGTGATGAATGTGAGTGAAGCTTACTTTCTGTCAGAGAGCAAAATATAAATGCTGGGTGCAGTGGCTCACACCTATAATCCTAGCACTTTGGGAGACCGAGAAGGGTGGATCACCTGAGGTCAGGAGTTCGAGACAGGCCTGACCAATATGGTGAAACCCTGTCTCTACCAAAAATATAAAAATTAGCTGGGCGTGGTGGCTCACGCTTATAGTCCCAGCTACTCGGGAGGCTGATGCAGGCGAATTGCTTGAACCTGGGAGGCAGAGGTTGCAGTGAGCCGAGATCGCGCTACTGCACTCCAGCCTGGATGACTGAGCGAGACTCCGTCTCGAAAAGAAAAAAACGCTTTAGATTGCTGTTACTGAAAAGAGGTCTGTTATTTAAAAAATGAGGGTATTTGTGTTTGTCGTGGTTGAAACCAGATGTTACATTAGTTTTATTGGGTACCTCTGGTGAATATTAGGAAACCTATTTATATCAAGGTATGCTTACCATTCAGAAGACAACTCTTTCATGCCAACACTGATAATTTAATAATTTAACCACTGTCACTCAATTGGAATAACTTTGTTTTCAAATTACAGAGTAGTTCAAATAAATGGAAAAGGACTGAAAATGACCATAACTCGTATTAAACAAATGTTAACAAATGAAAAATGTTAAATACAGCTAAAGCACCCCAACATAACCATCCTGAAATTAATCATTATAGACCTGTTTAAGTACATGTGGATGTGTGATTTTGTACTTAAACCACACATTCATGTATATATAAACAGGTCTTTTTATACAACGAAATTTATGTAAATGGTATCTTTAACTGGATATGTCTTGCAACATTTTTTCAGTTTAAATAATGAAACAAGCAGTATTTAAAATGTTTAAGGGAACTTATTTGTCCTCCCAGAGTCTCTCAAAAATTCTAAAAGTTCTCCTAGGGAAATAAAGTGAGAAAAGAGGTAAGTGACAAGATTTTGTAGATATGGTGGTTATCTACGAAAACCACCAGTGTTACATTTTAAAAAGAATTATTGTATGTAAATCTTTAGCTTTCTTTTTTGTGTGTCATAGAGACAGGGTCCCTCTGTGTTGCCCAGGCTGGTCTTGACCTCCTGGCCTCTAGTGACCCTCCCACCTCGACCTCCCAAAGTGCCATGGTTACAGGTGTTAAGCCACCCCACTTCACCAATATCTAACAGTTCTTAAATTAATGCATCATTGTAAAATTGAATTTTAAGGCTACATTCCACTCCGTCAGTCTTTTTATTGCCAGTTAATTGCCACCTAAATATTTCATTTTTATTTAATCTTGCTTTGGATTTTGATTAGTAAACTTCTAGGGATGTAGTTTCACATTGATACCCTGTTAACTTGGGAGCTATGGAGGTGTAGTGAGGAGGTGTAGTGAGGAGGTGTAGTGAGGAGGTGTATGGAGGTGTAGTGAGGAGGTGTAGTGAGGAGGTGTAGTGAGGTGTAGTGAGGAGGTGTAGTGAGGTGTAGTGAGGAGGTGTAGTGAGGAGTGGAAACCCCCAGGTAGGGATTTTCTGGAGGGGCCAGATGGTAATTATTTTGAGTTAGAAATCTTTCTGAAATGAATCATACTGGCCTAAAAGATATGCCAGATATAATTTTACTCATTCGTGTGATTGTGGTTCAAGATAATTGCACTGTGGTATGGTGGTTCTTATTTATTGAGGACCTGTCATGTACCAGTCACTTCACATGGTCTCTCCCTCACCCCACCCACCCTCCAGCCCCAAGATTCAGAATGCTATAGTATTCTTAGGTTTTATTGAGCTTAAAATAATTGGCCATGGCCATTTAATGTATGATGACTTTTTTAGTTCCCATCTGCTTTGTCATTTTGTTGACCTACTGTCACTTCAGACTGTTGTGTGCTTGAATATACATAATCCCCCACGCCCCTTCTTATTTATGGGCTTGGAAAAGGCATAAAGGCATTAAAGGCAGTTGGAAAAGCCTGTTAGTGTAATAGTTCTATGTGATGAATAAATGAGCTTTAAGTTTGGAACTCAAGAATCTGAGTAAAATAGGTGTTTGGGTTCACAGACTACTTGACCATTATTTTGATTGAAAAACTTTATTTTTGCTAGTCAGTGCTCAGCAAGAATATTGTTGAGCAGCTGAATTCCAGTTGGTGTGTATGTGCTAAGTGAATGTCCTCATTTATGCTGAAATGAGTTCCTACCAGAATGTCAGTTTTCTGGATATTATTTGAAAGGAATATTTTGGGTAGATTGGTCTACTAAATAATGTTGGAAAGCCAACCTCTTTTTTAATGTGAAAGTTTTTATCTTGCCAAATTTTAACTTTTTTTATTTTAGAACAAATTCTGTACAACATAAAACAAGAGTATAAACGAATGCAGAAGAGAAGACATTTAGAAACGAGTTTCCAACAGACAGATCCGTGTTGTACTTCTGATGCACAGCCACATGCATTTCTCCTCAGTGGACCAGCTTCACCAGGTAATAACATTTCTTTTCATTTATAAAGTTTATTATTTAGAGTGGGAAAAGTTTAATCCAAGTTGTCTTTAGTCATTTAAGCTACTATATCTCCTCTGAGTTTTAAAAAAACATTTATACAAGTAATGCATGACATCTTAAAAATATGGTACAAAATAAGGAATTATCACCTGGATTCCCACTAACCAGAGACAACCACCTGTATAATAATATCCCCAAAGTGGACATCCTGTAAGTACTATGATTTGTAGCCTTTATTAAAAAAATTAACAATAGGCCAGGCACGGTGGCTCATGCCTGTAATCCCAGCACTTGGGGAGGCCGAGCGAGGTAGACAGGTCACTGGAGGTCAGGAGTTGAGACCAGCCTGGCCAACATGGTGAAACCCTGTCTCTACTGGAAATAGAAAAATTAGCCAGGCATGGTGGCATGTGCCTGTAGTCCCAGCCCCTTGGGAGGCTGAGGCATGAGAATCACTTGAACCTGGGAGGCGGAGGTTGCAGTGAGCTGAGATCGTGCCACTGCACTCCAGCTTGGGCGACACAGTGAGACTTTGTCTCAAAAAAAAAAAAAAAATTAACAGAATACTATATGCTCCTTTGTTAGGTATAGATGTACCTTGTCATGACCGAATGCTTATTGATAATTCAACTTAGATGTTTTGCTGGTGTAGTATTTTAAGAAATATCCCTGTATACGTACCCTCCCTTACACACTTGTCTTATTGGGATAGATTTCTAAAGGTGGATTATTTTATTATTTTTTTTGATCCTGTATCTGTTTTTACCTACCTTTTGTTGGGGGGAGTGTTTGCAAATAACCTTCCTTTAAAAAAAAAAAAAAGGAATAAGGGCTACTTGAAGCAAAGAGAAAGTTGAAGGTTTTGCTGAAAGAGAGCCATCAATAGTGGCTCTTACCTTTAGTAAAGTTCTCAGCAAAATAGCTTTTCTTGTGACAACAGTTGCCTTTGTTCAATGCTTTCTCTCCTCCCTCTAGCAAGGGTGGGAAAACCTGGCAGAATAAAAAAATTTCGACCAGGCGCAGTGGCTCATGCCTGTAATCCCAGCACTTTGGGAGGCCGAGGCGGGCAGATCGTGAAGTCAGGAGATCGAGAACATCCTGGCTAACACAGTGAAACTCCATCACTCTAAAAAGACAAAAAATTAGCTGGGTGTGGTGGCAGGTGCCTGTAGTCCCGGCTACTGAGGTAGGAGAATGGCATGAACCTGGGAGGCAGAGCTTGCAGTGAGCAGGGATCGCACCATTGCACTCCAGCCTGGGCGACAGA
The DNA here is from genome assembly GCF_037993035.2 of Macaca fascicularis. NCBI lineage: Eukaryota > Metazoa > Chordata > Mammalia > Primates > Cercopithecidae > Macaca > Macaca fascicularis. Next base: position 87,656,872 of record NC_088378.1, read on the forward strand.
GCAAGACTCCGTCTCAAAAAAAAAAGAAAAAAAAAAAATCAAAGACCATAATATAGTCAAATAAAATTAGATTAGGAAACATGAAATTGTTCAAAACTAAATACTGCCATGCCCATTGTGGGGGGCCAGTTATTAGTGGTTGAAACATAGTAAGAGGTGAGGGTTGGGTACTAGACTGTATTAGCAGGAAACCAAGATCATTATTTCCTTACTCACTTAGAAGATCAGTTAACTGGCTCTTAAGTAACAGAGCTGGGAATGTGAAAATAAATTAAGATAGCCTTGGGTAATTATGAATAAAGCTGGTGTGCTTTGTTATTGTGATATGCGCAGTTCTAATAAGCATAGTTAACTAGCTCCTGCCATGCCGGTTATAAGCAGCATTAAGTTAAGAGAGTAATATTGGTGGTACCAGGGCAAATTCACAGAGTGAGATGAAGAAACAATAGATAACAAATGAGTGGTGCACTTGAATGTGAATAAAATACTTTTAGCAGTATTACAATAGATGTTATTACTACAAAATATTTTCTCTTTTATAAAAAAATACTAATAGGTATAAAAATGCTGAAGGAATATTCTTGCCAATTTACTAATGATATTGACAGACACTGATGTTGCAGCTGCTTTGGGATTCTTAGTGTGATGACAGTGTAGTTCTATGATACTATAGTTTTGAGCATAGCATTATCAGCTCAGTACTTGAGCTTATTTTTCCATGCGAATTATTGTTAACTGAATGGTAGTAGTCAATGTGTTCAAACACCTTTAGAATCATTTATGCTTCTCCAGCAAAGTAGATTCCAGAATGTCTTTTTTATTTTGTTTCATTTTGTTTTTGAGACACGGTCTCACTCCGTTGCCCAGGCTGGAGTGCAGTGGTGAGATCTTGGCTCACTGCAGCCTCTACCTCAGCCTACCCTGTAGCTAGGAACAGGCACATGCCACCACTCCCAGCCAATCTTCGTATTTTTACTAGAGACATGGTTTGCCATGTTGTGCAGGCTGGCCTTGAGCTCAAGGGTTCCACCTGCTTCAACCTCCCAAAAAGTGCTGGGATTACAGGTATGAGCCACCATACCCAGCTAGATTCCAGAATGTTTTTTAATCTTTTTTAAAAAGGGTTCATGCTGTACCTTCTTTTTTTAAACAAAGGTTTTATTGTGCCAACATGAAATTTCTTTTTTTTTTTTGAGATGGAGTTTCTCTCTTGTTGCCTAGGCTGGAGTGCAGTGGAATGATCTTGGCTCACCGTAACCTCCGCCTCCTGGGTTCAAGTGATTCTCCTGCCTCAGCCTCCCGAGTAGCTGGGATTACAGGCATCCGCCACCATGCCCAGCTAATTTTGTATTTTTAGTAGAGACGAAGTTTCTACACGTTGGTCAGGCTGGTCTTGAACTTCTGACCTCAGGTGATCCGCCCGCCTCGGCCTCCCAAAGTGCTGGTATTACAGGCGTGAGCCACCATGCCCGGCCTATTTTCTTTTTTAATAAAGGAAAACCCCTTTCTAAAGGTGTGAAATGATGGTAGAATAATTTACCGGTTCATTGTGTGTGGGCTGTTAAGATATTAATGGTATGGCTTTGAAGATTAAGTGTCTTTTTACTGGCATAATGATTTGTTATTCTGGGACTAAATAAATTAAGTTTAGACCTGAGGTGTTTTTTTTTTTTTTTTTTTTTTTTTTTTTTTTTTTTTTTTTTTTTGAGACGGAGTCTCGCTCTGTCGCCCAGGCTGGAGTGCAGTGGCGCGATCTCGGCTCACTGCAAGCTCCGCCTCCCGGGTTCACGCCATTCTCCTGCCTCAGCCTCCCGAGTAGCTGGGACTACAGGCGCCCACAACCGCGCCCGGCTAATTTTTTGTATTTTTAGTAGAGACGGGGTTTCACCGTGGTCTCGATCTCCTGACCTTGTGATCCGCCCGCCTCGGCCTCCCAAAGTGCTGGGATTACAGGCGTGAGCCACCGCGCCCGGCCAACCTGAGGTGTTCTTTAGTCCTGGTGTAGGAAAGTTTAGGCACTAAAATACTTCATGGTATGGTATTTTCCAGAAAGGAGATGAGAGGTTTTGTAATGGGACCCATCATTGTAATGTTTGTTTTTTGTCTTTTTTAAATTTAATTTTTAATTTTTTGTTTTTGTTTTTTTGAGATGGAGTTTTGCTCTTTTTGCCCAGGCTGCAGTGCAGTGGCACGATCTCGGCTCACTGCAACGTCTGCCTCCTGGGTTCAAGCAATTCTCCTGCCTCAGCCTCCCGAGTAGCTGGGATTACAGGTGCCTGCCATCATGCCTGGCTAATTTTTTTTGTATTTGTAGTAGAGACAGGGTTTCACCATGTTGGCCAGGCTGGTTTCAAACTCCTGACCTCAGGTGATCTGCCTGCCTCGGCCTCCCAAAGTGTTGGGATTACAGGCATGAGCACCACGCCCAGCCTTTCTTATGTCTTAAAGTTTTTTCTACTCATCTTTAGACTTTTTTTTAATCTTGATTACATCTTGCCACGTTTTTCCAGCGTCACCAGCTGATGGAATTATTATTTTGGTTGTTTTAAGACTTGTGAAATGCTGTGCTTAAAATCTGATTTTAAAATGCTTTTATATCAAGATTGAAGAGATCCAAATGAAACCTCTTCATTTAGAAATTGCTTTCTATCATGGCTCTAAACCAGGTACTATTTTTTGTCCTCATTGTACATAGGGACTTCATCTGCAGCATCCTCACCATTAAAAAAAGAACAGCCCTTATTTACTCTACGGCAGGTTGGGATGATCTGTGAACGTTTGTTGAAAGAACGTGAAGAGAAAGTTCGAGAAGAATATGAAGAAATATTGAACACAAAACTTGCAGGTATGAGGTGTGTTTATTAGAGTTTCTGAGGAACTCAGTTGTACAAAATGCATTATTTTCCACGTGTGCTTTAATTTCACTTTCTATACACTACTGCAGTATATTCTCTGAGAACGAGAAAATTTCCGTTCAGGAAGGGAAATTAACCTTATGGCTCATGGCCCGCCTTGGTAACCTCAGGGAAAGAGTATTGGCTAGCCGTGTAGATAAGCAGTAGTATTGGTATGTACCCTGTACTAAAAAAGGATGTTAGTTGTTTAACTCAATTTGGTTGTGGATTTTTTGACTTTATATTTTTCATAACTTTGCCATCAATCTAGACATTTAAAATATCTAATTGGCTATCACTGTGTAAGTCATTTGAGTGTCAAACTGCAGTCCTGTTTCAATTATCAGAAGAAATCAGTAAAATTTGATAATTTAAGTACAGTAAATAAAATTTATTATGTACGATAACATAAATAGAATGTTTAGCCACAGATTTACTGTTTATATAGATATGTAAGCTTTTTGATTCTTAAAGAATTAATGTAGAGGTGTTAATGTAGAGAAGAGAAATTGCTTAGATATATAACAACTTTTTCTGTGATAACTTGATCAGGTTTTAGGTAGTTTTTTGTTGTTAGCTTTTGTTATCCTATTCTCATTGCAGTCAGTTGCCATTCATAGCCCACATACAATAACTTTCCGAGTAGAAGGGTAAAAAGCTATTGAAAGCCCTTTGTTTTTTTTTTTTTTTTTTTTTTTTGAGACATAGTCTCACTCTCACCCAGGCTGGAGTGCAGTGGCAGTGTAGGCTCCGCCTTCCAGGTTCACACCATTCTCCTGCCTCAGCCTCTCGTGTAGCTGGGACTACAGGCACCTGCCACCACACCTGGCAAATTTTTTTGTATTTTTAATAGAGATAGGGTTTCACTGTGTTAGCCAGGATGGTCTCGATCTCCTGACCTCATGATCTGCCCGCCTCAGCCTCCCAAAGTGCTGGGATTACAGGCATGAGCCACCGCGCCTGGCCAATTTTTTTTTTTTTTTAAAGATGAAAGTCTCGCTCTGTCACCCAGGCTGGAGTGCAATGGCACGATCTCGGCACATTGCAACCTCTGCCTCCCAGGCTCAAGCGATTCTCCTGCCTTAGCCTCCCGAGTAGCTGGGACTACAGGTGTGTGCCACCATGCCCAGCTAATTTTTTTTTTTTTTTTTGTATTAGTAGAGACGGGGTTTCACCATGTTAGCCAGGATGGTCTCAATCTCTTGACCTTATGATCCGCCCGCCTCGGCCTCCCAAAGTGCTGGGATTACAGGTGTGAGCCACTGCACCCGGCCTTGTTTTTAATTGTTATGAAATAATAAATCTCACCTAGTCTTTATGTCAGGTCATGTGATTGGACTAAAACCTAGGTTTCTTGACTGATAAGCTCCATGCTGTTTTTATTTGATACAGTATTAGTACTACCGAGGTTATGTAAGTGATTGTCAACTTAGAATTGTTTTACTATACATTTTGTATTTTCAGTTTATCTGGCTGTTAATATTAAGGCATTTTACAAATCATGTAATTGACATGTACCTTGATTTATAGAACAATATGATGCGTTTGTGAAGTTTACGCATGATCAGATAATGCGACGATATGGAGAACAGCCTGCTAGTTGTAAGTATTTCACCTTTGAAGTTATAAACTCAAGCCTATCTTTTAAGGAGAAGACATTGTAATTATTTTCATACTCAAAAAGAGAATTTAACAAAATTACTGAGACTGTATGGAGGAAATAGGCAGTATAACTTTGCAAGACTTTTGGTTAAATACCTAGGGGCAATACTGGGAATCAAGGTCTAGTATTTGTTTGGATTTTGACCCGTATTTTGCACTAATTTTCCTTTTCTCACCCTTTAGATGTTTCATGAATCACGTATCCTGCATTTGTGGGCTGCCTTGTTCCTTGTTGAGTTGTTGCAAGAGGTCCCAATTATGACATGCAGCAATGCCAATACCCCTTCTGTGAATACAGGTTATTTCAAGCTTTCGTCAGTGGCAACCACTCTTAGGCAGCAGCAACTGGTTTTGGAAATTTCCCTGATGTCAGTACCACCTGGATGTGGACCTTTGCTACCTGTATTAATACCAGTGGCCTCATTTTGCTGTATCATTACAATTTGGCTTCTTATATTAATGTTTGAAAAGGATTAAAGCTGGTATTCTAGAACATGCCCTTCACTGGTTGTGTAAATAAATCTGTAGAATGACACTTCAGATGAAGTTAGTGTGATTTTAATTGTGCACTACAACCAAGCTGTAACCAGTTACTAATTTTAGAATGTAATCCCAGGACAATATTAAGCAAATAGCCTGCACTGCTTCCTGTGAAATAGTGAAGGAGGAGGGCATTTCTGTATTCCAGGACTTCTTGGGGTTTCAGAATGGGTTTATATGATTTTTTTTTTTTTTTTGGTAGTTTTATTTATTCTATCAGTCTTTTTAACAAATGTTTATTGCTGCATTTTTTTTTCCAGTGTATCATTGTTTTATTGCCCTTGTAGTACTGGAATTTAGTTGGAAGAATAAAACATTTACTTCTATTCTGCTTGTTTCTTAATGTACAGATGGGGGTAGTATTTGAATAAAGGCGGTGTTTTAAAACGTAAGCATTTTCCAGGAATCAATGAAGTTAATTTTCTAAGATTTTAGTGCTATTTCAAAAAACTGAGTTCTGATTCTAAATTCCTTCTGTAACTTACTGCCTGATAGAATGTTACAGGTATCTTAACTGCTATAGAATTACCTCAGATATCAGTAGAATCCAGTTTTTCCTTTAAGGACTTGATACGCAAAAGCATGATTTCAGCAAAAACCTTTCCATACATGGTTTCCAGACATAGCTTTCTTACAATGAAGTGAGCAAAAAAATGCTTCAGTGAATTCTTTTGTTGAATTCTAATAGCATATTTCCAAAATTTAAGACAATCTTAAATATACATTTATTATTGATCAAGTTAGTAGAAGAAAAAGGATTTTTTTTTTTTTTTTTGATACGGAGTTTTGCTCTCATCACCCAGACTGGAGTGCAATGGCACAATCTCAGCTCACTGCAACCTCCGCCTCCAAAGTTCAAGCGATTCTCCTGCCTCAGCCTCCTGAGTTGCTGGGATTACAGGAATGCGCCATCACGCCCAGCTAATTTTTTGTATTTTTAGTAGAGATGGGGTTTCACCATTTTGGCGGGGCTGGTCTTGAACTCCTGACCTCAGGTGATCTGCCCATCTTGGCCTCCCAAAGTGCTGAGATTACAGGCGTGAAACACTGTGCCCGGCCGGATCTTTTTATTTTTAGCTTTGGTAATTACATTTCACCAATTCTGTGGTTTCACAAGGTGCCCAGGCAATTTATATGCCAATTAGTGATTGAGAAACATTGGTATAGCACAGGGTGGCAATAAGGTGCGTAATTCTATGCCCCCCCACCCTTTTTTTTGAGACACAGTCTTGCTCTGTCACCAGGCTGGAGTGCAGTGCTGCCATCTTGCTCACTGCAACCTCCACCTCTTGGGTTCAAGTGATTCTCCTGCCTCAGCCTCCTGAGTAGCTGGGACTACAGGTGTGCACCACCACGCCCTGCTAATTTTTGTATTTTTAGTAGAGACGGGGTTTCACCATGTTGGCCAGGATGGTCTTGATCTCTTGACCTCGTGATCCGCCCGCCTTGGCCTCCCAAAGTGCTGGGATTACAGGCGTGAGCCACTGCACCCGGCCAATTCTGCCCCCTTTTAATGGTCTAGAACAGAGATTCTCAACCTCAGTACTTAATGGCAGTTTGGGCCAGATCATTCTTTGCTGTGGTGACTGTTCCTGTGTATTATTATATTTAGCCACATCTCTGGCCTCTACCACAACTGTGATAACCAAAGTGTCTGTAGACATTGCCAAATGTCCCTGAGGGACAAAACAGTTTCCAGCTAAGAACCACTGGTTAGCAGGACAGCCTGTTGTAGTCCCAGCTACTTGGGAGGCTGAGGCACAAGAATCGCTTGAACCCAGGAGGCAGAGGTTGTAGTGACCTGAGATCATGCCACTGCACTCCAGTCCAGGTGACAAAGTGAGACTTCATCTCAGGGAAAGAAAAAAAAATTTTTTTTTCTTCCACAGCCAAATTTCTGCATTATCACTTACCCAAAAGTCCTAGCTTATGGGCTACTCTGACTTCAGATGGGTCCAGTAGTTGATTAGTCCAAATACCAACCATACATGATTTCAATATTAAGATTATTTTAGCTACCTAGGGATTCCGAATTCCCCAAATCTCTGAAATTGCTTGTAATAAGTATCTACAGAATTGTGTTAATAGTCATCTTAGTAAAAGGCAGTACTGATACAGTACTGTACTATATGTTTAGTAAATCTTTGATTAACAAGTGCACATAGGTATAATTCTTTGTATTTTTGGAAAAATAGGCAATCTGAGAAAAATAAATATTGGAGGTTTAAACTAGTAAAGCTGTCTTTGGCCTGTGGCAAGAAGTAGAGACGACCCTAAAGAAAATGGTGGAAGATTCTCAGGCTCTACCTGTCCCCAGAGACTGCTTTAGACAATTGGTGGCGGGGGAGAACTTTTGGAATCTGTTTAATATGCTGCCTAGGTGATTCAAGCAGCTAGGGTTGGAAATGACTTGTTTTTGCCCTGTTTGGGTTCTCTTTACTCCCTTCAAACTCTTATAGTAATTGGTATTAAATGAATATTCTACAAAAGCACCCTAATAGTCTGACTCTGTCTACTCAAGGATATATGGCTCCCACAATTCTCTGCTCCTGCATTTGCCCTGGGTAAGGAGCACTAGATGCAAACCCATGTCTCAGGCAAAGATACAGCTCCAGCAGTCCTCTCCTCTCTCTATTGCATCTATTTTCTTTCTCTACTAAATCATTTCCAAAAGCATAATAAGCATGTTATTAAAAAATCTTTTGATCCTATATCGCTTGCTAGTGATTATTTTACTGCTCCACTTTATAAAAGCAAAACTCAAGAATTTTCTAAACTTCCCCCAGTTTATTACCCCCTCCTTTTTTTCACCAACTTGTTTTATTAGGAAAAAAAATTCAAACAGAAAAGTTGAAAGACTTTCCCACATAAAATACTTTCTAATTTAACATCAAGTCCTTATTTCACATTTTTCCATGTGTCTCCTTTTTAAATAGCTACCCTCATCCCCCAAATAGGATTCAATTAAGATTCTTACTTTCTGGAAATACTAGGCCTGTTGTCTTCTTGAGTTTTTCTTTGCAGTGTCATTAATTTTAACTTCTAATATCCCTTTGAACTTCTTGTAAACTGAAAGGTCTAAAGTTTTTGTAAGTTTCAGGTTAAACTTGTGCAGGAGTGCAAGGTGATGCTACGGTCTCCATATTGCATCACACAGTTACGGCTTTTCCAGGCTAAGTTTGGACACTTGGTTAGGTCATCTGATAGGTGATTAGACTTTGTCTCCACTCCGTTACTCTTAGTAAAATGCAGCAAAGATTTCCACTTTGTTTAATCAGCAGCCAGCATTTGACCTTGAAGCACTCTTCAGTTGGCTTGCAAAATACTACACTTGCTTGATGTTTCTCCTTTACTGGCTGCTCCTTCTCAGTCTGTCGTTTGCTGCTGGCCCAATCCTGATTTCCCTGAATTTTGCTAAAACATAAGTGTGCCCCCGAGCTCGACCTTGGGCTGCGTGCCTCCTCTCGTAGTACTCATCTTGGTGATCTCATCTCATCACATAAGGACATCAGATTATATTAACCTCTCCATGTGACATCTTCAGTTAGGTATCTAGTAGACACCTCGAAATTTATGTCTAAAACTTATTTTTGCCTCTGAAATTTTTCCTCTCAGTCATCCTCAATCACTTAATGGCCACTCCATTCTTTGTTTCAAGGCAGAAACGGTCTTGGACTCCTCACATCCTTCATCTAATCTTAGTTCCACCTAAAATGTTAACATCTCTACTGCCATTACCCTAATCCAAGACACTATCATAGTTTGATTATTTCCGTGGTTTCTTAACCGGTCTTTGTTTTGCCTCATTTTGTCTCCTCTTACCCATCCTATTCTCTCATAGCAACCAGACTGATCCTTTAAAACTCTTAAGTCTTGTTTAGATGGCTTCCTACCTAAGTAAAAGAAACTTCACAAAGGTCTGTGGAGCCCTAAATTACCTGCACTCAACCCCACCTCATTCAATTCCTATTGAATTCCTCCTGCTCACTCTACCTTGTCCACATTGGCCACCTTTGCTCTTCTTCCAGCGTAGCTAGCCGTAGGATTTTTGTTAGTGCTAGTGTCTGCCTAGCATGCTCTTCTCCCACAAAACTTCATGGAAAATTTTTTCCTCACTCGACATTTTGCACAAATGTCATCTCAATGAGGCCCGCTCTGACCACTCTGTTTAAAATTGCAGCCTGAACATCCTGGTGCTCTGCCCTGCATTTGTTTGTTTTACTCCCTCTGCTAAATGCAATGAAGGCAGGATCTTTGCTCACTGGCATACAGTGCCTGGCACATGGCACATGCTTGGTATTTTTTGAATGAATTTCACCCTACTTCAATTCAGGGTTTTCAGATCAGTATTTCTTAAATGAAAGATTTAGTAAAGCAGAATACTTCCTTTGTAAGATATTTTGGTAGAGGTTTCCTGAATTACAGAATGGACACAGAATTGAACTGACATTTCATAGGCTGTCTTGAGGGTTTTGTGCTCCATTAATGATTACCACAAAGGAGCTTCATGTTTTAATTTACTCTTTTGTGTATTCATTGTGAAAATGGGGCAGTTTTCGACTGGGCATGGTGGCTCATGCCTGTAATCCCAGCACTTTGGGAGGCCTAGGTGGGTGGATTGCTCGAGCCCAGGAGTTCAAGACCAGCCTGGCCAACATGGCAAAACCCCATCTCTACTAAAAATACAAAAATTAGCCGGGCGTGGTGGCGCACGCCTGTGGTCCCAGCTACTTGGGAGGCTGAGGCAGGAGAATGGCTTGAACCCAGGAGGTGGAGGTTGCAGTGAGCCCAGATCGTGTCACTGCACTCTAGCTGGGGCGACAGAAAAAGACTCTGTCTCAAAAAAGAAAAAGAAAATAGGGCAGCTGCCATGCTGTTACTTTCTTACATAATCTTTAGTGAGGAAAGTCAAAGTGGTTCAGTGCATGACATGCGTTTAGGTTGGATAAATTCAACTTAGTACCCAGCAAAAGAAAAGTAAGGCACGGCTACTTACTTTACTCAGTGAATCTGTGCCTTAGATATGAATCTGCTGGTCTGTGTGAGGCCAGTTCCTCTGTACCTTATAGTGTAAAAAGCATCTTGCCGTATGAGTGTTGTTCAAAGTAATGGTTTCTAAACACTGACAATTTTATCTGGTGCTCATATGCAGCATTTGAAACCACACTGTACATAGTGATGGTGTCCTTGTATTGGAAGACCTTCCCTGTTGCCAACTTCCTTACCTTAAATAGATGGAAAATCATTAAAATCACCTATTCTTTCCCTAGATTTGTACTAACTATTGTTTAAAAATGAAACACATGGTTGGAGGCAAGACTAGAAGAAGAATGACTAGAATATTGAGAAAAAATATTGAGCTAATTGCTATGAAGGTAAATCATGGAAATCTCATTGACTTAACATGAGAAATTTATTCTTTGATCATATTCATTTAGTGGGCTGTGTTCCACACCCTCACTCAAGGACCCCTAGAATGACAGAGGCTCTGTCTTTAATACATGGATTCCAAGGTGTCAAAGCCTCTATTTGTCCAGTTGCTTTCTATGATAATGGTGGTACTTGTGTTTAGTTTGCATATAATAAATTTCGTAACATTCAAGATGACAGTCCTGTGTACATATGTAGAGGTGTTTACATTCTGTTGAATAAGAAATCCTGGCACCTTTTAAATGAAGATGAAAAGATACCTAATCTAACTTAACTACCTATGCTGGTCATTGTCTTTCCCAAAACTCTGCAGGGCTAGGTGCTTTCTGCTCTGACTTGCAGTTGATTATTTATGGTACCTTGGGGTTTCCCCTTATTTTTAACCTTGGCAACATTTTGACTTTTTTTTTTTTTGGAGACATATTCATCTAGCTTTTTTTTTTTTTTTCTTTAAGACGGAGTTTCGCATTTTTTGCCCAGGCTGGAGTGCAATGGTGTAATCTCGGCTGACTACAACCTCCACCTTCTGGCTTTAAGCGATTCTCCTGCCTCAGCCTCACATGTAGCTGGGATTACAGGTGTATACCACCACGCCCAGCTAATTTTGTATTTGTATTTTTTTTTTTTGAGATGGAGTCTCGCTCTGTCACCCAGGCTGGAGTGCAGTGGCCGATCTCAGCTCACTGCAACCTCCGCCTCCTGGGTTCGAGCAATTCCCCTGCCTCAACCTCCTGAGTAGCTGGGACTACAGGCACATGCCACCATGCCTGGCTAATTTTTTGTATTTTTTAGTAGAGATGGGGTTTCACCATGTTGGCCAGGATGGTCTTGATTTCCTGCCCTAGTGATCCGCCCGCCTCGGCCTCTCACAGTGCTAGGATTACAGGCATGAGCCACCGTGCCTGGCCTTCTTTTTTTTTTTTTTTTTTTAAGTTGTAAGACTAAAGGAAATGGAGAGGCAGAGACAGTTTTGGAACCTGTAGTAACCAGGAGAAACAACCTGTAAGATATTCGTGTTACTTATTCTTTTTTTTTTTTTTGAGACGGAGTCTCACTGGTCGCCCAGGCTGGAGTGCAGTGGCGCAATCTCAGCTCAGTGCAAGCTCCGCCTCCCGGGTTCACGCCATTCTCCTGCCTCAGCCTCCAGAGTAGCTGGGACTACAGGCGCTGGCCACCACGCCCGGCTAATTTTTTGTATTTTTAGTAGAGACGGGGTTTCACCGTGTTAGCCAGGATGGTCTCCATCTTCTGACCTCGTGATCCGCTCACTTCGGCCTCCCAAAGTGCTGGGATTACAGGTGTGAGCCACCGCGCCTGGCCTCATGTTACTTATTGCCTAGTACACTAAAGTGAGGAATGCCAATGCAAGAAATTGTGAGAGGAGGAATGAGGATTGCTAAAGCAACTGCAAATAACTTATATTCCTGGATAATGGAATTTATTACATTTTTATACTCTGTAAGTTCAAGAAAGATTTACTCACAATTTAGTAATGACTTTGTGGAAAGTACAGTAAAATGTGTGAGCAGTTGTAGTTACGTATTATTTGTTGGATTCTAAAGCACTCCACAGTGTTTTGATATATGCCTGTTTGGGGTTAGCAATGTACTTTTCTTGTTAAACATCACATGGGGATTGCACATTTATCTTCTCACCAAAACAGGCTCCTCTAGTGTATGTAAATATGCCTGGTCACCTTTTTCTCTTAAGCTGAATGTCATAGTTCTGGCTTCACTTATTTGCTTTCTAGCAGCCTCCCCATGTTAGCCTTGCCACATGGTCAGTCTTCTGTTTGGTAGGTTTTATGAATCCTAAAAGTTCTAGTTCAGAAACAGCTCTAATAAACCGAGCACTGGAGGCTTTAGTTAAGGAAACTGGCCGTGCTGTATTTTTGACAAAAAGGGGTTAAAATCTCAATGTTAAAATACTAGTTGGTAAAGTGAAGTTCAAATATAAAGTTCAAATATAAACTTCTAACTATAACTGTTACTGGAAAACATTAATTAGTATCTACTGTCAATAAAACATAAATGGAAAAGTACTTAATGCTTCCTAAATCTAATGTTCTACATAGTATGGAAATTGCTCCCCGTTCCCACTTCTAAATGTACATTAGAAAAATAGAGAATTCACACCAGGTGCAGTGGTTCACACCTGTAATCCCAGCACTTTGGGAGGCTGAGGCAGGCAGATCACCTAAGATCAGGAGTTCGAGACCAGCGTGGCCAACGTGGTGAAATCCTATCTCTCCTAAAAATAAAAAAATTAGCCAGGCATGGTGGCAGGCACCTGTAATCCCAGGTACTTGGGAGGCTGAGGCAGGAGAATCGCTTGAACCCAAGAGGCAGAGGTTGAGGAGAGCTGAGATCGCACCACTGTACTCCAGCTTGGTCAACAATAGCGAAACTCTGTCTCAAAAAAAAAAAAAAAAAGAAAAGAAAAGAAAGAATTAGGCCAGGTGAGGTGGCTCACACCTATAATCCCATCACTTTGGGAGGCCAAGGTGGGCGGATCACAAGGTCAGGAGTTTGAGACCAGCCTGGCCAACATGGTGAAATCCTGTCTCTACTAACAACACAAAAATCAGCTGGGCGTGGTGGCAGGTGCCTGTAATCCCAGCTACTTGGGAGGCTGAGGCAGGAGAATCACTTGAACCCAGGAGGTGGACGTAGCAGTGAGCCAAGATCGCACCATTGCACTCCAGCCTAGGCAACTGAGCGAGACTCCATCTCAAAAAAAAAAAAAAGAAAAGAAAAAAGAGAATTCAATAATGGCAGTTTCATTTTTGGTAAGTTTTAAAATATAATCTTGATATAAATTTGATACCAAAAGTTTTAGGTTTGGTCTCATTTTGGATTACATTCAAAATAAAGATTCAGAAATTTCAGTTATTCTAGCACCATATGGTTAATTTTAACAAGTAATACGGTTGTTTGGAGTATACCTTTATAAATATCTAGTGTAGATCTGGAGAAATTATAAACTTATATTTTATGTGTATTTGGACATTGTAGAAATGGTTTTAAAAGGATACTGGATAATTTCATTCATTTCTTCTGAGGTTGCAGAATTTGCGTCCATTTTTTCAGCAGCTGTCACAACTGTTGCAAAAGCCTTTTGAATAGACAAGAGAGAAGAAAATAAAAATGTCTACAGTTGCCAAACATCTTTTACTATACTTCTTTTAATGGCTGTTGATAGCTGGCACATATTCTTCACTGAAATTTAAGATTGTCAAAACTACACTGATGATCTCTTTACACCACTTATATGTTAAAAGATAAAGTAATGGTTCCTGAATAATCTTGTTTCAGAGAACTAAGAGTATGCAGAGAAAAACAAGAAACAAAGCTAGTCAAAGTTAAAAGAAAAAGAAAGCCCTGTTTCCTCTACTAATCTTACCCCAGGAAAATATCTATTTTTCTTGGAAGCAGCCAATTATGGGTAATTTTTAATGGTGACATCTGTAAGGCCTTTAATAGAGTTAAGATCTTTGTAATACTACTCTGAAGACAGAAAGAATTGTTGTTTATTTTAAAGAATAACAACAGTTGTTTATTGCCTTGCCAAGTATTCCTTGTACTTCCTGATTGCTAAATCTGTTGTGTAGGTTTTTTCTTTTATTCAAGAGAAATGCTGGTTAATAATATGCTTTATTTTGTGAAATAACAGAACTGACCTAAATTGTTTAGTTTTTGCTTAATGCTAACTATTGGGTTAGATCACACACTTATTTTGACCTGGCATGAACACAGAATTGGCTTGGTTAAGGAATGCAGGATCAGAGGGCAGGGGATTGGGAGTGGGGGCTGTTGAGCTACCACTTCCTAAGGAACTTTTAAAGTTTGAAGTGATTTATGCTTTCCAAATAAAAGGCAAGGCATTAAACACAAGATGAATTCCAAAGCACTAAAAGTATAAAAATATTCTGAGAAAGTCATCATGGATGGTTAGAAAAATATCCAGCTTGTTCTTTTCCCCCCAACCTACCTCTGACCAGTCTACGAGGTTGATGAGCCTGCTACACTCTAGGTGCAGTTTGTATGCTATGCAGATGTCTGGGGCGATATTCGGAATGCAGCCTTCTTCGCTTTTCAGTGCTTCATTCTAAAACATAACAGTAAACTAAGATGACTAACTTTTAGAAATTATTAGGAACAAAATCAGACATTAATGAAGCTCCCAACCTAAACTGAGTAAATCAGTAAATGGAATCTTGGTTTCCTTTATTTAGTGAGTGAGTCTATTCAGTAGTTAACCAGTTCTTGTTTAGGTTTATGTCTTGGTCACAACCCCTCTAGTTCTTAGTAACTAGAAGAATATTCCCAGGATTAGAAGATAAGCATATTTTTCATTTCAATCCATAAATTACTAATTTCTGAGACCTGAATGCACTTGCTGTAAAAAGTTTATGGAGATCTTTAGGAATACTTAATAAAATGGTACTTCCAACAATTAGCTGAATTCTAACAATTACTATACTGTATTAGTAAATACTACTAATACCACTTACCAGGGGTATAGGGTATAAATTATTTTTTAAAGAAAAGACTATGTTGTCAACACTGCAGATCTTAAGCTCTATAGAAACCATCAGTGTTTTGAAATCCATGGCTTTTACTGAGAAACACAAAGTCTTACATACATACCCTGCTTTGATATTATAATATCAGGGGTATATTATATCCCACCCAACAACAACTGAAATCGTACGAGTTCTCTTCTGTGACTCACTAGCCAAGAAGACAGATTTTGTAAGTTTTAATTTGTGGCTTATATATTAAAAATAACTGATTTTTTGGTTAAGTATGAAATTATTCAATGGTTTTCACCATCACTGAAAACCATTGACTTATATCGTCCTACTCAATACTCTTGTAATACTCTGCATGTTTGTGTGCCATTTTGCAATGAGAAGCCAATACACTGGAATGCTCTTCATAGGTTTTATGGAGTTGCTTCTTAAGTATTTACTGTGGCAAGATTTCTGCGTACTTAAGTTAAAACTCTTTCATGTATATATAGCTTATTGAATGTTTAAAGTGATCATTTTGCCTAGTCATAAGAAAGCTAGTTTCTAAAACTGTGAGCTGTCTTGAGCTATTGTTTAAAGAGCTTCCAGGAGTTGATAACTGTGTCTGGACTTTAGCGAGGGCACTGCTGAAGTGTGTTGCCCCAGGAGTTTTAGTGGCAGACTGCTGGTTATCCTCTACACTCAGCTCTGCAGATGCTCTCAGAATAGATCTTTCTTTGGTTTAAAATCCAAGATGAAGTCCCAAAGTATTTCTCTTTCCCACTAGAAACAACCATTTCGGTCTTTCAGTAATTTATTAGGCCATATTGTTTAATCCCTATCTGCTGTTAAGTTTACAGGAAACATTTCCTTTATTTTCACAAGAGTAGTAACATACTCTTGAGTATTTGTGCCTATGATCTGACTTCAGCATGTCAAGGGCAAAGATTACACATTGTCAAAAACTGGCAGCAACAGTTGACTACTAATTGGTATCTCTATGGGGTTAGACATTTTTTTCTACAGTCTAAAGCATTTTTAAAAATATAGGAGAGGTGCAACCCTGAGTTGCCGACTCTCTGCTCATTAAAACATAACTGCAAATTTAGAATATTTTTGTGACAATGACGCCCAGAGCCTGAGCTAAACTAGCTGAGGTTTAGTTTAGTTCTAAATTTGATTTAGTTCTCTGATTACAGGTGCCTGTAATCCCAGCTACTTGGGAGGCTGAGGCAGGAGAATCACTTGAACCCAGGAGGTGGACATTGCAGTGAGCCAAGATCGCACTACTGCACTCCAGCCTGGGCAACAGAGCGAGACTCCATCTAAAAAAAAAAAAAAGAGAGAGAATTCAATAATGGCAGTTTCATTTTTGGTAAATTTTTAAATATAATCTTGATATAAGTTGAAATTTCTGAATCTTTATTTTGAATTTAATCCAAAATGAGACCAAACCTAAACTAAACTAAATCAGAGAACTAAATGTTCATCTTACCTTTAGATAATAGTAAGGATTGTTGAGTGCAGTATGGAGGGCAATTCGCGGAGCAGCATTTAAATGCTCACGAAGGGCATGGGCAGCGCTGAAGTACACCACCTCATGGAGAGGCTGTGTCTCAGGAGGCAGAAGGTATTCTCTGAAACAGCCAGTCAGGCATCCATGTTTAGATAAGCACAGGTTTATTTTCTTTACATATATACATATATACATTTTTTTCCTTTTAGGCTCTGTTGGACTTCAATTTCCACTACAACATTTTTGTCAATCCTCTCTCTGTAGAGGACCGAACCATTTACTAAAAGCAAAATCAACAACCAAAAACAAACGAAACAAACCCAAATATCAGATCTAATACAGTTTCACTCAGAATTGCATCTCTTCCATATAATGGGTTTTAAAACTACCTCTAGATTCTTTATAAGAAGCTGTATATTTCAGTTCTGAGTTAAACCTTTAGGAACAAATGTACATATACTATATTTCTGCTCAGAAATCTTTAAGATAGCATTTCTTAAAGTAAATGAGAAAACAGATATCTACATTTTCTAGCACTACAAACATTTAACCTTTGGCAATATTAAACAAAGGCCCGGAATTAAGAGTTCAGGAAATTCTTCTTGGATCACAGAAAATTTTTAGTTGATATCTTTCATGGAAATGACACCTCAAAAGTTTTTTTTTTTGAGACTGAGTTCCACTCTTGTCGCCTAGACTGGAGTGCAATGGTGCAATCTCGGCTCACTGCAACCTCTGCCTCCTGGGTTCAAGCGATTCTCCTGCCTCAGCCTCCCGAGAGGCTGGGATTAGAGGCGCCCACCAACACGCCTGGCTAATTTTTGTATTTTTAATAGAGATAAGGTTTCACCATGTTGGCCAGGCTGGTCTTGAACTCCTGACCCCAGGAGATCCACCCGCCTCGGCCTCCCAAAGTGTTGGGATTACAGGTGTGAGCCACCTCGCCCAGCCCAAAAGTTTTTTATATATTAGAATTACTTTTTACGTTAGAAGGCAGAAAAGGCTAAATCTTAGTTTCAGAGTATTGAAAAACAAATCATTAATAAAATTTCACTTATAAAAAAATCTGCCATAATTTGGGATTTTTTTCACCTATAAGCTAGATGATAAAACAATTTTAATAAATTCTGAACTAAAAAATATGGCATTAAAAATTCACTTAGCGTGTATAATGAGCCCATCAGGTGGTCTATGCCATGACAGTGATATCATCCGGGATTCCTGGAGGGTAGCAAATTGGAGGGGAGAAGCTTTGGCACACATAACCCATAGACAGAGTAATGTCACTAACTGGATTAAAGTATATAGTTAACTCACATGACTTCATAAAGAAGATTTCTGGGGCTTAGTCCAACCCTGAGCCTAAAGTATTTTGGCCACATGACAGCTTGTGTCAGCTCCTTTCCCCACCAGTACAAGCAGAGCAAAGCAGCTACCTCAGCCCAGTCACGGGACATTATTCCCCTTCTTCCAAGTATCCTTTCTCTTCTTCTGGAGAGGATACCACTCCCTAGAAATCCCCTACACTTGTGTTGTCCCAATGTGGCCAGGAGCTTTGAAGAAGAGAGGAAGTGGAAAGGGTATTCAACATGGACATCACTCTTCACCATACCCCTTTCCTCCCTCATCTCAAGAGCTAATGACCCCCTTGCTCATTCTAATTCTAGGTGCTGCTCCTTCTCCAGAGTCAACTGGAACAAAACTTGCTTGCAAAGAGTGTATGATTTTGACTTAATCCTCACTAAGGACCAGTATTCTATACCTCAGATACTGTTAACATCTTAATTACTCAAGGTTAAGTTAACTTAGCTGTAGCTTCAGGAAACAGTTTCTGTGATGGCTGGCTACCAATTTGTAATTTCTGACCATAAACTCTTCCTACACTAACCTCATGCAGTTATTTCCCAATCGTTATACATGGCTGTCATTAAAAGATCTTGTTGCAGTCCCTGCTATGTAATAAGGATTGGATATCTAACAAGGCAACCAGACAGAGTCAATTTTTACATGTGATTTATAGAAATGCAAGCATTTCCCAAGGCAAAAGACCTCTCTATCCTCAAAGAACCATCAGAGCAAAAATAAAATATCTGCCTTAATTTTGTTTCCACTGGCTACATTAGTTGAACAACAACAATGACAAATATGTTATACATTAGAATTTTTATCTGACTGTAGACTTGGAGATTGGCATAGAAATATATTTCTGTGACTTATTTACGTGAGAAGAAATAAGCGATGAGTCTGGCACTAGAGCACTGCATTATGCTCATTTTGGATTCAGACCAGACAAATGATAGGCCTTCCCTGAAAGAGCTGGTTCTGAAGGAACTGGTAGAATTAGTATCAACAAGGGCTACAAAGTTGAAGCTTGCTATTGGCAAAAACAGTAACTTAGAAAGTGGTAATTTATTCTCAGCTCTTAAGATCTGGCAACTTATTCTTGCCTGTGTTTTTGCCAAGAGCTGCTCATACTGTGAACTCTGCCTCCTGAAGTCTCCTGCTTATATTTGTCTTTAAAGGACATCCTTTCTCCATAACCCCAAGCTCTGCCCAGATGTCTGTGGTGTGGCCATTGAGGGCAGTATAAAGAAATGGAGAGAGCCTTTTGACAGGTGTCAGGAGAATGAGACTGTGTGGCCTTGCATGAGTCACAGCCCCTCTCTGGGCTTTAGCTGCCACAGGACTGACTCTTCAGTTCTCTTTTAGCTTTAACATGCTATAATTCTAATCTCTTCCCTCCTGGGACAATCTTGGTAAAGACACTAAATCCTAGTATGGGAGATTTTGTGATTTTACAACAAAACACATTTAATCATACTGAGGATTATTTCAACAACTGCTCAGAAAGGTAAAAAGTCAGACATATTAGGTGAAGGATCATGAAAGGGGAATGGCTGATGTGGTTTCAGAGCCTACAATTTGGAATTTGTAAGAACTCGGGAACCTGACATTTGGCCTAAAATTGGCAAATCACATTGTAAAATTATTTTTAGTGACTACTTGGTAAAAGGGAAGAGTCAAGAGTTTGGGGCTAGACACTCTACAAGAACAGGAAAGCCCAGTAGGGCAAGGTTAACTCTATGAGTTCTAAAATGTAATTTTTGACCAGCATTTGGCCAATATTGCAGTTCATCACTTTTTTTTTTTTCTCCTTGAGATGGAGTCTTGCTCTGTTGCCTAGGCTGGAGTGCAGTGGCACGATTGCCTTACTGCAACCTCTGCCTCCTGGGTTCAAGCCATTCTCCTGCCTCAGCCTCCCGAGTAGCTGGGATTACAGGTGTGCGCCACCATGCCCAGCTATTTTTTTGTATTTTTAGTAGAGTTGGGGTTTCACCATGATGGCCAGGCTGGTCTCAAACTTCTGACCTCAAGTGATCTGCCCACCTTGGCCTCCCAAGGTGCTGGGATTACAGGTTGACCGTTTTGGACCTTTTCATGGCATTAGCAATTTCTCCCCAATAAGTAGGAACAATGACTGTCCCCACATTATTCTGGAAAACAAAACTTTTAACTTTCAGAAAAGACATGTAATTTGTCAGAAAAGCACTCTTTCTCTTTAATAATTGTGCTGCTATTTCTCAGTACTTTATTCAGTGCCTAGCCTTCTGTTGGGTTTTAAACTGCTATTAAAATTTATAATAAACATGTTCCCCCCTCACCACACTTTTTAGGTTATTAAATCATCTTCTTTTGCACACTTCTCATTTTTTTCTGTAGCATGCCCAACTTCCACCAAAATTAGGTGGGTGATTTTACACAGCTACATAAAGCTGACTTTTGGGAAATCCATGAATCAGAATGATCTGGGTTTCCTAAAAAGGAATCATCCTAAAATACAGGCTGGATTGGTAGACTTCTAAATTTACCAAGCACATGTCTCAACATAAATTTAGTGCACCTGATAATGAGGTGCGCTGGCATTGTTTAGAATTAAATGTTCTTTCTTTAGGATAAAATAGAGCAGCATGGCTAGTCTGCTCTGTTTTCTGGGCTTGGCTCAGATCCAGCATTTACTCCTAGCAAAGATTAAGTGTAATATAAATACTTTGTTATTAGATAGGGGAGAAACACTCACTTTCTAACTCATCTCTCCCCACCTGGCCTAATGAAGTAGATCAAATTTAAGCCTATATTCTTGAACTGAGAGTAAAAGAATGAACTAAGTCATTTGATTATACATCTTGATAATGATGGAAAAGGAATAAAAATTACAATTCTAAGCTGGATGGAGAGACATGAAAAGCGTAACGCCTAACCTAGGAGAAAAATGTTCTGGATTGGCTATAGACAGCTATGACACTAGTGTTATTGGAAAAACAGCATGATTTTTAGCTCTTAAGAGCTAAATTTAGACTTACCTCACTAGACAGTCAATGAAGTTCACAGCATTTTCTCTGAGTACTTCAAATTTGGTTTGCTTCTTACTTCTTCTTAACTCCTTCATTTCCAATAAGGACTATGGATAAAAGAACATACCTTTTCTGGTGATCCTGAGACAGAAAACCCCTCAGAGGGAGCTCTGTTGCTAAGTTCTATAGAAGCAGCTGATGCCTTTTCCATAAGACAGGATGTACAGAGAAAGATCAAAATGGGTTTTGTTTATTCGTTTTATTTTTAAGGTCTGGCAAGAATCTCTCCTTAAAGGTGTTTTGCTTTATAATATACAAGTAAATTTTTAGGGAAAGAGGAAAAGGGCAGTTCACTTTACTACTAAACTACATGGCAGAGTGCTCAGTATCCACAGTTCATTAATTCATTTAAGAAAAGGACTTAACAGGATAAAGAAAAAAATCTTGCCTTTTTGCCACACTAACAGAATAGGTTCCATGTGTTTTATTTTACTTAGATTGAACTTTTACTCTACATTTATCATAATTTGGTATCATAGTACAAAGAAGGTTCTTCATTTTGACAATCAAGATCCTAAAGTTAGAACTATCTCAAAAAGAATATATTGGACATTCTGTGGCTCAATTTCCACTCTGTACTTGAATATGCATTTTAAAAAATCAAGAAAAGTAACTAAAACTAATGAGTTAGGCTCTTTTAAATCTCTCAGTTTGATCAAACAGAAAAATACATCAGATAAAAAATCAGATTTCTTTTGTGCAGCCATGTTCCCATTTTCTCTTATTGCTAGCTAATTCTTTCTCTTGCTGAGCCCACAGAATGGTTTCCACCTATGTTAGCTAGTAGATTCCAGAATGGGTATATGTAGAGTGATGATGGCAATGGGACTAACAGGATGTTCAACTTAGAAGTGAGTTAAAAGTCTGCTTTGTTCCTGGTTGTGGTTTAAAAATGAAAACAAAAACATTCAGGCAGAGCTAATCTAGAGCACAAACTGAAAAAAGGGAGTGTCACAGGATGCACCTGGAAGGAAGGAAAGTGATCTGACCTTCTGAAGATGATACAGGTCTGTCTTCTGAAGCCCCTTTGGCTGTGACCCAGAAGCATCTTCTTCCTCTTTGTTTTCTGCTTTTAATACAAAACCAATAGACATCAATGAGGGTAAATCCAAGTCAAAAGAACAAACATTTCTACTATTCCAAAGGAAGTAAAAGTTTCACCTATATATATATTTTTAATGTGGCAAGAGATCAAGATTCCATCTGATAAATGATTTCTTACAGAAGCTGAAGGCCAATAATACATAACTTGTGCTGTAGTGATGTCTTCAAAAAACCAGCTACTGAATTTTAGAAGTGTTACCACAATGAAAACAAAACAAAATACAATCTAACAAAACTCCCTCAAACCAACAGCAAAAAGTCTCAAAAAAATTTTTTTTTTTTTTTCCCAGATGGAGTCTTGCTCTGTTGCCCAGGCTGGAGTGCAGTGGCGCCATCTTGGCTCACTGCAACCTCCTCCTCCCAGGTTCAAGTGATTCTCCTGCCTCAGCCTCCCAAATAGCTGGGATTACAGGTGTCTGCCACCATGCCTGGCTAATTTTTGTATTTTTAGTAGAGAAGGGGTTTTGCCATGTTGGCCAGGCTGGTCTCAAACTCCTGACCTCAGGTGATCCACCCGCCTCAGCCTCCCAAAGTGCTGGGATTACAGGCGTGACCCACCACGCCCAGCGAGTCTCAAATATTTTTGATGTTATTTATACATAGCTTTTTAAAAAAATCATACAAACTTAAACCTGTTTTCCTTTGATTATGTCAAGATTGTAAACAACACAATTTGAGTATGAAGAGGGTAGTGTCTAAGAGTTTTGAAATAATCCACTAAAACGTAAAGGCATCATGGTTCTTTAGCAAAGGGAAAGAAAACCATAACTGCTTAAATGTATAGCTGTGCTCCTTCTAGAGAGCATAAGGCTCTCATATTCTCCTTCAAGTGCAGGTTGGGTTTTGTGAACTCCACACACATGGTTTGTTTGGCCTAAAACGATGACAGGAGAATGCAGCTGGAGAATATGTACTGGCTTAAAGAATAAACTGCTTTTTAGCTATAAGTAATTTCTAGTTCAAAAAAGACATAACTAAAGGTTAAAATGTCTACTAGTTTCTTTGTCCCATGTCATTAACATGTAGTCTGCTACATGTTAATAAACCCAATATATCTTTGAAATAAATCTAATATGGGCTGAACGAAGTGCCTCATTCCTATAATCCCAGCACTTTGGGAGACCACAGTGGGAGGATCACCTGAGACAAGGAGTTCGAGACCAGGCTGAGAAACATAGTGAGACACTATCTCTATTTAAAAAAAAAACAACAAAAACAATTAATTAGGCTGATGACGGGGCTCATGCCTGTAATCGCAACACTTTGGGAGGTTGAGGCAGGCAGATTGCTTGAACCCAGCAGTTCGAGACCAGCCTGAGCAACATGGCAAAACCTCATCCCTACAAAAATACAAAACAATTAGCCAAGTATGGTGGGACGTGCCTATAGTCCCAGGTACTTGAGAGGCTGAAATGGGAGGATCGTTCCTGGGAGGTAGAGGCTGCAGTGAGCTCATCATGCTACTGCACTCCAGCCTGGACAACAGAGGGAGACTCTGTCTCCAAAGAAAGAAAAAAGAAATCGGCTGGGTGTTGTGGCCCTTTTCTGTAGTCCTAGCTACTCAGGAGGTGGAGGCAGGAGGATTACTTGAGCCCAGGAGCTCTGAGGTAACAGTGAGCTATGACTGCATCACTGCACTTAAGCCTGGAAAGCACAGCAAGATCCTGTCTCAAAAAAATCTGATATGACACTCTGCCCTACTTAACTCTTCCCAACTGTAATTTTAAAACCAAACTGTAATATGTAATAAATGTTAAGGAACAGAGATAGCATATAGCCAAATATTTCTACTCATCCAATGTGGGGAGTTTTAATTTCAGTTTATTATTAATAATGAGTCACTTCTGAAAATTAGGAAATAACAGACATTTCTTCAAGACAGTGGTTTTGCTTTAATTTGTAAAATTCTTTATTCTTTAGGCTACTAATCATCTTAATCTCCAACCTTCCCATTTCAAAAGCTGCATTCCTTTATTCAGTTCTAGCATAGAATTTGTTTTTTAATTAGAGCTCATATAATATGAGCTCTAATTAAAATTTTATCTAGATTACCTCTAGTTAATGGTATCCAGCAAAAAAAGATGAAAAATTGTATGTGCCGTTTATTTTTACAGAAATCTCCATAAATCCAATTTTGTAAAAGATTGAAATTTACACCTTATTTACCTTTTATTTTTCTAAGCCTTTTACTCTATTTATGTACTTAGGGGGTGGCCCCTTGCTGATCCAATGATCGCTACTAGGGTGTATTTAAATTGTGAATCAGCAATAGAAAAACAATGAACTAGTGGTTAAGAGAGATGGGCTCTGGTCTGAGTGCTACCACTAGCTGTGTGATCTCAAACAAGCTACTGTCTTTTCCTAGACTTTAGTTTCTGGTTATAGCTGAACTCAACGATCTTAATGATACCAATATCCAGCCCTTAAAATTTTGTGTTCTGAAAAGTAGTTCAGCTCATGCTGCAGTGGCAAGAGCAATACCCACACATAACCTGAAAGAAAACCCCTTAGTGCCTGTTGATGACTTCCGCACTCTGGCTGCTCAGGCCATTCTAGTCAGGCAAACATTCTCTTTCATCTTCCATGACTGAGCACTCATCAAGTGCCTCGCA
The DNA here is from genome assembly GCF_037993035.2 of Macaca fascicularis. NCBI lineage: Eukaryota > Metazoa > Chordata > Mammalia > Primates > Cercopithecidae > Macaca > Macaca fascicularis. Next base: position 87,681,555 of record NC_088378.1, read on the forward strand.
TTGCAGCTATGGAGAGATATGAGAAGATTTTTGCAAAAGCAGTTTCCTAAAGCCAAAAGATTTTTAAGACAAAGAAGTACTTGCCAAACATAAAAAAGGATTAAAACGGACATTTTACATGAGACATTTTCAACATGTCATGTCCAATTCTATGTGAATATATATAAAAAACTACCTTTTCCCCCAAAACTCCATTAAAAAATTGCCCTAAATTTGGGAAAACTAAAAGGTACACACCAGTATTTTTTGTTGTTGTTATTGTTCTATTAAAAGAATACCATACTTTGGTGCTAGAAACAGCAAGAAGAGAGCCCATGAAAAGCTAGCATTTAGGGAACAGAACATGGCTACCTATATATAATCAGACACCCTAAGCATTCAGGATCTATAAATGATCATGTGGAGGTCAAGCAAAAGAGAGAAACTGTAACCCTCCAACAGTGAAGAGTGCCAGGCTGCCTCAGTTAATTTAGGACTGAAAGATTCTAGCTTTTGTAAATCCGATTAAAGTAAGCCTCATGCAGATTTTGGTAATCAACATACCAATGAGCCTCATTGCTGTGAAAGCAGTTCATAGCTATTAATTTTTCAAGCTTACAAATGATTTATGCAGTGCTTTTGAAATCTATAAAGAACTTGATGAAATGCTTAAGAAAAAACCTCTAAAAAGATTTCTTAATTATGACACCCTGCTACTCTTTCCAATATTTTTTATTTCTTTTTGTTGGCTTTTTAAAGACAAATCCTCCAAACTGTCGAACTGGAGAAAGAATTTCTTTTTCTGCCCATTTGATGCTCTTCATTGTTTAAACCAAATCTAGAAGAGAAACATTTGGCCTATTTGTGATTGTTAAAATGTGATACTATGAGGCGTGGCATACTGACTGATCATGAACTACTTTATCTCTTCATCTCTAGGCACATCAGAAGGTGGGGTTTTCCATGCCATTTTAGTTAAGTGACTGTCATGGCCAATAGAATTGGGAGAATAATACACTCTTACCATCGAGGCTCTGAAACTGGGCCAGGAACTCCTCTATTCTCTTAGCTGTGCTGCCAAGGTGCTTTTCACAAGAAGACTTAAAAACCTTGAAACATTTCTCAAGTATGGTCATCAGTTCATCCTTTGCCAACATCCTAGAACAGAGTCAGTGACAGGAAATGTAATATAACTAGAAAATTAACACTTCAAAAACATTTTATTTAATGTATATTAAATGTTTCTGCTCAGAAGATAAAAGAAATTCTTCATTAGTAGCTATCAACATTTTTTGGAGAGATTTTCTCCATATATGTGACATTCAGAAGAATTCTTAAAGGTTCCTCATGATAAAGTGTAGCTTAGAAAATTTACAAAGGACTGGATTAATAGTGTGGCTCTAACACTATGTAATATAGAACAAAGTTACTATACAGATTGTATAGTAGGCATTTAATGATAGTTTTCCTTTCTTTTGATGTAAACATACATATGAAATAAGAAATGTCTACAGAAGTTATGACATGTGCTAAATATAAACTTGTTTAAAGGAACCAAAAATATAAGTACTACACTCACTTCTCTAATTATCACCATTTAAACTATGCTTTACGTCTCCTATGGGCTTTATAAACATCAGTCAGTAAACCCACTGAATTTTAAATGAAGTAGGCAATTCTAATTGTTATTTATAGCACAGGCAGAGTGGCTGAGTAGCTCATTCACAGCTATAGAAGAAATCTTTGTTAGAAATGGAGAGAAAACACAGATATTCTAAAGTTAGGACCTTGTTCTTGGAGCTTACAGGATTTCTCCACTAAGATCATACTCAGTAATGGCATCAAAAGGAATCAGACCAATATTAGGAATTTTTAAGCAGTGGCATTATACAAATACTCAAATTATTCTCAGCAAGTGCACCTAAGTCATTAAAACTATGATGATTAAAAGTTCTAATATTAACCATGAAGTAACAGACAAATCCAGAATGTGGGCATTTTGTAATACAACTAATTAACTTATGTTTGACATCTTTCATAATAAAAAAATGAGGAGAAATACTAATATTGCTAAGTTGGGAGAAAGAGAAACAAAGTTAAATAGACTATGATTACTGAGAAATTGAACTGGTTACCTGAACTAAAATTTAAACCCCAACAACAACAACAAAAAGTAGACAACCACTAAACATGGAAATTGTTCGGGGTAGACCAAATAGTAAATTTCCCCAGAGTTTTTTTTTTAAAGTATTAAAACTTATATATTCCTCTTTCTACAATAATTATTTAAGATATAATCTTTATGTGTGAAAGGCAGCTAACTGGTCAAGGAAAAATAAGCCAAGACATTTCATACTTGATTACATTTGAGATTTAAAATTTGTGGCCTTCTATTGCCCAGATAGAGTTATGACAAGAAACTTAACTCAAAGTCACATACACTTGAACAATCTGTTAAACCTGACCTTTAGGCCTATTCAAGTAGACAAGATTAGCATTTCTGGTGTCCAAGGAATCACACGCACTGACTTGCTTAGAGGGAAAAGACGGGTGAGGTACGGCTGGCAGAAGATCTAACCCAAGTTAGCAGCACATGAAGGATTAGCTTCCCAGGATAGGGGCAGCAACAGCTACTGTCCACTTGGAGCTCCAAATAATTGAGTATCAAGGAAGGCCAAACCTAGCCTATTCTCCAGGAGACCAAAAAAGAGGGCATTATTTCATATAACTTTGGAAGCAAACTTCATTAGTCATAACTCTTAATGTGGCATTTGACTGGAGAAGGTACTCAGATTTAAATTGCCAGGCATTCAAATAGTTATTAGTTCTCTTATTTATTTATTTTTTTTTTGAGACGGAATTTCACTCTTGTTGCCCAGGCTAGAGTACAATGGCGTGATCTTGGCTCACTGCAACCTCTGCCTCCCAGGTTCAAGCAATTCTGCTGCCTCAGCCTCCCGAGTAGCTATGATTATAGGCATGTGCCACCACACTCGGCTAATTTTGTATTTTTTGTAGAGGCAGGGTTTCACCATGTTGGTCAGGCTAGTCTCAAACTCCTGACGTCAGGTGATCCGCCCACCTCGGCCTCCCAAAGTGCTGGGATTACAGGTGTGAGCCACCGTGCCCGGCCTAGTCCTCTTATTCTTAGCCCAAGATTATGTTTTGCTTCCAGAGCAGAAAGATCTTACACTTTCCCAAGTATTCTCTGGATTAATGTAAAATGACAAGACTTGAGGTAAGGCTGATTAGAAATAATAACTTAACCAACCCCAATGAAGTCATTAAAAATTGTTTTTTCCAGTAAAATTGTACACACACAGAATCAATGCTGCCTGCTATCATCACTATTATTCAGCATCATTCTGGAGTCTAGATGCTACAATAAATTAAGAAAAAGAAACGGTATAAATGTTAGGAAGGAGGATGAAATTTATCATTTCATACGATGTGACTGTAAAGTTAGAAAATCTAAGAACTGTAAATAAAATAGAGAGTGTAAAAGAGCTGGGTATGGTGGCTCATGCCTGTAATCCCAGCACTTTGGGAGGCCGATGGGAAGATCACTTGAGCCCAGATATTCGAGACCAGCCTGGGCAACAAAGTGAGACCCTCATTTCTACAAAAAATAGAAAAAATTAGCTCAGCATGGTGGCGCATGCTTGTAGTCCCAGTTACTCAGGAGGCTGAAGTAGGAAGACTGCTTGATCCTGGGAGATCAAGGCTGCAGTGAGTCGCAATCATGCCATTGCACTCCAGTATAGGTAACAGACACCCTGTCTCAAAAAAAAAAAAAAAGAGTGTGTAAAAAAGTGAGTAAATAAAAGATACTTATATATGCATGCATATATACATAATCAATACCTTATATTAAACTACATAATGAAAAAAAAAGCCCATGTTCAAAATGGAAACAAAAGCTACAGAATACACAGCAATACACATTATAATACACATGTATGACCTATAATAAAAGAAAGCCCTGAATAAATGAACAGACATTTTAACACTCACTATTGTAAAGATACAAATTGTTCCAAATTAATCTATATTCTTAACAGTTTGAAACAAAATTCCACAGGGTAAATTTTATTTTTATTTCTATTTTTTTTTTAAATGGAGTTTCGCTCGTTGCCCGAGTGCAATGGTACGATCTTGGCTCACCGCAACCTCCGCCTCCTGGGTTCAGGTGATTCTCCTGTCTCAGCCTCCCAAGTAGCTGGAATTACAGACATGCACTACCATGCCCAGCTACTTTTGTATTTTTAGTAGAGACAGGGTTTCTCCATGCTGGTCAGGCTGGTCTCGAACTCCTAACCTCAGGTGATCTGCCTGCCTCGGCCTCCCAAAGTGCTGGGATTACAGGCGTGAGCCATGGCGCTTGGCTGTAAATTTTAAAACCTAATAAAATTATTCTAAAATGTATCTGGAATAATTGTTCTAAAAAACAGCAACAATCTGTGTACACTTGAGTGTGTATGGTGGGGCTGTAAATATATTAAAGTGTTAAGCCACAGTTATTAAAATTGATGGTACTTGGGAATAGACAGGTCAACAGAAGAGAATGAGTTCAGAAAGAGATCTAGGTGTACATTGGGTGTTTGTTATGTCACAGGGATAGCATTTCATATCAGTGGGGGAAAAGATATCGGGTATTAGAATTAACTATTTTAAAAAAACAGACCCCTATCTCACATTATACACAAAAATGCGTTTCAGATAGAATAAAAATGTAAGTATGGTATGGGAGCAGGGAAAAAGAACTAGCTCATCAACCATAAAATACTAGAAGAAAACCAAGAAAGATATTTAAGCCTGATAATATCCAGCAGCAGCAAGACTGTAGGAAATACACATTGGTACATGGTTGGTGTGAGTGTATACTGTACAACAATGTTTATATTTTAGACTCAATATGTTTACATCTACCTTTGTTTTGTGGAAATAGTTATACAAATATACAGACTTACTGCTGCTCATGATTATTGTTTGTAATAGTGAAGAATTAGAAACAATCTAAATATATATCAAAAAAAAGTCTGATTAAATAAAAAGCACTTTAAAAACATGATATTATATAGTGATGATAAACAATGAGGTAGGGCAATATGTAATACTAATGATGACAGCTAACATTTATAATCACATTTGTGTATCAAGTGTCATTTGATACAATATGATGTAAATACTATTATTATTCCCATGTTAGAGATGAGAAAACAAAGGCACAGAGAACTTAAGTAAACTTGTCCAGAATCCAATTGCTGGTAATTGGCAAAGCTGGGATTTGAACCTAGGCAGTCTAGCTTGACATCCATGCTCTTACTGAGCATGCTATATTGCATCTCAAAACATGGCATCCATGGTAGATTAGGCACAAACCAAAATAACCACCACAACAAAAACAAAACAAACACACAAAAAACAAAAAATGCCAAGTGTGGAACACCATATATAGTACTATTTAATATACATTTGTGTGTGGAAAAAAATCTGAAGTGCAAATAGCTAACAGTGGATGACTGGTTTTCGAACTTATATAATACAAGGGGTAATATCAGAAAAAGACTTATTTTATCACTTAGATTATTAGAATGACTATAGCAAGCACCTTTTTTTGGGTTTTGGTTTTTTTTTTGTTTTTGAGGCGGAGTCTTGCTCTGTTGCCAGGATGGAGTGCAGTGGTGCAGTCTCTGCTCACTACAACCTCTGCCTCCTGGGTTCAGGCAGTTCTCGTCCTTTAGTCTCCCGAGTAGCTGGGACTACAGGTGCATGCCACCATGCCTGGCTAATTTTTTGTATTTTTAGTAGAGAGGGGGTTTCACCGTATTGGCCAGGCTGGTCTTGAACTCCTGGCCTCAAGTGATCCACCTGCCTCGGCTTCCCAAAGTGCTGAGATTACAGGCATGAGCCACTGCAGCCGGCCAAGCACTTTGGATAAACCAAACCTAACTGAAGATCACTTGAAAACAACTACAAAATATTTACCTTATTCCAAAAAAGTGTGTTTATATATAGCACCTCGAATAAAAAATTAAGGATTGAGTGTAGGTATCAGACAAGCATTTCTCAAACTGGGTTTCAACTCCTTTTTCAGTCATGAACCAATCATTCAAGAAATATTTATTGAATGCACACTACATACGGCACTGTTCTGGGCATTTGAGGTACACCTTATCAAATCAAAAATCACTGTCCTCATGGAACTTACATTCTAGTGGGAGAGCTGGGAGAAGACACTAAACACTATCTATCTATATCATATATATGATATATGTGTTAAAAATTGATAAATGTTATGGAAAAATATTGAACAGAATGAGAGTCACGGGAGGGGGAAGATTTCCATTTTTAAATGGTTAGGGCCTCACTGAAAAGATGACATTTGATCAAATATGTAAAGGAGGAAAGGAAGTTAGCCATACAAATATCCAGAAGAGCTTTTCCTGGCAGACAGGACAATGGGTGCAAAGGTTCCATAGTGGGCATGTCTGGAATATTCAAGACAACAAGGAGACCAAGATGTCTGATATGGAGAGAGAAAATGAGCAGTAATCAGAGAGAGGCCACGTGGGGAGTGGAGGGGGTCATGTAGTGTCACTGTATTCGGCTTTTACTCTGAATGAAATGCGGAGTTAATGGAGGGTTTTGAGCAAAGGAGTAACATTATCTGAAATATTTTAAAAGGACTATTCTGACTGCTACTTTGAGGAGAATCTGTAGGGGAGCAGAAAAACCAGAAAGGAGGCTACTGCAATAATCCGGGTGAGCGATGACAATGACTTGGACTACGGTGGTACAAGTGAAGGAAGGTGGCAAGAAGAGGTCTGATTCTGGATAAATTATGAAGGCAGAGTCCAGGCTTTTGGCTTGAACAATCAGAATGATAAAGAGACAGTAGGAAAATGACAGATTTCAGGGGAAGATCAGGAGTTCAGTTTGGGGTATGTTAACTTTGAGGTGTGTATTGGATATCTAAGTGGAGGTATTAAAGAGGACATAAATGGACATAACAGCCTGGCACTGAGGAGAGAGGTGTAGGATTATGACTAAGCCCTGGGACACTGTAATGTTAAGATGTCAGAGAGAAGAGAAAGCACTAAAGGAGAATGTGAAGGAGCATGCACTGAGGTAGGAGAAAAACCAAGAAAGTCCTAGAAGTCCATTAAGAAAGGAGTGATGAACTGTTGTCAAATGCTGATAACAGGTTAATGCTAGATTTAGGAACATGGAGGTCACTGGTGACTTTGATCAAACTAGTTGTGATTGGAAGCAAAAACCTAATTGTAATCAGTTAAAGAGAGAATGGGAGAAGAATTGGAGACAGTGAGACAATACTTTCCAATTTTGGTGCATTCCAACTAACATTTTGTTTTAAAATAAAGAATAAAATTGTAAAGAAAATAGCAGAACTAACAAGTTTGAAAGCCACCATGTGAGATTAAAGAGAAATTTAAAAAAAAAAAAACATGTCTAAGATAGGTCTCATTAATGCCACAAAAGAGCGATTTATCTTTATCCAACTTGATTAAGAAATAATTATTTCACAACTGGCTGGGTACAGCGGCTCATGCCTGTAATCCCAGCACTTTGGGAGGCCGAGGCAGGCGGATCACGAGGTCAGGAGATTGAGACCATCCTGGCTAACACAGTGAAACCCTGTCTCTACTAAAAATACAAAAAGTTAGCTGGGTGAGGTGGCGGGCATCTGTAGTCCCAGCTACTTGGGAGGCTGAGGCAGGAGAATGGGGTGAACCCGGGAGGTGGAGCCGTGCAGTGAGCCGAGATCGCGCCATTGCACTCCAGCCTGGGTGACAAAGCGAGACTCCACCTCAAAAAAAAAAAAAAAAAAAAAAAAATTATTTCACTATCAGGTAAATGGTCCAAAAAATGCCTGTGATATCTAATGTATTAAAAGCTTTATAGGTAATCTGTCACAGGAGTTGAGAAAAACAATAAAGGCTTTATAGGTTGTCATTTTTTAAAAAAGTTTTCTTAACTAAGACGAAGATAATCATTAAGCAATCATTAAAAGCAATCATCCTGCAGGGCAGTGGAGTGTTCTGCTTCATCACGCAGAAAGTCCATAATTTCTGGTTAAGTATTAATTATATAAATGTCTGATTATAAGAACAGGCTACAAGAAAAAACTGGCCAATCCATGGCTAATGAAAACATCTTTTGCCTGATGAGTTTTCAAATTCTAAACAGACATTACCATTACTAGCCAGTTTTGAAAAATACTCAGAATTCAAACTTGCAAATGTAAATATATCAACGAAGACTGGAAGTTAAGAAAACAAAACAAAACAAAAAAGATGTAAAAATAATAAAAAGCACATTAAAAAAAAAAGCATGTAGAAATAAGAAACTGTCTTATTTGAGGACTAACACAACAAAGTAATTATGTAGTATCATAACAATGAAACAGAAACCAAAAGTATGTGTATCTCCTCCTAAGCCTTCATATTTCATATTAGGTGGCACTTCCTAGAGAAGCTGTCCAATCCCACAAATGGAGGTTAACTGTCCAGTCTACTGGTTTCTCGGCACCCTAGTCCTGACCCACCACAGCTCTTACTACTTTGTAGAGAGCTTTGTAACAGCTCTCTACTGTTTACATCAATCATTTGACCAAAATTCTGTATAGGTAAGGACCAGGGTTATCTTTGTTATCTGATCAGTGGTTTCAAAAAAAAAAGCATTTAAAAAACCTTTTTTTTTTTTTAATGGATGAGCAAGGCAATAACCATGCAATCATTATTAATTTCCTAACCTAATGCCTTTGTGAAGAACACTTTTTCTAAAGGGAACAGTTCTCAAACTGGCTCATCCTGGGAAGCACCTAGAAGTCATGGTGCCCTTTGTGGGATGCCATGCTTTTTTGTGGAATGTATCAAAAAGAATAAATTTAATTCATCACATGGTTAGAAGCAACTTTACTAAGTTCAAATACACACATACTTTATTGATGCAATTTTTTTTTTTTTTTGGATGGAGTCTCACTTAGTCACCCAGCCTAGAGTGCAGTGGCACAATCTTGGCTCACTGCAACCTCCACCTTCCAGGTTCAAGTGATTCTCCCACCTCAGCCTCCTGAGTAGCTGGAATTATAGGCACGCACCACCATGCCAGGTTAATGTTTGTATTTTTAGTAGAGACGGGGTTTCGCCATGTTAGCCAGGTTGGCTAACTCCTGCAACCTCCACCTCCTGGGTTCAAGCAATTCTCCTACCTCAGCCACCCTCATAGCTGGGACTACAGGTGTGTACCACCATGCCTGGCTAATTTTTGTATTTTTAGTAGAGACAGGGTTTCACTATGTTGGCCAGGCTGGTCTCCTGAACTCAGGTGATCCTCCTGCCTCGGCCTCCCAAACTGCTGGGATTATAGGTGTGAGCCACCATGCCTGGCCTATTGATGTAATTTTTAAAAGTACAGTCAGCCATCCATATCTGTGGGTCCCACATTGGTGGATTAAAACTTGGATTGAAACTATTTTGGGGGGTAGGAGGAGAGACTGTATAGAACATGTACAGACTTTTTTCTTGCCATTATTTTCTAAACAATATAGTGTAACAACTATTTACATAGCATTTATATTGTATTAGGTATTATAAGTAATGCAGAGATGATTTAGCATATATGGGAGGATGTGCAGAGGTTATATGCAAACACTATATACCATTTCATATATGGAACTTATGGTATCCTCTTAAAACCAATCCTCCACAGACAGTGATGGATGACTATATAACCCTGAGTTCACAAGAAAGAAAGAAAAAAGCAGTCAAAGTTTGATGAGTTATTTCTGAGTTTTTAAAATTAATATTTCCTAGTTATCTGTTCATTTTGCTAGCAGAAAAGTGGCAGTAGGCACTAAATGTTTAATAAAGAAAAACAAAATACAAACTCAGATCTTTTTTTCTGTTTACTGTGATAAAAACCATTAGCTCACTATTAGTAAACACCTCAGTCCAGTTTTGGAGCCAATTTGAGATCAACTGCCTACAGCCATTCAGCTTCTCCACAAATACTTTTCCTTTGATAGCGTCACTTTTTCCTCAAAAGCTCCCCCCGTCCCCGCTTTTTTTTTTTTTTTTTTTTTTTTTTTTACCTCCCCCTTTATTTTCTAGAAGTATTTCTCAAAGTATAGTCCCTGGGCCATCTGTCTGAACGTGCCAGAGTGCTTGTTAAATGCAAATTCCTGCTGAACCACCATACCAGTGTTCCCAACAGAAGCTCTGGGGAAAGAGCTGAAATGATTAATATCTCAGCTAATTATTTGACCTCCTGATCCGCCTACCTCCCAAAGTGCTGGGATTACAGGCATAAGCCACCTTGCTTGGCCGTATCTCAGCTAATTCTTATGCACATTGAAGCCTGGAAACCATTACATGAAAAACAGTGACTCTCAATATCTTTTGTTTTAAAGAAAACTTTAACATTCTGCCCCAAGCCTGATTTCATCATCTGTAAGCCTACAGATAATTGTGAAGGCCCTGATGTGATGAAAATTCAGGACTGGCAATTCCTTTTCTAAAACAAAGAAATTATATTAATTTATTTTATTTTTCATTTTTGTTATTAATTTTTTGAGACGGAGTCTCGCTCTGTTGTCCAGGCTGGAGTGCGGTGGCGCGATCTCGGTTCACTGCAACCTCTGCCTCCCGGGTTCAATTGATTCTCCTGCCTCAGCCTCCTGAGTAGCTGGGATTACAGGCATGTGCCACCATACACTAATTTTTGTATTTTTAGTAGAGACGGGGTTTCACCATGTTGGCCAGGCTGGTCTCGAACTCCTGACCTCAGGTGATCCACCCACCTCGGCCTCCCAAAGTGCTCGGATTACAGGCGTGAGCCACCATGCTCGGCCTATTTATTTATTTTTTTTTGAGACAGGGCCTCACTCTGTTGCCCAAGCTGGACTGCAGTGGTGCAATCACAGCTCACTGCAGCCTCAATCTCCTGGGCTAAAGTGATCTTCCTGCCTCAGCCTCCAAGTAGCTTGGACTATAGGCATGCACCACCACACTCATATGATTTTTGTATTTTTTTGTAGAGATGGGTTTTCTCCATGTTGCCCAGGCCAGTCTTTAACTCCTGGGCTCAAGCGATCTGCCTGCCTTGACCTCCCAAGTGCTGTAATTCATAGGTGTGAGCCACTGTGCCCTGCCAGAAATTATATTTTAATGATGTAGTCTCATAAAGCTCTTGGATAGATAAATCTACATCATCATAAGTTAGCTTATTAGGAAGCATATCATAGATTATGGAGCTGTGTCATTTTTCCTAAGTAGATCTTTAAATATTACCTAAAGTTGATCTGCAAAGTCAGGAAATCATGCATTACTTAGAGTCCAAATTTCTAGTCTCTTTGAACTAAGCTGAAGTGATCAAATGTTAGTATCATTATTCATTTTTTTTTTAACTCAATGAAAGCTCAGCTGACCTGCTAATATATTACTGTTCAAGTCAAAAGCCTTACTCAGAAATTAGAATAATTCCTTTAGCCTAAGGTAAATTCCTCCAGCTATCAATCACCTTCGATTTGTAAGTCTGTTTCTTTTCAAGTTCATAAGGTTATACTTAGGATAAGCAGACTAGACACTGTGGCTCCTTTCATTTATATCTGTGTCCTGTGCCAATATGACTAGTGTCAGGATGGGGTGGGGGGGATCTGAGTCCACAGAAGCTTGCTCTGCTGGTTTAAAATTTTGGATACACTCTGAACATGGACTACTGGCCACAAAACCATAAATTTCTTTTTATTATCACCTCTAAGTAACTGGAATATGGTTGAAAGAGTTTCAGCTCTATCAACTGTACAAAAGTCAATGTTTCTGGCCTTGGTTTCCTTATTTGAAAGAAAATGGAATAACTGTAGATGAGTAATTCTCAATTGATGAGGTAGGGGACATAAATTCCCCTAAGACATGGGGCACACTTTTCATTATCCCCAATTCAATAATCCACTGCTACTGGTATAAGAGTGTAGTACTCTTCAGCGCTGGCTGATCCAACATACTCCTTTAAGTTGAGGCTCTGACTTTTTTTTTTTTTTTTTTTTTTTTTTGAGATGGAGTCTCGCTTGGTTGCCCAGGCTGGAGTGCAATGGCAAGGTCTCAGCTCACTGCAACCTCTGCCTCCCAACTTTAAGCGATTCTCCTGCCTCAGCCTCCCGAGTAGCTAGGATTACAGGTGCCTGTTACCACGCCTGGCTAATTTTTTGTATTTTTAGTAGAGACGGGGTTTCACCATGTTGGTCAGGCTGGTCTCAATCTCCTGATCTCCTGATCTCGTGATCTGCCCCACCTCAGCCTCCCAAAGCACTGGGATTACAGGCGTGAGCCACTGTGCCCAGCTGGCTCTGATTTACAATAACCCTTAAAACCTTATTTATGCAAGGTTCTGTGAATTTTAAAAATATGAAAAATTACTGGCCTAGTGTTTGATTTCTAGATGGGTGTTTAGAAATTCTCTCTAATAGAGGGGTACAATTTTCCTCTTACAGTCTTTCACATCTGATAATGAAAAACAGTTGTACTTACCTAGTTCACTGCTGGGTTAGCATCATTTGTTACTACTTTCTGTTCCCAAATGGCTTTTTAATGGAAACATATCCTTATATAATGACACAGGGTTGAGTGAAAAATTAACCCGCTCATATCCCATATAGGGATGTGGTCTTCATACTCCAAGAGTTGACTGAGCAAGGAAAGGCAGAACACATGCAGAACCACTGCGCTCATGTCCAATCATGGCATATATTATAAATGCACACTTGCATGCTCCCCACACACATCAATGTCTGTTGCATACATTTAAAAAATAACTGTGATATAAAATTATGTTGGTCTTTTTCCACTAATAAATATGTGACATAAACATTCTCCCACATTATTACAGAGTCGCTGTAAATATTTTTTAAATGGTCACCAGATATTTCATCAAGTAGATGACATATTGTTTGTTTTATTTTCCAGGTTTCAACAGTTTTATTGGGAGGTTTTGTTTTCTGTGAAATACACTAGAGGTTGAGAAAGGGGACACATTCCCTTTATAAGATAAGGGTCTCCCACCACTAAAGAAAAGGCATGAGCCGTGACATACTGGGGTTTGAATCCACCTCCTTCTGCTTTGCCCACATTTCTTTTTTTTTTTTCTCCTTCTTTTATATGTATATTTTTGAGACCCAGGCTCAAAAATATACATTTTTTTTTATATGTATATTTTGTCACCCAGGCCCCAGTGAAGTGGTGCGATCTCAGCTCAAGGCAACCTTTGCCTCCCAGGCTCAAGTGATCCTCCCACTTCAGCCTCCGAGGACGGGACCACAGATGTGCACCACCATGCCAGGCTAATTTTTTTTTTTGTATTTTTGGCAGAGTGGGGGTTTCATCACGTTACCCAGGCTGGTCTCAAACTCCTGAGCTCAAGTGATCTGCCCACCTCGGCCTCCTAAAGTGTTGGGATTACAGTCATAAGCCACTGTGCCTGGCCTCTTCTTTCTCAACAATATCACAGAACACAAACATAAAGGCAAGAAATAAAAACAGCAAGATCAACCTCCAACAGGGCCACACCCAAGCCTTGTCCCACTCCCCAGGTTGGGTCAGACCTGGGAGGGGCTGGGGCAGCTACTCTGCAGTCCTCAGGCTGTAGGCTCAGAAGGGGTGGGACTAAATTAATAAATTAGAATAAACTGGGGGGAGGAATGCAACTCTGTGCTGGGAGGGCCCCTTCTCTCTAACACGCAAGAGAGTTGTTGGGGGAAGGTAGGAGGCCTCGCCAAAGGCCACTATGGTGGGGGTAAGAGCAGCGGGGGCAGAAGTCACCTTTTCTTCCATGTTCTTCCCAAACAAAGCAGAAGAATTAGGGGTAAAGGGATGTCTACAGCCATACTACTCTGAATGGGCTGGATATCATCTGATCTAAGATTATTTAAACGTGTCAGCTTCCACATACAGACTGAGTATCCCTATGTGAAATACTTGGGAACAGAAGCGTTCTGCATTTTGGATTTTTTCAGATTTTGGAATATTTGCTATATGTGCATAATGAGATTATCTTGAGAATTGGATGCATGTCTAAACACAAAATTCATTTATGTTTCAAATACATCTTGTACACATAGCTTGAAAGAAATTTCATACAATAATTTAAATAATTTTGTGCATGAAACAAGGTACACTGAATCATCAGAAAGCAAAGGTGTCACTATCTCGGCCAACTAGATGGACAATCAATCTGTAGTTGTTTGGTATCCCATCATTATTGACTCTTGAATTCATATGCAACCATTTTCTTACACTTATTCACATATAAGTACTTAACACTTAAAAAACAGGACACACCATTGGTACAGTGAAAAAATAATGTGTTCAGTGTAACTAAGTAATACCTGTATCAGTGTTAAACACCAGCAACAAATGATGGCAAGCTGAATAAACTGTGTGGTGTGCCTCTGTTTTGCTGCAACCCATTTCATGAGGTCAGATGTGGAATTTTCCACTTGTGGTATCACAAGTGCTCATCAAGTTTTGAAATTTGAAGTGTTTCAAATTTTAGAGGACTTTGATTTTCAGATTTTCAGATTAGAGATGCTCAATCTGTAAAAAGGATTTTTTCCTGAAAAATCATTTAAGCTGAATCTTATAAAAAATTTCAAGTAAGAAATTTAATTAGATTATGTTTCTAATAGTACCTTACCAGTTATTCCTTCCAAAGCGTCATTCAGGGATCATTTTAGTCTTTTCTGTAATGAGTTAAATAAAGTTTCAAGACAGGTGATGAGAATGGTCTCGTTAAGTTTAGGTGATGCCTACTGAGTATGCCTTAACTAAAAGTGTCCCCGACTTCTGGTCTACACCAAATCTGTACAAAGGAGAAAAGGCTGATTCAGCCCAGAGGTTCCCTGATTCCTTTCCTCTTTTCTAGGACCCAGACTGCTGCCTGTCCTTGCTGTAGGTATTATATTTGACCCGTAGTGCTTTTTACATTGCTTTGCTTTTGACTGCCCATGTTTCTGACCTCAGCTTAGCAAAATGAAATCTCACTTTCTATTTTTTGCTTCTGCTGTACTCAGATCTCCAAATCCGTATTTTAGATCTTAGCAAAGAATAGCAGAAGGTATAACAGCTTTGAAGTAAGACCTGGAGTAGAATCCTGGTTCCCTCAGCAGCTAGGTGGTCTCAGGCAAGTCACTTAATGCCTGTGTGTGTTTCAGATTCCTCAGGGGTAAAGTGTGACTAATAATATCTACCATAAAGGTATATTAAGAGTTTTAGATTGGAAAATGTACTGAGAGTGCCTAACAAAGTGCCTTGCACACAGCAAGCCTTCAATAAGCAATGGTTACTGCTGTCACCATTACTACTGCCACTCATGTTTCCTTACCCTTCTTTGGAACTGGCATTCTTGGTTCTTGACTGTACCCTAAGACAACTGGTGTTGGGAGGTTCAGAACAAAAAGAACAAGTTCCTCTTTGACAAAAGAATCTATGAATTTGGGAACATCTCACTGGAGAAGGAAGACAATTACTAATCACAAAGCTTAAAAGAGAAAACCCTGGAAGATTCAACTGGGTGTATAAGATAGGTATATTTACTTGAATAGAAAGCAAAATAAGTCTCAGAAATACTCTAGTTAACATAAGCTTATAAATACATAGAAATCTTATTGGGAATTTTTAGTTTCCTTATGGGTTAAAAAAATAAGAAAAAATAAATCTTATTGGGATTTTAAAAAATGAAATAAAACACAGCTTTTCAGAGGTAATCTAGTTTCCATGGGGAGATATTTTTCCAGATAGCATGAAATTCATTTTCTATCTTAAGCTGCACCTGCTAGATTACTAATATTTGTATTATGAAGTCTCTGGATTTAAAGTGCTTTCAGTGTGAATTTTCCTCCTACTGTGCCCATCTGTTCTTTTCTTGTGGGCCCAGAGGAAAGCAAGACTTAATAAATATTCAGTTTTCAGACTTCTTTAAAATATTTTTATATAAGCATTTACAACCTCTGAGGAAAATTATAAAACTGGCGAAACTTAGCTCACATTTGATTTCCCCTTATCACTATCCAAGTGTCATTATTTTTATGGAAGACTAAAAAGTAACTATATATATAAGAAGTGAAATCAAGTAATATAAATAATAACTTTAACACTAAGATATCTTATTTACTTGTATATTATTAGATAAATAATTTATGAATTAGCCAATGTTAAGGTGGGGGAAGGCACCAAGGCCACTGCCTACTCCTTGCTGTTCCTAATCAAGGTCAGCTGTGACCACTGGGTACATCTCACCCAGTGATGCTCTTCCTCCACTCAACCAGATTGGCGACATGGTGACCTCACTTTTCATGAATAACTTGTTTTCCCTGCCATGATGTCAAGTTGGCTGGATTCAAATGATCCATAGCTGAGCTCTCATAGGGTAGTGTCAGTATTTGACTAAACAATCATGGATTTTCCTTTAAAAACCACAAGCTCAAATGCAAGGTTAAACCAGCAAAGAAATGGAGAGTTGCTATATTAAAAACATCATAAGCTACATGGATAAATTCAAGATATATGCAATTATTCTTAGACACAACATGGCTATTTATGAAACTTTTTGGCAGGCAGGGTTCTAGAGGAAGGTGCTACTTACTGGCAGGCTTATAGCAGACAAAAACAGAAAAACAAGAAAAAACAAAACTACCTCAGCAGCTGCAAGACTGATGCATACTCCTCTGAATCCCATATGTTCTTTTCTAAACATGTGCAGTACAACTCTCTGATCTGTAAGTGAACAACACATTTGTGAGGAACCAAAAGCGTATACACACTACTAGTCTGGCAAAATCATTTCTGGTCAACACAAAAAAATTAATGTTATTAAAAGTCATTTTCTTTAGATAACAATAGACTTGGCATATATCTCATGGATCAGGCTTTATAAGAATGCAATTTACATAAAAGTAAAATGAGACTATACTGAGATTGGCTGATATCACTGGTCATTTTAAAAGAAGAAACCGATAAAGGAAAAATGAGAAAAAAAAGGCTCATTTAAGGCTCAATGGCAAAAATCACCTCATGAACAAGTCATTCTATTTTTTTTTTTTTTTTTTTTTTTTAAGACGGAGTCTACTCTGTCATCCAGGCTGGAGTGCAGTGATCTCAGCTCAATGCAATCTCCACCTCCCAGGTTCAAGCCATCCTCCTGCCTCAGCTTCCCTCGCAGCTGGGACTACAGGCGTGTGCCACCACACCGGGCTAATTTTTGTATTTTTAGTAGAGACAGGGTTTTACCATGTTGGCCAGGCTGGTCTTGAACTGCTGACCTCATGTGATCCACCTGCCTTGGCTTCTCAAAGTGCTGGGATTACAGGCATGAGTCACTGCACCCAGCCAACAAGTCATTCTTACATTCTGGTATTTGTTCTCCAAAGCTTTGAGCTAAGATGACCTAGGAATATAGAATTCCTCCGCTAAAATCTACTCTACAGATGGTTGATAGGTTTATGGTATGACATAAAGGCCAGCTGAGCATAATTTTTCAAGGAACAGAAGTACTGCTTCTCTTTTTATTCTGAGTATAGTGCAAGGTTAACTATCAAACATTCTCAAACAAATTCCTTCTTCCATTAAGGAAAGAGAAACAGCTCTCTCAGTATAGGTGATAAGGAAGTATTAAAGAAGGAAAGTTCAAATGCCTTAGTACAAAAACATTGTAGGGGAAGCAACACCACTGGGATTCATATGGCTGTTTCTAGCTGTGGCCATCTGAACAAAAAACAATTTCAATTACCAGTAATGTGTACAGCTGGAATGGATTTAGATTATGCTCTCATTGTAAAGATTGGCTTCATTTCACATTCTGATGCCTAAATGCTACAAAAACCAAAGCAAGAAAATACTAACATTCCTACTTCATAGATTCCAAATGAGGTGGCTTGGATTACCTGTCGACCTAGTGGATACTTGGGAAGAGAAGAGGTGAACTTATGAAGACATCTCAAAACCAGGAAGTAATTCATATGATAAACATGCAGGTTTTCTAGTAATAATTGTGTTTCCTCCTAAAAATCACAGAATATATTATTAATACATAAGTCAGCTGATAAAAGAGCATAATAATACAACCTACTTCATGGCTATATAAAATTTCTGGAAAACTGACAAGAAGATTCAAAACTACAAATTAATTTATGAAAATTTGAAATACATATAAAATCCAGAATACAGGCTGAGCATTTCCGATTTAGTATCAAGTCTGGTGATATTTTACACATGTTAGAATTGACACTGTATTTTAATCTCCTGGTATCTCTAGCATTCCCACAATACCTTGGGCCCCAAAATTACAAGTGTGTAAGAAAGCACCTTATTGGATGCTTGCCTGTGCCCATCACCTGCTGCGCACCACAGTGAGGGAAGGTGCTTTATCCTCCACTGTGCTAGCATCAGAAGAGTGAGATCACCAGACAGAATGGTACCAGCCTAATGAACTTGCTGAAGTTCTGCTTATGATGTATACTTTTCCTAAAGTACTGCTCAAGTGTGTTAGTGTGTTTGAAGGGGAAAATGAAAAGACTATGGCAGAAACACAAGTGATTCTGATGAGTCCCTGCCTCTTGCTGAGATCTCCAATACTGGTTTTATTTGCTTTACCAATTAAGAAAAAAAAAAAAGAATAAAAAAATAAATAAATCTGAAGCCAACAAGCTTTATAATTTAGAATCTAGCAAGAATGATGACATGAGGGAGTAGGTCTTAAGAAATCTATGCAGGTGTGGTGGCTCACACCTGTAATCCCAGCACTTTGGAAGGCTGAGGCAGGAGGATAGCTCGAGTTTAGGAGTTTAAGACCTGGGTGAACAACATAGTGAGACCTCATTTGTATTAAAAAAAAAAAAAAACCCACAACCGAAAACTAGCCCTACTCTCCATATTAGAGATTTAGATACAGGAAAAGAAGAAAAGAAAAGAAATCTATGGATGATTAATCTCACAAAACAGTTTCAAAAGGTTTTGTTGGGGGGAGAGAGATGTTTTCTAGAGCCTCCTGAAATAGTTTAGAAATATTTTAAAACATGATATCCTATGAAGTAATTTTCAGGCCTCAATTCCTTTTATAACTGCTTACTCTGTAACATTTTCTTAAAGGATTATCATCTGTGCCACGGTTTTCAATATCTTTCTCCTTTAAAAAGTCAAATAAAGGCTTTGCTGAGCTGTGTCTTTATTTCAGTAATATCTTGCAGATACCCATTATTTTTAGTGGTCAAACATTTAGAAAATAACTCAGATATCAATAAATTCAAGCAAATCTAACCTCTATAAAGCAATAAATATGATATATCTTCCTAAACACCAACTCACTTAGGAAATCAATTCCTTGGTCAACGATCTATGAGTCATTACCTGAAAGCACAGGGCAGATTAAATAAAAGTTTTTAGCACCTAAATGTTTTTCCCTCCCATTATTTGAGTTGATTGGTAATTTCAAAATCTGTCTCCTATCATAACAAAATCTATGTCTCCTATCATAACAAAAGTAGCCATAATCAAAAATTGTTTTAACCACCACTGGGAGGGTATACTTTAGTTCTAAACTTTAGTTCTTTAGTTTTTTACTGTGTGCCATGACATACAGATGGCATAAAGCCATTAATTGCCTTGATGTGTGCTTAAATAGCTTTTAAATAGGGGGAATATTTTGAAGAAAATGAACTCTATTACTGAATAATAATCATACTGCATGCTACTTGTGCTCCCTATTTTCTTTTGCCTTGAGGAATAGCTATGTGTACAAGTATCTGCGTGATGCAGTAGAAGTGAGTATCTTCGTTCCATTTACTTGGATAAGGAGAGAAAATAAATACTTTACACACTATAGGGCAATACTGCATACTCAAGGAACATACCTGCCCTGGAATAAGTGTTCGATGAGGGATATAAACATGTTTTTCTCCTAGGTGGTCTTATTTCTTTCATACTTTTCACTGTGTGGTGCATCCCTGTGTTGAGTAGAGTTCTAGTGTTTAAAAACTGTTTTGTTTTGTTATAATCATTATTTTTATTTTAAAATAAAAATAAAAATTTTAAGATGAAGTCCCACTCTCTGCTCACTGCAACCTCCACCTCCCAGGTTCAAGCGATTCTCCTGCCTCAGCCTCCCGAGTAGCTGGGATTACAGGTGCCCACCACCACACCTGGCTAACATTTTGTATTTTTAGTAGAGATGAAGTTTTACCCTGTTGGCCATGCTGGTCTTGATCTCCTGACCTCAAGTGATCCACCCACCTCAGCCACCCAAAGTGCTGGGATTACAGGTGTGAGCCACCGTGACTGGCCTAGAAAATGTTTTGTATTGTATTGTTGTTTTGTTCCATACAACATGGCAGACTAGATCATCTGGCGCTCAACTGAGGAAATGGTGATTGGTTCCAACAATGGGGAAAGAAACTGGCTATGATGGACTTAACGAATGAGAGGTTTGCTGTACCTTTCTAAGGGATTTTTCAAGAGTAATTTTGACCATCCCAGATCTTCACCTTATGTGCTGACTTTAGAACCTAATCTCCACATAATAAAGGTTTCATTGTTATTTATATGTGTTTTTATCAATTGCAACAAAAAACATCACAAATGATTAGCATTTTCTTATAACCTGTCCTGTAAGTTCTCCATCTTACCTAGATACCTGCACATATGTAACTGCCTTTACTTATTCAAAACAGTAATTTTTTGTTTGCTTGTTTTGTGGAGATGAAGTCTTCTTCTGTTGCTCAGGCTGGAGTGCACTGGCGCGATCTCAGCTCACTGCAAACTCTGTCTCCCAGGCTCAAGCTGTTCTCCTGCCTCAGCCTCCTGAGTAGCTGGGATTACAGGTGTCTGCCACAATGCCCAGTTAATTTTTGTATTTTTAGCAGAGATGGGATTTCACTGTGTTGGCCAGGCTGGTCTCAAACTTCTAACCTCAAGTGATCTGCCCACCTTGGCCTTCCAAAATGTTGGGATTAGAGGCATGAGACACTGCACCCGGCCTTAAAACAATAATTCTTAATGTACTTGTGGACACTATTTTACAAACTCAAACCTGTAAAAGGTTTTGATATATGAGAAAATTTTTGGGCTGGGCGGGGTGGCTCACGCCTGTAATCCCAGCACTTTGGGAGGCCGAGATGGGTGGATCACCTGAGGTCAGGAGTTCAAGACCAGCCTGGCCAACCTGGAGAAACCCCGTCTGTACTAAAAATACAAAAATTAGCTGGGTGTGGTGGCAGGCACCTGTAATCCCAGCTACTTGGGAGGCTGAGGCAGGAGAATCACTTGAACCCGGGAGACGGAGGCTGTAGTGAGCCAAGATCGCACCATTGCACTCCAGCCTGGGAGACAGAGTGAGACTCGGTCTCAAAAAAAAAAAAAAATTCCATTGAATACATTACAGCAGCATCATACCATGTACATGTGAAAATAAAGCCTTTTGAAATATTAACCCTACTTTGCATTCATTAAATTTTTCCTCAGGCATTTTTTCTGTATACTAGTCATAGCTGTCACCATTTTGTTTCATAATTGTGTTTAGAATGATTCCTTTCTACAGAGATACACTTTGTCTAGGAATATGCATTATTTACTAAAGAGATATGCTTTCTCTGTTCTTGAAGCATGAAGACTTCTTAGTCTTTACTCACTTTCGACAAAGGAACAGAAATATTTATCTGCTATAAGAAAAACAGGCTTGGCATAGTGGTTCACACCCATAATCCCAGCACTTTGGGAGGCCATAGCTGGGGGATCACTTGAGCCCACGAGTTCAAGACCAGCTTGATAGTGAGCAACAAAGCAAGAGACCCTGTCTCTACCAAAAAAAAAAAAAAAATTTAAATGAGCTGGGCATGGTGGCATGTGCCTGTAGTCCCAGATACTCAGGAGGCTGAGGTAGGAATGACTGCTTGAGCCCAGAAAGTCAAGGTTGCAGCAAGCTATGATTGCACCACTGTACTCCAGCCTGGGTGACAGAGCGAAACTGTCTCAAAAAGAAAAAAGAAAAGCAAAGCAATACATAGCAGCCTCCTTGCTCTTCAAATATGGCAAACATGCTCCAACCTCAGGTCCTTTCTACCTGCTTAGAATTCCCTTCCTTCAGATTCTTGAATGGCAAGCTCTGTGACTTCCTTTAGGTCTTTACTCAAAATTTACCCTCTCAGTCAGGTCCTTTTCTAAAATTCCGATTCCACTTCCAATGCATATGAACTTCATATCCCTCTTCTCTGCTTCATTGTTTTTACCTCAGCACTTATCACTAACAGATATTTTACTTATTTATCTTATTTATTGTCTGTCTCCCTGATACAATGAAAAAGGTAGAAGTTTTGGCTGTTTGGTTCACTCCTGTATTCTCAAAACCTAGATTAACACCTGGCACATAATAGGCACTAGAAAAATATTGGTTAAATGAAGAGTACATTAATGAATGAAGACCAAACACTCAGTCTCTCTTTTATTTATTTTTAATTTTTGAGACAGGATCTTGCTCTAGCGACCAGGCTGGAATGCAGTGGTGCGATCTTAGCTCACTGCAGCCTTTACCTCCCAGGGTCAAGTGATCCTCTTGTCTCAGCCTTCCAAGTAGCTGGGACTATATATAGGTCCACACCACCACACCTGGCTAATTTTTGTATTTTTTTTTTTTTTTTGTAGAGATGGGGTCTCATTATGTTGCCCAGGCTGATCTGCTTGCCTTGGCCTCCCGAAGAGATGGGATTACAGGTGTGGGCCACCGTGCCCAGCCTCAGTCTCTTTTTTAAGTAAGAGCAACCATATTTTGTCTTGCTGGATGTGGTCTATATTTCCTGATTTTTCAAAAGTCTGAATTTGTAATGTAAAATTTCTCAATATGTAAATATTGGTTCCAACATTTTTATTAAATGTATGTTTAAAAAACACATTTACATTAGACTGTGGGTTGCCTCTTAATGTGCAATATACCCTCTTAAATTAGTAATCTCCAACCTCATCAATCCTGTCTGTTATTCATACAAAAATCATTCACTGATAGCATGTCTTTTGCAGTAACATGGATGGAGCTGGAGGCCAGTATCCTAAGTGAAAGAACTCAGAAACAGAAAATCAAATACCACATGTTCTCACTTATAAGTGAGAGCTAAATAATAGGTACACATGTATATACAGAGGGAAATAACAGACACTGTGGACTCCAAAAGGGGTAGGGTTGGGAGGGGTGAGGGCAGAGAAATTATTTATTAGGTACAATATTCACTATTCAGGTGATGGGCACACTAGAAGCCAAAACCTCACCGTCATACAATATGTAACAAACTTGCACCTGAAACCCCCTGAATCTATTTTTAAAAAATCATATATCGTTGTTTACTTATACCACAGAGCCCCTATTATTATTGAGCTAGCTGCTTTCTCTGGAGGAGAAGTCAATATATATGTAAAACTTATATAGGTAAAGAGAAAAAGGCTAGGCAGAATTACATTTGCCAGGCATTTATCTCTCTTCTGCTTCCATAGTACTTAACACTTTTGTCTCTAGAATTGTATGTATAGGGGTGAACAGTGACCTCAGATTATAAAATACAGTATGTAAAAATGACTATAAACTTCTGTAATTTCTTTTCAATCAATTCACTGATCATTAAAAACAGACTATTGAATTTTAGGATTAAGAGATATCAGCTGTCTAAGAACAAAGCATTTTCTCATTTATCATCTTGTTATAACTAAGCCTTATTTTTCTCATTAGAGAAAAATGCTGGCTGGCAGTGTTTTCCAGACTTGACTTAGCATATTACTGCCATCTAATAAGAATGCCAAACCACAGCTTTCTCCTAGCACTTATGCGGCAAAAGTGCTAGTCCTCTCATCTGTCTCTGCCTTTTGTTCTCCATATTCCTACCCCAGTAGTGTAGATCAAGAGAAGCACTTGACAAAGAGTTTGAATTTAAATGATTAATTCCTGACACACTAGGCTAATGCCTAGCTCATTTGATCAATTTGATAGACTGCAATTGTTTTCCTTTTTCCTCTACTTTTTCATTTATTATTTTTTTCTAAGAAATTTTCTTCCCCCTATCTGCCCCGTAGGTCTGACAAAAGAAACAGAAAGAGGTGGGGGCAAAGGTGAAAGGCATGTCTCCATCAAACTCATGAACTGATTTTGTGCCTTTTGATGAGACACCATGATAAGCATACTAAACGGTGAAAAGAAGTCCTTACTCTACCATGAACTTGCTCTACGACCTCAGATATTTCACTTCCTTTCTCTTGGCTGCAGTTCTTCATTTGTGAAATGAGGGTGCTAAAGAAGTTCAAGGTTTATTTCCCACTCTGAAAGGATTTAAAATCTACTTGGGAAAACAGGTATAAAGACATGAAACATCAACAAGTAAGAATAATAAAACTTCAACTGTCACCTACATGGGAATGAATCTAAGCTTTCTACATAGTATGAAGATTTTCAGTATTTCATCAGCTGTACCAGGTCTTCTAATGTCCCTCCTTAGTAGGAAATTCCCAGCGAATTACCTACAAATGTACATTGTTTAGTCAGGTAACGTTTTAAATTTTAATTTATTTTAAGTTCTGGGATACATGCGCAGGATGTGCAGGTTTCTTACTTAGGTAAACATGTGCCATGGTGGTTTGCTGCACCTATCAACCCACCACCTAGGTATTAAGCCCCGCATGCATTAGCTATTTGTCCTGATGCTCTCCCTCTGACCTGCGTTCTCATTGTTCAGCTCCCACTTACAAATAAGAACATGTGGTGCTTGGTTTTCTTTTCCTATGTTAGTTTTAGTCAGCTAAATTTTCACATTTAAAAGTACACTTTTAAAAAAACCCATTACTAAGTTCATTAAATTCAAAGTTGACATATAGTTTTGAAGAAGTGGGGCCCTAATTTTGAGGGAGTAAAGGTTTTTGTTAACATCTTGCTTCTAGTCAGAAGATAACAGATTAATCACTTGTTTAGGTGGGAACTTAATAGATGAGTTCTAGCTTAAGAAAATGAGGTAATGGAGCAAACAATAACAAATGCTTCCTTCTAGGGAGGCAGTCTAATTTAGTAGTTCTTAAAGTGTGGTTTCCAGTTATAAAGATTGTAAATTTCTCTGGAATATACAATGAGGTCTATCTCTTAGACACTTGAATATAGAAAATGGGAACAAAATGATAAACTCTAATGCCAGACATGTCTATACAACTATATAACATAAGAATATTATAAATATTACATATAGATTGTATATTATAATACATAAAAATGTATATACATCTTTACACACACTGAAATGTGTTCATATTGGCTAGGTGCGGTGGCTGACATCTGTAATCCTAGCACTTTGGGAGGCCCAGGCGAGCAGATCACCTGAGGTCAGGAGTTCAAGACCAGCCTGGCCAACATGGTGAAACTCTGTCTCTACTAAAAGTACGAAAATTAGCCGGGTGTGGTGACCCATGCCTCTAATCCCAGCTACGAGGATGGCTGAGGCAGGAGAATGGCTTGAATCCAGGAGGTGGAGGTTGTGGTGAGCTGAGATTGTGCCACTGCACTCTGGCCTGGGCGATAGAGTGAGACCCCCTCAAAAAAAAAAACAAAAAAAAAATAGCTGGGCGTGGTGGCTCACGCCTGTAATTCCAGCACTTTGTGGGGCCGAGGTGGGTGGATTACCTGAAGTCAGGAGTTTGAGACCAGCCTGGCCAACATGGTGAAACCTCATCTCTACTAAAAATACAATAAATTAGCTGGATGTGGTGGTAGGCACCTGTAACCCCAGCTACTTGGGAGGCTGAGGCAGGAGAATTGCTTGAACCTGGGAGGTAGAGGTTGCAGTGAGCCGAGATTGCACCGTTACACTCCAGCCTGGGCAACAAGAATGAAACTCCACCTCAAAAAAATAAAAAATAAACATAAATAAAATGTGTTCATATTGATCTTAATTTTTATGAGTGAAAAATATATAACAATTTTTTTTATTTATAAAAGTTTTATCGTTATATGTTTTCAAATCATTTTTATTTGCTGAACAAACTTTATCACTAACACTATGAAAAAAAATCATACTAGGAATTATTATCCTATTTTTTTTTTTGGAGACAGAATCTTGCTGTGTTGCCTAGGCAGGAGTGCAGTGGCGCAATCTCAGCTCACTGCAACCTCTGCCTCCCTGGTTCAAGGGATTCTAGTGTCTCAGCCTCCCAAGTAGCTGGGATAACAAGCACATACCACCACACTTGGATAATTTTTTGTATTTTTAGTAGAGAAGGGGTTTTGCTATGCTGTCCAGGCTGGTGTCAAACTCCTGGACTCAAGTGATCTGCCCGCCTCAACCTCCGAAAGTGCTGAGATTACAGGCATGGGCCACCACACCCAGCCTATTATCCTACTTTGTATATAAGAAAATTGAGGCTTAAATAGTTCCCATTCACAATTACTACAAAGAGAATAAAATAGCTAGGAATACAACTTACAAGGGATATGAAGGACCTCTTCAAGGAGGACTATAAACCACTGCTCAACGAAATAAAAGAGGACACAAACAAATGGAAGAACATTCCATGCTCATGGATAGGAAGAATCAATATCATGAAAACGGCCATACTGCCCAAGGTAATTTATAGATTCAATGCCATCCCCATCAAGTTACCAATGACTTTCTTCATAGAATTGGAAAAAACTACTTTAAAGTTCATATGGAACCAAAAAAGAGCCCACATTGCCAAGACAATCCTATGCAAAAAGAACAAAGCTGAAGGCATCACGCTACCTGACTTCAAACTATACTACAAGGCTACAGTAACCAAAACAGCATGGTACTGGTACCAAAACAGATATATAGACCAATGGAACAGAACAGAGGCCTCAGAAATAACACCACACATCTACAACCATCTGATCTTTGACAAACCTGACAAAAACAAGAAATGGAGAAAGGATTCCCTATTTAATAAATGGTGCTGGGAAAACTGGGTAGCCATATGTAGAAAGCTGAAACTGGATCCCTTCCTTAACCTTATACAAACATTAATTCAAGATGGATTAAAGACTTAAATGTAAGACCTAAAACCATAAAAACCTGAGAAGAAAACCTAGGCGATACTAAGACATAGGCCTGGGCAAACACTTCATGACTAAAACACCAAAAGCAATGGCAACAAAAGCCAAAATTGACAAATGGGATCTAATTAAACTAAAGAACTTCTGCACAGCAAAATAAACTGTCATCCGAGTAAGCAGGCAACCTACAGAATGGGAGAAAATGTTTGCAATCTACCCATCTGACAAAGCGCTAATATCCAGAATCTACAAAGAACTTAAACAAATTTACAAGAAAAAAACAACCCCATCAAAAAGTGGGCAAAGGATATGAACATCTGTATTTAGACACTTCTCTAAAGTAGACATCTATGCAGCCAACAGACATATGAAAAAATGCTTATCATCAGTGGTCATCAGAGAATGCAAATCAAAACCACAATGAGATACCATCTCACACCAGTCAGAATGGTGATCATTAAAAAGTCAGGAAACAACAGATGCTGGAGAGGATGTGGAGAAATAGGAAAGCTTTTACACTGTTGGTAGGAGTGTAAATTAGTTCAAACATTGTGGAAGACAGTGTGGCGATTCCTCAAGGATCTAGAACTAGAAATACCATTTGACCTAGCAATCCCATTACTCGTTATATACCCAAAGGATTATAAATCATACTACTATAAAGACACGCACACGTATGTTTATTGCAGCACTATTCACAACAGCAAAGACTTGAACCAACCCAAATGTCCATCAATGATAGACTGGATTAAGAAAATGTGGCACATATACACCATGGAATACTATGCAGCTATAAAAAAGGATGAGTTCATGTCCCTTGGATGAAGCTGGAAACCATCATTCTCAGCAAACTATCACAAGGACAGAAAACACATACCGCATGTTCTCACTCACAGGTGGGAATTGAACAATGAGAACACATGAACACAGGGCAGGGAACATCACACACCGGGGCCTTTTGGTGGGTGTTGGGGGAAGGATAGCATTAGGAGAAATACCTAATGTAATGATGAGCTGATCGGTGCAGCAAACCAACATGGCACACGTATACCTACGTAACAAACCTGCACGTTGTGCATATGTACCCTAGAACTTAAAGTATAATAAGAAAAAAAAGAAAGAAAATTGAGGCTTAAATAAGGTAAGTGATTTTCTTAAATATAGATAGCTAATGAGTAACTGCAGTTCAAATATAAAATTTCTTATATTTTGTAGTACCACATTATTGACTGTCATGTATTTTTATGAAACTATAAAAAGAGAAGCATTATTATGAGAATATTCAAAGATACTTTTTCTCTCAACTAAAAAATTAATAGACAAATTATTATTATTATTTTTTAAACAGTCTTGCTCTGTTGCCCAGGCTAGGGTATGATCTCAGCTCACTGTAAACTCCACCTCCCAGGTTCAAGTGATTCTCCTGCCTCAGCCTCTGGAGTAGCTCAGATTACAGGTGTGTACCACTATGCCCAGCTAATTTTTGTATTTTTAGAAGAGACAGGGTTTCACCATAGTGGCCAGGCTGGTCTTGAACTCCTAACTTCAAGTGATCTTTCCATCTCAGATTCCCAAAATGCTGGGATTATAGGATGAGCCACCGTGCCCAGCCTAAAATATTCATTTTTTTCTTAGACATTTTCTGTCTTTTGATTTCAGCAGGTAGCCTGTGGGTAACTTTTTCAGGGTAAGGGTACAAATCTCTGTGCTTCTTCATATTTCTCACTGTATAAGTCTCAAGAAAACATGCCCTTAAATGACAAAGTATGTAATTTGAAAATGAATACACCAAAGATCATAACAAGCAAAACTGACAGTCTGACAGTGCAACAAGAACAAGGATAGCATAAATAAATGCTAAGAAAATATGCAAAAAGTCACTGAAAAGCAGACATAAATGTCAGGCTCTTTTTTTTTTTTTTTTTTTTTTTTTTAAAAGACAGAGTCTTGCTCTGTCACCCAGGCTGGAGTGCAGTGGTGCAATCTCGGTTCACCACAGCCTCCGCCTCCCAGGTTCAAGCGATTCTCCTGCCTCAGCCTCCTGAGTAGCTGAGACTACAGGCACACGTCACCACACCCAGCTAATTTTTGTATTTTTAGTAGAGATGGGGTTTCACTATATTGGCCAGACTGGTCTTGAACTCCTCACCTCAAGTGATCCACCCACCCAGGCCTCATCGAGTGCTGGGATGACAGGCATGAGCCACCGTGCCTGACCAATGTCAGGCAATTTCTGTAATACACTAGCCTAGACATTCTCTCCCTCTGTCATCTCAATGGTTAAAGGTACTCTTAAAAAATCTATTCCTGGCTTCTGAAATACACTCTGACAGAAAGTTCTAGCAGGAAATGGACTTGGCAACTAGCTGACTCAGCAGAGAGCTAATCTAGCCAATCTTCAAAGACTCAATAAACAGGCACACATTCTTTCTCACTAGTTCTTAAACTTCCTCCCAGCAAAACAACCTGCATGGGGGTCTGAGAACCTCCTATACTGCTCTGAAGGCATTACAGAGATTACTAAAATGATTATTGAGCCCAATCTAGAAGTGATTTTATATTACGGCCCAGTGTGGATTCTACATTAGAAATAATGTTTAATAAAAGGTTTAATAAAAGCCATTCTGAATATTTTTTGAGCATTTATAATGGGCATAAATTACCAATGGAGGTAAACACATGCCCTATAGAATCTAACATTTTTTAAAACACATTTAAAATTTTTTAAATTGACATATAATTGTACATGTATAAGATCTAACATTCTCTTGTTCAAAATCTGAAAATCGTATGTATTACCAAAACTCATCTTTAGCACTATGGCTTACCTTCAATCTCATGTTACTATCATTACAATATTCTAACAACTTTTTCCTAAAAAAGTCATGAGGAGTATGAAAATAAATGTGACATTATGTGTTTCTAAATGCTCATCGGTAAGAGACATGTTCTTTAAAAAGGTACATTAATTCAATAGACTACTATGCCACTCTTCAGTACTAATATGGAATGGTTTCCAAAATTAAGTACAAAATAAAACAAGGTGCAGAATATTGTAAGAAGCAGCCAACTGCCAAAACATAATTACTTGTATGTATGGAGACTACATCTAGAATGAAACATAAGAAACCAGTAACACTGGCTGTATCCAGGGAAGGGACATGGGTAGTTGAAAGACAAGAAGTGAAAGGAAGCCTTTCACTGTATATTATCTTTACCTTTTGAATTATGTATATATCCAAGTATTATTTATTCAACAAAGAAAAAAAGCCCTCCTTTTGATATTCCCTATGTTGTACAGCTAACTGATAATTTTCTAAGCTCATTACTTCTTTCCTAGCGTTATAATATCAATATATAATATTTCTTCAAATCAAATCAATACCCATTTAGCAGTAGACGCCTAAGCTGTCTGGCTTCTAAACGCTTTTATTTATCACAGACTTCAAAAAGAACATTAAAATGAAATTGCTGGCAGATTCCAAAACTGTTAGGTGGAAAAAGATTCACATAGCAGATCTCTATAGATCTAAAGGTGCTTTCAAAATAGGCCACAAGAGAAACTTGGTGTTTCAGTTAATATTTTTTCTTGATTAAAAAAAGCCTCATCTTTTAGAGCTAAGGTTTCATGTCATCTTTAAAACTCACATTCCTAATTGACTATCAAGACCCAGTACTTCAATGTATAAATATTAAGATGCACAAATATGTTTTATTAACTCAATAAATGTTACGTGCATATTCTTTATGAAAGGAAAAAGAGAATGAAACTGAAACACATTCACGTTCCTACCTTCAAACATCTCTCATTGGTCAAGAGCGCAACTTGCTTTTCTGAAGTTTGTTTTTCCACATACCTAGAATTTTTACCATTCCATACACAAAAAGAGAAAATTAAAGATTCAACATATTTAAATAGCATATTGGGGATAAGAACTACCAAGATTGGCAGCCACATTTTTTTCATTTCTTCACAAAAATAAATTCAGTATGACATTTATGGTTTAATGGTAATTTTAAACTCCTTAAATCAGCTGGACTTCATAGTCTATAAACATTTAAAAAGGCCATAAATCCCAGGAATAGGAAATGTTATTTCTAAAAAGTAACTCTGGAGAACTTGCAAATTATGTCCCTTTGTAAAAATACTTTTCTTTTTGCCAATTTTCAAATCCAACAAGGATATCCCGCACTTAAAAACAGAATAGGTTACTATTCCTCCCCCAACTTCAGAAAAAACTGGATCTGAGATCTCTTATTTAGTCCCAAATTCTAGTATAATATGTGTTAAATATGTACTTCTCTTTTTACCTCCTAAAAGATGGAAGACGTCGGATGTTTTCACATTGATTATTTGATAAAAAATTTATTCTTCTTTTGGCTTCTGAAAGATTACAGCACAGGACACTTAAGGGCTGGGAATAGAAATGCTCTAACAGAGAAAGCTGAAAGACATGTGAAGATTAAACATTTATTATATTTTGGCACTAAATCTATTGTGCTATGTCTGCTCAATTTTAAGGATTTTTTTTTTTAAAGAGCCAAAGTATTTATGGCACTAATATATTTAATAATGTCACAATAATACTGCAAACAACATAAAAATGGCTATATAACTCTCATATTTTAAGGTTCCAATTTTGGGAAGAAGATCAGAAAATGGTAATCTCTGAAATACAAACTAAGGTAAACTAATATAAATGGATAGATTAACTATCTGCAAAAGCAACACATAATAATTATAAATGTGGTGTGGACCAAACTGAGGTTTAACTTAAGGGTCTAATAGATACCCCGATACTCATAAGAAAATGCCAATCTAAAATCAGTGTAAAAACTGGTCTGTTACAAAAAAAAAAAAATGCTACAATGGTAGGAGTTGTGCCTATGGATTAAAGTGAATAATGAAAATTTACCTTTTCAAATTCATTTTTTTCCCATGGAGGAAAACATGGTGTACTATCTGGTAGATATAAGTATTCTAATAATAGAATGCTGTGGGCTCTATGGTAGAAGGGAAGACAATTTTCCAGATTCTAACATTCAGTTTGCTTAGAATCAACATAATGAACATTTGGATACTCTTGTATACATTTGGATAGTCTTGAGTTTTACACCTAGAAACTGGTATAACTCACAAGACTATGCAAATGTTCATTATATTGATTCTAAGACTTTGCTTGACCAGTTTGGTATTTTCGGGTACCTTGATACTGGTTGCTCCTCATCACAAATTAATAAATTAGCATGTTAGGTTACATATCCATCTTAAGGTATTTGTTTGGGATGAATCAATAATCTTTGGCTTGATCCTTCCTGAGGGAACTGATAATGAATTTCTGAGTTTATAATACTGAGGACAAGATACCCAAGGCTAGAGGAAATCTTCCAAAATAGTCCATTCTCTAAGGCTGTAAGGCAAAGGGCCTGCCTAACTTAGAAACAAGTACAAAATAGAAAGCAACTGTTTATGCCAGGTGCTAAATTACTTTTGCACATATTAACATAATTTTGTTCTTATCTTTTCTAATTAAGTCAAACTGATAATGTTTATCCCAATGTTAACACTACTTCTTAGACATGAGAAAAATAAAAACTAAACAGGCTAAGAGGCTTGCTGCGGAAGAGGAATAGGAGGAAGCCACAGAAGTTACAGTAGAGATACAAACAGGATACGAACCCATTATCACTTAACTATTTTGTTCAAGTGTGTTTTCAATATCTGGGTCAATCAACAAGTTGGTTAATATATCCACCTAATGAAGGGAAAGCTAAAACACACAGAATGACAGTATGTCCTGCTGTACGTCCTACGGAAATCAGGAATTACATAGTCCTAGTTACTCAGGAAACTAAGATGGGAAGATTGCTTGAGCTCAGGAGTTTGAGACCAGCCTGGGCAAGAGAGTGAGACTCTGTCTCAAGTAGAAATCAGGACTTACCAATATTTTCCACTGAGGACTAGGAAAACTGGGAAAATGAGGTCTAAAGATGCTGTCACTTGTCAGTGGTGTGACTTTGGCCAAGCTACTTAACTTAAATCTTAATTTCTTCATGTGCAAAATTGAGGATAATACACGTGAATAAAACCACGTAGGCCAGGCAAGGTGGCTCATGCCTAAAATATCAGCACTTTGGGAGGCCAAGGTGGGTGGATCACCAGAGATCAGGAGTTCAAGACCAGCCTGGCCAACATGGTGAAACTCCATCTCTACCAAAAATACAAAATTAGCCGGGCATTGTGATGCACACCTGTAAGTAATCTCAGCTACTTAGGAGGCTGAGGCAGGAGAATCACTTGAAATCAGGAGGCAGAGGTTGCAGTGAGCTCAGATTATGCCACTGCACTCCAGCCTGGGTGACAGAGCGAAATTCCACCTCAGAAAGAAACAAAAACAAAAAAAAACATGTAAATAGTTTAGTAAAGTGTCACGCATAAAGGAGGTGCTTAATAAATTATCAGGAAACCATAAAATCATCTAATCTGATTGCCTTATTTTACAAATGAGAAAACTGAGACCCAGAGAGATTAATAACTTGGTTAAAGTCCTTTACTTTCTGTCTCAAGGTATTTAGAGTACAGTTTCTATTTCCTGAATCTCTTTTTCCCTTGGCTTCAGTGGTACTCTACTTTCTATTGGTTCTCCTTGTTTTTAGTCTCCTTTCTACTGCTCACTTTTACAGGTCGGTTTGTCTTTCCTTACTCCCTCGAGGTGACATTTCATCCTCATAACATGACTTTAACTGCCACCTTTTAAGGATAAGTCCTAAATATCTATTTCCAGTCCAAACCTTTCTCCTAGAGCACAAAATCTTTATATCTAACACACCCCTAAATTAACCATATACAAAAAGAAACTCATCCTTTTCTCACAACAACCTTGCTCTTTGCTATGTATTAACATGTACAGTTAATAAACGGTACTAACCTCCAATCTGCCAAGCTAGAGTATGTGTCATCTTGTTCCTCTCTTAAATATCCTTTCAGCTTCAAGTCAAGTAAGAAAAAACAAAACAAAAAAACATCCTATCACCTACTTAGTCACCAGGTTTTTTGATTCGATCTCATCCTCAAATTTGTTTCCTCCTTTCTAGTTCCACTACCATTACCTTAGTTTATTTAAGTCCTTGTCATGTCCTGTCTAGATTACTGCAATAGCATTCTAACAGATCTCTCTTCCTCTACTGTTGCTTTTGCCTGAAATTCTGACCTGGCTAGCTCCTATTTCTTAGGAATATACTTCTGTTCTCCTATGGAACCCCAAGGCATGTTTCTTTCATAGCATTGACTACTCAGACTTGTGGGTTTACTCTTTTGCCTCCATGATTAAACAAAGAACAATTTTAAGGCAGAGATTTCTTTTTTGATCTGTATCTTCAGGGTTCAGCATAGTGCTTGGTTGACAATATTTATGAGTAAATGAATGAAATGAAATGAAAGAAATAATTAGGAAGTTTTATCTTAATATCATTTAATTCTACACATTGCTAAGGTAAATAATGCTTTATTCCTTTAAAATACGCTTTAAAAAGTCAAAGTTGGGAGGAAAAGATACATATTAGCCAAAGAAAACACTGCAATCTTTTTTTGAAGCAAGAAAACATGATAATTTATCATCTTCAAGGCACTACACAAAGATGAAGTATTATCAAATTGAACTTTTGCACCAAAGGTTACTAATATATATAGGTTTTTAAAATCAGAATTTTTTTTTATAGAGACAGGTCTCTTGCTCTGTCGCCCAGGCTAGAGTGCAGTGGCACAATTACGGCTCACTGCAGCCTTGACTTCCCAGGCTCATGTGATTCTCCCACCTCACCCTCCCAAGGACCTGGGACTCTGTAAATAAGCCACCACGCCTGGCTTATTTTTAAATTTTTAGTAGAGATGAGGCTGCATTATGTTGTTCAGGCTGGTCTCAAACTCCTAAGCTCAAGTGATCCTGCCACTTTGACTTCTTAAAATGCTGGGATTACAGGCATGAGCCACTGTGCCTGGCATAATATATAGGTTTTAATGCACTAGACAACTGGCATGTGTTCACAATGACTACACTTATGTAGCTGCCAAGAAAAGGAAATAATACTAACTTTTAAACAACTGGAGAATGGGGATCTGTTTAGGTTACAGCATATATCATGAAGCTAAATTCCTGAATCAGCTTCGGGCAATTCATGAAACTAGTGAAAATGCATTCCCAGTGTATCAGAATACAAATTACAGAGACACACACACACACACACATGCATGGTCCAGGAACTAAAAATGTTTTTTATATCTTTAAAGGATTATTAAAGAAGAAGAAACAGAAGCAGCAATAGCAGTGACTACATGTAGCATGCAAAGCTAAAACTGGGCTGGGCGTGGTGGCTCGTGCCTGTAATCCCAGCACTCTGGGAGCCGAAGTGGGTGGATCACCTGAGGTCAGGAGTTCGAGACCAGTCTGGCCAACATGGTGAATCCCCATTTTTATTAAAAACACAAAAATTAGCCAGGCGTGGTGGCACGCACCTGTAATCCCAGCTACATGGGAGGCTGAGGCAGAAGTGCTTGAACCTGGGAGGCAAAGGTTGCAGTGAGCTAAGATCATGCCACTGCATTCCCGCCTGGGCAACTAAGTGAGACTCCATCTCAGGAAAAAAAAAAAAAAAAAAAAAGCTAAAAATGTTTAATATCTGGCCCTTTACAGAAGTTTGCTGACCCCTTATATATAGCATTTCCTTGGTAGAAAAAGTCCATAAGCTTTCATGAGAGTCTCAGAAACAAACCAGAAAAATCCCCTTGTCCCTACCCCCAAAATGGTTAAGAATTGCTGGAATAGAAGTCTTTTCCCATTATTGATATCCTAATGAATGTATTCTCTACATTTTGCTTCAAGCTAACAAAGGAATGGTAGACCCTAGAATAAAATAACTGGAATTTACTTACTTTAGACTTTGAAATTTAAAATGTCTATCACACTAGACAGCCTGTAATACTGTGCAAATTATTTAGAATCAGTTTGAGAATTTTCAAACCCATTACTGTGTTCTTACCTGAAGTCCTTTTATAAAGTTTTGAATTGAGAAATCATGATACAAAAAGATGTTGGTGAGAACCTGTAATACTTTTTCATTTATTTTAAAGGGAAACTGAGTTGTAAGAAGTAGCTGAAAGAGATTAAAAGGGAGGGAGACACACTCCTTGTTAGTCTTTACTCTTCATAAATATTAAGTATTAATAATGAGGCAAAGAACGATACTATGACACAGGTAACTACGAAAGATGTGATAGTAGCTGGTTTTTTTAAGCTCAAATGTCAACAAAAATTTTAAGTTAATTTATACAACAGTAGCAAAAAGAAGCTACTTATACTATATCTTCAGAACCAAAGATCTATACCATCTTCCATCAAATTCCTAATTTAAAAAATGCCACCTATTAACTATATGATCCTTTTTTTTTTCCCCACCAGAAACTACTGAAGAAGCTGCAGCCTTTGGCAATTCTTATTACCAGATGAGATTTTTTTCAATCCTACCAATTCAAATTAAGGAGTAACGTATTATGTATTGTTGAATGAGAAACACAAAATTAACACAAACGTCTATTACAAAAGTATAGAATAGCTGAATTTGTATTATTCGGCTAATTTTCAATAGTCTATAGTAATGTTTTACATCTGAAAATGAAAAGCCACAGAAGGCTTCTTAAACAGAAGCATAGTTGTAAAAGGCCAATTGAATTTGACTATAACCAAGTTGTTTTTTTTTTTTTTTTTTTTTTTTTGTAGAGGAAAGGTCTTGCTCTTTTGCCCAGGCTGGAGTGCAGTGGTGGCATCATAGCTCACTGTAACCTTGAACTTCTAGGCTCAAGTGATCCTCGCACCTCAGCCTACCAAGTAGCAGGGATTATAGGTGCTTGCCACCCTTTCCAGCCTAGCCAAGCAAATTTAAAAATTGTAGTTTGAAAAAAATTCTCCTTAAAGTGTCTATAGATCACCTTTATGGAAAAAACCAAAAAAACAAAATCCATGTATAAGTGGCTAGTGGGCAGGCTGTTATTAGTTTACCTTAAATAAGCAGCATAAAGCACATCTTAAAGGAGGTGAGTCCAGAAGAAATTTGGGGAAGGTCAATGATATGGTTTGGCTGTGTCCACAACCAAATCTCATCTTGAATTCCCAAGTGCTGTGGGAGGGACCTGGTGGGAGGTAACTGAATCATGGGGAAAAGTCCTTTCCATGCCATTCTCATGACAGTGAATAAGTCTTACAAAATCTGATGGTTTTATAAAGAGGAGTTCCCCTGCACAAGCTCTCTCTCTTTGCCTGCTGCCATCCATGTACGATGTGACTTGCTCCTCCTTGCCTTCCACCATGATTGTGAGGTCTCCCCAGCCAAGTGGAACTATGAGTCCATTAAACCTCTTTCTTTTGTAAATTGCCCAGTCTCAGGTGTATCTTTATCAGCAGCGTGAGAACAGACTAATACAGTCAATATTAAAGAATCATACTTGCATTTATGTAGAAACACAGTTAATTAACTTTAGTTGCTAAGGTCTAGGAAAATGTTTGTATTTATTTGTTGTCATGAGCAGCATGACAAATCAGTTAGGAAACAGTCCATTAAAAATTTCAAATCATTTTATACAAAATGTAAGAGTCAGGCTGGGTGTGGTGGCTCATGCCTGTAATCCCAGCACTTTGGGAGGCCAAGGTGGGTAGATCACTTGAGGTCAGGAGTTCCAGACCAGCCTGGCCAATATGGTACCCTGTGTCTACTAAAAATACAAATTAGCCAGGCGTGGTGGCGCACCACATGTTGTCCCAGCTACTCAGGATGCTGAGGCAGGAGAATCACTTGAACCTGGGAGGCGGAGGTTGCAGTGAGCCAAGCTCGCACCACCACACTCCAGCCTAGGTGACAGAGCTAGGTGCCTTCTCAAAAAAATAAAAATTAGAAAAACTAAAATGTAAGAATCAAAATATATTGTTACTAGGAAGTCTACAAATTCTGTAAAAATTTACATTATAAACCTATAATTTTTTACTGAGTAAAGATAAAAAGATAAGTACAAAAGAGGTAATATACAAAATCACTGTAAAACTATAAAACACTACAAAAATTATTAAGTAAAAATATTAAAGTATGTGAAAGAATATGTTCAATATAGTACTCAGAGTTGTAGGGGCTTATCATTAAGAGTTATCTTAACAAGCTATTATTGGCAGTTTTCTTTTCATCCTATTTCACTGGTAAAACTTATTCTTTTTACCTTATCGAGTACCGTAGTCAGGTGCTCCTTACAAGAC
Source organism: Macaca fascicularis (assembly GCF_037993035.2). Taxonomy (NCBI): domain Eukaryota; kingdom Metazoa; phylum Chordata; class Mammalia; order Primates; family Cercopithecidae; genus Macaca; species Macaca fascicularis. Next base: position 87,719,918 of record NC_088378.1, read on the forward strand.
AAAGATTGGAACAGTTCTATGCACAATAGAGATGATACTGCATGAGGAAGCAATCGGTGGATGATAATAGGAGATGTGGCAATTCCAAAAATGAGTATTAGTGGAAATTCATGGAGATGATGACTAGTTTTGAAAGAAAGACACGAAAGTGAAATTTATTTAGCAAATGTATTTCAATACATCATATTTCAAGATAAGACAAACTTTATTTTAATGCTTACTTTATAAGACACTATTAAGGATTATCACTGCAAACACTAAAATTTTCTAAGTCTTTCACTTTCTTCTTTTAAACAGAAAAATAATTACTTTCCAGACAGTCTAGCTCTGAATTCAATCTCTTAATAAATCCTCTCATTTTATAAATAAGAACAGAGTGGTCCAGAAAGTTTTCCCGAAGATTATACAATCTTTTTTCTTTTTTTTTTTTTGAGATGGAGTCCCGCTCTGTCACCCAGACTGGAGTGCAGTGGTGCAATCTCGGCTCACTACAACCTCCGCCTCCTGGGTTCAAGCAATTCTCCGGCCTCAGCCACCCGAGTAGCTGGGACTACAGGCGCGTGCCACCATGCCTGGCTAATTTTTTAATTTTAGTGGAGATGGGGTTTCACCATATTGGTCAGGCTGGTCTCAAACTCCTGACCTCATGTGATCCACCCACTTCTGCCTCCCAAAGCACTGGGATTACAGGCGTGAGCCACGGTGCCTGGGCTGAAGATTATACAATCTTAAGTGTTAGAAGAGGTGTTAGATACCATTCAATTTAATCTCTCATTCAAAGTCTGAGCTCTATCTATAGTCTTCCTCACTTTTGATGGCTAAGGTAGTCATTAAGTCTAAGCTCCAAAAAAGCAGAGCTTTTCTGTCACTATTTTGTACTGTGTACTTTCCCAGCATGCTAAGCAGTTCAGTGTTAGCATTAAGAAAAGTCCTAGGATCTGGGCTGGGTGCGATGGTTCATGCCTGTAATCCCAGCATTTTGGGAGACTGAGGCAGGCAGATCTCTTGAGGCCAGGAGTTTGAGACCAGCCTGGGCAACACGGCAAAACCCCATCTCTACAAAAAATACAAAAATTAGCCGGGCATGGCGGCATGTGCCTGTAGTCCTAGCTACTTGGGGAGCTAAGAAGGGAGGACTGTATGAGTCCAGGAGGTGGAGGTTGCACTGAGCTGACATCATGTCACTGCACTCTAGCCTGGGTGACAGAGCCAGACCATCTCAAAAAAAAAAAAAAAAAAAAGGAACTCCTAGGATCTAGAACTCTTAGAATCAATGAGGGAAAAAAGATCCTATCAAAGTAGGAATTTAAAGTACATTAGTAAATTAGCCGGGTGTGGTGGCTCATGTCTGTAATCCTAGCACTTTGGGAGGCCAAAGAAGGTGGATCACCTGAGGTCAGGAGTTTGAGACCAGCCTGGCTAACATGGTGAAACGCTGTCTCTACTAAAAATACAAAAATTAGCTAGGCAGGGCAGCGGGCACCTGTAATCCCAGCTACTCAGGAGGCTGAAGCATGAGAATTGCTTGAACCCGGGAGGCAGAGGTGGCAGGGAGTCGAGAACCCGCCACTGCCCTCCAGCCTGGGGGATAGAGTGAGACTCCGTCTCCAAAATAAAATAAAAATAAAATAAAGTATACTAGTAAATTATTCAACAAAATATATAGCTTTAGTCAAATGTAGCTATAACTATTAAAGCAAGTTGACATATAGAAGAGGCCAAAATAAATTCCACCCTAAAAAATACACCACAGAAAATGCGTGTCACTGGATTTTAAAATTAGGGTTCAATTTCAATTCTGAGTCTCACATGATTGTTTTGAAGATGCAATGCAATCATGAAAATAGTTTCTCACTAGAAATATTACATAAATGTAAGATCATGTTATTTAGAAGACACTTTTGCTTAGTAAAACTGTATGTAACTCACAGCATCTAAGGATGGATGGGTATCAGAAAATAAGACCTAATAAACCTCGCAACTTGGCCAGGCACGGTGGCTCACTCCTGTAATCCCAGCACTTTGGGAGGCTGAGGCAGGCAGATCACCTGAGGTCAGGAGTACGAGACCAGCCTCGCCAACATGGTGAAAGTCTGTTTCTACTAAAAATACAAAAATTAGCCAGGTGTGGTGGTGGGTACCTGTAATCCCAGCTACTCAGAAGGCTGAGGCAGGAGAATCACTTGAACCCAGGAGGTGGAGGCTGCAGTGAGCCGAGATCGTACCACTGCACTCCAGCCTGGGTGACAGAGCGAAACTCCATCTCAAAAAAAAGAAAAAAACAAAAACAAAAACCTCAACTGGACTAGTTTACCTACTTAATGGGTGAGTAACAGACAGTCAATCTTGGTGAGATAAACCATATTTAACACTGTCTTACCATGTCTTTTTAAAACTGGCTAAATGTGCCTTTGATTCTCATTCTTGGCTCAAAAAGCAAATGGAAAATCTGATAGGAGGTCTTTGAATATTCAATTATAAAGAATTTGAATACTTTGATTTTTATCTAGTTGGTATTAAAATGAAGATTATACTTTTCAAGTTAAAAGTAATATTTTCTTAAAAAGGGAATTTTTCATAAAAGCAGGCGATATACCATCTACCTGCTGATGATTATGAAGTCTTGTAGTACTTTTGTAGCAAAGCTTTCCATATCCTTCAAGATAACCACAACAGGAGGAGACAGCCATTGACTAGAAGTAGTCCTCTTTTTGCTTGGCATTTTTGGGTCTGTCTTCTTTTAAACCATTGCAGAAAGAAAGAGTTAAAGGTAAGCCTTACCACCCAAACAATGTTATAATGCCACATGTTGACATATCTCTCTTTAAATTTCACAGTAACACTGTTTTTTTTCCTACCACATGATAAATAGAAACTCAGGTTACTAGAATCTTTCTGTGTCTGACATGGGAATAATAACCAAGAAGAAAAAGGTTCAGTAAAACTCTATAATTCATATGAAATATTTATATTTTCTGCTAAGGAAATGACAGAAAAAAACATGGAAGAAGAGAAAATTTTCTACAAAATTGATTTTTCGATTGGTAGAAAGTTATATTCTGCTTTGCTTTACAGTGAGAACTAGTATTTTTAATGAAAAAAACATAATGAATAGTAGTACTTGCTACTTTGCCACCGTGAAATTTCAAGCCTGAAATGGATACTAGGTATCATCTGGTCCAATCTCAATTTTTAAAAAGATATCTGACACAAACTGAAAGTAGCATTTGATTTCTGGAAAGTCCAAAATTGTGGAGCAAATAAGGTATTCTGGTTAAGTATTAGACATAGTTGAGTCCCTATATAAGGCAAAATGAAACTTCACTTATGATGATTTCAGCAAAAATGTTGATTGGAAAATGTAACCACAGTATTTTTTTTTCCTATACTGTCTGGGTACATAGCACCATAACCTAAGACTATGGTTTTAGGACGCAGTTACCTAGTGTTAACCTAGGTTATTCTTTTTCACCAGACTGTCATGGTAGAATGGAACTTCTTTTTATTTATCTGTTTGTTGAACATACTTTACTTAAAGAGCGCTGATTCCCTAAGAACTCTAAACATAAAACAAATTAGATTTTAGAAAATCCATGATTACTCTTCATTGAACTAAGTTGACAGTGGATACTAGCAGCATGGTTCTATCGGATAAAGCAAACACTGAGGAACCCAAGAGATAATATATTAAAGTTATAGTTATTGTCACAGAGATGGAACCTGCAACAGAGGCAATTCCTGATGCTCTGTTTTTGTCATTAGAGGACATTCTCCCACAAATATGTCCTTGTAAAAACCTAAGCACTTACCAGGAATTAGGCTACATACTAGTAAAAAAGATTTTAAAATTTGAGTAGCATTAGAAAAATAGCTACTTTTAAATTAATACCTAGTGCTGCAGAAGCATATCCTTGTTAGATCAAAACAGGACTATGTCTAATATTATTCCAAGCCACATCAATCATATGTCAGTTTCCTTGGGGGAGAAAATCGTCAGTTTATATCTACCTGTGTGACAGTCATATACCAACTGGAAAGTGAATCCATTGAATAATGTGTTTTTCTTTGGGTGACCTGAACACTTTCCTCCTCTTTGGATTTTATATCTACACAGCAGTCCATCAACTGTGAGACCAACTTTTGCAAAAAATGTTTCATATCTGTGGAATATAAAAAGTAAGAAAGCTTATCTCTGCCTCTTCCATAAATAAAACCAAAGCTCTTGAAACTTCTTGATCAGTATATTACTCTTTTTTGGTAGAATGTGTTTTTTTATACTTACCATCAATATAGCTAATATAACATTTAACATTAACTATTGATGCTCATTAGTACCTGCATTAATTCAGACTAAGACTAGACCAAAGCTTATGCATATTATAATTTTTTTTTTTTTTTTTTTGAGATGTAGTCTCACTCTGTCGCCTAGGCTGGAGTACAGTGGCGGGATCTCGGTTCACTGCAACCTCCACCTCCCAGGTTCAAGCGATTCTCCTGCCTCAAGCCTCCCCACTAGCTGAGATTACAGGCACATGCCACCATGCCCAGCTAATTTTTGTATTTTTTAGTAGAGACAGGGTTTCACCATGTTGGCCAGGCTGATCTCGAACTCCTCACCTCATGATCTGCCTGCCTCGGCCTCCCAAAGTGCTGGGATTACAGGCATGAACCACCACTCCTGGCCACTTATGTATATTATCTATAATAAAAAGGTCACATAAACAAATGTGTAGACAAGCAAACTATAAATTTTAGGAATATGTATTTAAATAACACAGAAAAATAAAGTTTTCAAGGTCCCTAAGAAAAATCAAGTGTCATATGAATTATTTTACTGATTATAAATCTTTCATATAGCCATTTTTAAAGATGCCCTTAAGGACTTTTACTTAATTTCAATCAGTTTATAAATATGAAAGCAATATAAGCACATAAATCTCTTTTATCAATCTAAATCCAAACAAATTTTACTACATTATGGCCAGGCATGGTGACTCAAGATGTAATCCCAGCACTGTGGGAAGCCGAGGCAGGACTGCTTGAGCCCAGGAGTTCCAGACCAGTCTGGACAACATAGCAAGACCCAATCTCTATAAACAACAACCCCACAATGTAGCTGAGCATAATGGCATGCACCTGTAGTCCTAGGTACCAGGGAAGCTGAGGTGGGAGAATTGCTTGAGGCCAGGAGTTCAGGGCTGCACTGAGCTATGATCATGCTACTGTAGTACAGCCTAGGCAACACAGTGACACCCTGTCTCCAAAAAAAAAAAAAAAAAAGGAGTGTGAACACTCTTTATGATTTCATGGGTTCACATGCTCAGGATTAGCTCTGTCAATGGACTATTTTTTACCATGGTGGCTTTTCAAAGCGGGACAGTAAGATGATTTATGGCTGAAACATGAGCCCACATGTCTACTCTCTTTTGAGATGAACAAGAGCTCCTCATTCCCCAATTCTCAGCTTTCCGCCCTAAGTCTTTCTACTTATTAAACGTTTCACTGGGTTAAAGAACGCATCTCGCAAAATGCCTGGACTGCTACCGGCAGTTAAGCTGATAGGGCAGAAATGAGTCCAGAATAAAGACAGCAAAAGGAGGCAGAGTTCTATAATAGTCACAATTACTCTGAGAGGCCCCAAGCCTAACCCTGCCCAAAACATAGCACTGTGCTCTTTCCACCAATAAAAAGGAATAAAGAAAGCCTGAAAAAGAGAGAAAAGGATGAAACAAGTCTGTAGCATCTCACCAAGGTTATTATGGCATTTATATTTTACCTGGACAATCTTTAGCTTGCAATGAGACTACATATGGTGTGACATTATTCTGAAGGGCCTCTGTTAGACTTCTGAATGTTAAATCATGATCTGTGACATTCACACCTATGAGATAATACATCAATATTATATCACCATTTTTATTAATAATAATTTAATGACAAAAGCTATTGAACATATCAAGCACTCACAAGTAAAAACATTTAAAAAAATGATTAATGACAGAAACCAAGAAAATATACTATATAAATGAGATATCCATTAACAATAGCTATCCAAAGGCATGCATTATATTTGTCAGGGAAGATATTTTGCACAATTCCTCTTTCAAACAAATTACTGGGAGGTGCACTTGAAAACTTTTTTTTTTTTGAGAATCTTGCTCTGTCGTCCAGGCTGGAATGCAGCAGCTCAATCTCGGCTAACGGCATCCTTCGTCTCCCAAGTTCAGGTGATTCTCCTGCCTCAGCCTCCTAAGTAGCTGGAATTACAGGTATGTGCCACCACACCAGCTAATTTTTGTAGTTTAGTAGAGACAGGGTTTCACCATGTTGGCCAGGCTGGTCTCAAACTCCTGACCTCAAGTGATCCACCCGCCTCAGCCTCCCAACATGCTGGGATCACAGCCGTGAGCCACCGTGCCCAGCCAACCCTTGAAAACATCTTAGAAGTAATTTCATTGCTTTGTCAAATTCATAACAAGCTCTTTAAGGAAATTAAAACTAGCCAGGTGCAGTAACTCACGCCCATAATCCCAGCACTCTGGGAAGATCACTTGAAGCCAGGAGTTCAAGACGGGCCTGGCAAACGTGGTGAGACCCTATCTCTATAAAAGTTTCAAAAAAGTAAAACTATGGGTTCTATTGCTATTTATGGAATCCCTGGTTTTCATTTCTGCAAAGCAGAGTTTCAGGGCACCGCATACAGTTATCAAATTTTTGAGTGAAAAATTTCCCACTACTTTGGAAAAAAAATTCTGTTAACTGGTATCTTCCCTAACATAACCATCTGTGATTTCTAGAAAGTCATTTGGTGCTTAGGCAGATAGCAGCAGCAGTCACTTTCAAACTGCTTAAGAGTTACAGTTGCAAAACTTTCATTGCTTGTAAGAAAAAGAAAAATTTCAGAATCATCCATGCCAGCAATAATAAACCATTTTTTTTTCTAGAGGAGCCAAAGAATAAAAATATTAGCAGACTATTTTTTAAATGGATATTGAAAATAGAAAATATCAAAACTATTCCTAGCATGCATTATGGTCTATGATTATAATAATGCATCCCTGAACAAATTTAGAAGTTCAGTAAAACACTGGTTTATCTTGTCTTTCACTGACTGGCTATAAGCTATTTATTACTAACCTTATATTCGTTATATTTATATTATAAAACAATGAACTTGTCTATCACAAACAAGATAATCAACAATGTGTTTAACTAGAAAAATGTTCTCCTCAGACCATGCTTTTAAAACATTCTTTCCATTAGCTTGGTACAAGTGGGCCATCATTGGGCCTCAGTTTTTCATCAAATGGGAGAGTTTTTAGATGTTGCATTGTAAAGCTGGTCCACAGTATCATAAAAATAATTCCCTTGAGTCTTATGAGTGTGGTCCTAGGACTAGCAATATGGGCATCAGCTGGTATCCTGTCAGAAATGTAAAATTTCAGGCCTCACCCCAGACCCATTAACCAAAATCTACATTTTAATATGATCCCTGGAGGTTATTTGTGGGTACATTAAAGTTGAGAATTAATTCCTTATCTCAGAGCTAACTAGCATAACAAATCTTGAATAAATTGAAGCAGAAATTAAGAGCATGTTTGGAATCCAAATAAATTCAACTTTGTTTTCAAAGGGAATGAAGAAAACTTGCTAACATTACAAAGAAATTTTTTCCATTGTGCTGGAATCCAAATGTTTGGTAAAGATGAGATATTAATGATGGCTATTTAAGTACTTAATTTACAACCTGCAACTTGAAAGCAATTTATGTGCAATTCATCCAAACACCTCCTTGTAGGTAATTAATATGAATATAATGAAAAAATCTAAGATTGAAAAACTATGCACAGGAAAATAAAATTAAGGTCACAGAGTAATTCCATTGAAGATATGATTTTAAAAAGTCTGAAAACCAAATCTACTAACACTGGTAGTTTCTTTATTACCAAATCTCATATACTCTTGTATCTATAAAGAAAGAGTAAAACAAATGTATTTTCCCTTCTGACCAAAAGTTGAGGAGAACATTAGCTAGATAAATTCCTTTTAATTTACAAACATATGACCATCTGTAAAGATATAAGGAATTTTTATTGGTTTTTGAAAATACGTAAAATAAACTATAGTTGGTTTAATTGTACAAATAAAAGAGACAAAACAGGCTCATCAAAACAGGTCCTTCCACTACTCTCAACAATAAAAAAAAAAAATTAAAAACACATAAAATACACAGAGATGCATGCATGAACAAACATACGCATATATACCAAGAACAAGAGCAGCAGTTGGAATTTCTCTGAGTTTTATTTGACCAGCCAAGTCTCTTGAATTCTTCTGGAATGCAGAATGAGATTTTTGCAGAAATTCAATTAGACTGTCAAACAAGTTTTTATTTAATTCCTCTTGTAGTCGCTACAAAGAACATACAAAAACTTATTAGAAATAATAATCTGATGTCTTTCCTGGTTTTGGAAAGAAAATTGTCATGGATTCAATGATGCAAAATGAGCAAAAGATGAACCTAATTAAAAAATGTTTTTTCCTTAAATCTCCAGTAATTAGTGCTTTGGGTTCCCCCATTAAAAATTCCCTCTCAAGCCTGGTCAACATAGTGAAACCTCACTTTTACAGATAAAAAGACAAATTAGCTGGGTGTAATGGTGCACGTCTGTGGTCCCAGCTGCTTGGGAAGCTGAGGTGAGAGGGTCACTTGAGCCTGGAAGGTCAAGGCTACAGTAAGCTATGATCATGCCACTGCACTCCAGCCTGGGTGACAGAGCAAGACCTTGTCTCAAAAAAATATATATATATTTACATATATTCATATATTATATATACTATTACATAATATATATATGCTATATATTTATATATTTTATATATATGACTTAATGTCTCATATATATGACATTAAAAGGTTTGGATTTCATCCTATGGGGAGTACCACTGAAGGGATGTGAAGTAAAGACATAATTGGATCAGGGTTAAGAAGGGTTAATCTGACAACAGGGTCGGAGAGGTTGCCTGGAATTGGGCTGCATTTGCCTTGAAGAGGGTCTTTTCTAATTTGGCCAATGGTGTCAGGGATGCCAGTTAGGAGGGTATTATGATGATCCAGATTAAGAAATGAAGAGAACCTAAACTGGAAACCACAAACTCAAATACCTTGAAGGATCACATGGAATACAAGAATGAGCAAAGCCACTGGGTGTAAATCAGTAAGGACTGGTAGATGGCAGTAATAAACTGGAGAGTACATAACCTTCCCAAAGGCAATTAAAACCAAAACTATGACACTGTGTTGACAAAAAAAAAAAATAAGCTATCAGCCTGAAATGCTGGCCCTAGAGCTACCAATTTGCTATAGTGAAGAAATTTTTTCAGAGCTGGAATATAAAGATGAGAAAGTGAAGGAGTTTAGAAACAGCTTGATTTCACAGTTGTATACCTGAACGGATAATTTAAGAGCATCACCATTTGAAAGCTCCTTGCCTTAACAGCTATCATAAACATCTGTTCCACTCACAAGAAATAGGATTTTTTGTTTTTGTTTTTGAGACAAGGTCTCTCTCTGTTGCCCAGGCTGGAGTGCAGTGGTACTATGTCCACTCACTACAACCTCCACCTCCCAGGCTTAAGTGATCCTCCCAACTTAGGCTCCTGGGTAGTGGAATTACAAGTGCACACTACCATGCCCAGCTAGTTTTTGCAGATTTTGTAGAGACAGGGTTTCACCAACTTGCCCAGGCTGGATTATGGTTGTTTTTTTAAGGATACACAGGTTATGCTTGACCAATACTTCCTATATTTCATCAATACTCTTGTAAACTGGTGGAAAGGAAGATGAGAGGTAACAAAAATGAGACTTAGGGTGTTACAGAAAAGTTATTAAAAAAAAGTATTCACCTCATTTTCAGATTTCATCTGCTGCCAAATCAACTGATAAGTTTCGAATCGAAGCTTACTGTCCTCAGGTTCATTTTTCCCTTTGTTAAAATAGTCCTCTAAAAACAGAAAGAAATAAGTCAGTTTCTTTTTTCCTATAATAGCATAAGTTATAGATCTTACGTGCAAAGTTACACAGTAAGTGACAGAAGTGGAATTTTTTCATTTTTTGAAGACGGAGTCTCACTCTGTTGCCCAGGCTGGAGTGCAGTGGCACGATGTTGGTTCACTGCAACCTCCGCCTCCTGGGTTCAAGTGATTCTCTCCTGCCTCAGCCTCCCGAGCAGCTGTGACTACAGGCGCGTGCCACCACGCCCAGTTAATTTTGTATTTTTAGTAGAGATGGGGTTTCACCATGTTGGCCAGGCTGGTCTCAAACTCCTGACCTCAAGTGATCTGCCCGCCTTGGCCTCCCAAAGTACTGGCTCACACCACTGCTGGTGTGAGCCACTGTACCTGGTGTGAGCCACTGCACCTGGCCTTAATTTTTTTTTTATATTCATCAAAAACATATATTTGGGGACAGATAACATTCAATATCCTCTGTATTTCATTTTATTTATAATCTTTTATTTTTACCATATTAATTGTATATTTAAGATTAAAAATTTCAATCTTTCTACTGTATTTCTATCATTTGCTTTTGAATTTCTAACAGTTTTTATTAAGTGATTTTTTGCTTTGAGTTATATACATTTAATAATGTTTTCATTATTTGCTGTTATTCTACAACCTCGTATACTTTGCTTCATAATTTGCTTTGAACTCTACTGAATGACTTACTACTACTATTCTTATATTTTTGTTCCATTGACATAGTTTAGTCCAGTCGTTCATTTATTCTGTCTGTATATTTTTATATCCTTTTCGAATGTTTTCTCCAAATGGTTAGCTATTTGTGAAAATACCATTTATTGCCTGGCTTTCAAACTTTTCAAACTATGATCCACATTAAGGAATACATTTTACATCATAACCTAACACAATACACATGAACAAAAACTAAAGTCACAAAAAACCACACTCACCCTTATTACGTAATAGCAAATGTTTTCTTTCCTGTTTTATGTAAGTATAATCATAGTCCACTAAATTGATTTCATAACTCACACACGGATTACGACATTTGGTTTGAAAAACTCTCATTTATTGTACAATCCATTCTTCTCCCACTGATTTGACATGCCCTTATGGTCTAAATACTTATATATACTTTGAACTATTTTTGAACTTTTTATTTTGTTCTACTGAATCCAGCCCTATTCCCCTACCAGTCCTGAACTGTTTAAATTATTATGGCTTTGTATGTTGTACATTTTAGCATCAAATACATTCAGGTCTTCCTCCCACTGTCCCCAAACATTGTTATTCTTTTTCAAAAAAATTTAAGCCATTTCTTCAAATTAATTTTACAGTAATCCGGTCACTTCTCAAAACTAGTTGTATTGGTATTTGACTAGATAAAATAAAATTCAGATTGATTTGGGGAAAAATAACATCTTTAATATGTTAAGAAATCCCCAACGCCTGTATCATAGGTCTCTTCTTTTAATCAAATATTTTAATGTTAACTGAGAGTTTTGAATAGAAATTCACTTAATTTTAAGGAACTACTTTCCTAATCACGGTTAACTCAGAATTTTTTTTTTTTTTTTTGAAACGGAGTCTCGCTCTGTCGCCCAGGCTGGAGTGCAGTGGCCGGATCTCAGCTCACTGCAAGCTCCGCCTCCCGGGTTTACGCCATTCTCCTGCCTCAGCCTCCCGAGTAGCTGGGACTACAGGCGCCCGCCACCTCGCCCGGCTAGTTTTTTTGTACTTTTTAGTAGAGACGGGGTTTCACCGTGTTCGCCAGGATGGTCTCGATCTCCTGACCTCGTGATCCGCCCGTCTCGGCCTCCCAAAGTGCTGGGATTACAGGCTTGAGCCACCGCGCCCGGCCAACTCAGAATTTTTAGGAACTATTGATTTTTAATTTTATCAAAAGCCTTAGAATACATCTAAGTCATTGTATGGTAAAGTGGCAGACAAGGTTATAGAATTAAAATGCCAACAAAAAAAGAAAGCAAGGAGACACTATTATTATTATTACTATTATTTGAGACAGGGTCTCCCTCTGTTGCCCAGATTGGAGTGCAGTGGTGAGATCTCAGCTTACTGCAACCTTCACCTCCCAGGTCCAAGTGATTCTCCTGCCTCAGCCTCCAGAGTAGCTGGGACTACAGGCGCCCAGAGCCATGTCTGGTAATTATTGTATTTTTAGCAGAGACGGGGTTTCACCACCTTGGCCAGGCTGGTCTTGAACACCTGACCTCAAGTGATCCACCTGCCTTGGCCTCCCAAAGTGCTGGGATTACAGGCATGCATCACCCCACCCAGCCAGAAGACACTATTATTAAGAGACAAAGCAGGCCAGCACGTGGCATATGCCTGTAATTCCAGCACTTTAGGAGGCCAAGGTGGGCAGTTTACAAGCTCAGGAATTCGAGACCAGCCTGGCCAATATGGTGAAACCCCATCTCTGCTAAAAATACTAAAATTAGCCAGGTATGGTGGCGTGCACCTGTAGTTCCATCTACTTGGGAGGCTGACACAGGAGAATCACCTGAACCTGGGAGGCAGAGGTTGCAGTGAGCCGGAATTGCGCCACTACACTCCAGCCTGGGCGGCAGAGCGAAAACCTGTCTCTAAATAAATAAATAAATAAATAAGAGACAAAGCAGAACAAGGAAGCTTTAAAAAGAACAAAAATAGTCACTTTACATTAATAGGTAAAATCATACTGTAACACGAAAGTGGCAAATCAAGACACATGTGCAGAATAATGCCACATCAAAATACACATGAAAAACCTCTTAGAAACTGGGAAACACAGCAGTAGGATACTTTAAACTGTTACCATGATTTCTCTCAGTCTGTTACAGAGCAGGTAGGTAAATTTAAAAACTACACTGAAGAATATAAGCTCTCACTGTTGCCCGGTTTCTACTTGCCTCGGCTCCTAGTCACAGTGCTATATATACTTCAGCGTGAGTATCTCCTACAGTGCCAGTGCTGCTGTCAGTCTCCCTCTCTCCAGTTCCTACCCAGTTGTTTTGCTGGCTATGCAGTCATCCACAGAATACTGAGGAGAGAGAGTTACTGGTCTTAATTATGTGCCCAAGTGACTTCAGTCAGGGGACAGATGGTGGGCAAAATGTAGAGCATCTTCTTACTTCTTCAGGCAATCTGTTTCAATAACTGAAGCCAGTGAAGGCAAGTGCTAAAGTCTGGGTATGTTTCCCTCATTCCTGCTCCATCTGCCTTATAATCAGGGTCAATTCCTCAAAGATTTTCATATTATAACACTATCTGTTGGTCTCAGAGTCACATAATGAAAAAAAAAAAAAAAAAAAAGCCTAACGAACTTCTAAAGCAAAGTTCAAGTCATACAATTATACACATCAGGTTTACTAGTACTAAAAACTATAAACCAATCCTAATAAGTCGTAGCTTAAATTCAATACAAAAAGTTCTAAGTAGAAACTTGGCCTCATATAATGAGAGGCAGTATTAAGTTATGGTTAAATCGTGAGCTCTGGAATCAGACAGGTTGGGTTCAAATCATAGCTCTATCATTTACTAACATTATAACATTGGGAAAGTTATATGTCTAAGTATCCTTATATATTTCAATGGCGATAATACATTCCTCGTAATTTGCTGAGGGGATTAAACAAATTAACACATATAAAATAATTAAGACAGTCTGGGCCTGTAATCCCAGTGCTTTCGGAGGCCTAGGCAGGTAAGACTGCTTGAGCTCAGGATTTGAGACCAGCCTGGGCAACAAAGTGAGATCTCGCCTTAAAAAAAATAAATAAATAAATTAGCAGGCAACGTGACATGAGCCTGTAGTCCTAACTGAGGCTAAGGCAGGACTGAGCCCAGGAACTCAAGGTTACAGTGGGCTATGATTGTGCCACTGAACTCTAGCCTGGGTGACAGAGTAAGGTCTTGTCTCAAAAAACAAAACAAAACAAAACAGTATGGCACCCTGTAAACACCCAAGAAATATTAACAACTGTATTAGTTATAATTACATTGCTGGTGATATTAGATGTCACTGCATGCTACGTGTCCCTAATGACAATGGGGGAACAAGTCTTGAATTTTCTCTGACCTATTTCTAGTAAGTTAAGCAATCTGCAACATTAAAGAAATGTGTGGCCAGGCATGGTGGCTCACGCCTATAATCCCAGCACTTTGGGAGGCCAAGGTGGGAGGATCACTTGAACTCAGGAATTCAAGACCAGCCTGGGCAGCATAGTAAGATCCCATCTCTATTTAAAAAAAAAGTGTGTGTGTGTGTGTGTGTGTGTATCATTACTTTAAAAAAATCCTATTCTATATATTCAAGTTATCCATTTATTTCCTTAGTCAAACAATGGCATAGTTCACTTTTTCTTTTTTCAATTCAAAACTAGTACATGGGTATGCTTAATTCCATATCATAATTTTTCCACTGGAATTAATTTTCACAGTGCTGAATATTCAATGTAAATACTCAATAACCCCGTGGGGAACTTTTGAAAAATTCTAACACTTAAGCTCCACTCTTGAGATTCTAATTCAATTGATCTGAATTTGGGTCTGAGCATTGGCACAGGTTGAGCATCTCTAATCCAAAAATCTGAAATCCTCCCAAACCTGAAACTTTCTGAGTACCAACATGATGCCACAAGTGGAAAAATTCCATATCTGACCTCAAGTGACAGGTTGCAGTCAAAACACAGCCAAAACTTTGTTTCATGTATAATAGTATTTAAAATATTATGTAAAATTCGCTTCAGGCTATGTGTTTAAGGTGTATAGGAAACATGAATGAATTTTATTTTTAGACTTGGGTCTCATTCCCAAGATTATCTCATTATATACAGGCATATATTTCAAAACATGAAACACTTACAATAACCTAAACACTTCTGGTCCCAAGATTTGGGATAAGGAACTCTCAACCTGTATTTTTTCAAAGTCCCACAAGTTGGAATTGAATAAGGTCAGTAGATTGTATTAATATCAGTTTCTTAATTGTGACACTGTACTAGAGTTATGTAAGATACTACCACTGGGGATAACTGGTCGAAGGGTACTTACTGGTGAAAGAGTATTACATGTAATTATATGTGCATCTACAGTTATATTAAAATAAGACTTTTTCAAAGTTCCCCAAATGATTCTAATGTGAAGCTATGACTGAGAACCAGTACAATACTTTCTGATAGTAATACTGGATTTGATTGAAGAAGTCTTCTTAATTTGATCACTAAACAGGTATCAGGATATAAATGAAAAAAGCGAAGACAGTATCTTTTTTATTAACTTAATTTTATTGAGGTATAATTTAAAAATAACATAACCATTTTAACAGTTTGACCCAAGTACATACTTACATAACCACTCTTTCCACAGCGAACATTTCCATCACTCCAGAAAGTTCCCTCTTGCCCTTTGCAGTTAATTCCCCCTACTTCATCCCAGGAAACCACTGGGACTTTAAGACAACCTGTGTTGTTTTTGCTTTAAAAAAAAAAAAAAAAAATCGCCAAGCTCAGTGACTCATACCTGTAATCCTAGCACTTTGGAAGGCTGAGGTGGGCAGATCACAAGGTCAGGAGTTTGAGATCAGCCTGGCCAACACAGTGAAACCCTGTCTCTACTAAAAACTACAAAAATTAGCCAGGCATTGTGGCGCATGCCTGTAGTCCCAGCTACTCGGGAGACTGAGACAGGAGAATCGCTTGAACCCGGGAAGCAGAGGTTGCAGTGAGCTGAGATTGTGCTGAGATCACGCCGAGATCGGAGAGCTAGACTCCGTCTCAAAAAAACCCAAATGAAAACAAGCAAACAAATTAGGCTGGGCACAGTGGCTCACGCCTGTAATCCCAGCACTTTGAGGGCTGAGGCAGGAGGATCACTTGAGCCCAGGAGTTCAAGACCAATCTGAGCAACAAAGTGAGACCCTGTCTCTACAAAAAATTTTAAAAAATAATTACCCAGGCATGGTGGTGCACGCCTGTAGTCCCAGGTACTTAGGAGGCTGAGGTGGGAGGATCATTTAAGCCCAGGATTTTTCAAGGCTGCAGTGAGCTATGATCGGGCCACTGAACTGAAGCCTGGGTGACAGACTGAGACCCTGTCTCTAAAATAAATAAATAAACAAAACTAAAGAAATGTCTTTCCTCTCTTACCCACATGGGTATATGAGTGTGTGAGTATGCATATGTCAGAGTGAGTGACAAAAATCTACTCCCTTAATAACAGGAATATGTGTGTCTATGAGTAATTAAAACCCAATAATTGAACAAATTTGTTTTAGTTGAGAGTGACTGAAAACTGTGTGGGACCCCTGTGCTTCCGAGAGATGCCACCATGCCTGGCCTATGACTTAAGCATATTTAAGTCTCCCTATGAATATTGTATTTTAACACAAAAATAATTTTTATACAATTTTCATTAGAAAATATATACAAATTTGTAGTCATTTTATTTCTTAGGTTTTCCTTATGTTACCAATTATCATTTTATTTTCTATATAACATTTCCTCCATTGTTAGACATCTGCGTTGCCAGTCAGCCTTTATTGTTTTGATTACTTCATCAAGGATCAAAATGTTTCTCTAGCAGAAACTCACTTTCATTTCTAAAGTTGTAGATAAAAAAACAATGGCAGAGAAGTAATCAAAAAGACAATCTCTTTTAAAAATGGCAGCATATCCTTTGAAGGAAATTTGCTTCCAACTTACCTTTGGAAGATCTAATTGGATTCTCTTCAATTAGAGCCCTGGGGTGTCCTCTTATCTCTTTGACCAATGCCGTGGAACATAAACGCTACATCAACATGGCAAGTAAGCCAAGCTCAGATAAGAGAATTACTAAATTCAATTAGGGTTAGTTCTTAATAGTTTAAGAAGGTAGGGAATAAAACATTTAATATTCAGACACCTTACCTATTGGCACAGAGATCTTTCTCTTTTTGGAGTTTGGCTTAAAAACAAAGCAGCCCTATAAAAAGAAAGAAAGACAAAAAGCATAAAGTTAAAGTAGCAAGGAGCAGAGAAATCTGATTAACCAAATATTTTATGAGTAAGCACTTTTTTTAAAAAAAGACGGCAGGGGAGAGAACACATTTCTTTCAGATTCTAAGAAATCACTCACTCCTCTCTGACCTATAGAAGGAAAATTCTAAAACAACAAGGGGGACTATCCACTCTCTCCCCTCCCTCCCATGAGATGCCCATTTTTTATTTCGCTCTTTGACACCTGATCTAGGAGGTACACAAAGAAAATAAAAGCTGATTAAATTTAAGCCCAGAAAGGTTCCATTTTCATAAACTTAAAGGAATTCATACTATACATTAAAATGGGCTGGGCACAGTGGCTCATGCCTGTAATCCCAACACTTTGGGAGGCCAAGGCATGTGGACCATGAGGTCAGGAGTTTGAGACCAGCCTGGCCAACATGGTGAAATCCTGTCTCTACTAAAAATGCAAAAATTAGTCAGTCGTGGTGGCAGAAGCCTGTAATCCCAGCTACTCAGGAGGCTCAGACAGGAGAATCGCTTGAACCCGGAGGTGGAGGTTGCAGTGGGCTGAGATTGTGCCACTGCACTCCAGCCTGGGCGACAAAGAGCAAAGCTCTGTCTCAAAAAAATAAATAAAGAAATAAATAAAAATGAAGATCAAAAAGGTTGAAAATAGTGATGTTCTCCCAACCTAAAACTTATTTAAACTCAAAGTATCTACAACCTTAGTAGGAAATAGATAATTGCAGCTGTTTCACTCTATATACTTTTCTTCATCTGATAAATGCCTACTCATTTATCCATTAAAGTTTGTCTCAACACTCATCTCCTTTTGGAAACCTTTCACAATTCTCACTACAGAAATTCTCCTTTCCCCGAGATCTCACAGTACTTGAACATCTTTATTTTGCATTGCTTTAAGTCACTTTAATTGTATATCATAGTTGTTTATGGGTGTGTCTCCCTGAGTAGACTGTGAGTGCCTTCAAGCACAAACTGTATTTTATAACTGTTTTTCCAATGTTTGGAATAGTGCTAACATATATATTAGGCAATCAGTATATGGAATGAATAAATGCTTGTCAAGTAATTGTCTTGGTCATTTCCCAGCTATGTTTAGTTTCATACTATTATTTGACTAGTGGTAGACTGCCCCCAAGTTACTGGTCCTAGTCTATTCTACCAATTCTAAAGTTATGCACGATGGATAGCTTCTTTTTTTTTTTTTTTTTTTTTGAGACAGAGTCACGCTCTGTCGCCCAGGCTGGAGTGCAATGGTGCAATCTCGGCTCACTGCAACCTCTACTTCCTGGGTTCAAGCCATTCTCCTGCCTTAGCCTCTCGAGTAGCTGGGATTACAGGTGCCTGCCACCACGCCTGGCTAATTTTTTTGTATTTTTATCAGAGACGGGGTTTCACTATGTTGGCCAGGCTGGTCTTTAACTCCTGATCTCTTGATCCACCCACCTCGGCCTCCCAAAGTGCTGGGATTAGAGGCATGAGCCACTGCACCTGGCCTGATGGACAACTTCTTAAAAGATTTCTATTTCTATGGAAAATAAAAGACATAATAAAAGAACAATACCTAGGCAAAGTTGTCTCAGGATAGTGTTAAAGACAGCTGTGAAAATATAAAGTAGTCATTTGGATTACATGTTCCAAATTAAGACCTGTGCATTAGACTCTTTTTTTTTTTAGACAGAGTCTCCCTCTGCTGCCCAGGCTAGAGTGCAATGGCACAATCTCGGCTCAATACAACCTCTACCTCCAGAGTTCAGGCGATTTTCCTGCCTCAGCCTCCTGAGAGGCTGGGATTACAGGCGCCCACCAACATGCCAGGCTAATTTTGTATTTTAGTAGAAATGGGGTTTCACCATGTTGGTCAGGTTGGTCTCGAACTCCTGACCTCAGATGATCCACCCACCTCGGCCTCCCAAAGTGTTGGGATTACAGGCATGAGCCACCGCACACAGCCCTGTGCCTTATATTCTTGTATCTGCAACTAGCAGAAGTTTGTGAAATAACATACATATTTAGAAAAATCACGTGGTACCATGACAAACCTGTCATTGCCTTCTTTTCAAATCCACCTGCAATTCAGTAAAGAAGACAGGAGCTTCAAAGGAACACGGTATGAGGAGTGACCAGAAAGGATCTTAATACAGGGCAGTGGTAGTAACATGGTTAACCATTTGGAACTGCTGGTCAAGTGATGGTGTTTGAGATAGAGGAAGGCCAACAGCCAGAAAATTTCATGAGGAAAGAGACATTAAAATGTTTTGATACGTTTAAGGGCCGGGCATGGTGGCTCACGCCTGTAATCCCAACACTTTGGGAGGCTGAGGCCGGGGGATCACTTGAGGTCTGGAATTTGAGACCTGCCTGGCCAACATGGTGAAACCCTGTCTCTACTTTTACAAAACTAGCTGGCTGTGGTAGCGCGTGTCTGTAATCCCAGCTACTCGGGAGGCCGAGGTGGGAGAATAGCTTGAACCGGGGAGGTGGAGGTTGCAGTGAGCCGAGATCGTGCCACTGCACTCCAGCCTGGTAACAGAGCGAGACTCCGTCTCAAGAAAAAAAAAAAAAAAAGCTTACAGTTCCATCAACTCATGAAATAGTTCTTAAAGCTTCTTATACATGTAAGGTCTCATCCCAATACAGACATTTCTGTTATAATACCAAAACGCTTTCCTGAAAAACCTTACTTTCTGCAAGATACATAAAAATAAGAGGTGCTTATGCAATCAACAGGATTAAGGGACAGACCATTCAAAACCTACAGAATATTATAACCAGGACAAAATAAAACCAGTACCAATTCTAATAAAAATACTACTTTTAAATCTCTTCTAGTGTAACCTTAAACCCCAAGACTTGTACTTTCTTCTTGAGATGTAGTCTTTAAAAGCACTGCTTCTCATAAACCATTTTAATCAAAATAAAAAATCAGATCCATGATATAGCCTTCATTAATCCATTGTTTTAACATAGGGAGAATCTAGCTTCTTCATCTGGATTTTTCAGCTTTATCAGACAGCTTAACTTCAGGGGCTTCCCGCTGCACTTATAATAGAACTAAATGTCTTACTTTTCGTGGTCCGGAACAGCGCTGTCCAACAGAACTTTCTGTAATGATAGAAATGTATCTGCACTATCTAAAATGGTAGCTGCAGCCACATGTGATGATTGAGCACTTAAAATGTGGCTAGTGCAACGGAGGAACTGAATTTTTACTTAATTTTACTTTAACTCAAATTTAAATAGCCACATGTGGTTAGTGACTAACACATTGGACAATATAGCTCTAGGGCTTATCCTCTTACCAACTACACTATGTTTTGCAATTTCTTGCCATCTTGGTAGCCAAGATGAGGTCTGTAAGATACCCCCACCACACACACCCGCATCTGCATTACTTTTGCATTCTCATTTTTCATGACGCTCCCACTCTTTGTCTACTTTCTGATTATGATTTTTAAATTCCTCTAATATGCTATTTTATTTCTATCTTCTGGGCCGAAGAACATGTTGTTCTCTCTTCCCTCCTCGCCCTAATCCTTAGCCTAACTTCTCATTTTTCAGGTCTCAGTCAAAGCGTTACTTTCTCCAAAAAGCCTCCGCTAACCCCCGGCAACCTATATTAGGTTCTTCCCACTCTTCTGTTGTCTGTCTAGAACTCTTTTCCTTGCTAACACTTAAAATTTGTGATTATCAGTTTATCTATGTTTACTGACTTTCTTGACTGCAGAAGCTGAATCTGTTTTGTTTACCACTGCATCTCGGTACCTAACGGAGTGCTCGGCTAACAGTATTTGTGAGAGGGAAAAAATGAAAGACTGGGCCACATCATCAGGACATCCGACCTCCAACAACCAGAACTTAAAAATCCTCCTAGCCCCACCACAAGGCAGATCCGCGTCCTCGCTCTGGGCCCAAGCAAAGTTGGCCTCAACTGATCTGGA
This sequence comes from Macaca fascicularis, assembly GCF_037993035.2. Taxonomy (NCBI): domain Eukaryota; kingdom Metazoa; phylum Chordata; class Mammalia; order Primates; family Cercopithecidae; genus Macaca; species Macaca fascicularis. The sequence goes on from NC_088378.1 coordinate 87,740,886, forward strand.
GCAAGGACGCCTCAGCTCAGTACGCCGCTCCCTCCCTCCCCTCCAGCCAGGGAACGGAGGCCTACGTAACCTCCGCTTCATCCCTTCTTCAAAGGGGGAATGAGGCAGCGGTAGAGCCACTGTGAGCGTCGGCCACCACGTACCTTAGACACCGAGGACGTGGCCATGCTCTTACCGGCTCTGCGGATTCCAGATGCACTCGGGATTTCCCGCGCGCCCTCGCGCCTGCAGGGCAGAGGTTAGTGGCGTGTCACGCAGCTTCTTGATTGGCTGGCATCACCCTCCAGGGCGGGCTTCCGGTGCGAGGGGCGGGGCGTTTAAGGAGGTGAGGCGAGGCCGGGACTGGCGGACTGCGGCGCACTTCCCTAGAGGCGGACATGGCGTGCAGCTTTCGCAGGGCTATAGCTTGCCAGGTATGGATCCCGGAGCGCGCAGGGGAGTCCATGCGGAGCTAGGGACCCCAAAGGCCTTTCACTGCTGCGGGCCAGTCTTCAGTCAGCTGGAGGGTGGGTCCTACAGAGTTCTGTTACTTTCTACCACCTCCTCCCCCTTCTCTGGAGCTGGTAGGGCTCCAGAAGTCCTGTGGGGGGTCGGCTGGGATCAGTTTGTCTTGGTGAAAAGTAAACTTTGAAAGGTACCTGGTGCTTCACTCCTTCCCACCCCACAGCTTAGTATGCTTTACCTGGGTGGAAAATCAGTAGACCATGATGAGACCCCATAAAAGTTAGTGTTCTTTACACTTTAATGACGTTAATGATGGATGTGGATTGTTCTTCAGAGGGAACTCATTTTAAAACTGCTTATTTCTCTTGCAGTCACTTAGGTAGTCAACCCTAGAATTATTTTTGGTAATTCCCAAAGATATATGAGCTATCTGAGACTCAGTTTTTCTTGGTTCAGGGTCATATTTGAACACCTCTGTTGTGAGGAAGGACTTACAAAGTTACAATATACTTGCTTTGTTTTGTTTTTCCTTTTTGTGGAGAACGGAGTCTCGCCATATTGCCCAGGCAGTCCTCAAACTCCTGGGCTCAAACTGTCGTCCCTCCTCTGCCTCCCTAAGAGCTGGGATTACAGGCATGAGCCACTGCGCTGGGCAAAATTGCAGTATAAATGTGTAATTCATCAAAAAGAACTTTTTAGGACTCACTGGCCACCCTTGGAAGGAAACTTTCTGTTGTGGTCTCGACTAACCCATTTCCTTCTGATTAATGGGTGTATTAGTGGACGTAATTAGCCTGATGTATAATTTATCTTAGCTCATTTTTACAGTGTTTCTAGACATTTGTGGGGAAATCCCTCTGCCTTGTCTTTATGCTTATAGATATACTGCCCTGTCCAGTGATAATTCGCCAAATATCACCAATATGACATTTTGTTAAGACAGCTGAATTTATTGCTTACTGGGATAAGAAAGAACACTGCTTAGAGCTTTGGTAGTGTATTAAACTGGGAAAGCAAGGTCAGATTTTACTGATGGGTACGGCTTAAGGCTGGTCTTTCAGAGGCAGAGGGTAGGAGGATGTTGGAGGAAGATGGCTTGATTAGGATTGGAAACTGATCTGATACAGCAGTTTAAGATTGGTAGCAAAAGCAAAGACTGCAAGGAGCCTTAAGGCATAAACTGTTGAGGTTTTCTAAATTGGAAGAACTAATAGACCTGGCATGTGGCTCAGCTGCCTATAATCCCAGCACTTTGGGAGGCCGAGATGGGAGGATGGCTTGAACCCGGGAGTTTGAGACCAGCGTGGACAACATAGGGAGACCTCGTATCAACAAAAATTTGTTTTAAAAAGTAGCTAGGCCTGATGTGCACCTCTGTAGTCCTAGCTGCTTGAAAGGCTGAGTCTGGAGGATCACTTGGACGGCCCCACGAGTTTGAGGCTACAGCGAGCTGTGATTGTGCCACTGCACTCCAGGGGGGCCACAGAGTGAGACCCTGTAAACAAAAAATAAAAGTAAATCCTGTGAAAAGCCAATAGATTTATCATGAAGTTGTTTTAATGAATGATTAAGTTATTTGGGCAGAAGTCTTCTAGAACAGTAAAGTTATGCCAATGAGACAAAGAAATAATAAATTCATGTTAATGTAGACAGTAAACCATATCATGGCAGGTAGTTTTGGACCTTAGTATATAAGCTGTGTGTAAGGGTAGATGGTTTCCATTCTTAGCCCTTAGATCAAGGTAGTGCCATGATGAGAAACAAATTGTGTTTAGTTTTGCAAAGACTGTGTTCTTTGTAAAGAATGTAAATTGGGCCAGGCATGTGGCTCACACTTGTAATCCCAGCACTTTGAGAGGCCAAAGTGGGGGATCCCTTGAGCCGGGACGTTCAAGACCAGCCTGGACAACATAGGGAGACCCCCACCTCTACAAAAAATAAAAAATGCAACTTAGGTGTAGCGGCACATGCCTGTGGTCCAGGCTCCTTGGGAAGCTGAGGTGGGAGGATCATTTGGGCCCAGGTGGCTGAAACAGCAAACTTTGATTGCACCACTGCACTCCAGCTTGGGGAACAAAGTGAGACCCTGTCTCAAAAAAAAAAAAGGTAATTTGGAGAAACAAGAACTAATATATCAAGTATGTATTTGTGCTAATTACTACACATTCACATTTAAGCTCATGGCAGCCCTATGATATAGAAGCATTAACCTTATATAATTGAGTGAGTTGAGATCCACAGAGATTAAATAACCTACCCAAAGCCACATCATCAATAAATTGTAGAGTTGGTTTATCAACAGAAATCTAACTTTAAAATTATATCTTTCCTATATACTGTGCTGTTTGTGAAAGCAAGAAGCATAATCCAATCATTGAACAGAATCTAATGGATTTATACAGCAGTGTAAATTATGCAGATATATATCTGTTTCTCTGAATATAGAGTTATTGGGTAATGATCTGAAACTTGAGGATAAATAAGAATATTTTCAATACATTAGGACATGGGGAGACAAGAGCAAAGAAGAAAAATGTTCAGTACAGTTTGAGCATCCCAAAGCTGGAAATCTAAAATGCTCCAAAATTTGAAACTTTTTGAGTGTGGACATGATACTCAAAGGAAATGTTCATTGGAGACTTTCAGATTTTCAGATTAGGAGCTGGGTATGGTGGCTCATGCCTATAACCCCAGCACTTGGGGAGACTGAGACAGGTGGATCACTTGAGAGTGGCTAATTTTGTATTTTTAGTAGAGATGGGGTTTGTCCATTTTGGTCAGTCTGGTCTCGAACTCCCGACCTCAGGTGATCTGCCTGCTTTGGCTTCCCAAAGTGCTGGGGTTACAGGCATGAGCCACCAGGCCTGGCCCAGCTAGTTCATTTTAATTTTGTGTACTTTTAATTTTGAAATAATTTCAGACTTACAAAAAGTTGTGATAATAGTACAAAGAACTCCATATCCTCTTTATCTAGATTCAGCAGCTACTAACATTTTGCCACATTTGCTTCATCATTCTATATAATTTTTTCCTGTCATTTGAGAGTAGGTTTCATACATAATGCTCCTTTACCTCTTAATATGTAATTGTTTATTTCCTAAGAACAAGGCTTGTTTTACATGACCACAGTACAGTTATTAGATTCATATAATGTTGATAAAATGCTTTAACTTATAGTCCATGTTCCAGTCTTGTTGATTTTTTTCCCATAAGGGATCACAAATTGCATTTAGTTTCATGTAACCTGGTACATTTTAAGTAGCTTTACGCTTTCCTTATTAACTTACATCTACGTAGCTTGCTAGAGGAGCTACCCTGCTAATGGTGAGCAGGAAGACCAGCTTTCTTAACTCTGCTGATGAGTTTATTATCAAATTTCAGGTGTGGCCTCAAGAAGCAATTAAACTAGTTGTCCAGTTGTTGTCATTTAGTCCTGACGTGCAATATGTATGTTGGGAAGATATTCAGCCACATTAGGGTAAACAGCAGGACTGACTGAATTATCTAGGTTTGTACTGTTCTTTGCTTCTAATCTATTCTCACAGACCCACCAGCATTCCATTCTGCTTAGAACCACAAGTTGTATCATAACCATACTACAGCAGAAACAAACAAACAAAACAAAACACTATCATCAGAGCAAACAGGCAACCTACAGGGTGGCAGAAAATTTTTGCAATTTATCCGACAAAGGTCTAATATCCAGAACCTACAAGGAACTTAAACAAAACAACCCCATTAAAAAGTGAGCAAAGGACATGAACAGGCACTTCTCAGAAGAAGACATTTATGCGGCCACAAACATTTGAAAAAAAGCTCAACATCACTGATCATTAGAGAAATGTAAATCAAAACCGCAATGAAATACCATCTCATGCCAGTCAGAATGGCGATCATTAAAAAGTCAAGAAACAACAGATGCTGGTGAGATTGTGGAGAAATAGGAGCGCTTTTACACTGTTGGTGGAAATGTAAAGTAGTTCAGCCATTGTGGAAGATGGTGTGACAGTTCCTTAAAGATCTAGTACCAGAAATACCATTTGGCCCAGCAATTCCATTGCTGGGTATATACCCAAAGGAATATAAATCATTCTACTGCAAATATACATGCATGTGGACGTTCACTGCAGCACTATTCACAATAGCAGAGACGTGGAATCAACCCAAATGCCCATCAGTGATAGACTGGATAAAGAAAATGTGGTTGGTACATGTACACCATGGAATACTATGCAACTATAAAAAGGAACGAGATAATGTCCTTTGCAGGGACATGAGTGGACCCAGAAACCGTTATTCTCAGCAAACTAATGCAGGAACAGAAACCCAAACACTGCACATTGTCGCTTGTAAATGTGAGCTGAACAATGAGAACACATGACCATGGGGAGGGGAACAATACACACCAGGGCCTGGTGGGGGTGGGGTGGGGTGGGAAGAGGGAGAGCATTAGGAAAAATAGCTAATGCATATGGTGCTTAATACCTAGGTAGTGGGTTGATAGGTGCAGCAAACCACCATGGCACACGTTTATCTATGTAACCTGCACATCCTGCACATGTACCCCAGAACTTAATTTTAAAAAAGAACTATGCTAAATTTATTTTATTATAGTCATAATTTGCCTTCCAAATTATTTGGGATATTCTCTTCTAAGCCCCGAAGTTGTAATGCTTTGTTTGCTTCTTGTTTGTGTCTTGAAACTAATGCAGACCTGTTCTGAGGAAAATTTCTGCAAATGTGGGAGGGCTTCCGCACTGGCTCTTGGTGGCAAACCTACAGTGCCTGACTTGGTAGTGTTGGAGAATCAGAAGTGAGGAACAACTGGGGTAATTGCCTTTTTAGACTCATGGCCTATAGATTATGTTAATGTGGATAGAAATGCAGAGCTAATTTTCATAAGATGATGTCAATTTTGCCACCTGAATGTCTGGTTGCTAAAGATATGGATCCCTTTTTCATTAACAAAAATGGGTTTTTATGCAGTTATCACAGATTTTGATACTGAACCTGGCAAGTTTAGCTCCAATCTGAGTTTAGTACCTATCTAGAGCCAGACAATATTTTTTTGACTTTGTGCTCAGTTATCTGAGTACTACAGGTAGGAATCATATTTGCTGTTGTATCAGAGAAATAAATGGTTGAGGACTGCTGACAAGCTAATTGATTGGTGTGCTTTCCTAGTGAATGCTCTGGAGCCAAATATTCTATTATATTAGAATCTCTGATATTAGGTTCCTGAATCTAAAGTTTAGAATTGTGCTTAGTACATTGTAAGCACTCAATAAATATTAGCCATTCTTATATTACATATTAGAATCTCTGATCTTAGGTTCTCAAACGAGATCTGGCAGTTGTGAATTTTCACTTGATATTCTCTTAAGTGCTTCCTCTTAGAAGTAAATAAGTAAGCAAATAAATAAATAAAAGGCCAGGTGCAGTAGCCAATGCCTGTAATTTCAGCACTTTGGGAGGCTAAGGTGGGAGTATTGCTTGAGTCCAGGAGTTCGAGACCAGCTTGGGCAATATACTGAGATACTGAGACCTCATCTCTACAAAAACCTAAAAAATAAAAAGTGCTTTTTTTTTTTTTTTTTTTTTTTTGAGACAGAGTTTCACTCTCAAATTCCTGACCTCAGTTAATCCACCCACCTCAGCCTCCCAAAGCACTGGAATTACAGGCGTGAGCAACTGCACCTGGCAAACAGTGCTTCTTGCTTTCAACTTCAGATTTGCTCCTCATTGAATGTGTTAGTTTATTTCTCAAGGACTGTGCCTAATTTTGTGGATTTTATTTCTCTGTTAAAATTTTCAGGTTTACTGTCACAGTGTTTTATTATTTGGTTCTCATTGTGTAACCTTTTTAGGATATTTTACTCTGTGAAACTTTTATGAGTTTGAGGCCTAAAGAGATAGTTATCAGTAGACCTTCTTTTCACTTGTGCTAGTCCTAGATGAAGCCTAATGCCCGGTGAAACAGCCCTACCTGAAGGGAGCAAAAAAAAAAATAAACCCTGAAACTAAACAAACCCGTTGGTCACATTCTGATCCAAGAAAGCTCTAAATCCAATCTCAGAGACAGTTGAAGAGAGTCGTATTACTCCCAGAATAATTCTGAACCTATTAGATTGCAAGCGAACTTAAAACCATGCTCCATGCTTGGTGGCTCTCAATTTGTTTTCTTTTTCTTTGCTCTCTCTATCTTTTTTTTTTTTTTTATGCTGCACCCATTTGAGAGAAAGATAAACCTCTAATTGAAAACATTCACTACTTTGGGCATTGTTAAAATGGGAGACAACTGCTCTCTCCCTAAGCCGTGGTTCTTAAGCACTAGCTGCAGACTTGAATCACCTGAGAAGCATTTATAACTACTTAAGCCCAGGCCCTTTGGCCTGAGTTAGGGCATCGGCCTAGAAGTTATAAAAATGATCAGGTGATTCAGATGTTCATCCAGGCTTGATAACCACTACCCAACGGCTACCCAGAGGCAGAAGGGTATAGGACAGTGGTCTCTCTGCACATTAGAATCACCTGGGAAACTTTTTACATCCTGCTGCCCAGAGCCCACTTTGTATTAATTAAATCAGAATATTTACATGTGGGAGTCAGGCGGGTTTTCCTAAAGATTTTCGGTGGTCATTCCCATATACAGCAAAGTGTTGGAACTGCTGGTGTAGTGTAGTGACTAAGAACATTGACTGTGGAAGACTCAGGTTTAAATCAGCTTCTCCTCTGATAGATTTTTAAGTTTTCTTCACCTTGTCTGTAAAATCTGGAAAATTATTTAGCTGCTGTATAGATGTGTCATCAGAATGCAAGGTATTAATACATATGGAGTGCTGAGAATTGTGTTTGGTATGTAGTATATATTCAGTGTCAGTAAATATTAGTCTTTCTTTCTTTTTTTTTTTTTTTTTTTTTTTTGGAGATGGAGTCTCGCTCTGTCTCCCAGGCTGGAGTGCAGTGGCATCATCTCAGCTCACTGCAACCTCTGCCTCCCAGTTTCAAGCAATTCTCCTGCCTCAGCCTCCTGAGTAGCTGGGATTATAGGAGCCAGCCACCACGCCTGGCTAATTTTTTTGTATTTTTAGTAGAGACGGGGTTTTGCCATGTTGGCCAGGCTGGTCTTGATCTCCTGACCTCAGGTGATCCGCCTGCCTCGGCCTCCCAAAGTGCTGGGATAACAGGCGTGAGCCGCTGCGCCCAGCCAATATTAGTCATTATTGTGTTATTTTAGAATATCTCAGGGTGGAGTATTTTGAATACCCCTCGGCCCCTCAACACCGTTCATTCTAGGCTTAGCACCATGTGAAGTTAGTAAACAGTACATGTCTGAGCCATACTGCTTAACGTTCAATAGGAATTCCTTAAACGTACTTTTAAAGTTGTGATTTGGTAAAGGAAAAGTTCTCATTTTTGCAAAATAATGCCTGCTTATTTTAAAGAATTAAGCGATACAAAAAGATGCAAAGAATTTTTTTAACTACCCCATAAATCATCATCAACACTGACTTTTAGGTATATTTCTATGCAGATATACAGGCAGAAAAGAAGGAAGGAAAATAGGAAAGAAAACTGGATAAATATACTTTTTACAAAATCCAGGCTGTATTGTAATGAGTTTTTATTTTTCAGAATGTTATTTTTAAGTTTTACAATGGGAAAAATGTCCAACATCCTGAAAAGTAAAATAATATTATTATTCCTCACATGCTTATTACTGAAATGCTGTTTTATTTTTATCATTTTTATTTTATTTTCATTTTTAAATAGAGATGGGGGTCTCACTATGTTACCCCAGGCTGGTCTCAAACTTCTGGCATCAAGCGATCCTCCACCTCAACCTCCCAAAGTATTGGGATTACAGGCATGAGCCACCGCGCTTGGCCTGAAATGCTGTTTGAAGTAAAAATGTTAAAAGTAGGTTTGTTTGAATTCGGTGAAAAACCAAAGTGCAGTTCAAAAAATTATTGATGTATTTCCTAAATGAGGTTTTTACAGTAAGAAAATAAATTGTGAAAAACATTACAATTTGTAGTGTTTTTACAAAAGATCTTCATGTTTCAAATTTAGACAGCATCACTTTCTACCATAAGGGATGAAGACATTGGCACTCTCACAGATGATTTTACTTTCTTCCACCTTTACCAATTTGTGTTGGGTAACATCCTCACTCAGTTAATAACATTTATATTCCGTTTAGTAACCATATCTGCACAGCTTGTCTCCTGTTCATTTTATGTTGAACCAGATAATATACTTACCACCAATCTTTTTCCTGATGTATGGCTTAATTGGCTGTATTTAAGAAATTATGACTTCTTAGAAAAAGTAATCCTAGAAATATCAAAAGGAGGCTTAATCTTTAGAAAGTTACCATGTTCAGAAATAAGGCTGGGTGCAGTGGCTCACACCTATAATCCCAGCACTTTGGGAGGCTGGGGCAGGATAATTATTTGAACCCAGGAGTTTGAGGCTAGCCTGGACAACAAGGTGAGATACGCCGTCTCTATGAAAAATACGAAAAACTAGCCAAGCGTGGTGGTGTACACCTGTAATCCCAGCTACTCAGGAGGCTGAGGTGGGAGGACTGATTGAGCCCAGGAGTTGGAGGCTGCAGTGAGCCATCATTATACCACTGCATTCCAGCCTGGGCAACAAAGTGAGACCCTGTCTCAGAAAACAACAACAGAAGAGTCAAAATCTTTCTTTTAGAAATAAAAGAATAACACTAATTGTTTAGTTCTTATCTCAGATTTTTTCTCCTGATACCACAGATGCAAATGCATAGGGCAATCCCAATGTAATTGTAAAATTTTCCAATCTTCCTGTGTTGGCAATTAATTCAAATTAGAAAACAACAACTGAGCAGGTGAAACAAAGACACTAGTTTGCAACTCTTTATTGAATGAATCTATTCCTATTTAATATCACTATTAAATTATCTGCTTTGACCAGATCATGATCTTTGTGATTTAATGTGACTACAAAGTAAAGTACATTTATTTCATTTCCCATGGGGTTTTCTTGATTGGGTGCTTTATTTTCAAAATTTAGCAACTTAACCAGCATGCATCTCAGTGTTGAGTTTTCTGTATATTTTCTTGACATAATTTATCTTGATCTGTAGATTCAATTTGTCTTTTTTAATTGAAATATGTTAATCATAGAAAAGAACGTAGTTAATACTTATATGCCCCACACCCAGCTTCGAAAATAAAATATTACAAATACTTTTAAATTCCCAAAAGAGTACCCATCTCTGGCAAACTCTTTCCTCACACAATAGGTAATGTCTGTCTTGAAATTTGTGTTTATTCCTGTGAATGTCACTCATTACCTATGAATGTATCTCTAAATAGTATTATTTTACAAGTTATTAAATTTTAGATAAATTATATCAAGGTATAATTATCTTTGTGTAGCTGCAGCTTGGATTTTTTTGTTTGACTCCATTTTTAAAAAAGACTTATCCAACTGGGCGCAGTGGCTCACACCTGTAATCCCAGCACTTTGGGAGGCCGAGGCGGGTGGATGACTTGAGGTCAGGAGTTCGAGACTAGCCTGGCCAACGTGGTGAAACCCTATCTCTACTAAAAATACAAAAATTAGCTAGGCATGGTGGGCACCTGTAATCCCAGCTACTCGGGAGGCTGAGGCAGGAGAATTCCTTGAACCCAGGAGGCAGAGGTTGCAGTGAGCCGAGATCACACCATTGCACTCTAGCCTGGGTGACAAGAGCGAAACTCCATCTCAAAAAGAAAAAAAAAAACAGATTTATCCATAATGATACGTGGAGGTCTAGTTCTTTGATTTTACTGCTGAATGGTGTGCCATAGCAGTAGTGTACCACGATTTATATTTGGTTCTTTATTTGGTGGAAGTTTTTCCCTTTATTGTTTATATTGTGCCCTGTCTCCCATCACCTTGGTCACACCTCTGATTCCAGCTGCCACAGTTGTAAATACAGGCTTACAACTATTTACACAGGTGTAAATAGTTTCGTGTGTGCTTCCGTTCACTTATTGCTAATAGCACCTCATCTCTGTGAAGCTTGCTGGTCCCAGCACATAGATAGCTCCAGTGTGGTGAAATTATTTTGGATAGAGGATTCTGGTAGACACTATGTATGTATTTTAGGAGGTTCCATGGAAATTAAGCCTCTATTGCTTACAGCAATGACTTTGATGGCATAATCTTTTATTAACTTTTCTTCCTTCCCTCTCTCTTACCACTTCTGCCCTCAGGAAGCATCTCCCAAATAAACTGCTTGCCTGCAAGTCTTTTTCTCAGGCCCTGCTTTTGGGGAAGCCAAGGAGTGAGTGAGTGTGTGTGTGTGTGTGTGTATGTGTGTGTGTGTTTTCTGTTTTGTAGGATTCATCTCTGTGGCTTCTGATAAGTGAGACCAAGTTAGGAGCCCTGCCAAATAAGGCTGCTCCATTCTGCTTCAGAATCTGTAGTATCTTTTCTTGGAGATCTCTTTTGAAGTTTGTGGCTTTGAATTTTGTCTCTATTCTTGTGATTGGTTGCTAGGGAAGCAGTCTGCCTGCCTTCCTTCCTGTCTGCGTGTTTGTTTACTAGTCTTCTTTCTTTCTGTATTTTAGGGACACCAGTTTTCCTAAGGTTGGATTATCTTTCTTCAATTCTATGTATTTTTCTGATTACATTAATCATTGTATTCTCAGATTGTGTCATAGTTTTTTTTCAATTATGACTATACTCTTATGTTTCTTAATTATTAGTTTTATGGTAAAAAGTTTTATCATCAATTTTTAAACTCCTTTTAAAATGCACTCTTGTTTTTCATCTCGTCTTCTAGTTCTTGTTTATTCTATTCACATTCTCAGTAAGTTCCAAATCCTGAAGCATTCGTGAATAATGTTCTTCATATTCATTGGGTTACATTTTTCTCCTGGGCAGAGTTCTTTGATCTGTTGTATGCTACTTTTTTCCAGCTGTCTATCTTCTGGTCTGTGCCTCCCTCCCTACTCTCTCTCTCCCTATTTTTGTTTATTTCAATTTGATCAGCTACTGGTGATGCATGTTCTTTTTCCTCTCGCTCATGCTTGACAGCTCTGCCCCACCTTTCCATTTGTTTGCACATAGTGTGGATGACTTCTTCACTCCTCATGTCACATTTGTTCTGGGCTTACCTCACCTTTGTGGTTGCAAAAATATAAAGTCTGCCCCCTTTCCATTCCTCTTTTGTCTCTCTCTCCAGTAGGTCATGGTGACCTGTACACATTATTTCTCCACTCTGACATGGTATATTAAATTTTTACAAACTAGCCCTGATATTTTTCTGTCTTCCTGTAAAAACTACTCCTTTGGTTCTTACTGCTCACACAACACCATATCATGGTTTGCTTTCTGCAGTAGGAGAATGTATTGTGTTTTCATTGGAAAGACCTTCGGTGTGTTACCTTAGAATTTTTACTTTTGCTGGAAAGTGCTGGAATTTCTGTCTTACTTGTTGTTTCCCACAATTTAGGCAGCATCTCCTAGTTGCAAGAGGGAAAAATAATGGCATTTATTCAATTTGTTTTTCTCCAGATTTGAGGTGTTAATGAGAATTGTTAATTCATCTCTGACTTCTGATACATGAGGACCAAGTCAGCCTTGCCAAACAGGGCTGTTCCATTCTCCTCCAGAAGCTATTGTATTTTTACTTGACTATCACCTTTGAGGTTTATGACTTTGAGCTCTTCCTGTCTTGTGTATTTGCTGCTGGAGAACCAACCCACTTGCCTGTTTGCTCTCTACTTTCTTTCCTTCCTTTTCTTTTTGATGTTGGTTGAAGATAGGAGATTATGTGAAGAAGCTTTCATTCACTACTTTATCCCAGAAGTCTTCATGTTTTTTTTTTTAATTGTGAAAAAATACACATAACGTAAAATTTGCCATCTTAACCATTTTTAAGTATACAGTTCAGTGGCATTAGGTACATTTACATTGTGCAACCATCACCACCATCTATCTGTGGAACAGTTTTCATCTTGCACAACTAAAACTACCCATTAAACAGTAACTACAGAGGCCGAGGTGGGCAGATCACAAGGTCAGGAGATCGAGACCATCTTGGCTAACACGGTGAAACCCCGTCTCTACTAAAAAAATTTTAAAAATTAGCCTGGCGTGGTGGTGGGCACCTGTAGTCCTAGCTACTCGGGAGGCTGAGGCAGGAGAATGGTGTGAACCCAGGAGGCGGAGCTCACAGTGAGCCAAGATGGCACCACTGCGCTTAAGCCTGGGGGACAGAGCAAGACTCCATCTCAAAAAAAATAAAATAAAATAAAACAATAACTCCATATTCACCCCAACCGCCTTTTTCTTGTTTGTTTGTTTTAAAATTTACATTATATAAGAATGTTTCTGTACTGATATGGTTTGGCTCCCTGTCCCCACTCAAATCTCATGTTCTGTTGTAGTTCCCAGTGTTGGAGGTGGGGCCTGGTGAGAGGTGATTGGATCATGGGGATGGTTTCTGATGGTTTGGCACCATTCCCCTAGTGCTGCCTCAATGACAGAATTCTCACAAGATCTGGCTTAAAAGTGTGTAGCATCTCCGCCTTCGCTCTTTTCCTCCTGCTCCCACCATGTAAGATGTGCCTGCTTCCCTTTCGCCTTCTGCCATGATTGAGTTTTCTGAGGCCTCCCCATACATGCTTCCTGTACAGCCTGTGGAACTATGAGCCAAGTAAACTTTTTCATGAATTACCAGTCTCAGTTATGTCTTTAGAGCAGTACAAGAACAGACTAATTGTACATGTATCTTTTGTGAAACTGCTATTGAAACTACTGTCTTGTTATTTATATCTTAATATGAGTAAGAGAAAGTAGTCTTAGAATTACTTTCAGGAAAACTTCATTCCTGCTCTTTACTGAATATATATATATGTGTGTGTGTGTGTGTATACACACACACATATATATGTTTATACACACACACACATATATATATGTTTACGCTATATTACTAGGGATAAAACATGCTGTGTAGATAGATTCCCTTTGTACCTTGATTGCCAAGAAGTGTAAGTACCTTGAGCTTAGGGTTTTCTGGTATAATTTTATACCTCCGTTTAATTTTATGTGCTTAAGTCACCCTCAGAGCTTTTTTTTAGCAAATGAAATATAATAAGATAATACACGAGGCCGGGCATGGTGGCACAATTCATTGGAGTCCCAGCTACTCAGGAAGCTGAGGTGGAAGGATCGCTTGACACCAGGAGGGCGAGGCTGCAGTGAGCTATGATCGTGAGCCACTGCACTCCAGCCTGGGTAACAGAGTGAGACCCTGTTTCTGGGGGGGAATAAAAAGAAGAAATTATTAAGTAGCTTTTAGTTTAGCCAAAAGAATTCTCTGAATGAGAATTGCATGTTGTTCATTTGAATGTAAGCATTTTATTGCTACCCAAGTTCACAATCTGTCAACTGAAATGCTTTGAAATTGACCTAATCACTAAGTTTTTTTTCAGCTGAATTGTAATATTTAAGATAGACAGAAAATCTTAGTGATTATGGGTAAGTTTGGGAGATGTGTCCAAAATAAACTAAAATTTTTTAAAAAGAGAAGGAAATATTTATTACATGTTTATTATATGACATATTTTTCTTAGTCATCACAAGAGCCCTAGTTTATTGTTTAACAGATTCATTATCCCCATATTTCAGCTGTGAAAACTATAGCTCATTCATGTAAAATTGCTTTCTCAAGGTCTCTTAACTAATAAAAGTAGAACTGGAATTTGGATCCTTTTTTTCTGAGAAATTACGATAGAACCTTTATTACTGATGTCTCTATTCTGGAAACATTTCGTACTAGAAACATGAACTGTTTCAGTCTCTATCCTATAACTGCTTTGGAAATATTTACCTGCTTCTGTAAATACATCCCAAAGAAATGACTTTTTAGTAAGGAATACAGTGATTTACTTCCTAAAGTCTAGAAAATAAAAAATACTGTACCTTGAGAGGAAACTTTAAAAAATCAATCTGTACCAAGCCAAAGTGGAAATGTACAAGCCTCTTAAAGAAAGTGATGTCTCCAGCTCTGCAAGTTTGGGCAAGTTTTTACAGTTAATAACGTTTGTGAAATTCAACAAATAACTTCTGTTGACAACAGGAGAGTATATGTTATTATTAATCAAGAGAGTGGTTTTAATTTTATTGCTTTCCTGAACAGTCACAAATACCCTTGAAGATGATTTCTTCTTAAACTCTTCTTACATTCTTACTTTTTCTGTTTCCCCCATCATTCCCTTCTCTTTTTCCCAACTCTACAGCCATGTAGTCTTTTGCAGAGGCTACATGAGGATTGGAGAAGTGGGGGAAATTTTGAAGACAGTTGTAAATTTATACTGGCAGTGCTGTTATTTCACTATTTTGTTTTTATGCATTTCTGAATGAAAGGATATACATATGTGTGTTACTCTGTTCTCATACTGCTAATAAAGACATGCCTGACACTGGGTAATTTATAAAGGAAAGAGATTTAATTGACTCACAGTTCAACATGACTGGGAAGGCCTCAGGAAACTTAGAATCATTGCAGAAGGGGAAGCAGACACATTTTTTACATGGCAGCAGCAAGGAGAAGTGTCGTGCGAAGGGTAGGGGAAAGCCTCTTTTGAAACAATCAGATCTCGTCAGAACTAACTCATTGTCACGAGAACAGGATGGGGGAAACCACCTCCATGATACAGTTATCTCCACCTAGTCCCTCCCATGACGTGGGGATTTTGGGAGCTATAATTAAGATGAGATTTTGGGAGGAAATATAACCAAACCATATCAATATGGCATAGAGGTTGAGTATAGGTTCCGGTTTTAGATAGCCTGTATTCACATCCTAGCTTTTCTTTCCACTTAGGCAAGTTAAGTAAATTCCCTGTACTTCAGTTTCATCATTTATAAAATGAGGGTTGAAATAGTAGGAAAGCCTGGGATTGTTGCCGGGAAAAATTAAGGCACTTAAGACATGCCTGTCACATAGGAATAATTCAGGACTGGTGCCGTGGCTCACTCTTGTAATCCCAGCACTTTGGGGTGCAGAGGTGGGAGGTTTGCTTGAGGCCAGGAGTTAGAGGCCAGCTTGGTTGACATAGCAAGACTGTCTCTATAAAAAATAAAAAATCCGGCTGGGCATGGTAATAGTTGGTAATAGTGTTGGCCTGTAATCCCAGCACTTTGGGAGGCTGAGGCAGGTGGATCACCTGAGGTGTTGAGACCAGCCTGGCCAAAATGGCAAAGCCCCGTGTCTACTAAAAATACAAAAAATTAGCCGGGCGTAGTGGTGTGCGTCTGTAATCCCAGCTACATGGGAGTCTGAGGCAGGAGAATCGCTTGAACCGGGAGGCAGAGGCTGCAGTGAGCCGAGATCACGCCACTGCACTCCAGCCTGGGAGACAGAGTAAGACTCCGTCTCAAAAAAAATAAAAAATAAATCATTCAGTATATGGGAATGTCTCTTCCACCTAACTTTGTCCAATTAGGGCAATAGTTCACAACTCTGGCTATGTATTAGGAGTCGTGCAAGGAGCTTTTAAAAAATACAAATCCAGCAAGGCACTGTTCCTCACACTTGTAATTCCAGAACTTTGGGGAGTTGATGTGGAAGGATCACATGAGGCCAGGAGTTCAAGACCAGCCTGGGCAACATGGCAAGACTCTGTGCTACAAAATATGTGTATATAACACATCCGCCCCTACTATTCTAATGATTAAGCCTTTGATAGGGATGGGGATCAGATTTTCCCTATTATTTACTTGTTTATTTGTAAATGCCATGAGGTTTTATTTTTTATTTTTATTTTTTTTCATCTGTTTTGTTCACTGCTGTATCCCCAATACCTGGAATAATGCCTGACACATTAAGTAGCCACTCAATATTTTTTTAATGAAAAAAAATGAATTATCTGTGGATTCTCAGTGGTTTATCTCCTCGCTTGCCATAATTTTTTTTTTTAAATTTACAAAGGTAAAATTCATTCTTTTTGCTGAACGGTTCTATTAATTCATGGTCAAATCCTCCCCTTAACCCTTGGCAACCACAGATTTATTCTTCATCCTTAGAATTTTGGGTTTTCCAGAGGGTCAAATAATTGAATCATACACTATGTGCCTTTTTGAATCTGGCTTCCTTCACTTGTAATGCATTTGGAGCTCATTCGTGTTAAGCATATTAATAGTTTATTCTTACAAGTGGTATTCCATTGAATGGAACAAATATGTCAACAATCTTGCACTGTTTTATTCTTTTTGATTTTTAGCTTTCCAGAGTGTTGAATCTTCCACCAGAAAACTTGATCACGTCAATATCTGCAGTTCCAATTTCCCAGAAAGAGTTAAGTATAATATGCTTGTAACAATCTAAAATGTTGCTGACTTTGTTGTTTTACCAAAAAAGCAAAAAAGAATTGTTACTCTTCAATTTGTGGAATAGTCCTTGAAATTAACTATAAGATATGATTCATTATATTCAACCTATTACTCCTATTGACTTTAATAAAATTAAAATCTGTATTTTAAATACTCTGATATGGCAGATTATATATTCTTATGTTCATTATTTTTGTTATAATAGTAACTAATTGTAGCAAAGTCTTTGGGAACGAGGTTCAAATTCAATTCTGTAACAATAAATAACTAAAATTGTAGTTAGAATCTCAGGGTTTTTGAAGGGATATTAAAGATTGTACAACCATCTGGTGCTTGAATACTGTTGTACCATATTTATCTACTAGGTTTTTAATGTTGTGTTTGTTTATTGAGTTTCCTTTTGAGTACTCCCAGTGATAGAAAACTGTTGGTTAGGACTACACACAACTTGTAGTTGCTTTCTCCGTTATAGAGAGATAATCTCTTTGTGAGTTTGGTCATCCTAAAGATTCTTGTTTACCATTTGGGTAGAAAACAGCAATTCGTGGATGAAGTATTCTCTGTCAATTAATAATGACAAGAAATTAGCTACATAGTAGGCATTTAAGCCCTAAGCTTTGAAAAGAAGTAAAGATATAATTACCAGTACCATTATGTCCTTGTATTTTATTACTTAACTTTGTCAGGACTTTAAGAGTAGAATGAATATTCTTCTCAGAATAGAACAAAGAAGTAAGTGGAAAAGAAAGAGAAAGGCTACGTTTGGCCTTCTAGTAAAAGCACCTTTAAAATGGCCCACTGCAGCTTTTTATATATATTGACTTTCTGTAAGAGAAGCAACCACCACCAAGAGGATCTCATGATTATATGTAAATAGATGTAACCTTCCAAACTAGTTGCCTGTTTCATAAAATCTGTAAATGACATTCTGCATAATAAGGGAAATGTTACTGGTTTGGTGTTTATTTGTTTTGAGACCAGGTCTCATTCTGTTGCCCAAGCTGGAGGGCAGTGGTGTGATCTGGGCTCACTGCTGCCTCAAACTCCTGTGCGCAAGTGATCCTCCCATCTTGGCCTCCAAAGTAGCTTGGACTACAGGCTCACGCCACTATGCCTGGCTGACTTTTTTGTATTTTTTATAGGATGGGGTTTAGTCATATTGCCCAGGGTGGTCTTGAACTCCTGAGCTCAGGCAATCCACCTGTCTTGGTCTCCCAAAGTACTGGAATTACAGGTATGAACCACCACACTCAGCCTGTTTGTTTCTGTTTTCATTTGATGTGTCAAAGGCCTTTAAGAAACTGAACCATCTTGGCCCATCTTTTGAATAGTATTTCGTTTGCCTGCTTCCACTTTAACAATCTGAAGTATTGACTTTAGTTTATAGAAAATAAATATTGGGGCCAGGCGCGGTGGCCCACGCCTGTAATCCCAGCACTATGGGAGGCTGAAGTGGGCAGATCACAAGGTCAGGAGATCGAAACCATCCTGGCTAACATGGTGAAACCCCGTCCCTACTAAAAATACAAAAGATTAGCCAGGCATGGTGGCACGTGCCTTTAATCCCAGCTACTCGGGAGGCTGAGGCAGGAGAATCGCTTAAACCAGGAAGGCAGAGGTTGCAGTGAGCCGAGATCTCACCACTGCCCTCCAGCCTGGGTGACAGAGTGAGACTCTGTCTCAAACAAACAAAAAAAAAAAAGAAAAGAAATATTGGGGAGGGCCTCAAGATTTTTCTGGCCTACAAATCTGAAATTCTTCGTATTAAGTTTGCTTAAAACAAAGGGAATCTCTACTGCTTTGCCATAATAAATTCAGGTTTCCTTTACAGTATGTAACTAAGCCTACCTGTTCGGTATTTCTGACTTTATTCCAGAATGTTTATAAGTGCCAGGAGAATTAAGAAATACTATTTTTGTTAACATGGTTTAATTAATATAATGAATTACTTTACTCTGATCTGATTCTGTTGATTTTATTTTCTGTCTACTATCTGATGGTAGTAAACAGAATTAACAACTTTATTATAAGCCAGTGGCTATCAAGTCTGCGGATTTCACGCTGACCAATATTACAAATCCTCAGACATAGTGCGAAAATAACTATTGCTTAAAAAAATTTTTTTTTTAGTATAAAGAATGAACATACAGGGACTAGTTTAATGAACCCTATGTGTGCCCATCACTCACCATCATCTGTATGGGTCCAGTTGTTTGTTTGTTTGTTTGAGACGGAGTCTTGCTCTGTCATTCAGGCTGGAGTGCAGTGGCACGATCTCGGCTCACTGCAACTTCCGCCTCCAGGGTTCAAGTCATTCTTCTGCCTCAGCCTCCCCAGTAGCTGGGATTACAGGCACACACCACCATGCCCAGCTAATTTTTGTATTTTTGGTAGAGACAGGATTTCACCATGTTGGCCAGGCTGGTCTCAAACTCTCTACCTTGTGATGCACCTGCCTTGGCCTCCCAAAGTGCTGGGATAACAGGCTTGAGCCACCGTGCCCGGCCCAGTTTTGTTTCTCTTATACCGCATCCACTCTCCGTGTCCACTTTTTTTTTTTTTTTTTTGGAGACAGGATCTCACTCTATTGGTCGCTGAGGCTGGAGTGCAATGGCAGAATCATGGCTTACTGCAGCCTCGACCTCCCAGGTTCAAGCTATCCTCCCATCTCAGCCTGCCAATTAGCTGGGACCAGAAGCGCAGGCCAGCACACTTGGCTAATTTTTTAAATTTTCTGTAGAGACAGTGTCCACCTACGTTGCCCAGGCTAGTCTTGAACTCCTCAGCTTAAGTAATTCTCCCACCTTGGCCTCCCACACTAGAATTATAGGCATGAGCCAGTGTGTTGGGCTCTCCTCATCCACAGTTGTTTATTTTGATATCTACTGCATTTCATAGCCTAGATGTTTTGCCTTTTTAAAGGTTTTTTTTTTTTTTAATTTATTTTTCTATTATAAAAGCAAAACAGATAATCTTCTTAAGGAAATTCAGGAAAATACAGAAGAATAAGAAAAGATAAAAGCCCCCAATAGTCTTACTATAGTAAGACAACTGATTTTAGCAAGTTGATGTACTTTTTACTTTTTTCTTGCCTTTAAAAAGACATAGCTATAAAACTACATAGAAATATGTAGGATTTTTGAATCCTTTTCCTGACATAATTCTTTTTTTTTAATGAATATCTCTTTTAACAATGTTGTAACATTCCCTTGTTGATAGACATTTAGATTGTTTTCATTTTTTAATATGAATTTTTTTCTTAGAGATTGGGTCTTGCTATGTTGTCTAAGCTGGTCTTGAACTCCTGAGCTCAAGCAGTCCTCCTGCCTTGGCCTCCCAAAGTGCTGGAATTACAGGCATGAGCCACTGTACCTGCCCAAAGTATAATACATAGTAGGCTGCTAGTTGATGTATTAAGGCTCAGGAAAATTCTTAATGGTGATTGTAGACTAGGTTTTTAAATGTGATGTTAACCAGAAGTCACACAGGAATTTTTAGTTATTTCCCTGAGTTTCATAAGTGTTAATGAAGGAAATAATTTGTGCCTCCTCAAAAATAAGTCTTTTCATTCCAGTGACAGATGGGCTGGATAATGTTTCAACCCTCTTACTCTGCCTATCGAGTCTCATTCTCTAGTTCCATATTAAACACCAGAAGATAAATTAATGTGAATAGTTATAATAGATGCTTATATGTTGATTTAAAAAAATTTTTTTGCACCTTGAACTATTTCAAACCTACAGAAAAATTCATAGAGAATGATGTAATGAGTACTCTCATGGTCACTTTCTAAGCTGTCAAGTCCTTTTTCCAAATGTACTTCAAGTCTTATTTTGTAGGGAAAGGAAGGGCTTTTGATTTTTATTAAGCATTACAGATAATGTTGAAATCACTGATATGTATTTGTTTGACTTCATTCCCTACCCTGCTTTCCTAGAGAGAACTGATCTCATGATGCAAATGATTTATTTTCACTAATCAGTTGCTTTGTGTTTGTTTCTTTGTTTTTGTATTGTTTTTTCACCTACCCAGTGAAAAGAATAAATGGCATTGTCTGTCTTTTTAATGAACTGCTGAGTGTTAAGAATAATATTCTTCTTTTTCTCATGTCGAAACTCAAATTACAACATTTAAAAAATACATCATTTGGAGGTCAGTGGAAGGGTTTAAATGAAGCACACCTTTGGAGTTGTAGAGGAAGCATTGTAGAAGAGGTCAAGAGACCTGGGCCCTTTTCTCAATCTGTGTTTTTTTGCCGTAGGATTTTAAAGGAGACGTTTAGCTTGCCAGACATCAGTTTTCATGTCTATAAAATAAGGTGACTGCTCTACCTGTTTCACAGAGATACCATAAAGCTACATTTGGGTAATAGAAGAAGAAGAATTTTTTGAGATGGGGTCTTGCTCTGTCACCCAGGCTGGAGTGCAGTGGCACGATCTTGGCTCACTGCAACCTCTGCCTCCCGGGTTCAAGCAATTCTTGTGCCTCAGCCTCCCGAGTAGCTGGTGTGTGCCCCCATGCCCAGCTAATTTTTGTGTTTTTAGTAGAGATGGGGTTTCTCCATGTTGGCCAGGCTGCTCTCAAACTCCTGACCCTTAAGTGATCCACCTGCCTCGGCCTCTGAAAGTGCTGGGATTACAGGCGTGAGCCATCGCACCTGGCCAGAAGAGGAAGAATTTTGTAAGACGATAAGAAAAATCTTCCAAATAAATACTAGGTTATTTCTAATTTTCTTGGTTTTAATTTTGTTTTTTTTAAATTTATTTTATTTTATTTACTTTTTTGAGACGGAGCTTCACTCTTGTCACCCAGGCTGGAGTGCAGTGGCGTAATCTTGGCTCACTGCAATCTCCACCTCCAGGAGTCAAGCGATTCCCCTGCCTCAGTCTCCCAAGCACTTGGGACTATAGGTATACACCACCATGCCTGGCTAATTTGTGTGTGTATGTATTTTTAGTAGAGATGGGGTTTCGCCATGTGGCCAGGCTGGTCTAGAACTCCTGACCTCATCTGCCTGCCTCGGCCTCCTAACGTGCTGAGATTACAGGCATGAGCCACCGCTCCTGGCCCCTTGCTTTTAATTTTGAAAGTACACAGAACACCTTATTCTGGTAAAGGTATGTCTCAATAGAGAACTCATAGTGATGAGTCTTTGTTACACAACTAATTCTTTTAAGGTAACAGGTCTATCTCGTTTCAATGTCTGTCTTTAGAGAAGTAGCTGATTTTCAGCTTTCTGTGGATTCTTTGTTGGAAGAAGACAATGACCATTCAAGACCAGATATTCAAGTTCAAGCCAAGAGACTAGCAGAGAAGGTACTTTAGCACTATTATCTTTTTGACATTGTAATAAACTTGTTATTTAAAAAAAAATACTCTGCAGGCTATCTCTGCCATAATAGTGAATTTAATAGTGTTTCTTTGTTTGAGGCATCTTGTGTAATATAATTTAAATTCATTTTAGCCACATACTATAAGGTTATAATGATTTTTCAAATTAGTTGTAAAGCATTCCTCTTGAGCTGACATTGTTCAATTTTTTGATTAACCACTTACAGGAAGACTGAAGTGTTAATTAAATTTACACATTGAATCTGGATGGACTTTTGAATTTAGGAGAACAAGCTTGATAAATTAGAGCAGTGAGTTGCAATTTTTAAAATGAGTTTTTGAAAAGATGAACATTAAAATATGAGAAGAATTGATTAGATGTAAATAGAATCATGATTACAGAGAAGAGGTGGTTAGATGATTATAATAAGCCTCTTTCATTTCTAAGTTCTCTGATGGGTTTGATATCTAAAAGAGGAATTGAAAGGATTGTAAGGAATTACTAAATATAAATTGTTAGTGTAATTCCCTCAGAAAAGGCAGATATGTTGGACAAGCATATTAACATATGTCACAGAGGCAGTGTCTGGGAACTCTAAAGAATTGGAACAATGAAAGTCACTATCATAGAAAGAGATGCTTATTTACAGGATGAGTATGATAAAGGAGCATTGGTAGCTTAGTAAATATTTATTTGATCAGAAAATCACTCCCAGATATTTACCAGGAATAGAATTATTCAAAATATAATAATTATTTCCTTTTCCCCATTTCTTATAGGTTCTTAAAAATAAAGACTAGTTGCTCATTAGTGACAGCAGATAATCTCTTCAAGTTCCATAGGTTTTTCATGAGATGGGTTCAGACATCTAATAGGTTAAAAAGTGAAGGCATATGCATAAGATGAACTATCTAAATTACATCTTATCTGTTGGTGCAGGTGCTTTAGCGTAGACCCTGACAGAATGTCATGTTCTGTGGCTCTCATGAAAGCTAGGTGAGATAAAAAGTGTTCATCGTATGTCAGAGTAGGTAGAATATGGGTAGAGTGATTTTTCTTACTTGTTAAAAGGTGAATTTGAGGGGAGGGAAAGGGAATGAGGAAGAGAGAGACTAAATACAGAATAGTATGTTAATTGGGAAAAAAAAGAGAATGTGTTTACTTAAATAGAATTATGGAACTAAAGAGATTGCCTAAGAACTAGGACCTGATATAGGGACCAGGAAAGATGACTGATTTGTGTCTTTGTAAGCCAAAAATAGTATTAGAACTACATATCTCATTAGGCCTATTATATAACATACCTGCTTTGTGCGATTTGTTCTTTTCAGCTAAGATGTGATACAGTGGTGAGTGAAATCAGTACTGGTCAAAGGACTGTAAATTTCAAAATAAACAGAGAGCTCTTAACAAAGGTAAGAATAAGTTAATATCCAGCCATTGTGCTTTCATTCTCTCTGCTTCAGCCACAGTGGTCTTCCTCCAGTTCTTAAATTCATTATACCTCCTCTAGCCTCAAAACCTTTGCACACACTGATCCATAACTTGGGGAGTGCCACCCCGAGTTAACACCTGCTCATCTTTTAAATCTTGATATTTCTTTGGCAGTACCTTTCTGACCCCTTCATTTATATGCTCTCGTAGCACTGTACAGTCATATACCACATAATGACATTTCATACACAGTGTGTATAGATGATGGTCCCATAAGACAATATCATATTTTTTCTGTGTTTAGATATATTTAGGTATACAGACATTATTGCATACAGTATTCAGTACAGTAACATGCTGTACAGATTTGTAGCCTAGGAACAATAGGCTATAACATACAGCCTAGGCGTGTAGTAGACTATATCATCTAAGTTTATATAAGCACTTGGGAGGCCGAGGCAGGAGGATCACTTGAGCCTGGGAGTTTGAGACTGCTCCTGGCAGCATAGCGAGACCCTATCTCTACAAAAAAATTAAAAAATTAGCCACACATGGTAGTTTGCGCCTGCAGTCCCAGCTACTCTGGAGGCTGAGGTAGGAGGATCACTTGAGCCTGGGAGGTTGAGGTTGCAGTGAGCTGTGATTGTGCCATTGTACTCCAACCTAGGTGACAGAGCGAGACCTTTTCTCAAAAATTTCAGTGGCCATGAATTTTCAAGCTTTATTTCAATTAACAAACTAAATAATTTTTTTCTAATTTGAGGATACCCATTACCTCACTTATTAAAAATATTCCCATATCCTTCTCAATTGACAATGCAGGGACAAGGGTCAGGGCTTTGAAGTCCAGCTACTCTTTCGCATAGGGGAATTCCGTATTGCAGCCTTGAGGATCTGAATCTTAGTGGGAATTTGATTAAAGGAGCAAGCAGACTGCTTACAGTTGCCCTGCTTAGTGTCACAGTAAAGCCAGATCCTAGAGCAGTGAGCACTCATGTTCAGAAAAGGACTATTGAATGTACCTCTACTATGTGTTACAATTTTAATGATAGTAATTCTTTACTCAAAACTTAATTTATTCTACATTTGGCTGTCAACCTAAAAGGAGGAAACTGAGGCAAAATTAATATAAGTAGAGAGTTTACTTGGGCCAAGCTTAAGGATTGCAGCTGAGGAGCACAGATTCAAGTTGCCCTGAATATACCCTTTGATCGGCAGCAGTTACAAGTGGATTTTTAAAGGGAAAGAAGAGGGAGTTTGAGTTGTTAACCAGAATTTACATTAAAATAATGTAAACTATTGATAGGCTGTATATTTTTCTTTGTATCATAAATTCCAGTAACATGAAGATAACGTGTGAGGCAGCTAGTTGGGAACAAAATCACATAAAACAATTGTCCCCAGCCATATGAGGGAGAGTTTGTGCATAACTGATGTCTGATAGGCATGTCTTTCTGGGCCTGCATACCTCACATAGCTGAGATTACTCTGAGCTATTTTTCTTTTCTCAAGCTTATAGCATCTGCTTTTCTCACATATTGTATCTCTAGTTTTATAATTTTAACTGTTTTACAGTCCATTTTTTAATAAGTAGGATAATACTCTAATAATTAAAAGTAAATACATAAATCACTAACGTAGTCATTAATAATGAAGTATTATGTACTGTACATAATTGGATGTGCTATACTTTTATACAACTGACAGTGCAGTAAGTTAGTTTACACTATAATTTTTAGGTCTCAGATGGTGGTCCTTTGCATGGTTTTTTTTGAGACGGAGTTTTGCTCTTGTTGCCCAGGCTGGAGTGCAGTGGCACGATCTTGGCTTACCGTAACCTCTACCTCCCGGGTTCAAGCGATCCTCCTGCCTCAGCCTCCCCGGGTAGCTGGGATTACAGGCATGTGCCACCATGCCCGGCTAATTTTACATTTTTAGTAGAGACGGGGTTTCTCCATGTTGGTCAGACTGGTCTTGAACTCCCAACCTCAGGTGATCCGCCCACCTCACCCTCCCAAAGTGCTGGGATTACAGGCGTGAGCCACCACGCCTGGCCATCATTTGCATGTTTAATGGATTTTTCAGATCCCATCAAGAAAAAAAATTCAACTCTTGTTAGGACCAACAAAGAATTAATACAACTTTGCTTGAGAAGTAACCATAATGGCATTGCGAAGAACTGTCACTTTGGTACCAAACTTCTACCTGTCAGTAGCTTGCAGTACTTTCAAGAAAAACTGTAACTTCAATTAATATTTAATTGTTAAAAGGGAAAAAAGAAAGTATGATCTAAACTAAATAGAAAAAATGCAAACAAAACCCTGTTTTCTTAGGGATGCTTCAAAAATACACAATGGATAACATCATTTTATTTTACACTTTTCAGTTTGCCAAGTTAAACTTTGCATGTTTTACCAAAAGTAAAAGAAAAAGATACTCATTTAAATGGCTCCAGTTCTGCGCCAGTGGCTGCATCTATTTCACTAATAGATGTTTTTCCCATAGGCAGTGGATGCATTCAAGTCACATGTAGTTTCTGTAAATAGGAATGAATGATTTTAAGCACTTTTCAACTGTTGACCAAAGAATTAACAAGTAGGGTAGTAGTGATAACTTCCTTATACATAGGGAGGTGAGTGATGGCTTCCTTGATAGTCCTGATCAGAGCCATAAAGAAATAATTAACCAACAAAGAGTTAGATAAAATAACAAAACTTGTCTACAGAAAAAGACAATGGTGATAGACAAAGAGAAAGTACCAGTTAATTGGAATATTCATTAATTGCTAAGCATTCCAAAAAGTGAAAGCTTTGAATGATTTCATTCTAATTAAAAGCCTTTTATGCACCAGTATTTACATTACTGAATACAACTTAACGTTTAAACATACATACTGATAAATAGATGGGCCTCTAGCTTATTCATCTGTTAGAATATCTGGGAACATTTGTAACTCACTGACATTCTGCAGTTAAAAGCTTTCATTTGATTTAATAAATCTGCTTCTTATTTGCCAGAGTCTAAATTACTGAGATCTAAAGATAAAGTGGCTTGGATCTCGACCTCAAGGAGCTTGCATTGTAAAAGAAAAGCATAAAAAAAACCTCAGTGTAACGTGTAATGGAAACAATAATGTGACGAGTGTTATAATGGTGGCATATTTAAGATGCAACCTTAGTGTAAAAAGGGGTACATATATGTGTATCTTGAGGAAGGGACATAACCTTGAATTGGAATGAAGATTAAAAATATATCTGGGAGATACAAGAACAGGCATTCCAGGCAGAGGGGATGGCTTGGGACAGAGTACAGATAGTCAGAAACATGGCATCATCTGGAAATTAGCAGACAGTTGAGAGTATGGTTTGTGCATAGATGGCATGGGGGAGGATAAGAAATTAGTGTGAAAGGCCTTCTGTTCTTTGCATAAGAGTTTCAGCTTTTTCCTATGAGTCATCATTTTCCATGTTATGTGTATCACAGGCAGCACGTATGATGATTTTTGGTAGTATAGCAGTGAAACTTATTTCATTTTAATAGATATTTATTGGCAGAAAAACCTAGCACTTCAAACTTGTGATTTTTATGGATATTAGAATGTGCCTTTTTTTTTTTCCTGTTTTTTTGAGATAGGGTCTTGCTTTGTCACCCAGGGTGGAAAGCAGTGGTGTGATCATAGCTTATTGCAGTCCCAACCTCCTGGGCTCAAGCGATCCTCTCGCCTCAGCCTCCAGAGCAGCTAGGACTAACAAGCGCAAGCCTCCATGCCCAGGCAGTTTTAAAAATTTTTTAATAGAGATGGGGTCTTCAACAGGCTGGTCTTATACTCCTGGCCTCAAGTGATTGTCCTGCCTGGGCCTCCCAAGCATGAACCACCATGCCCAGCCTATGGTATGCCTTTAAACAAATAAATTTCAAAAAAGTTCAAAAAAAACTGAAAGTGATAGGCGTGTGTCAGGTAAAAGTCAGATTAGAAATTGATAAATATATTTTTAAATTTCTTTGTGTTTTTCCTTTAGAGATGGAGTCTCTGTCACTCAGGTTGGCGTATAGCGTCATCATCGTAGCTTACTGCAGGGCTTGAGCTGCTGGGCTCAAGTAATCCTCCCATCTCAGCTTCCAAAAGTAGCTGGGAATACAGTCACAGGCCACTACACTTGGCTACTCTTTAAAAAATTTTCAGTGGTGGGGTCTTGCTGTGTTGTACAGACTGATCTCAAACTCCTGGCCTCTAGCAGTCCTCCCAGCTCAGCCTCCCAAATTGTTGGGATTGCAGGTGTGAGGCACTGCACCTAGTTGATAGAATCTCTTAAACCGTTCGAATCATTGAAGGGTTTGAATAAAATAGACTCGATTAAATGTATATGCTATGTAAAAAGATAGTTAGGTGTTATTGTTTTATTATATAGTCATGTGTTGCTTAACAATGGGATACATTCATAGAAATGTGTCCATAGGTGATTTTGTTATTAAGGGACATCGTAGTGTACTTACCCAAACCTAGATGATAAAACCGACTACAGGGACCTAGGCTATAAACTTGTACATCATGTAAATACCAAATACAGTATTCGTGCAGTTGTGACACAGTGATATTTGTATCTTAACCTATCTAAACATAGGAAAGGTACAGTAAAAATGCAGTATTAAATATAAAAGATGCTATACCTGTATTGGGCATTTACCGTGAATGGAGCTTGCAGGACTGGAAGCTGCTCTGGGTGAGTGAGTGATGAGTGCATGTGAAGGCCTCGAATATTACTGTACACTACTGTAGACATTACAAACACTGTACACTTAGGTTACAATGGGTTTATAAAAACATATTTTTCCTTGTACCATAACTTCAGAATAAAATAACAAAAATTTAAAAAAATATTTTTCTTGGCTCGACATGGTGACTCACGCCTGTAATTCCAGCACTTTGAGAGGCTGAGGCAGGAGGATCACTTGAGCCCAGGAGTGCTGGGGCTGCAATGAGCTAGGATCACACTGCTGTACTCCAGCCTGAGTGACAGAGCGAGACCCTGCCTCTATTTTTTTTTTTTTTTTTTTTTTTGAGACAGAGTTTCGCTCTTGTTGCCCAGGCTGGCGTGCAATGGCACAGACTCAGCTCCCACCTCCGCCCCCCAGGTTCAAGCGATTCTCCTGCCTCAGCCTCCCAAGTAGCTGGGATTACAGGTGCACGCCACCATGCCTGACTAGAGACCCTGTCTCTAAAAAAATAAATATTTTTCTTTCTTCAATAATAAATTAACCTTAGCTGACTGTAACATTTTTATTCTGTAAACTTTTTCATTTTTTAAACTTTTTTCTTCTATTTGTTTTTCTTTATATCTCAGCTTAATTTTTTAACTTTTGAACTCTTTTGTAATAGCAGCTTAAAACACATTATACAACTGTACAAAAATATATCCTTATTCTGTAAGCTTTCTCTAATTTTTTTAATTTACTTTTTAGACTTTTTTGCTAAGTCTAAGCTAAGACACAAACACATTAGCCTCAGCCTACACAGGGTCAGGATCATCAATATCACTGTCTTCACCTCCACATCTTGTCCCACTGGAAAGTCTTCGGGGGCAATAACACACATGAAGCTGTCATCTTCTATGATGACAGTGCCTTCTGGAGTATCTCCTAAAGGACCTGCCTGAGGCAGTTTTACAGTTAATTGTTTTCAATAAGTATAAGGAGTACACTTTAAAATTATGATTTAAAAATATAGTGGATTAAATACATAAATCAGTACAGTCCTTTATTATTATCAAGTATTATGTGGTGTACATAATTGTATGTGCTATTCTTTTATAAGACTGGCAGCCTAGCCTAGTAGGTTTGTTTACATCAGCGTCACCACAAACATGTGAGTACTGCAATGCACTAGGCATTATGACCTGCTGCAACATTGCTGGGTGATAAGAATTTTTCAGCTCTGTTACAGCCTTAATGGGACCACCATTGTATATATGTGGTTCATCATTGACTGACACATTGTTATTTGGTGCGTTACTGTAGGTGTTGTTTTTGCAGTGGTATAGCTGAGAGATGAGGACCTAAACCAGGGTAGAAGAACCAGTTATTAAGTAACTGTAACGATATTTAGGAGATAATACACATAGGACCCGGTGATTAACAGGTGACTAATTACAGAGGTTGAGGGAATAAGGTAAATGTTCGGGACTCCTAGGTTTCTGAGTAGGTTAGTTGGGTGAGTGGTAGTGCAGTTTGTGGAAATAGAGAGTGTAGATGGAAGAACAAGTGTATTTTCTGTGAAATGCCTGAGAAGCATATCCAATCAGTCTGTAGCACTAGAGAGATTAAGTAGTTAGAAGTAATTAGTATTTGAAGTCTTTTTTTTTTTTTTTTTTTTTTTTTTGAGATGGAGTTTCGCTCATGTTGCCCATGCTGAAGTGCAGTGGCGTGATCTCAGCTCATTGCAACTCCCATCTCCCGGGTTCAAGCGATTCTCCTGCCTCAGCCTTCCAAGTAGCTGGGGTTACAGACATCTACCACCACACCCGGCTAATTTTTAGTAGAGACAGAGTTTCACCATGTTGGTCAGGCTGGTTTTGAACTCCTGACCTCAGGTGATCTATCTGCCTCAGCCTCCCAAAGTGCTGGGATTACAGATGTGAGCCACCATGCCCGGCCAAGTATTTGAAGTCTTAAGGTGACCTGAAAGTGTAAAATAAAAAGCTAGAAGCAAGAATGGAACACAGAGTGCAGAGTCAAGGGCAGATGGTGGAAGAAGAGCCTACAAAGGAGATTGAGAAGCAAAAGTTGAGAGAGAATGGTGTCTTTACAACCAAGGAAGGAGGATAGTTGCAAGAAGGGAGTAGTCACCAGCTAAGATGATATTTGAAAAGTGGTTACTCCTGAGGAAGGAGGGAAGGAATTAGGATAAGGACAGATGATCGAGAGGGACTTCAGCCTTATCTTAAATGTTCAATTTTTAAAAAATTAATAACTTTGCCTTTTTGTTGTTTGTGCCAGGTAAATCAGTAGATAGAGGGTAATTGTCAAAGATAATTCTAACTTACTATGATTAACTGTTGTGGAGTCTGCCATTCATTACATAAAAAGAAGAAGTGAAAGATTTGTAGACTTTCCACTTAGAATAATCTGAATCTAGATTTCTTCTTACTGTATTCGTTTCATGTATGTTCTTGGACTAATAATACTGGGTCTCTAGTTTATGACAGACAATATTCTGTATACTGTCTATATATTGTATTAATCCTTTATTGTTTCTTATTACACAATGTGAATCAAGAGAATATTATTTTCTCTATGTCCTTGTGCACATACGTACTATTTCTGAACCTTAGTTTTGGATCCATTAAATGGGAAATGTTGCCCATCTTTAAGATTATGAGGCTTAAAGACAATGGGTACGGTAGAAGCAGCTGGACTTGGACCCAGCACTATATGTTTCTTAAATGTCAATTGTTCGGTACTGGCTGCTGCTCCCTTCTCTGCTTGTTCCATTTAGAGACCGTTTTAACCAACTCTTTGATAATAAAGTTTTTCACAACATAAGCCACATTTTTAAGACTCAAGATGCATTTTGGGGCCAGGCATGATGGCGCACGCCTATAATCCCAGCACTCTGGGAGGCTGAGGTGTGAGGATCCATTGAACCCAGGAGTTCAAGACCAGCCTGGGCGACAGAGCGAGAGACCCTGTCTATAAAAATAAAATAAATTTTTTTTTTTTTTTTTTTTTTTGAGATGGAGTCTCGCTCTGTCACCTAGGCTGGAGTGCAGTGGTGCAATCTCGGCTCACTGCAACCTCCGCTTCCTGGGTTCAAGCGACTCTCCTGCCTCAGCCTCCCAAGTAGCTGGGACTACAGGCGCATGCCACCATGTCTGCTTAATTTTCTTTTGTGTGTGTGTGTTTTTTTTAGCAGAGATGGGGTTTCACCATGTTGGCCAGGATGGTCTCGATCTGACCTCCTGATCTCCTGATCCACCTGCCTCAGCCTCCCAAAGTGTTAGGATTACAGGCGTGAGCCACTGTGCCCTTCCAAAAAAAGTTTTTAATTAGCTGGGTGTGGTAGCATGTACCTATAATCCCAGCTACTCTGGAGGCTGAGGTGGTAGGATTGCTTAGGTAGGAAGATCGCTTGAGTCTGATTGAGGCTTCAGTGAGCCCTGATTGTGCCACTGCACTTCAGTCTGGCAGACAGAGTAAAGCCCTGTCTCAAAAATGTAAAAATAAAAGTAAAATATAGATGCAGTTGGGGAAAGAAAACCAACTGATATGAGTAAACAAAAGTTCATCACCATTAACAAAAAATAAAATGAATTTTGTGAATTATATACCATAGTTCTATGTTAATAAAAACTAACCTGGAATATGTTTGGGAAGTTTCTGTGGGATTTCCTTGTTTCTTACTTGTGTAGCCAATAGGCATTATACATTTTTGTCTTTTTCCTACCATTACTTGTAGTCTTTAATATCACAAAAACTGCAGCAGCATGCAGCAGTTAACAGGTTAGCTGTGAAGTTGCAAAAGTTCTTTTCTGCACAACTTAACCCCTCAGTACTTTTCTTTCTTTATTTGTTAAAATAGTTCTTATCTCTAAGGCTGTCGTGAGGAGTAAGTAAGTTAATGCATATAAAATGCTTGGAACAGTGGCTGGCACATCGTATGAACTCAATAAGTATTAGATGATGCTTCTGGTTTTGTTGTTCATATTTACTGTGGGACTTTTGGCGGTTACTTAACTTCACCAAGCTTCAGTTTCCTTCTCTGTAAAATACCTACATAACTGGTTACTATAAGGATGAATAGACATGGAGTATAAAAGGGCACAGAATCCTTGTAAGTGTTAACTCATGTTACTATGACTAGCATTAGTAACGAGAAAAGTAGTGCTGGAGGTAGTGCCACTGAGAATTCTATGAAATTCTCAGTTCCATAAATTAGAATGAACAAATTGGCAATATTTAATTCTCAGCAACAGAGTAGTTAAAAGCATTGTAATTGTTGTTCATTAAATTACACTCCTTTAATTTTCAGACAGTGCTACAACAAGTAATTGAAGATGGCTCAAAATATGGATTAAAAAGTGAACTTTTCTCTGGTCTTCCCCGGAAGAAGATTGTGGTTGAATTCAGGTGAGGGTGCACCCCTTTTATGTGTTGCTTAATCAAGTTGACTGGGCAGAGGAGTGTTATTACCATCATCATTTGGGGTCTTAATAAATAACATATGGAAAACTTGAAAACCAGTGCAATTATATTATTTCTTGAAATCACAGTGAATCAATCATTGAACTATAAATAAAAACATATTTTTGGACCTCCAAAAAATGTCTTTTTATATATATATATACATATATATATATATATATATTTATATTTAGTATTAACAGTTCCTTTTTTGGAAGAACTAGTTATTCACTTTAATAGACTCTTAAGGCAGAGGTAATGGTTACTGCCATATTAGGAATTTTAAAGTGGCCAGGCATGGTGGCTCAGCCTGTAATCCTAGCACTTTGGAAGGCAAGGTGGGAGGATCACTTGATGCCAAGAGTTCGAGACCAGCCTGGGCAACATAGTGAGACCCCACCTCTTAAAAAAAAAATAGAAAAAGTAGTTGTGCATGGTATCACACTCGCGTAGTGACAGCTACTTGGGAGGCTGAGGAGGAAAGATAGCTTGAGCCTAGGAATTCAAGATTACAGTGAGCTGGGATTGTTACTGCACTCTAGCTCAGGTGAGACACACCAAGACCCTGTGTCAAAAAAAAAATTTTTAAGTAATTTGATTACCAGAGAAACAAGTCTTTTAGTATTTGTAATAAATGTAATTTTTAATTACCAGAAAAATAGCTTGAAGTTTTAATGTGCCTCTAAATAGTCTTCATAGAACTTTCTAACATGCTGTCAGTATAACTGTCTGGTATTTAGACTGTTTGAGGTAACGAAGAGAGAAAAGGGAACACTAAAAACTAATACTTTCATTGTACAGCTGACAGACTGACAACCCTAGGAAATTATCAGAGATGTAGCATTTGTCTTCCTAAAGCTGAAGAACAGTCTTGATGAACTGTTTTTCTACTTAGAAAGATAGAACTTGCTAAGAGCCTTTTGTCTTCTTAAGTATTTATGTCTGTGGAAGATTTTTAAAAATCGATATGGGAAGTATTATGTTTACTAACTCATTATTGCAGTTTATGATAATAGCCATTAAACTTAGTTATGATTAGCTCCTGTACAGTCAGTGAAAGAGCGGGTTTTATGCATGTGTACTGTCTCTGCCACTCACTTGTCTTCTTAAAGAAGACAGACCCTCTAAGACCAAACTCATGAATTTATGATAAGGACCAATTACTGAGTAAGCTTCTGCTCCTATGGAGTAGACACTTACTATGAATGACTCTTGTACTGCAGTACACCACAATTATGATATTTAAAGTTGAGTTTAAATATTTGTTGCATCACAAAGAGTAGAGGGACTTCCTACAGTCATCGTCATATCGCAGAGGAACTACACTAAGGCCATCTCCTAAGGAAATTTGCCTGTTTTCTCTCCTCTTGAATAAGAAACCACTGCAAACCTTAATGTAGGGATTGTTAAACCTCAGCCCATAAGCAACATCCAGTTTGCCACTTGTTTTTGCAAATAAAGTTTTGTTGGAACACTGCCATGCACATTTGTTTACATCATCTACATTGGCTGCTTTCATATTGCAATGGCAGTTGAACAAAGTAGAGCCGAGTTGAATAGTTGTGACAGATCAGATGGTCCAAAAGTCTATTAAAGTATTTACTATCTGGCTCTTTAAGAAAAAGAATTGCCAGCTTCTGATTAGTGTCTTAAAACAACATCCATTTTGGTACTTATGACACCATGTATGAGGAAATGGGGAGAGAGGAGTATTTCAGGCCAGTGGTTCTTCTATTTGCCTGAGGTTATTTATGTAACTGGTCATCTGGAGACTATTGGGGCTAGAAATCAAAAGTGGCTCATTTACTTCTCTGGCCAGGCATCTCTGTCTCCTACCACATTGTTTCTCCAACAGGGTAACAAGACCTCTTTACAGAGGTACTCAAGGCTCTAAGATAGTGAAAACATCTAATCTTGGAACAGGCATGGCATCATCAGTTTTGTCACTTTCTGCTGATGAAAGCAAGTCACAAGATCACCCCAGATTCAATGGAAGAAAAATAGAGTACATCTCTTAATGATGAAAGAAGCAAAGAATTTGTGATCATCTTTGATTATTTTCATTCATGTCTTTAAATTAATGGACATACTGCTTTCTTCACTGGGGAGGCACTTCATTACCATATTACTCTTAAACCCCTTTCAATTACCTAACCGGCAAGTAAAGGAAAATCAATAGGGAGGCAATATATTACCTGTTGCCGTACATTCATCCTTTAAGTAATGCCATTATAAGTTTCCTAAAACTTGAAAAGTTGCCACCATTACTTACCTTCTTTTGCATTTTTTTTTCCACCTTCACCATCCTTTTACTCCAACTAAGCTCTAGAAATACTGTGGCATCAGTCTTCCTTACTCATTGATTCCCTGGCTTTCCTCTTAAGTTTTGGTTTCCCATATACTGCTCCTTTTTGTTTATGCTTTTAAGAAGTATCTAAAAATAACCTGTTCTATGCGAGTTGTATTCTGTAGGCTTTTTGTATGGCAGTTAATTTGCTTATGGATTTGCTTCTCTTAGCTTTTTTCTAAAGCAGTTAAGGAAGGCTGGAATTTAAATGAGTGTCTGAATGCTGGTGAAGGCAGAGCCTGTCTATCTCCTAGCAGCCATCTTTGCTCTCTGACAGTTTACATGTGGCATTGTTGTGAGACCATTGCTTCTCTCTCCCTTAGAGGTTTTCCAGATGCTGCAGTTCTTGCTGTTGTGATTTCAAAGTAGAGACAAAATAGGTGGAGACAGGATCAAAATTGATAGAGAACATTATTCTTGGGTTTCTTCTGAAAATGAGAGAGATGGGAGAAGAGAATTTTTAAAATATGTAGTATCCTGAACAGACCAAGCAACATTCCCCAGAAAGCAAGAGATATGATCACTATGCTCAAGAAACTTTCTCCCTAAATTGAGTTGATGATGATAATACTAGATTAAGTAACTTGCCCAGGTTCACAGATCTAACTCTTGATTCTGAAACCTGTATACTTAACTTTTACTGCTTCCCTGGTACATAGTGTAGGTTGTCATATATTTTGTCTGATTTAGGAGCAGTGTGATAAAATACAAGGTAAATGGCTGTCCATCATAGATTTGGACTTCCCCTGGTAGATGGTGTAAGACTTGAAGCTAACTACTGTTTCCTCTCTCCTGTCTCTCTAGTCAGCCTTTCCTATTTTGTACAGATCAACTGTGTAAGATCATGGTAAGCAGTGGTAGCCTTTTCTTTTCTTTTCTCAGCATGATTTTCCCCAGCCCCTGCTGCTCCCAAGTGTGAGACACTCTTCTAGCAAAACAGATTGGAGACCTCTGGCTGGCAAAATGAGACTTTTGGAAGTCAGGGTAGCAGTTCTGACTGTTAGTAACTGGTTCATTGATCTTAGATAGGACAGTTGATTTCTCTGGCCTCTTATCTGGAAAATAAGTAGTTTTTTGGGTTTTTTTTGAGACAGAGTCTTGCTCTCTCGCTCAGGCTGGAGTGCTGTGGCATGATTCACTGCAACCTCTGCGTCCCTGGTTCAAGCAATTCTCCTGCCTCAGCCTCCCCAGTAGAGTAGCTGGATTACAGGCATGTGCCACCATGCCCAGCTAGTTTTTGTATTTTTAGTAGAGACAGGATTTCACCATGTTGGCCAGTCTGGTCTCAAACTCCTGACCTCAAGTGATCTGCCCACCTTGGCCTCCCAAAGTGCTAGTATTATAGACATGAGCGACCACGCCCGGCCAAGAGTGATGTTATCTGTCCCTTCTTACAAAATTAAGGAATAATTTAACAAAAGTCCCAATAAGATGCCCAGATTATAATTCATAGTAGCTACTTCAGTTGCCAAAAGAAGTGAATTTGTATTTTCCATTTTATGTATTCCCTTCTCAGTAGAAATATGGTATCAGAGAGAAGCAAATTGTTGATTTCAAGGGACGTTTTGTCAAAACTTGAAGACCTAGATAGATTCAATTTTTCTAATACCGGAGGGAAAATGCGAAGCGCTGAAAGTTTTTTTTTTTCTTAACAGACATTATAAATACCCAGTTTTTTTAAAAAATTCAGAGATTACAAAGAGATATTTAATGAAAAAGAAGTCTCTTCCCCATCTCAGTTTCCTCTGTGGGTATCTATTAATCCAGTGTCAGTGTCTTACTCACCCTCCCAGAGATGTTGTGTGCATTTGTAAACGGACTATACATACTTTACATTGTTTTCACTTCTTCCCCCCCCACCAAATAATGTATTTTATGTTTCTTTAATATGAATGCATCCAGGGCTGGCTTATTTTTATTGTTCCATTGTATTCTGTTCTTTTTTTTTTTCTTAAATCAGCTTTATTGAGGGATAATTACATACAATGCTTATTTAAACATAGACTTTCACCATATTTAAACATACAATTTGATGAGTTTTGGCATAGGTATGCAAGTTGTGTAACTGCCTCCACAACTATCATATAGAGCTGTTTTTCTGGGGTTTTTTATTTCTATTAATTTTTTTGCTTTACTTTTATCTATGTCATTTTCTTTTATTCTGCTTGCTTTGGATTTAGTTTGCTCTACTTTTTCTAGTTTCTTAAAGGAGAAACTCAGATTATTGATTCGAAACCTTTTTTCTAATATAAACATTTCATGTTATAGATTTTTCTGCTTTAGCTATATCCAACAAATTTACTAGTAAGGCAGCAATATGGTACAGTGCTAGGATTCCCCTTGTTTGCTCTTGTTCTCTCAAAACATCATAGTCCTTCACTGCCTATTGTCCAGTTTCATAAAATCAGTGTTTCATCTGTTTTTCTGGTTTTCTGATTATTTAAAGGCAGAAGAGTAAATCCAGTCCTCTTTTGGCTGTAAATGTAAGATTTTTTTTAAAGCCTTTAGAAGGATGTTTACTTTCTTTCTAAACAATGATTAAATAAATACCTGTGTAGTTTCATAATTTCATAATTGTGCGCACACATCGTAGGATCAAGTTTTTAAATCGTAGTACTCTTAAGGGTATATAACAAGGCTTTGGAGACAAACCAGAATTAAGCTCTAGTTTTACCACTTTTAACCAGCTATGTTCAATTTTTTTTATAATTGATAATATAAAAGATAATAATTTATCTTTTTTTAATATTGAAAAACTTATGAAATTTTCAAACATTCACAAAACAGGGAACAGTATAATTAACCCCTATATGTTCGTTACACATATTTAAGAGTCATCAAGATATTGCCACATTTGCTTCATCATCTCTCTTTGTTGTCCCAGTTCCCTCATCTGTAAAATAAAAGTTA
Source organism: Macaca fascicularis (assembly GCF_037993035.2). NCBI lineage: Eukaryota > Metazoa > Chordata > Mammalia > Primates > Cercopithecidae > Macaca > Macaca fascicularis. The sequence continues at coordinate 87,778,910 of NC_088378.1, forward strand.
AGAGTACCTTACCTCACAGCACATACGAGTATTAAATGAGTTAATGCCCGTGAAGTGTGTGCAGCTGTGCCTGTCAGGTAGTGAGTGCTCTGGAAGCATTTGCTATGTTAAATGATTGATTACAACTTCTTGAGCACACATGGGAGTGATAAATATGTTGATTGGGAATTTGGAGTGGTGAGTCACATTCCAATTGTTAGAGGTTTTATGCATAAATATTTTTCCTTTGTTTTGTTTTGTTTTGTTTTTAATTTTACAGACAGAGTCTCACTCTGTCACCCAGGCTGAAGTACAATCATCATAGTTCACTGTAACTTTGAACTCCTGGGCCCAAGCTATCCTCCTGCTTTAGCCTTCCGTGTAGCTAGGACTACAAGCATGCACCACCACACCCTACTAATTTATTTTAATTATTTTTATTTTTATTTTTTTGAGACAGAGTTTTGCTCTTGTCACCCAGGCTAGAGTGCAATGAATGTCGTGATCTCGGCTCACTGCAACCTCCGCCTCCCAGGTTCAAGCCATTCTCCTGCCTCAGCCTCCCAAATAGCTGGGGTTACAGGCATGCACCACCACACCCTGCTAATTTTTTGTATTTTTACTAAAGTAAGGGTTTCACCATGTTGATCAGGATGGTCTAGAACTCCTGGCCTCAAGTGATCCATCCTCCTCGGCCTAAGAAAGTGCTGGGATTACAGGTGTGAGCCACTGCGCCCAGCTACCTGACTAGTTTTTTGAAAAAAAATTCTGTAGAGACAGTGTCTTGATATGTTGCCCAGGCTAGTCTCAAACTCCTGGCCTCAAGCAGTCTCCCCACCTCAGCCTCCCAAAGTGCTGAGAGTACAGGCGTGAGCCATTGTGCTGGGGGTATTTTTACATTTTAAATTTTTGATTTCTGATACAATAAATAGTAGCAGATATTACCCATATGAAAAATATTTCTTTGAGGCCCTCAGTGATTTTTAAGAGGGTAAAGGATTTGCACTAAACTTAGTAATTTGTGTTGGTTTTGTCAATCCTTAAATGTATCTACTTCCTAAGTATACCACTTACGTGAATGCTATTAGTTCAGGAGTCACAGGATCATTTCATTAACAATGTCAAAATTTTGAGTTCTAATTTATCTTTGCTGTAAATTTTTGACTTTTAACTTATCTTTGCCCTAATACCAAAGGCTATACTCCACAATTTTGTCAAAGTATGGAGGCATGACCTAGTTGATTCTTAGAAGTCTTAATTCTTAGAATAGAGAAATAACTTTCCCCCTTTTTTTTTTTTGCAGTTCACCTAATGTTGCCAAAAAATTTCATGTTGGACATTTGCGTTCTACCATCATAGGTAAGTGTTTAGTTTCACATAAAATACTAAACGTGCCTTTGAGGAAGTATTTGATAGTTTAATGGTTTAATGCTTAAATAACAAAAGAACAAAAAACAAAAAGTTTAAATTTATATGAGCCTTATGCTAATTCAATATTACATGAAATGGACAACGTTGGTTAATAACAATGGAAACAGAAAATTCATTTCAAAACCAAAAGATTCACTGAGAAACTAATTTTAACTGCTATCTATGTTACGATTTTTAACTTTCTAAAAGTAAGTATAAATATGGAGAAGACCTGAAAGATGCAAAAGTAAAAATAGTTATGTGGGGATATATGACCCTTCAAATTTTTTTGCTCATATATTTTGTGGTTTTTTTGTTGCCCAGGCCGGAGTGCAGTGGTGCAATCTCAGCTCACGCAACCTCTGTCTCCCAGGTTCAAAGGATTCTCCTGCCTCAACCTCCCAAGTAGCTGGGATTACAGGCATGCGCCACCACGCCTGGCTAATTTTTGTATTTTTAGTAGAGACAGGGTTTCACCATGTTGCCCAGGCTGGTCTCGAACTCCTGACCTCAAGTTATCTGCCCACCTCGGCCTCTCAAAGTGCTGGGATTGCAGGCGTGAGCCACCACGCTCTGCCTATTCATATATTTTGTTTATATAAAATACATAACAATTTTTGTCAAAATTACAAAGTGCAAATAACAATTTTTATTAAAAATTCACCTCAGTGGCCGGGCGCGGTGGCTCAAGCCTGTAATCCCAGCACTTTGGGAGGCCGAGGCGGGTGGATCACGAGGTCAGGAGATTGAGACTATCCTGGCTAACATGGTGAAACCCCGTCTCTACCAAAAATACAAAAAACTAGCCGGGCGTGGTGGCGGGCGCCTGTAGTCTCAGCTACTTGGGAGGCTGAGGCGGGAGAATAGCGTGAACCCGGGAGGCGGAGCTTGCAGTGAGCCGAGATCACGCCACTGCACTCCAGCCTGGGAGACACAGCGAGACTCCGTCTCAAAAAAAAAAAAAAAAAAAAAATTCACCTCAGTCATGTGAGCACTTAGTGGAATGTTCAAGACTGGAAATTAGAACAAGACTATTTCTGGCCGGGTGCAGTGGCTCACACCTGTAGTCCCAGCACTTTGGGAAGCTGAAGCAGGCAGATCATTTAAGGTCAGCAGTTCGAGACCAGCCTGGCCAACATGGCGAAACCCCATCTTTACTAAAAATACAAAAAATCAGCCAGTGTGGTGGTGTGCACCTGTAATCCCAGCTACTCAGGAGGCTGAGGTGGGAGAATCTCCTGAACCCGGGAGGTGGAGGTTGCAGTGAGCTGCACACCACTGCACTGTGGCCTGGGCGACAGCTGGATTCTGTCTCAAAAAACAACAAAAAAAGACTATTTCAATAAATAGAGATTACTATGTAGTACTTCATAGTTGTAATGCTTCAGTGTATAATATACTTACCATTTTCATTTATTTAGCACGTGTCATGCAGCAGGTGAATTTAAAAACTGAAATTAAAATTATATAATATTGGAATTGGAAGGGACTTTGGAGTTTATCTCAATCTAATCTCACTTCCAATGTAGAAATCTGTCCTATTGCATGCTTAAGAGAAAGTTGTTTAACCTGTACTTCAGTACTTTTCAGAATTGGAGAAATTAGTACTTGTGGCATAGATTGTTGTGGGGTCAGCTCTCATTGTTCTTGGGCAGCATTTTAAGAGAAGAAATGACAGGACTTGATGAAAAAGTATAAGAAATATACAATATAAGAAAAGTTATGTGAGTAAGTCAAAAGTATAGGAGTGAGTAAATGATGGGTAGGGTATGATAAAGTTGTTTTCACAGTTGAGGGAAATATTTGGACCAGTTAGAGATAATATTTGAGAACTTACCATGCTGTGTCTTCATGTATTATATAATTCAATTTTATAACAGCCCAGTTTGGTAAATACTGTTAACTCTGGTTTATGGATGAAGAAATTCAGCTACCAAAAGTAACTTTCCCGAGATTCCAAAGTATTGTAGCCAGGATTTGAAATTAGGCAGTCTGATTCCAGAAGTCTAGGTTCAGATATTTAATTGGATTTGTGATATAACAAGGGGCTAAGAAAAAAAAAAAAAAAGAATATGCTATCTTTGTACCAGCTGGAAAAACTGGGGTTCCAATTGCTGGGACTTTATAGATTGGGAAAATCTAGAAGTAGGGAAGCTGGAAAAGAAGATAGCTGCAGTAGTTTAAGACAGGTATGGATATTGGTGAAGGTTTATTTGCAAAAAACTAAATCCATTCTTAGTAAAGGCAGGAGAGGATTTATTATAGGATATTGAATGGTTTACAAAGTTGTTGGGAGGGCTGCAGAAGCTTTGGATTAAGCTGACATAAATAACTCCCAAAACTGCACTATAGAACTTTGTCATCAAGGGAGCTCCTGCCTCTTCTGCAATCACTTCCACTGCTCTAGAACCATGCTGCCACTGCCGTGGTCAAGAAAATGCCACTACTCCTGCCATGCCGTCTAGAATCCATACAGTCTTAAGAGGCAGCCCCATATACTTTCAGTTTCTTTGGTGGCCATCATGGAATACTAGGACCTCTGTTCATGGCGTCACATAAAAACAAAGCCTCCACAACTGTGCTTGTCATAAAAAAATAGAAGTAGCTCCCCTTCTAAATCTTACACAGACTGTCTCTGATTGCCCAAACCTAGAAGACTTCTGGAACTCTAACAAAAAGAGACTCTGGGAATTGTACTTTTTAGGTTTTCAGCCTCGGCAGTAGATGAGGGCACACAAGAAGGAAAGCGGAATAGATGTTGAGTGTGAAACCAGCATCAGCAGTATGGGAAAGTGAAAGCTTTAGATTATTACATGCTGTTAGGGAGCAGGCATGCAGAGGGTAGATGTTAGTGATTAAAAGGAGATAGAATGAGCTATTTAGAAAACACAAAAAGGGAAAATACAGCAGTGAGGCTTCGGTTCTTAGGACACAGACAAATGTATTTCTTGTTAATTACTGGGATTTTTTTTTTCTCTCCTTGAAATTGACTAGAATAGCAATTACTCTAACGTGTTCTAAAATCCTATTAATAATGTTGATGAAAATTCTGTTACTGTGAAATGTGAGATTCTTTGGAATAACTGCCCTACAAGTAATTTCTTACTCCCTTTCCATAACATATATGAAAACACAATGATGAATATTTTAGTTAAAAACAATAAGTTGGTAAATTTTGTGAAAAGAATTTTTTACTTATGCTTTGATAATAGAGAAGTACGTGGTTCTTATGTCAAAAATGGATAACAAGAATGAGAAACTATACTTTATTGATTACTAGGAAATTTTATAGCAAATCTCAAAGAAGCTTTAGGACATCAAGTAATAAGAATAAATTACCTTGGCGATTGGGGCATGCAGTTTGGTAAGTACGTTTGAGATTTTATTTTTCATTTCATTGTAAAATTCAATTTTTAAAAACTTTGATCTTCTGGACAGAATATAGGCAGAATCCCATTGGATGAAGTAGTATGTCCTACCTATTTTTTTTTTCCTAATGGCTTTTGTGCATATTATCTTCTATTTATTTGAGTAATTCTCACCACACAAGTTACCTTTGGGGAAGGTAACTTCACACATTCAAAGACGACCTGGGCCAGGCATGGTGTTTCACTCCTGTAATGCCAACATTTTGGGAGGCCAAGATGGGTGGATCACTTGAGCCCAGGAGTTTGAGACCAGCCTGAGCAACATGGTGAAACCCTGTTGTTACAAGATACAAAAAAATTAGCTGGACATGGTGGCATGCCCTTGTATTCCTAGCTACTCAGAAGGCTGAGGTAAGAGGATCGTGTTAGCCCAGGAGGTCAAGGCTGCAGTGCACTGAACTCCAGTGTGGGTGGCAGAGGAGGACCCTGTCTAAAAAAAAAAAAAAAAACCCAGAGTAAGACCTGATGTAAGCTTTTGTGGTTTTAATAAAGAGGAATTGCCTGCTTTTATTAGTTAAATGTAGAAGTGAGTATACAGGGAAGAAGTAAGTCTAACTGTGTACACCGTTCTCAACCACAGCCCTGCCATTTTTCAATCTAAGGACATCCAGCCTCCCTGGGCCATCCTACATGAAGTAGGATCCACTATTATACCATAGCCAGTGGCCCAGAAGATAAGCATAGGGTGATTTGTTACATATGTATATATACATGTGCCATGTTGATATGCTGCACCCATTAACTCGTCATTTACATTAGGTATATCTCCTAATGCTATCCCTCCCCGCTACCTCCTCCCCACAATAGGACCCGGTGTGTGATGCTCCCCTTCCTGTGTCCAAGTGATCTCATTGTTCCATTCCCACCTATGTGTGAGAACATACGGTATTTGGTTTTCTGTTCTTGTGATAGTTTGCTGAGAATGATGGTTTCCAGCTGCATCCATGTCCCTACAAAGGACACGAACTCATCCTTTTTATGGCTGCATAGTATTCCATGGTGTATATATATATGTGCCACATTTTCTTAATCCAGTCTGTCACTGATGGACATTTGGGTTGATTCCAAGTCTTTGCTATTGTGAATAGTGCCACAATAAACATACGTGTGCATGTGTTTTTATAGCAGCGTGACTTATCCTTTGGGTATATCCCCAGTAATGGGATGGCTGGGTCAAATGGTATTTCTAGTTCTAGATCCTTGAGGAATAGCCACACTGTTTTCCACAATGGTTGAACTGGTTTACAGTCCACCAACAGTGTAAAAGTGTTCCTATTTCTCCACATCCTCTCCAGCACCTGTTGTTTCCTGATTTTTTAATGATTGCCATTCTAACTGGTGTGAGATGGTATCTCATTGTGGTTTTGACTTGCATTTCTCTGATGACCATTGATGATGAGCATTTTTTCATGTGTCTGTTGGCTGTATGAATGTCTTCTTTTGAGAAGTGTCTGTTCATATCCTTTGCCCACTTTTTGATGGGGTTGTTTTTTTCTTGTAAATTTGATTGAGTTCTTTATAGGTTCTGGATATTAGCCCTTTGTCAGATGAGTAGATGGCAAAAACTTTCTCCCATTCTGTAGGTTGCCTGTTCACTCTGATGGTCATTTCTTTTGCTGTGCAGAAGCTCTTTAGTTTAATTAGATCCCATTTATCAATTTTGGCTTTTGTTGCCGTTGTTTTTGGTGTTTTAGACGTGAAGTCCTTGCCTATGCCTATGTCCTGAATGGTATTACCTAGGTTTTCTTCTAGGGTTTTTATGGTTTTAGGTCTAACATTTAAGTCTCTAATCCATCTTGAATTAATTTTCATATAAGGAATAAGGAAAGGATCCAGTTTCAGCTTTCTACTTATGGCTAGCCAATTTTCCCAGCACTATTTATTAAATAGGGAATCCTTTCCCCATTTCTTGTTTTTCTGAGGTTTGTCAAAGATCAGATGGCTGTAGATGTGTGGTATTATTTCTGAGGACTCTGTTCTGTTCCATTGGTCTGTATCTCTGTTTTGGTACCAGTACCATGCTGTTTTGGTTACTGTAGCCTTGTAGTGTAGTTTGAAGTCAGGTAGCGTGATGCATCCAGCTTTGTTCTTTTGGCTTAGGATTGTGTGAAATACAAACTTTAAGAAAATCTCTGGTGTTACTGCCATGTATATTTTAAGAAACATCTCTATTATCTAATTTCTATAAAGCATTCTCTGACACACAGACACACCTTTGCCCATCTTCTCACATCACCAATTTCCTAGTATCCAGCTCTACTCAAATATGGTAAGCCTCCTGTCTTATATTCTTATTTTTATGCTTCCCTGCCCTACTGAGGCATGTTCCTTGAAGGCGTAGACTGACTTTTATATCTACAATGCTTGGCATGTAAGAAGCACTCTAAGAAGAGTAGACTTTGAATCTGTTAATAGTACCCTTACTATTCACTGTGGAAGAATCAGAATACTTGCCCTGCATTTAAAAAATCAACCTGTAGTTCACAACAGCTGGTAGTCAGAGGGCTAGGCCCTAGGCTCAACAGTCAGACTTAGTGGATGGCACTGATTTTTATTAGTTTGACCGATTTAGACATTTCACAGGCATTAGCAAATATGTGATTAGGGTATTCATTACATTTTAGCCGCAGGATTTCATTATAGCAGTTTTTTCTCTAAAGGACTGCTGTGGTTAATGATCTGTCAACATTTCCATTATAACCATCATTGTTAAAGAATAATTTTGCTGTTTCAGCTATTTCCATTTGAAAGTTGGCAGTTTCTAAGCACAGAATTAGTTTTTGAAAATGTATTAGGCTGAATGTTAAATGGAATTGGCCTTTACTTTTCCCATTTTTGTGTTTTGGAACACTGAGCATCTTTCCACACGCTGCTTCAGCCACCCTGAATCATAATCACATTTGCTCTTGCTTGAAAGTGAATAGAGCTTCAGTCATCCTTCTTGTTCCTAAGTTCCAAAGTATTGTATATTCCTGTCTCCTGTGTTCAGTCACGTCCTACTTTCTACTGAACCTTGTATAGAAAAATGTGTATCAGTAAAGCCCTTTAGATCTGAAGCTTGGTAATTGATATAGAAATAATATTTTTTTTCTTTCTGAGATGGAGTCTTGCTCTGTCACCCAGGCTGGCGTGCAGTGGCACCATCTCAGCTCACTGCAACCTCTGCCTTCCAGGTTCAAGTGATTCTTCTGTCTCAGCCTCCCAAGTAGCTGGGATCACAGGCATGTACCACCATGCCAGGCTAATTTTGGTTGTTTTGTTGTTTTGTTTTGGTTTTTTTGAGATAAAATTTCGCTTTTGTTGCCCAGGCTGGAGTGCAATCGCGTGATCTCGGCTCACCGCAGCCTCCGCCTCCCAGGTTCAAGTGATTGTCCTGTCTCACCCTCCCTAGTAGCTGGGATTACAGGCATGAGCCACCGCACCCAGCCATAAATTAGTTTTTAAAGTAATAAAACTAATGTTCCTCTTACCCCAGACTGCCTATATCCTTTCAAACGGAAATTATGATCATCTTTATGCAGAATATCGTGAGTCTACATACTCCCAGACTGTACTAGGAATTTTAATTTGTAGTTTACCAACCTCAGTTTTTGGGTTTTTTTTGGGGGGGTTTTTTTTTTTTCTTTTTTTTAAGGTACAAATTAACACTATCCCTGAACTCTGAATTTATCATCAAAGACTGAAAAATTATACACGGTCAAATTTAAGATTTTTGTTGCTTGGCTACCTTGAACCTGAGAAATAATCAAGGATGTTCCAAGTTTTACCTTTTGCTGTTTTCCTCCAATTATTTGTTTAAGAACTAATATAACAACAAAACCATTGCTGTCTTCATTAATGTCTTCCTAAAACATTAATGCCTACAAGTTTAAAAAGAAAGTTTGAAAACACTTTCCATCAGTTTTTTTTTTTTTTTTTTTTATAAATTTTGAGTGCCTAGTGTCTAGCATCATGATGTCACTTCAACAGAGTAACTGCTTAATAAATGTTTATTTTTTAATGTCTGCTAGGGTGGTGTTTGGCACTGTTAGTACAAAGATAAATTAGTCCAGACTCTACCTTTGATGAGCTCATAACCTATTGGTTTCTGTGAACTTAATTTCAGTGATCTATTCATTATATTTATGTATATTTATATATCTATTTAATATATTTATGATTAAATATATTGAATTTGACTTGTGTCAGTTTATAGAAGGTAAAAGTGTATTTTGTAATAGTTCTCAGGATACATAATATGACAGGTTGCTCTTTTTATAGAATTATGCCTATTCCTGTCATGCCTATTCTCTATTGTTCAATTTGATACTTTTTCATTTACGGATTATCATGGTAGGTCTTCTGGGAACTGGCTTCCAACTGTTTGGCTATGAGGAAAAACTGCAGTCCAATCCTCTACAGCATCTCTTTGAAGTAAGTTGGCAAGAAAACATTTCAAAATTTTTTCAGAGTACTGTGTAGCTTAGTAACATATTTTTAATCCCAGAGGTTTATTTTTATTTATTTTGAGACAGGGTCTTGCTCTGTTGCCCAGGCTAGAGTGCAGTGGTGCAATCTCAGCTCACTGCAACCTCTGCCTCCTGAGTTCAAGCGGTTCTCATGCCTCACCCTCCCAAGTTGCTGGGACTACAGGCGTGTGCCACCATACCCAGCTAATTTTTGTATTTTTAGTAGAGATGGGGTTTCTCCATGTTGGCCAGGCAGGTCTCAAACTCCTGACTCAGGTAATCCACCCACCTTGGCCTCCCAAAGTGCTGGGATTACAGGCGTGAGTCACCATGCCCAGCCTCCAGAGGTTTAAAAAATATGTTATTTAAAATAAGGAACCAAAACATAATTGAAAATGTTGCTTTTGGCTGGGCATAATGACTCACACCTGCATCCCAGCACTTTGGGAGGCCAAGGCAGGAGGATTGCTTGACACCAGGAGTTCAAAACCAGTTTGGGCAACATAATGAGACCCAGCCTCTACAAAGTAATGAAATATTAGCCAGGCACAGTGGCCTGTTCCTGTAGTCCCAGTTACTTGGGAGACTGACTGAGGCAGGGGGATTGCTTGACCCCAGGAATTTAAGGCTACAGTGGTCATGACACTGCACTCCAGCCTGGACAACAGAGCAAGACCCTGTCTCAGAAAGAAAGAAAATGTTGCACTTATTTTTACTAGGTTATTTTTATTTCTTAATCTAAGATTTTTTAAATGCTCTTTTAGTTGATTTGGGACAGTATTTCTTCAGGTATAGAATCTTTTTAGAATAAACATGTAAGATAATGATTCAACACAGAAATTTCTCAATTTTCTGCCAGTTAATATGTACTGCAGCTATTTTCATGGTAATAACTGTATATCAATTAGACTTGAAAAATGAATATTTTTGTTCTTTTTCTGGTGTGGGGAATGGCATGTCTATTTCTCTCTGAAATCGTGTGTGCTTTTCCCGTTTACATCTTTCACCTCGTTTTCCTGGCTTTTGTCCAATATGAATTTCTGTCTACTCTATTTCATTTAGTCCCTTGGATACTTTGCTTCTTTATCTTCAGTTCTTCCTGAAGTTTATTAATAAAGTCCTTCCTGTCCAAACAATCTCCAGGGATGTGTTTCCTTTTCGTTGTCCTTGTTGTTATCTCTGCCATTTCTGGGCCTCGCAGTGGAAACACAGATACGAAGTCAGCCATATTGGCGACAGATCAGGGGATCAAACTAAAGATGTACTGCTTGTGTGTGAGGAAGAGCACTTGCAAAAATAATGCTTTACTTCTCCAGCTTAAACCACACAGAGTGCTTCATCATTTTCCTTTCTGTTACGTGATTTTTCCCCTGCAGCTGGCTTTGCAGTTAAATTGAACAAAACATACTCCAGTTTTTTGTTTTTTGATTTTCGTTTTTTTTTTTGAGGAGCCTCACACTGTTGCCCAGGCTGGAGTGCAGTGCCGCAATCTTGGCTCACTGAACCTTCACCTCCTGGGTTGAAGCAGTTCTTCTGTGTCAGCCTCACGAGTAGCTGGGATTACAGGTGCCCACCACCAGGCCCAGCTAAATTTTTTTGTGTTTTTTAGTAGAGATGATGTTTCACTATGTTGGCCAGGCTGGTCTTGAACCCCTGATCTCGTGATCTGCCCGCCTCGGCCTCCCAAAGTGCTGGGATTACAGGTGTGAGCCACCGCACCCGGCCCATATTCCAGTTCTTAAAGACCCTTTAAAGGTTTGCCATTTTCCCCTGAGTCCATGCCAATACTGCACTCTAAATGACTGCATTTTGATTTGTCATGTTAACCAAAAGATTTCTCCTCTCTTTCCCATTAAGAGTTTTATTGATAGGCAGGAATTTAAAAATTAATAATTCTTCATGGTTGTCTATAAATAAAGCATGTTCCCTTAGTGCCTGGAGTTTTTACTGTATTTATTTATTTATTTTTACACTTGAATAATTTTACCTCAAGCTTAACTTTTCATGAGATCCAGGCCCAAAGATGTTATATGTAAAAATGTTTATTTAAAAATAGAATGCTTGTTCCCCAGTGCCACAAAGAAATAGCACTTGAGCATAAATTTAATTCTCTCAGCAAGGCCATTTTTACTCTGCAGAAAGGGTACACTCGCCAGCAGTTTTGCCACGAGAGTACACTGAACAAAGGAGACAGGGTCATTTATAACTTGATACGTCCACCCTACTGCTGTATCCAGTTTCCATTGGCTGGAATGGGACCTCACATTCTGTATTTGTCCCGATTGGCTAGCAACTTAGAACTTTTCAAGAGGCAAAGGCAGGGGAGAACAAAGGAAGGAGGAAGTTACTTGTGGAATGCTGAGAAAGGTAAAAACACCTCCAAATAAGGAAGAGGAACAGGCTATCACCTAATGCTTGCTTGGACCATTGTAAGCATGCCAGGGTAGATATTTAGACTAAACTGTGGGATCTAAGAACACAAAGTATATTGATTTCTTTATTACGGCTAGCAGATATTTAAGAATGTTAGCACAGGTATTTGAATACATTTTACTTCCAAGAGAAGTCACTATTTGTCCTTAATTAGACAGGGAAGAAAGTGTCTTTGAAGAGGAACCTCTACTTCACTTTTTACACAGAGATACCCCATGATGCAGAAAATACACATACCTGCTTAGAGACCTTGTGTCATTGATTTAGAGTGCAGCATGACATGTGAGAGTTACTCTTTTTATCTTTCTTCTGCCCCACCTCAAAAGATTTTATTTAATCTTGCAAATAGTAAACCTTTGTCTTCTATGACATTTTATTTTTATCATTTATTTATTTATTTAAGACAGGATCTTACTCTGTTGCCCAGCCTGGAATATAGTGGCACAGTCACGGCTCACTGCAGCCTTGACCTCCCAGGCTCAGGTGGTTCTCCCACCTCAGCAACCCAAGTAGCTGGGACTACAGGCACACACCAGCACACCCGACTAATTTTTTGATTTTTGATTATTTGTAGAGCCAGGGTCTCCCTATGTTGCCCAGGCTGGTCTCGAACTCCTGGGCTCAAGCAATCCTCTACCTCAAACTCCCAAAGTGCTGGGATTATAGGTGTGAGCCACCACATCCAGCCTATTTCATTTTTTAAATAGCAATAGGGTCTTGCCATGTTGTCCAGGCAAGTCTCAAACTCCTGGCTTCAAGTGATCCTCCCACCTCAACCTCCCAAAGTATTGCGATTACAGGCATGAGCCACTGTGCCTGGCCCTACATACGTATAGGTTTTGTGGGGTTTTTTCGCCATTTTGTGGAGGCGAAGTCTCAATATGTTGCCGAGGCTGTGCAATGTTTTAAATATTTCAGGAAAATCTGTTTTCAAACTCCACAGAAACCTAAGAGTATGTTCCTTTCTATGCAGTTTAATATAATTTCCTGCCTTTAGAGACTCAAAAATAGTGGAAGATTAACATCTGTGTCAGAGGTTATTTACTGATGGGTACATTTATGGAAGGAATAAGGGCAACAAGGTACTTCTGTGAATAACTAAAAAGTCGAATAATAATTGTGTTGCTTTCATTAGTGTTCTTTTGCCTAATAGATTCACCAGGAAACTGCATTTAAAGACAAGAGAAGGCAAGTCAGATACACCCACTTTGCTATTTGTAACAGACGACAAGACCATTAAAGTACTCACTTGCTCTTTTCCTTCTCCTTTTGCAGGACAGAAAACATGCAAAGCCTAAAATGGCAGCCTACAGGTTATTATATATTTATGCGAATTTTGTAGACTCAGTTTGCATTTTAAAATTACATTTGTCACTTTGGATTACTTTCAAAAACAACTGTTAGCATAAATGAGGAATTTTTTTGAGCTTTAAGCAAATGTTAATAAATGATGTTATTCTGTTTCTAAAAGAAAATAGCATAGGTGGTAATACAGAGGCTCTGCCACATGATTATTTCTGGTCACCAGAATAGGTGACCAGAAAGTCAGAAATACTGATTCTAAGCTTGGAAAGTGCTTGGTGTATTGGTAAATAATGTTGGTTGATATTCGAAGGAAAACTTTAAGACGATCTGCATTTATTCTTTCTTATTTGTGAAAATCTGTTTTCTCAAAGCTTTGGTCGAACACTTGTTTTTTTCCTTATCGAGTTGTAGTTAGTAGTGAGTTCTCTGAGAGGAAGGACCATGTCTTCGTTATCTTCCTTATCCACAACCCTGAATACTATGGCTTGCAGTAAATGCCTGAATGAATTTGCTCTTATAGTTCTCTTTTGCCCCCTTCTCTAATTATATATAAGTTGTGGAATATAAAATGTATTGTTTGTCCAGGAAATAAATAACTATTATAGGATACACTAATTACCATTTATCAGAATTGAACTTACTTTGTTAACACAGTTTACTGCGGAGGAAACCACGGGCCAAACCCAGGATTCTGGCACAGGTAGTCTGGCTCCTGAGTGCTCTATGCAGTGAATGCCCACACACCCCCACTATAGAATGGCTTTATGAGCCATTGATTTCCATTGGTTTAATTATGTATATAGAATTTTCCTATCTTTCATCCCCTGAGTTGCTATACCAGGGACACAATTTGTAGTTGAGTTTTGGCACTTTCAACCTTCTGGCATATTTGTTTGACTTTGGCAGAGGCCATCCAGTAGCAGATTTTATGGTCTGCCTTCCTCTAAACTGCACTATGATCAGTATTCTCTAAATTGCACTATAATCAGTATTAGTATATTCAGTTTCTCAGCTAGCTTGGAAATATTATATGATAGTTGCAGAATTTCTTTGATGAAAATATTTAACACCCACAGTCATTTATTGCATTTCCATTTTGGTGCATGTGTTTCACTACTGGTTTTTCTCTGTACCTTATAGCATTTTTTTCCCATGACATCTAGCTGTTTTGTATATGGACCTAGGATTTTATTGGCCAGCATTTGAAACTTTAATTATTCTAATTTTTTTTTTTTCCAGTTACAAAGCAGGGAAGTAGTTTTGTTATAGTTCCCTCTTACCTTGTAAATTGGCTGTTAAATAACTAATTTTTTTTTTTATTTAGAATTCACATTAGTGATTCAGGAAAATATTTGCAGTAAGCTTTAGACAACATATCAAAAAGCCTTTCCACTTAATTGAAAAGTAATTTCTTTTTTCTTTCGTGATGGAGTCTTGTTCTGTATTTTTAGTGGAGATGAATTAGCTCAATTAGTTATTTTTTTACCTACCACATTTTGGCTTTATTGTTAACTGTTTACAGTATTGATATATTCAGTTTTAATTATGTGAACTCATTTGAATGTCTTTAATTTTTCATTTCATACTAGAAATCAACTAGCAGCTAAGAAATTTCTGATCAAGGCATGAAACAGCATTAAACAGTGAAGTTGTTTGTTCAAATTATAATCATGATTATTTTTACATATTCTTTTCTAAACAACGAGATAAAAATTCAATGCATTTTAAGATGGCATAAATATATTAAAACAGGGTCTGTGGTTTCTAAGTTTTGCTAACCATCCTTAGCAGTTATTGTCAGTATTTCTAAGACAAGCATGACTATAAGTGGGGTTAGAGCCCCACATCAAGGAGTTGAACTGTGCCCATGTGGCTAATGGTATTCTAGGATCAAATATAAAGGGATAAGAAAGGTTTATCCTACTACTTTTAATTTTCGTGCTTAGTTCTTTATATTTGGGCAGATCAGCCCAAGAGCTTGCTGTAATTATCTCAGTTAAATTCAAAATAAATTTTTACACTTTTTGGCAGTCCCAACATCTAGAAATAGGGAAAAGGGAATAATTTTTTTTAAGGAAGTCTAAGACATTTAGTTTATTCCCCAATGGAAACACAACTGGTTTTTGTGTTTTCTTTTAAAAGAAAAATTGTGTTTCCATCCTCAAAAACTTTACTAAGCCATGCTGTCTTATTATCAAGCCCAAATTTAAAATTGCCTTTTTATCTCATTGTGTCTAAATCTAGCTTTAAAAGGAAGATATCTTCAAAATGCGTACTTGCCAAGGGTAAAAAAGGTTCATGCTAACTGTATAGTTTTATATTGTGCATTTATAGGTATATCGAGAAGTGCTTATTAAAGCTCTTCTCTTTGATAGTGTCAGTTGATTTTCACTAATGTTTGTTTTATAACTACATATTGCAGAAATACTAAGAATATTCACATGTTTTAAGGGCTTTTTGATTTAATTATTTTTATTTTTTAAGAAAGAGAAGATTCTGGTGAAGTTTTTTCTAAAATAGTCTTATCAGTAGCTTGAATGCATAATAGATTTTTAAATGTTTGGTTATTTGAGTTTAAAGTCCTAGATTTAAAAACAAAAAAAACTTCACCCTGGAGAAAGGCTTTATGGAAAAAAAAAAAAACTAAAGTCTTTTGTGAAAATAAGGACATTTTGCAATGTTTGCTTATAACTTGTGTGTACATGTACATATGTGTGTGAGATAGAATCGAAAACCATTTGTGAATATATATTTATGTTTTTAACATCTGTATACTGGACTGTTAAGCAGTTGGCAATGGCTGGGTCATTCAAAAATCAAGAAGTCTGCAGTTTACTATCTTATGGGGACCCTCTTTGTTTTCCCACACCTTACCAAAATCTTCTTTGTTTTCTAACTGACATTGTACATATTATTCTGGACTTACTAATAGGACTATGTAAACGTCACCTTTTTATGAGATGTGTCAGGTATCCCAAGGCCACCCCTCTCCCCGATTCAGTGATTCACTTGGAGGACTCACAGAACTCAGCATAGCCTTACTTGTGGCTATGATTTATTACAGTGAAGGGATACAAAGCAAAATCACAGAGGGAAGAGGCACATATGGGGTAAAGTCCAGAGGAAACCAGACTTTCCAAACTCCCAGATTTTCCCAGTGGAGTCACACAAGGTACACATACTTCTAGCAGCAGATTTTGAGAGTACATATGAAATGTCCACTGGCAAAGTTCATTAGATACCCTATATCCAAGGTTTTTGTTGGGAGTTGGTCATGTAGGTACCCTCTGTTTAGAATGTCCTAAATCCCAAACTCCCAGAAGGAAAGCAGAAGTTCAGCCTAAGCTGTATTGTTTGCACACACAGTTTAGGCACAGTGACCACTTTTATCAGTTAAGTTGGTGGAAACATTCCCAAAAATCTAAGTTAATAGATGCCAGCCGGTGGCCAACCTTGCAAGCAGGATGTTTTAAATATAACAGTATCAGGCCTGCTATGTTAACTCTTTTCTAGGGGGAAAAAAAAAAGATAATTTTAACTTTTATTTAGCAGTATTTATTTATTTAAGTCTGTCATTCCAGTAATTAACATAAATCATTTATGAAAGGTGAAACTTTCTTACCTTGAGAGATGTTTAATGCCCTGTCCCGTTTGTTGGTAGTGGGTATCTACCCACCATATCTAGTGGGTATAAGCCAGTGTGTCCTCCAGCAATAAAATCATTTTTTCTATCCAAATACTACTGTCTGGATATTTTGATAATAACACTGTAAGAGTTTAGAAGCCTTATTTTTTCATAGTTTACTCACCAATTTTTATTGCTTTCATGAGACTTTAATAGCTTTCTGAGAATAACGTGATAGTAAAGTTATTGATGTTTCAACCTGCAAGTGAGTTACAATTTGTAAATAAAATATTTGTAGTCCATATGTATAACTTTAGTACTACTTGAACTGTAATATTAGTATTTTAATGTCATTTATTAACATTATATTTTGGAGACTGGAAAATGATTGAAACTACATTGGGAACCCAGATTCCTAGAGCTGGAAGAGTAAGCCTGAGCCCTTAATAAGCCATCAACTCCACCCTAGTCCTTGACTGGGTATGGAACTAAACCAGCTAAGACAGGTGATGCAAAATAAAACTCCGGAAGAGGCGCTCCACACAGTTTTTAGGATCCTAAGTTTAGAGTATAATTATACTAACTATCTAAAAGCTGTCTTTTTTACCAAGATCACCTATTTTATTGGTCTTTACACAGTAAGCTGTTTAGAGAACTGTTTTAAAATATTCGATTAAAACAAATGCTAAATCATCCTTTAGCTGTTTTCTTTGCCAGATCGAGCCATCCTACTTTATTCAACCTTTCTCAGTGAAGTTACAGGATAATAATATGGCGTTTCGAAAAAAAACAGAAGAAATGCCAGCGTAGTCTTAAATAGATATTCTTACCCTGGGGGTCTGTGGATTTGGACGGAAAGAAAAAATTATACTTTATTTTCCCTAACCTGTCTCAGAAATTGAGTATTTTCCTCCATTACTATATCACAAATTAATTTTCGGCTATTTGGTTATTTCAAAGTAATTCTTTTCTTCGTAACCCTGTGTATTTTATGAATTTAGAAACATTTTGAGAAGGGGTCAGTA
The DNA here is from genome assembly GCF_037993035.2 of Macaca fascicularis. Lineage (NCBI taxonomy): Eukaryota > Metazoa > Chordata > Mammalia > Primates > Cercopithecidae > Macaca > Macaca fascicularis. Next base: position 87,796,563 of record NC_088378.1, read on the forward strand.
GGCTTCACCAAGGGCCCATGGCAAAAAAGAAAAGTTACACTCTGTAATGTAACTTTTTCAATGAGAATTCTCAGAATGTGCTTTTTTGCTTTCTTTCTGTGTTAGAGATAACAGTGACTGGTTATATACTTCATTTAATGTACTATTGTACCTTTAGGTTTATGTACAAGTCAATAAAGAAGCAGCAGATGATAAAAGTGTAGCAAAATCGGCACAGGAGTTCTTCCAACGATTGGAACTGGGCGATGTGCAAGCACTTTCACTGTGGCAAAAATTTCGGGACTTAAGCATTGAAGAGTACGTTCGTGTTTACAAGGTACTGGTTGACCCTCCCTTCTGCTTTCCCATGATGCGGTGCAGCTCTTGGCTATAACCTGCATAGTAAAGTTGCTTGTGTTTTAATAATAGATCTGTAGATGAATTTAAAATTAGAACTCAAATTTTGTTTTTTGGGCTGAAAGAACTGCAAAATAATCCTAAACCAGTATCAGGTGATACTCTCATACTTCATTTTTATCTGGCTTTTCTGTTCTAGCATTCCTTCACTTTTTCGTATTTATTTTTTGTTCTTTCATTTCCTTAAACCGGTATATGATAGTTAATAAATTCATTTAATAAACATTTGGTGGGTAGGGGATAATACAGCAGCAAACAGAAGAGGAAAACCCTTGTTCTCGTGGACCTTACATTCTAGCCTAGAGACAGAGCACAAACTAAACAAATTAAAGATAAAACAAGAAACAACTATTTTTTTATTAGATGGTGTTAGATGCTAGCTGGGGAGATCAGGTATGGAGTCTTTAGGTGGAATGAGGAGAATTTTGTAAAGAAGCCCATGTGACTGGAGTAAGTAAGCAAGATGAATGACAGGAGAAGGTTGAAGAGCTAGTAGCATATGGGGCATAATTCTAGGATTTCTCTAGGGCTGTCCATTGCTTTTTGTGGTGATGGGAATCTTCTGTATCTGGCCGTCTCCTTCAGTAGCCACCAACCACATGTGGCCTGAAGTGTGAATAGTGTGACAGAACTAAATTCTCAATTTTGCTTAATTCCAGTTTAACAGTTTGTCACTTGGGCCTAGTGATTACTGTATTGCATAGCACAGTACCACTGTGAGGACTTGACTGGTATAGTGGAAACTATTAGGAGGTTTGAGGAGAGGAGTGATTTTTTTTTTTTAAACAAAAATAAAGAGACAGGTCCTCGCCATCTTGCCCAGGCTGGTCTTGAACTCCCGGGTGCAAGTGATCCTCCTGCCTCAGCCTCCTAAAGTGCTGGGATTATGGGCATGAGCCACCACACTCAGCCCTTGATTTAATTTTTATTGTGTTCATGTGTATGACAGGTGGTAGAGCATCCTTAATTTTGCCTTAGGGTAAGAATAGGAGATTCAATTAACATTTCTTTGTCTTTTTGTTTCTGAACTCTTTTAGCGTCTGGGAGTATATTTTGATGAATATTCAGGAGAATCATTTTATCGTGAAAAATCTCAAGAAGTCTTAAAGTTGCTGGAGAGTAAAGGACTCCTACTGAAAACAATGTATGATCAGGTTCCTGTTCTTTAGTAAAATTATTTGTTCTTTGAAATTGTTATTGATGTATCCTTTGAGTAAGGACAACAGAATGCAGTGTGCAGCTTTCTTGGGATTTTTTATAGTGCTTTTTCCTGTTCAGAGTACTTTCCCACATTCTGTATTTTGCTGCCATAGCAAAAGCTGTTAAGGTTTGGAGAAACGATGTTACTTGTTTTTTTATAAAGATGGGAACTGAAGCACAGAAAATACAAGTGACCTTCCTAAGGTCATATAACCTAATAATGGTATAACTGAAAAAAGGAAATAAATCTTACTATCTTCTGACTCAGTTTTACTTTTAAAAGAAATCCCTGCCTTTTCAAAAAATATTTAAGGCAGCATGTGAAAATAAGTATACTATAACAGGCTTATAAATGAGGAAAATGATGAAAACAGGAAGTAGAGGCAGGAAAAGTAATATGAAGTCAGAGATGATGTTAGCATATCCCTCCTGGAATTCTATTTCCTTGCTTATGGTAGGTTTTTTTCTTTAAAAAAAAGTTGTGATTGATGAATGACACATTGTATATATTTATGGTGCAGAACATGATTTGATATTTATATGCATACTGTGAAATGTTTAAATCAAGCTAATTAACATATCCATCACCTTTACATACTTACCTATGATGAGAACATTTAAAATCTCTGTTAGCAGTTTTCCAATGTACTATGCATTATTGTTAATTATACTCACAATGCTGTACAATAGATCTCCCGAACTTACTCCTGTTTAACTTTGTAGCCTTTAACCAACATCTCCCCATTCCCTGCCCTTGGTAACCTCCATTCTACTTCTCTGCTTCTATGATTGGAATTTTTTAGATTCCACTTATGAAACTATACAGTATTTGTTTTCTGTGCATCGTTTATTTCACTGAGCATAATGTCCTTTCAGTTTATCCATGTTATCACAAATGACAGGATTTCCTTTTTTTTAAGGCTGCATATTACCTGTTGTATATTTTAAAGTTCACTCATCTGTTAAGGTTAATTCACATCTTGGCTATTGTGAATAATGTTACAATAACTATGGTAGGGCAGATTTCACTTGGACATACTGATTTCATTTTCTTTGGATGTATACCCAGATGTGAGTTTGCTGGATCATATATATGGAGGTTCTGTTTTCAGTTTTTTGAGGAACCTCCACGTTGTTTTCCATAATGGCTATACTAACATTCCCACCACTAGTATACAAGGGTTCCCTTTTATCCACATCATTACCAACGTTCATCTTTTTTTTTTTTTTTTTTTTTTTGATAAAAACCATCTTAACAAATGTGAAGAAATATCTTATTGTGGATTGTGGTTTTAATTTTGCGTTTCCCTGATGATTAGTGATGTTCAGCACCTTTTCATATACTTGTTAGCCTTTTGTTTGCCTTCTTTTGAGAAATGTCTATACGAGTCTTTGGCCCACGTTTTTGTTTTTCTTTTTTTAAGTTCCCGGGCATGTGTACAGGATGTGCAGATTTGTTGCATAGGTAAATGTGTGTCATGGTGATTTGCTATTTGCTGCACCTATCAGCCCATCACCTATTAAGCCCAGCATCCATTAGCTATTTTTCCTGATGCTTTCCCACCCCCCATCCCACAACAGGCCCCAGTGTGTGTTCTTTCCTTCCTTATGTCTCTGTGTTCACGTTGTTCAGCTCCCACTTATAAGTGAGAACATACCGTATTTGGTTTTCTGTTCCTGCATTAGTTTGCTGAGGATAATGGCTTCTTTGGCACACTTTTTAATTGGGTTTTTTTTGGTGGTGGTGTTGGTTTGGTTTAGTTTTTTGTTTTTGTTTTTCCATTGAGTTGAGTTCCTTATATATTTTCATATTAACCTCTTATCAGATACATGTTTTCCACATATTTTCTTTCGTGCTCTAGGTTGTCTCTTCACTTTGTTGATTGTTTTCTTTGCTGTGCAGAAGCTTTTTTAGTTTTATGCAATCCCATCTGTGTATTTTTGCTTTTGTTGCCTATGTTTGAGGACTACCTCCAAGAAATCTTGGTGCCAAGACTTCAGTATTTTCCTCTAATAGTTCTACAGCTCAGGTCTTAGATTTGTCTTTAATCCACTTTGAGTTGAGTTTTGTACATGGTGAGAGATAAGGATCTAGTTTCATTCTTCTGCATATGGATATCCAGTTTTCCCAGTGTCATTTATTGAAGAGACTGTCCTTTTCTTTTTATTTTTTTGAGACGGGGTCTCGCACTGTTGCCAAACTGGAGTGCAGTGGCATGATCTTGGCTCAGTGCAACCTCTGCCTCCCGGGTTTAAGCGATTCTCCTGCCTCAGTCTCCCAAGTAGCTGGGATTACAAGCACATGCCACCACACCCAGCTAATTTTTGTATTCCCCCAAAGTGCTAGGATTACAGGCGTGAGCCGCCACACCTGGCCAAGACTGTCCCTTTCTTACTGTGTTATTTTGGCACCTTTGTCAAAAATCAGTTGACCTGGCTGGGCACGGTGGGTCACGCCTGTAATCCCAGCAATTTGGGAGGCCGAGATGGGCAGATCACCTGAGGTCGGGAGTTCGATACCAGCCTGACCAACATGAAGAAACCCCATCTCTACTAAAAATACAAAAATTAGCTGGGTGTGGTGGCACATGCCTATAATCCCAGCTACTTGGGAGGCTCAGGCAGGAGAATCATTTGAACCCAGGAGGCAGAGGTTGTGGTGAGCCGAGATCAAGCCATTGTACTCCAGCCTGGGCAATAAGAGCGAAATTCCATCTCAAAAAAAGAAAAAAAAAAATCAGTTGACCATAAATGTGTGAATTTGTATCTAGGCTCTCTATTCTATTCCATTGGTCTCTATGTTTTTGTCTGATATGATGCTGTTTTGATTACTATAGTTTGTAGTAGATGTTGAGATTAGGTAGTGCAATGCCTCCAGCTTTGTTGTTGTTGTTGTTGGAGACAGGGTCTGGCTTTGTCATCCTGGCTGTGGTACATTGGTGCTTTCTTGGCTCACTACAACCTCCACCTCCAGGTTCAAGCTATTCTCCTGCCTTAGCCTCCCAAATAGTTGGGATTACAGGCATGTGCCACCACACTCAGCTGATTGATTTTTGTATTTGTTAGTAGAGATGGAGTTTCACCATGTTGCCCAGGCTGGTCTTGAACTCTTGGCTTCAAGTGATCCACCTGCCTTGGCCCTCCAAAGTGCTGGGATTATAGACATGAGCCACCACAGCTGGCCCAGCTTTATTCTTTTTGCTCAATATTGCTTTGGGTATTTGGGGGTTTTTTGTGGTTCCATATAAATTTTATGATTGATTTTTCTATTTCTGTGAAAAATGCCATTGGAATTTTGGTAGGGATTGCATTGAATCTGTAGATTGCTTTTGGTGGTATGGACATTTTTAAAATATTGATTTTTCCAATCCAGTAATACAGGATATCTTTCCATTTATCTGTGTTTTGATTTCTTTCATCAGTGTTACATAGTTTTCAGTGTACAGATATTTTACCTCCTTGGTTAAATTTATTCCTATTTTGGTTTTGTTGACGTTATTATAAATGGAATTTTTTTTTTTTAATTTCTTTTTCAGATAGTTTGTTGTTGTGTATAGAAATGCTACTGATTTTTGGCCGGGCGCGGTGGCTCACGCCTGTAATCCCAGCACTTTGGGAAGCCGAGGTATGTGGATCACATGAGGTCGGGAGTTCGAGACCAGCCCGGCCAACATAGTGAAAACCCATCTCTACTAAAAACACAAAAATTAGCGGCTCGTAGTGGCACATGCCTAATTCTAGCTACTTGGGAGGCTGAGGCAGGAGAATTGCTTGAACCTAGGAGGCGGAGGTTGCAATGAGCTGAGATCGTGCCACTGCACCACTCCAGTCTCGGCAACAAAGAGAGACTCCATCTCAAAAAAAAAAAAAAAAAAAGGCTACTGATTTTTGTATGTTGATTTTCTATACTGCAACTTTACAAAATTCATTTATTCTAACAGTTTTTTGGCGGAATCTTCAGGGTTTTCTACTTATAAGATCATATTCAGAGTTTTCTATTTATAAGATCATATTGAAAAAAAAATCATATTACCTGCAGAGACAATTTAACTTCTTTTCCAATTTGGATACGTTTTATTTTTGTTTCTTGCCTAATTGTTTTCTAATTTAGCTTTTAGCTCCCTGTCAGCTAAACAGAGAAATACCAGTGAAAGAAGCCCAGACGTCTATAATGTAGAGACAAACCAATTGCTTAAGAGACATGTCACTTTTCATAGTACCAAAGCAAACTTTCTCCTGTCATATTTATAAGGAAGATGTGAAACGTAGTTAATAGCATCCTCAGTAATGTCCCTAAGGAAAATTTTTAGATTATCATATGCAGATGCCAAAGTTTGGTCATACAGGAAAGACAAAAATCTGTAGTTTTAATACTTGGGTACTTTGTGGCATGTTAAAAATTAGCCCAATATTGAATGTTGTTATACCGTGAATTAGAAGGAAAATGTGTGACATTTCATAGTTACGATGCAGCTGCATCTCATTTTTCAACTGGGTATATTAAAGATTTTATTTCTGAGTACCTTATCCGGAACTACAGATTTAAAAGCTAAGATAACCAAATATTAATTACATCATACCCATTCGTAAGAGATTCTTGGTCATATTCTTGTTTTTTACCATTATTGGTTAAAGCTTGAATTGGCATTGCTTATTGCAACTTGGGTAATAAAAATAGCTTCTGGTTTGCTGAAGATAATGTTTTAGATATTACAGTTTTAAAGGTCTGAATTTATTATGTTGCTTCAAAGTTACCTTTTTGCATTTCTAGAAAAGGAACGGCTGTTGTAGATCTCTCTGGGAATGGCGACTCCTCCTCAATTTGTACTGTAATGCGAAGTGATGGTACTTCTCTCTATGCAACCAGGTTTGTAGCCTCTGTGAAGGTAAACATTTGGTTCTAAATCTGTTGCTTTCAGATGAAAAACTATTTACAATTAATTATGCATTATCGAACTCCACAGCTGACGACGTTATTCTATAAGCTGTAAAACTGAAGTACTTCATAATCAACTAAAAGTATTTTACAATGGCATGTTGGCAGGAAATGTATACTAAAAGATGACCACATTAGCTCAGGGGTTTCCTCATGCTGTAAAGAACATCTTACATGCACATAAATACCAGACCTCATTGGGATTTGGTAAAGCAGGCTGAGGGAGAAGGCAGCCATGTCACATTTTTTTTCCATCCGTCTCCGTGACTGACCTTTGTGGAAGGGCCAATCTCTGTTCATCAGTAAGAAGTGGGTTTATCAAGCACTCTTATTTCTGGGACAAAGCTAATAGGAAAGAGAAGCACTGGTGGCAAAAGTGTCTCCCAGGCCAGAATTTTATATTAGGTCACAAATCACTTTTGTAACATAAAGTCATGATATTTTGTTGTTGTTATATTAACTACCGTAATTTGTTCCAAACAAATTATGTACCTTAACACCTGTACTTTAAGCAACCAATCAAGTCTCTTAATTTTCACTTAGGAAATTCATCTCTTACCTTCTATTACTTTTCGACATTTCCCTTTACCAATTCTGTGCAATTGGGATTAGGAAATGAGAAGAGCTTGTATATCTAAGAGGTACATTGTTTTTCTAGATAAGCAAATATGTATATTAGACAAGTTTTTTGTATCAACTAATTATTGCTAGACAGATTAAATAAATAAACCCTTGCACAGTAGTTGTAAGAAGTATCCATTGAGAACAGAGGCTCTGTAAGTATTCGGGTCTGGTTAGTGTCTTTTGGGCTATCATTAGGTCTCAATTTTTCCAACACCTATATTTTTCTTTGGAAAAAGAAACATCCCATCAGAAAAGGGGCCCTATGACATGAGATCTCTATAACTATCCTGATTTGGTGTTTTTTCAGGCTGTCATTAGATGTAGACTTTTCTGTGTATTTACCTTAACACCTGTACTTTCTTTTTTCTTTGAAAATAATTGTCTTTTTGCCACTTATTGAAATGTTAGATTTTTCGCTTTGCTTTATTGTCAGTTGCTTCTGCCTTCTAGTGGGTTTCTTATAGAATACCTTTGTGTGGGGGTTGTAAATCAAAGTTGTTATAGCAGACAAAAGTGCAGGAGAATACTGAAAAGCACAGAGTGTGAGGCTGGAGACCTGGGACTGTCGTTTAATTCTCTGGGCCATGATTCTCTACTTTGTGAAAGGAGAGATCTGGATTAAATGACCTGGCACTTCTTTTGGCTTTGAAATTCAGTTTCTACAAATTCAACCTAGAAATTGTTCTTATTCTTTTGTGTTTTTTCATTGGATCAAAAAGTTTCCCTTTGTTTTGTCCTTGTCTCAAACCAAAAAAAGGTAACACAAGTGTCTATTTGTGACATCATTTTTGTGATAATCTGCTATACAAGTTTCTCGACATTTTAAAAATTATAATCCCTCCAAGCAACCTTTTCAGCTATATTTTTCCTAATTGCCAATTCTCATGAAATTTTATCCCACACATTTTCTGTATCTCTGTATATATTGTATGCATATCTGTGGTTTATGCATGAAGAATAAGATTTTTTGTTGGCCAACTGTAGTGGCTCACGCCTGTAATCTTAGAACTTTGGGAAGCCAAAGCAGGAGGATCACTTGAGGCCAGAAGTTTGAAACCAGCCTAGGCAATATAATGAGACCCATCTCTACAAAAAATATGCAGTGGCTCTTGCCTGTATTCTCAGCACTTTGGGAGGACGAGGAGGGTGGATCATCTGAGGTCAGGAGTTCAAAACCAGCCTGGCCAACATGATGAGACCCTGTCTCTACTAAAAACACAAAAATTAGCCAGTTTTTGCCTCCATTGAGAATGCATGCTCTTTGCAATGTCAGGATCATGAGATAGGTACTAATGACATTTTAATGATCCCTAACATTTCAAAAGATCGAGGAATGTTTTCAGTCTTTCCAGTATCATATGCTGTTAATCAAAAATAGCTCTAATTTTAAACTTTAATATTTCATAATCCTCGACTTGAAATTTTGGTTTATTTTTCATTATTTCATATGCCAACTAGATACTTGTATCTAATCAGAGATAAAAGAGAAATTCTGTCAAAGGACTTTATGGCCTTTTTTTTTTTTTTTTTTTTGGAGACAGAGTCTTGCTCTGTCGCTCAGGTTGGAGTGCAGTGGCACTATCTCGGCTCACGGTAGACTCCACCTCCCACCTCCTAGGTTCAAGCGATTCTCCTGCCTCAGCCTCCTGAATAGCTGGGATTACAGGTGTGCGCCACCCCGCCCAGCTAATTTTTGTATTTTTAGTAGAGACAGGGTTTTACCTGTTGGTCAGGCTGGTCTCGAACTCCTGACCTCAAGTGATCCTCCCACCTTGGCCTCCCAAAGTGCTGGGATTACAGGCATGAGCCACCGCACCCGGCCGACTTTATGGTCTTTTAAATGCATTAGAAGGTATTCCCCTGACTGACCCAAGACTTTGAAAGTCCTTAGTAATACTAATAGGAGAGTATCTAGACAATACCTGTTTACTACATCATCTATATTTTAAATATGTTCATTAAGAGAATATATTTCAGAGAAGTAATGGGTGATTCTTTTTAGTAGAGACTTAATCATAAAACATTTACCTACAAGACGCTTCACCCAGAGCTATTTTAGTTGTTATTACTACATATTGTAGAACTTTTGCATATTAATTTTATTTATTTATATTTATTTTAGGTTTTACTTTTGCCAGTGTTTTTATTGTTGTTTTCCCCAAACCTATTTTTATCATTTTATATCAAAATGTGGTATTTGAATTGTCTTAAGTGTGGTTGGAATTCCTCAGGCTGTGGGATAATTTAAGTTCTTAATTAGAAAATGCTCATTGCTATTAAATAGGTAAAATCAATTATTACCCAGATCTGCTTAGTAACTCTTGGTTTATGGCCACTTTTTCAGAGATCTTGCAGCTGCTATAGATAGAATGGACAAGTATAATTTTGATACAATGATATATGTGGTAAGTAATCAGAACAAAAAGTTACGATCTCTAACTCATGAAAATTACAGAGGTAGAAATTGGATGCCGTGTTGAAAACCTATGGAAAACTAATTATGTAAAACTACAGAGAGAAGTCAACATTAAGTATGTTTAAAGTGTGCAACTTCTATTTAAAAGTTTAAACACTTAAAAATGAAAAAGTTTACATTGCTTCATAGTAAGAAAAAATTACCTGAATCAGTAAAATAGTTATGTGAAATTAATATATAGAGATCACCATAATGCAAAGTTTTTTTGTTTTTTAGTTTTCAATTCTGAATTGGGGTCAACAGTTGTTTTTAAATAACTTTATTTTGAAGTAATTTAATACTCACAAGAAGTTTCAAAATAGTACAGTGTTTTCCCCCCAAAGATAGTATATAACCATAGTACTTTTATCAATATCAGGAAATTAACATTGATAGAGACCTTACTGAAATTTCGCCAGCTTTTACATGTACTCTCCTGTAGATGTTTGTGTGGGTATGGTTTTATGAGACTTTATCACATGTATAGATTCATGTAACCATCACCACATTCAGAATATAGAACTGTTCCATCACAAAACAAACTCCCTCGTGGTCAACCACTTAATAATCACACCTTCACCCAATCCTAACCCCTGGCAGCCAGTGCTCTGTTCTTCAGCACAATTTTGTCACTTTAAGAATGTTGTATAAATGGAATTATACAATATGTAACTTTTGAGACTGGCTTTTTTCACTCAATATAATGAATGCCCTGGAGAACTATCCAGGCTGTCCTGTGTGTCAGTAGTTCGTTCCTTTTATTGCTGAGTGGTATTCTAGTATCTTCCCCCTTTCGTTACTTACCATGTGAAACCTTCCTTTTCACTTAGAAGAAAAGTTGCCATCAAATATTTATTTAGAGCTGAACTTTGGTCTCAGAGACTAGGGTCATAATAGCCAAGAGGGCAGAAATTTAAATGGAATACTCAGAAGGTTGAAGTTCACATTTCCTACTGACTCGGTGGAGTGCTACGGCTCTTATTCCCCTCCCTTGTAGAGCACTTCACTTAGACACTCTTCTTGTGGCATCCTCTTTGTGTTTACTTAAAATGTATCGATTGACAATGACTTTAGTGTGTCAAACCTCAAATATCTTAATTTGATTCAAGTCCAACCTATTTTTGTACATTAATTTGTCACTGTTCTTTTATTTTACATATGTTTTCTTCCCAAGACAGATAAAGGACAAAAAAAGCATTTTCAGCAAGTATTCCAAATGCTGAAGATCATGGGATATGACTGGGCAGAAAGGTAATGTCTGCATGGTTCTTAATTGTCTGTGCAGGGTCAGCTGAGCCTGAAAATGTACCTAGTGGTTAAAAGTTTTTCATTCAAATTTCAATTCTTTGTTTCAAGATATTAGTATGGAAAAGTAGATTTGATTTTTGTATTATGTCTTGGTTATAATAATTTCCACCTTACAAACATTTAATAACTGTATTTTTATTAGTTATCTGCTCTCCGTGGCTTAGTTTTCAAAATTCTTAATCCACATCTCCTTTTTCTCCTAAAGGCAACTAGTAGTTTAATCACATGCTATTGATTATAAAGTGAAGATGTGCTTAATGTCCTGTGTAGCATACAAATCACATCAATTTCATTTTATTAATTTTTAAAAACTCTGAGGGTTAAAGTTCAAACCACTCTCTGAAAGGTATTATATGCTTTCAGCAGCAGCTCTTGTTTAGCTTTCAGTTAACTAGATGCCCACTCTTTTAGGTGCCAGCATGTGCCCTTTGGAGTAGTGCAGGGAATGAAGACTCGAAGAGGAGATGTCACTTTCCTGGAAGATGTTTTAAATGAGATTCAATTAAGGATGCTACAGAACATGGCTTCAATTAAGAGTGAATTCAGTTTTTTCTTATTAAAGTCATAACTTACATGCCACTTTTATGTTATTCTGGACTTTGGGCAGTGTGATTTATTATGTCTGTCCCTCCATTGAAGTGTCACTAACTTTGTCAGAAATAGCTTTCACTAATTAGAGGTGCCAGAATTTTTATACTTGCCACTCAGGAATTGGTCACTTCAATAATCTGAATTGCTATAACCTTGGTCCTCTTTTCATGAACAGCTTGAGCATTGTCATTCTGTTGTCTGGGTGGTCACGTGAAGTTTCTATGTTATAATTTGGATTCAAATCACAAGTCCTTATGACTTTAACCTTCATCCTTGGAAAACTAAGTATCAGATATCCTACAAGTATCTTTTGAATAAATAAATTTTGATTTCTTTCCCTTTAATGTAGACAGGGGAAATGTCATTATCAAAGGTAAAATAGCCTAAATTAGGAAAGTAAATTACTCATTCTAAATCTGTTCTTGATTGTCAGCATGCATTTTTGGCAGATATTACCTTCACTTGGATCCATGATTGGCACAGTGTCACGTAGAATAAAGATAGCTGCCTTTGTCTGTTTCAGCAACTAAAGAACTCAAGAACCCACAGGAGACTGCAGAGAGGGTCGGGCTCGCAGCACTCATTATTCAGGTCTGTTAAGACTCCTATCTGTGAGGCCCTTTTGTCTGGTACTAGAGCAAATCCCAGCAGTGAAGATTTCCTCTGTCGTTTTAGGACTTCAAAGGTTTACTCTTATCTGACTACAAGTTCAGCTGGGATCGTGTTTTCCAGAGTCGCGGGGACACAGGAGTCTTCCTACAGTACACACACGCCCGCCTCCACAGGTGAGAAGAGGCTGCAGGGAAACCTTGTACTGCACTGTGCTTCCCTAGGTTGGGTCCTGTGATTCTAAGACCAGGGGCCCTGTTTTCTCGGCTTTTCCAATATCTTCTATTCAGATCTGACTAGAGTAGGCCTTCTTTTAGGGAAAAAAATTTTTTTTATTGAGCATCTATGTTAGAAATACATTTATGTGTATTATTATCTTAGTCCTCAGAATAATCCTGTCGAAGAATATACTGTTACCTCCATTGTGTATGGATAAAGAAATAGATTTAGGAAAATTAAAGTATCAGATCAAACAGTGTTGGCATCAAAGTCTAGGGCTGTATTAAGGAGACCAAAATTGTGTATTAGAAGGTGATGTTCATCACTTGGAGCTCTGTGCCCTTGTATGACTTTTTAATCTTTTGATGTTTTTAACTTTAAACTTTTGATAACAGTTTGGAAGAGACTTTTGGATGTGGGTACCTGAATGACTTCAACACTGCTTGTTTACAAGAGCCACAGTCTGTTTCAATTCTTCAGCATCTTCTCAGGTACGATGTTTTCTAGGGATCATCAAGTGTGCTTCTGCTTATCAAAATGGCTATTAGCATTTTTGCTGCCCAGTCGAGTCAACAGGCCAGTAGCTGCCTTCTGCCTCTAGACTTTTCCCAAAGGGATGCCTAAAAAGTGATTATTTGCATTTTGAGCGCAGAGGGCATAGATTAAGACAGTGCTCAAGGAGGACAGTCTTTAGGTCTTCAGAATATTATCACTGATGAATAGCACACGTGTCTAGCCGCCTCGGGCTCACAGAAAGCCTTATAAAAGCATAACCTTTTAGTTTGAGAAAGAGCATCTTCTTGCCCTCTGTGATAAGTGAAGGAAAACACCTGCCTTTGTGCAGCTTCCCAGAGACCGTAAGTCCTTCATTTGCCTCTTGGTTTCAGTTAATAGTCTCAAATACATGTATCTGATGCTCCCATGCTAGGCAAGACACCACACATTTTAGCTCTGACGGGCATTGTTGGTGAAGCCAAACATGCCAGAGCTTAATCTCTAGAAGGGATGTGGGTGGTTATGAACAAGGCAGTTTTGATTGCTATATAGTAGTCAGTGGTTCTTTCCTGGGATCAGAAAAATTTACTCACATGTACAATAGCTAATGTGAGGAAAAATAAGCCACCTGGGTTGTCTTAGCACTGAGGGTAGACTTTGGTCATTTATATTTTATATTCCTAAACATGGCTGGAGGCTTTTTACATTCACCAGCCATGATTAAAATTTTTGATGTGGACTAGGTCTAGGGAATAGCAAGATGATTTAGAAATCCCTGCCATCAAAGATTTTGTAAGACAGAAAATGTTCCTTTGCCTACAAATGTACACACAGTTTTTTCATATCCTTCTACTCTTTTTTTTTTTTTTTGAGACAGAGTCTCGCTCTGTGGCCCAGGCTAGAGTACAGTGACTGAATCTCGGCTCACTGAAACCTCTGCTTCCCGGATTCAAGCGATTCTTCTGCCTCAGCCTCCCGGGTAGCTGGGACTACAGGCGCTGGCCAACACGCCTGGCTACTTTTTGTATTTTTAGTCAAGAACGGGGTTCACCATATTGGCCAGGCTGGTCTCAAACTCCTGACCTCGTGATCCACCCACCTTGGTCTCCCAAAGTGCTAGGATTACAGATGTGAGACACTGCGCCTGGCCATACCTTCTACTCTTAATCATGTCAAGTCAATCTTACATTCATGATCTTTTAATGTCTAATGTCTTAGTGTAACATGTACAGTCTTTTCCTGTTCACTGTTCCTGTCATCTTTTAGGTTCGACGAGGTGCTTTATAAGTCATCTCAGGATCTTCAACCCAGGCATATTGTCAGTTACCTTCTAACTTTAAGGTACTTTATAATCTTCCTGTTTTCAGATGTTTAATGGCATTTGAGACCTTTCTTTCATCTAAAGGTTTCCTATAAACAAATTCCTTGGTCTAAAATTTGATGTGCTTTTAGTTACATGAATTATTGCTTCAGAATCTATACAAATTAGCAGTTAATGTTCCTTCATTCAGTGATACAAGGTACTGTCACCAAGACTGGAGAATGGGAACTGACAACTCCACAGTTACAGCACAGTGCATGTGTGTTATGTTAGAGTGAACATAAGAGACGGTGTTAGGGCAACCAGCCCAGCCTTGAGAGATCAGAGAGGGCTTCTCAGAGGAAAGGAGGTACTAATCAGGAGAAGGAGTGTGGCTGGGAAGAAGAAAAAAGCCCAGAGTTGAGCAAGAGCATAATAATACATTTTAAAGGATTCATAAGCATTGTCCTGGGAGGCTGATAAATGAAGCGTGTATAAACCTGTTTGCCATGTACTGAGGCATTTAAACTTATTTTCAGGACAGTGGGGTCCATACAGGAATTTTAAGCAGAGGCACAGAAAAATAAGCTAGAAAACTTAATTTTTCTAATATTTAATGACAATTTCATGGTGTCTATTTTAGAAACTTGAAATCGAAATTATTGAGTCCACCCTTGTATAGCAGCAGCTGTATCTTCCATAAAGCTATTTAATAAAAGAAATTTTGCTTTTACTCAATATTTATTGAAATCAGACACTTATCAGGACTGTTTTCTTGATTATACTTTTTACCTTATCTTCTCTAGATTTATGTAAGGATTTTTTTCTTCCTTTAAATGACACTTAAGACATACAGAGGTGAAGAAGTCTTTTTTTTTGTTTTTTTCTTTGAGATGGCATCTCACTCTGTTATCCAGGCTGGAGTGCGATCTTGGCTCACTGCAACCTCCACCTCCTGGATTCAAGCAATTCTGCCTTAGCCTCCCTAGTAGCTGGGATTATAGGCGTGCACCCTCATGCCCAGCTAATGTACAAAATCTTATGAAATGTCATTTTATCATTAAAACTGGTGTCTTAAGTATCATTTCTTTGACACATTGTTATACTTGATGCCATACCTAAATTTAAAAAGACACTTTAAAGAAGAGTGGCCAGTGTGTGTGGAGAGTGGATAACTAGTTTCTACCCACCTCACTGTACAGAGGAAAAGGCCATGCTATGTTATACATTTGATTGTAGGTTGCCTAAATGAGGAAAAATGATTAGAAAAGAATCCTTTATATTTGCAAAATTAACAATGAAATCATAATCTTAAGAATTGCCCACCTCTTAGTAGTAGAATAGGACCGAGATCTAAAGCTTGAGTTTTGAATTCCAGTTTCAACTTTACAGTTTTGAATACATCCTTTAATGGTTCTTTGCTTTATTTATTAAGTTGAAGGAGTAAGATTAGGTATCAAGCTCATATCTTACAACAGGAAATTACTGCTGGTACCGTCGTGATTTCTCTCTTCCTGTTTCAGTCATCTTGCAGCTGTGGCACACAGAACACTACAAATAAAAGATAGTCCTCCTGAAGTGGCTGGGGTATGTTATGTTGAATGTTTTCTGTATAATCCCTAGCTCCTCAGACTAATATTACTAAGTCAGTCTTGTAAATTTTTCTAAAATAGCATTCTGTTGTTCAACTGTAGCAGTGTACTTCCTCAGCTAATAATTAGGCTGTAACAATCAATGTTTATATACTTCCCAACATACTAGACTATGAAGCACATTTTCCTACATGAAATATTATAGTGATAAGTTCCCTTATCTGAAGGCATACTGTATAATACTATCACTCCCACTCCATGACACTTTATGTCCAGGTCTTACTATAAGGGATGCTAGGAATTTATCTTCTCTTGCCTGTAGTAACTCTAGGGCACTTTGACATATTGTTCCTGCTTTAAATTAGAAAGAATTACCTTTAAAACCATTCTCATGTATTGAATACATTCCTGTTATTGAATATTTTAAATCATTCTTTATTTTGTAGGCCAGACTTCATCTTTTCAAAGCTGTCCGTTCTGTCCTAGCCAATGGAATGAAACTTCTTGGAATAACACCTGTATGTAGGATGTAATTTCCATTAAAATGGCTTTTAAAATGTCATATGAACTCTAGTTATCTATTCTGAGATGCCTTACTGTTCAGAATAATTTTTTTTTTTTTGAGATGGAGTTTCTCTCGTTGCCCAGGCTAGAGTGCGATGGTGTGATCTTGGCTCACTGTAACCTCCATCTCCCGGGTTCAAGCGATTCTCCTGCCTCAGTCTCCTGAGTAGCTGGGATTACAGGCATATGCCATCACGCCTGGCTAATTTTTTGTATTTTTAGTAGAGACAGGGTTTCTCTATGTTGGTCAGGCTGTTCTCGAACTCCCGACCTCAGATGATCCGCCCGCCTTGGCCTCCCAAAGTGCTGGCATTACAGGCATGAGCCACCATCACCAGCCAAAGTTAAACTATTATTCTGTGTCAGAATCTGTATTAAGTGTGACTTGTCAAGTTATTCAGTCTTTATCCTTAAATAAATAAGTCATCTGAATTATCTTATGGTCAGTAGGTATTTAAATAGACATTGAGTTTTTTTAAACCCAAAGCTTTGTGGTCTAATGGGGCTAAAGGATTTGAGTTTAAACTTTGGCTTGAAATTTCTTACCATGTCATATTCTTCCAGAAACTATTCTTACATATGATTCTATAGTAGATTATACATGATTCAGAAACTATTCTGAAATGATTTAATGTTTTCATGAAATAAAAGAATTGGTGGGGGGGAAGTATCAATTTTCTTGTAATTGTGGCTAGTTTGGAATAAACATAGGGAGATCAAAAATAAGCATCTTTCTGTCAGTATAACTGACAGCTACTCCTAGAGACAATAGACCTCATGCTTCCCTTTGAGTTAACATATACAGGTAACTTTTACTGTGTGAATTCAGGAACTAAATACATTTTAATAGCAAGGAATTACTTGTAAAGACATTGAATTAGGATCTTTTTGTAAAATGTAGTCCATTAATTCAACCATAATTTGAAATGGAGTTTCTTATAGTTTCCTTCATATATCTTCATATTGGTGACATACATTTTGTGTGGCTTCATTAGATAACATGAGCATGGCTTAGGCAACAAGAGTAGGATGTGGTGTGTTTGATCAGTATGGCCATCCTCATCAGCCAGCATTTCCATTCAGGTCTGCTATAACTTATTCTAAATGTTGCTAATAGTCTTTTGAATACCAGTGATAGTCTATTTTTATGAATAAAGAAGCAAATTAGCACAAACTGAAGCTTCTCTAGAGTGAAAATTGTTTCAGATTAGCAATTATGACTTACCTTCTTAGTCCTAGAAAAGATTCAGCCTTGCAGTTCCAATTTAAGTAAATAAATCCCAGATAGCTAATTTTCGACTGCCAAATTTTTCTTAGCATAAACCAGCCAAGGGATAAAAATGTAGACATGTTTTACACATCCAATATAAACTTTCCCCTTCCAAGATCAGTAGTGTCTTCCTGAGTATTTGAATCTTGAGTGAAACCATACAGGAACAGTAATGGGTAGAGCCAAATCTTTACAAAAGCTAAAAAGATTTTTCATTAATTCTTAGAACCTAGATGCCTGTAGCCCTGTTTGTGGACCTTCTTAAAAATTCTTTTTTGCTTAAGGCTTGCCCAGAGTTGATTTGCAGCCAGAGAACCCTAACTGATACAATTCTACATATAGAAAATAAAAGTGCATTATTTTAATGGTCATATGTATAATACAAAAAAGTGATTAAACAGAATTCAGAATTCATATAAATAAAATTTATTGCTGAATTTCCCCATTAACATTACAGATAACACTGAAATTTCACAAATTAGAGAGTCCAACAGTTAAACATACTTTATTTAAAAAAGTACAAAAGTGACATTAGAAATTTTTTTGAAGAAAAGTGTATCATCTAACAGCAAAGAAATATGAACCAGATAATGAATGGCACAAATATAGCACTAAAGGGGTACTCAGTCACCACCAAGAAATCATCTGAGTTATGAAATAGATTCATTTTGAGAAGTTACACATTCAGTTTGTTTATGAACTAGTCTGTCTTGTTTCTGCCTCTTGTAAGTAAAGAACTAAGTCTTTACTGCTGCTAGGACAAAATACTGTACATGAATTGGAGAATAAGGAGGGGTCATCCTTCTCCCCTGGTACCTGAACAAGAGAACAGTTAGTACAGAAATGGCTTTGGCACTTTAACCCTTAGACATTGTCCCAAACCTTGTTACTTGAGTATTGTAGCCTCACCATGATTTTTTTTTAACACCGTATCATCTCCATACTTCTTATGTACAAATTATATACACAATAATAAAATTCCTTCATTCTAAAACAATAGTTTGACCCCAAACAGGTCCACATTAAGTTTCTGTATTAGCAGTTCACTCAGATAGCTTTGTTCGTTGTTGTTTCCACATACAGCACTGATCTTAATTCTTATGCCATATAGTTAATTTTTTATTTGTTTATGCTACCTTCTGGGATTGACTTAAGGCTCTAGTTTAATGCAAATGGTTTAGTCTTAACAGGAGTCTCACATGAGGCTAAAATCACACACCAATAACTCTCTCCTTTGAAGCTGTTTCTCCTTGTTGGATGGATGTAGTGTCTTGTCTGGGTAATCCATAGAGATATATGGAAACACATACAAGAAGAGTACCCAGGGCAAAGGTGAGTGCTGAAAAGAAAAAACAAAACAAAACAGCTTTATCTGTATGTGTGTCTTTAAAACTGCCTAATGATCAGTTTAAAATTTTGAAAACTCTTAATTGTGGGTTTATGCTATCAGATCATATTTATATGATGGCAAGGTTTAGAAAGGTCTTCTATTACAGCAAAAAAAAGGGGGGAGGCAGGGCGGGTAAAATCAAGGCAGTGTTGATCACTGATTAGACTTTTTAGAACATGAGTATGCCTGACACCACTCTGACAAAGAACATACTAATTTCCCTATAAAATATATAATTTTTTAAAATTGTAAGTATAAATATATATATAAGTACAAAAGAAAATGTGGTAGAATTGGCTTTTCCATGATACCAGGAACCTGTGAAAGTTTACAGTAAAAGATAGTTGAGCAAAATTCAGTTAGGTGACCATTCAAACAAATCAAAACATAATTTCTTAATAGGAGATGAGGCGATAATTTACTACTAGTCTTAACCCTTTTTACATCTTTTTTTTTTTTTTTTTTGAGACGGAGTTTCGCTCTTGTTGCCCAGGCTGAAGTGCAATGGCGCAATCTCAGCTCACTGCAACCTCTGCCTCCCGGGTCCAAACGATTCTCCTGTCTCAGCCTCCCGAGTAGCTGGGAGGAGCATGCTCCACCATGCCTAGCCAATTTTGTATTTTTGGTAGAGACAGGGTTTCTCCATGTTGACAGGCTGGTATCGAACTCCCGACCTCAGGTGATCGCCTGCCTTGACCTCCCAAAGTGCTGAGATTACAGACATGAGCCACCATGCCCGGCCCCTTTTTTCATCTTAATCTTAAAAATCAGGATACAAGAAACCAAAATATAACTTGTCCTAACTTGACAAATAAATATATTTCTATGACATCAAGCTTTATTTTAGTTCACTCCTAACTGAAAAAAAACCAGCTGTGCCTTCAAAAAAGGGGAAGGTAGGATAAAAACTTATATCTAAACAGTTAACTGAAAGATTGCTAAGACATGCTAGTTGACCATCAGTAAGAACATTAAACAAAAGCATTTTATACTGTTCCTATGTACTTCTTATGAGCAATGCTATAAGGATTTTGTTCAACATAAAGATAGATCAGAATTACAACTAACAGTTTACCCAAATCGGGTAGAAAAATATCTAAGGGAAACCCTATAAGTACCTGATGACTGAAATGGTAAGTGGTTAGTAAGTAGTGCCAGGCACAACTCTAAAGCACTTCACCTGAAAACAACCCTAGGCAATAGGTGATATTATTCCCATTTTACAGATGAAAAAAGTGTCACCCAGGGTACAGAACTTCCCCAAGGTTGCACAGTTAAGAAATGGTACAGGCAAGATTTGCCACACACTATACATGGTTTTCTAAAATTTCTACAACATTGGCTTTTCCCTATTTCCATTTATAGACAGGAGTCAACTTAAAAATGAAATGTAAATATAAGCCAGGTCTCTTTTACTTGATATATTTAATAGCTATTCTTCATATATTGGTTTGTTATAGTAACTGATCAGTAAAGAAAATTATTACACTATAAAAGCACCCTGAAATGTTAAGTCAGTATCATTGCTTAAATAATTTAGAAGCCAAATTAATGCTGGGTGTGTTACTAGCATTAGCAGTGGTACTGGACTAGCAAAGCAGTGGTACTGGAATGCCAGCTATATTAATGAGTTTTATATTAATTACATATTGAATGAAACAAAGATATAAAAGACAAAATCTAGATTTGGATTTTGTTTTCAAAACCATCTCATACCCGAATCCAAACCAGTTGGAAAGTACAAGCTGAGGGAGGAATAAAAGATGTTTTCTACATTCTTCTAAATAATGAGCCAATACAGTTTAAACTGACTGCTGCAAATAATTTCCTAAAGTCTTTATATGTATTTCCTTGAGTACCTTCTCACATTCAGTCACTCAAGTTGTCCTATATAATACCTAAAAAATACAGGGAGGCCTTGACTGCAAAAAAATTCCCTTCACTTTCACATAGAACCAGTACCCCTCGTCTTAAGCTCTAAGACCACTTAAACAACCAAAGTACTGCTTAGCCACATCCCATACAACTATGAACAGCGAGCGGTACGGGTAGAATAAACTGTAGTAACAAAACTAGGAGTTTCTGTAAACAGTATGGCCAACTGCCACTTTTAAATAAAGGAATACATGAATCAAGGAAATGAGAGGCTCTTCCATGTTAAAAACTCAACACAAACTAAGACATACTTATCTGTAATCCAAACAGCATTACTGAAGCAATGGTGGAAAGGACAATGGCCGCTGCTGCAGAAAAGCCTTTCATGATGTTGTCTGTGTACTTAACCACAACAGAAGTGTAGAGGCCACCAACACTTGCAAGAACTTGTATACAGAAAGAAAGAAAATCTTATCACTCAAATAAATGAAACATTACATAATGGTGAGGCAATTTTCATCCCCAGAGATGCCATACTAATTTACCTAGGAAAAGGAAAATACTGTTTTCCTTAGGAGTCATCTGAGAGTTTGTACTAAAATTGAGTAGTAGTTCCTATATAATACTGTTTTTCCAAAACAATGCCCAGAGGGCTATGTGGTATACTAAATTTTACACATTTTTTGCTAATACGTTAGATATTTTGGGGCATTGCTATCCCAAAGCAATTTTGCCTTCACAATCAAAACTAAGTCAATAAAATGAAAATACATTCAAACTGGTATTTACAGTATCAAAGGATTAATTTCAAAATGTTATAACAGCTTAAAATGGACATCTAACTTAAAAAAAAAAAAGGATCTACTAAGAACCTTTAATTCCTGGATACTTACAGATGACAAACCAGACATAATATGTGTAACCATAGAAAAATCCTTTTTCTTTAATTTCAGCTCCATCTGACAAGTAGACGCCAACTAATGTCACAATAATCCCTGATAGATACATTTGAATGTTTCTCACCCAAAGAGAAGTATCTGAACTCTTTAAAACTTTTTCAAAATATACTCCTGAAAGAAGAAAATTAGACATGCAAATATTAAAGATTACTACAAATTAAAATGTCTTTCCTTTAGAACAATATCCTAGAGATATATAAAGTATATGATTTGGGGAACAAAACATACTTTACTTAAATGTGCACTTATTATGTAGGTTGTGACACATGGCATACTGTACATTATAAATTTATGTTTTTACAGAGTATATAGAATAATAACAGTGGAAAGTTTATAAGCTACATTTAACAGAAGGCTGTTAAGACAGTTTCTGCCTTTATTATAGCAGTAAGATAGACCACAAAAGCTCTCTGTACTACTTAACGCCAGTAAATTATTTGCTTTGGTCAGCTGAAAAACTACACTATTAAGAGTGAATTATAATCACACCCCTGTAATATCTGCCTACTAATGAATACTCCTAATTCTGCAATATAATCTATAATCACCACTAGGAATCTTTTCAGAGTAACAACCAAAATGTAAGTAGAATTTGCTGTGTGAAGCCATTTTCCTTTAAAGCAGGGTTCCACAAGCCAAGTTCATACACAAGGTCAGAAGGATCATGAACTCCCCAACTGGATAATAAATTTTGTGTATATGTGCATTTTTCTGGAGCTGAAGGTCCATAGATTTTTTTCAGATACTTCAAAGGAGTACATGATACCCCTCCCCCACAAAAGTCCCCTGTCTCTCTGGATTTATACTTAAAATGAATGCATATTTTACAAAGCCATTAAATATTTTAGTTATAAACATCATGTTACAGACTTAGGAATTGCCAATGAAGTATTTATCATCTAAAAAGTCTAACGAAAACCAAGATTATTTCTGATGAGTCTGTGTTGGAATGGGAACATAAAATAGCTATTCTTATTTTCACCTTTGATTTTACCTTCTGGGAAAAACATTTATCCAGTGCCCAGTTACCCCAAACACAGAGAGATATTAAACCACCCTGTTTCCTCAATTGTGTATTAAGAGAGTGAGTTAATAAAATGTTGAACATAATCATTTAACTATTCAAGATACTGCAAAAAATCAAATAGTATATTTTTTAGGTAACTCAATTTTTGTTCCCAATTTGTTGGTTTCTAGAACACAATGCTATCATTAAGTATATTCCTGAATCTATATTTTCCCCTCCTATACAACATCTTATTTACAAGCAGTATTTTACTTCTGTATTCAGCCTGCTTTCCTAATCAAAAATAGAGTCCTGACTTGAAATAGGTACAAATACAGATACATAATAAAGATGTATAGCTATAACTAATAAATTCCACTAAAAGCTTTAAGCAGAATATATTAAAAACTATCATCTCTGCTGGAACTATTTCTAAAACTTTTTTTATGTTACACTTAATATTCATACTTTCTTATCTTGATGCATTGCAGGAGTGCTTGTCCCTACACGTACAACTCCAGACTTCCATGGATTTTTGATGTTAGTGATTTTGTGTTGTCTTTCCTCCCTGTTTGGTTGTTAGTTTTATGTATTATGCTTTCTAAGGTACTCTTGACCCACCTCATCATCCTACTCCATAGCTCCTAACCTGTTAAAGCAGAGAAAGAACTTGAGGTTACAGGGGAAAAAAGATACTTAGGTGGCAACATTAACAACCTAAAGCAGCAGGATCTGACTTGAGGATAGTGGCAGTTCCAGAAAAAAGGAAAGGGCTTTCTGAAGGCTAATGTTCTCCATTTTCAGAGATCTTTTTTCATTTACTTTTGGGTTTTGGGCCAGACTGAGATGGTCAAGGATAACAAAAGTAGTTAACTGCAAGTATGAATAGGGATTGAGTCTGAACTTAGTTGAACAATGCTATACATTTACTGAAAAAACAGCTGACATAAAACTAAATATAAGCACGAAGATAAAGTTTAATGGGAATAAAACTGAGAAAGCAAGAAAAACTAGACTGGTGTCTAAAGTTTGATGTTTTCAAAAAATATGACAAAAGAATAAAACGATGCTTTCATGATTTACCTGCAAATCCTGAGCACAATACAGCAATAGCTATAGCACCAAACCCTAATAATGGATTTTGTTCCACCTGCAATATTAATTTTTAAAGTTATTTTTAGTGACGAATAAACAAGAGTTCATCAAAGAGTCCAAACAAATAAATACATAAACCTGTGTTACAGTCTTACTAAAAGTATATTCCACATCAGACACAGCTATTCTACAGAATAAGACAACGAAACAAAAAGACCATTCCAGAAATTAACCAGGATACTTGGCTTAAGTGAAAAATGTGTTCCTCAAATCACAGCCATAGTATATGCTTAATATATTGTGTGCCCACTGTTTCCTAATATCAATAAGCACTCTAGCATGAACTTTTGAACAGGCCAAGTCAGCATGCTACTTAATTTTAATTTCTACTATCACTCTAACTTAAAAGCTTATAGCATCAATCCTGAAAATGATAACAATTTAACTTATTTATTCCTCATCACCTACAGGATAAAGTGCTGCCTCTTAAGACTCCGCAATTTATTGAATTTTTAGTATACCTTCTGTGTACCAGATACATTGTCTATACACATAGCTATGGTTTGAATGTCCACTTCAAAATGCGTGTTGAGATTTAATTGCCATTGTAACAGTATTAGGAGGTGGGCATTTAAGAGATAATTAGGTCATGAAGGCTCTGTCCTCAAGAAGGGATTGATGCCATTACTGAGGGAATGAGTTAGTTATCGAGGGAGCAGGTTTCTGATAAAAAGGATGAGTTCAGCCCACTTCCCTCTGTCACATGGGATCGCTTCTGCCTTCTGCCATAGAATGACCCTCGCCAGATGCCAGCACTGTGTTCTGGACTTCCCAGCCTCCAGAACCATGGGCCAAATAAACTTCTGTTCTTTATGAATTACCCACTCTGTGTATTCTGTTATAGCAGCAGAAAATGGACTAAGATACATACTAAATGAATAAAGAAGATTATAATACACAGCTCTGGTTCTTAATTTCTTACATAGGCAAAATTGACAAGTATATATAACCAAAATAGTGTGAGACTAGTGCTAACAGATCCAAGTATATGAGTCCTAACCCTCTGTTTCACTTTATTTTCTGTTTGTTCTAAACTGTCAGGAGCTTTCATCAGTCTTCCCTGAAAGATAAATACTATCTCAACAGTATCACTGAAATTAGCGGGTTGAGATTCATGACTGTAATATGACAAGTATATACCTTGTTCAAAATAAATAAGCCTGATAAAAGTACCACTTTATGGTACCTGAGAGAGCAAGCTTGGTCTAAAATGTTTGCATGAAGATAAAAGGAGAAACAGAAGATACTGTAGACCAGTGGTTCTCAAAGTATGGACCCTGGATCAGCAGCAGTGGTACCACCTGGGGGTTTGTTAGAAATAAAAACTGTCAGGCTCTACCCCAGACCTACTGAACCATAAACTATGGGAATGGGCCCAGCAATCTGTTTTAACCAACCTTCCAGTTGATACTGATGTACACGAAAGTTTGAGAACCACTGCTATAGACTACACATTATTAAAAAGGATACCTTCTTAATACAAATTTCAGGACTGACATAGATAGAATAAAATCATACTGTGAGATATCACCTATCCCACCAATTCTTGACTGACTTTCCTGCCAGTTTAATCTCTCTACAGTTAGGAAAAATAGTGATGGAAACGGCTTATCTGGACTTGATTCTGACAAGAAACTACTGGGTGATGAAGTAGATGTGATGGAAACTTTGGAAGAAAGCAACCATGTGATCTGAGCATGAGCCAAACACAGCACAGTTAAGAGACATGTGCTCCAGTCCTGAATAAATCAAAATTCAAAAATGTAAAACTTAGAATTCCATGGCTCGTGAGAAGATGATTCAAGAGAGATTAAGAGTTACTGAAGAAGGAGGTTCTGGTGAAGATTTAAAAAAAAGAATATCTAAGGAAATCAACATGTTTAAATAAGGGCATCTTCACTGAATTCTGATTTTACAAGAACAAAACTGAGGTATAGATCACCAAGAGGACTCTAACCAGGAATTTAAGAATAGTATCAAGAAATCGAAAACTCAGAATAAGTTGAGGCTTGCAAAAACACTGTAAGGCATTAAAGAAAGCTTTTTTTGAGACAGGATCTTGTGGTACAATCATGGTTCACTGCAGCCTCAACCTCCTCAGCTCAAGTGATCCTCCCACCTTAGCTTCCTAAGTAGCTGGGACTACAGGCATGCATCACCACATATAGCTAAGTTTTAAATTTTTTTGTGGAGACATGGTCTCACTATGTTACCCAGGCTGATCTTGAACTCCTGGGCTCAAGCAATTCTCCCCACCTAGACTACCTAGCTAAATAAATTTAAAAGACTATCAAGAAAAGTAGGTGAGTTAGTATATATAAAGCATTTAGATAATGCTAGTATTTAGTGCCATATAAATGATTACGGCTATTATTGTTACACTGATTACCAGCAAAATGTTAGAACAGATTTAGAGATGACTTGTACTTAAAAAGTTTAACGGTCATCAGTGGAAAGTAGTGTGACTTCACTAAGTGTGAAACATACCAGATTTCCTTACTGAAATGACTCCTAATGTTAAGTGATGAGGGGAATTCCATAGGGATAATGTTTGGCAAGAAATCTGACAGATTGCATATTATTATTGTTGTTTTTTTTTTTTTTGAGACAGTCTCGCACTGTCACTCAAACTGGTGTGCAGTGGTGCAATCTCGGCTCAGTGCAACCTCTGCCTCCCAGGTTCAAGCAATTCTCCTGCCTTAGCCTCCTGAGTAGCTAGGATTACAGGCGCCCGCCACCATGCCCAGCTAGTTTTTTGTATTTTCAGTAGAGACGGGGTTTCACCATGTTGGCCAGGCTGGTCTCGAACTCCTGACTTCATGATCTGCGCACCTCAGCCTCCCAAAGTGCTGAGATTACAGGCGTGAGCCTCTGTGCCCAGCCGCATATTTTTATAGACAACACAGAAATGTAGTAAGGATAAAGATACAATCCATAAGCGCATGAATGCTCATACAGAAAAATGCTAGTTAATTGAACAAAATCAAGCTAGACCATCAACCAATACCAACTTGCCAGGCATATAAATAAGCCACGTTAGAAAAAGATCCTCCAGCCGTAGTCAAGCCTTCAGCTGACTGCAGCCCTAGCCAATATCTTGACTGCAACCTGAAGCCAGAACCAGCAAGCTAAGGTACCCTCAAATTCCTGACGCATAAAAACTATGAGAGATGATAAATGTTCAGTAAGCAAGAAAAAGATCAAGCTAGAGACAATTCTAAAGGTACAGCCACAGAGCTCTGGTCCTGTTCTATCTAAAGTTTTCATTAAAGACCTAGAAGGCATATCTTTTTTGACTCTGGAAAGCATAATACCCAAAGGAGAAGCTAATAATGGATAAGAACTGGAAAGAACCCAAGGGGCTGAGCAATGACCCAAGGCTAACAAGATAAGCTTAATAAATACAAGCACAACCTGCATTCTGGTTTAGAATGAGCCAGAGTTTGAGTTCTAGTGTCAACGAGAGTCTATTCCAGTCCTGACACTTGGAACCCACTTAACCAGTATTAGAGGAGTGTATGGCAGAGCAGACAGATTGAGGAAACAGTGGGGTGAGATGGATACAAGATACATTTGAGACAAACTATTTGGGTGACACATTTACATATAGTGGTTTATGACCAATTGTAAAATAGATACTTTGCCTGCCCCCTAGAAATTAACAGTCATGTACCACATAATAACATTTCAGTCCATGATGAACCACATATAAAACTGGTCCTGTAAGATAAAACTGTATTTGTACCTTTTCTATGTTTAGGTACACTTACCACTGTGTTACAACTGGCTACAGTATTCAGCACAGTAACATGCTGCAGAAGTGTGTAGCCTAGGAACAACAGGCTATACTGTACAGCCTAGATGTGTAGTAAGTAGTCTATACCATCTAGATTTGTGTAAGTATACTCCATGATGTTTGCATAACAATGAAATCACCTACTGATGCATCTCTCAGAACGCTGAACTTATATTCTTTGTTAAGTGACGCATGACTGTATAACAAGTCTCCAATATTCAGAACAAAGGGGTAATTACCAAGTTGTGCCTCATACTACTTAGACAACATCGGGAGACAGAGAAGTTTTAGGATATATTGAGGAATAATGATACATGAATGCATCTAGGAGGGAAATATAAGGAAAAGCGTAGGGGCAAAAGGCAGGGATCAGGAAGTCTCTGTCTAGAAACCATATTATAGAAAGAAACAGTAGGGTTTTAATTGGGGAAGGAGGAGACCTGGAGGGTGGGGATATGATACTGTTCACAAGCACTGTACATCCCAGCCGCCTTCCATTCCTAAGAGAACCATAGTCCGTTTGCTAAAAGTTAAACACAGTAAATATTCAACTGTAGGAAATGCCTGACCTTTACAAAACTATTCACTGGCATCCCATTTCCTGTTTCTCTTTGGGGAAATAACTGAGGCATACAATATAAGAAAAAAAATCATGTATGTATCTTAACATCAACTGTTTAAAAATCAGTTATGTACCTTCACATTAACTCTTAAAAACTAGAGATAATTATCAACTATCAATAAGAACACTCCTCCCCTTGTCATCCCTATCACTGACAGTAAGGAGATGTGCCAGAGACTGAGAGTTGAGGGAGAAGATGAAAACTAGATGCAGAAAAACCTTGCCCAGTGTTTCTGAGATGTTTGAAAGAGGTCTAGAAGTTCTAAACATATACAGTATGGAAACTGGCACAGTTGTGGTCACAAGTTAGCTATTAACTAATTTAGGACAAGTTCCTTCACCTCTTTGGACTGTCATCCATAAAATGGAGGGGGTGGAATACATTATTTCTAAGGTAGCTTCCATGTCTAACATTTTTAATGCATATTCTCCTCTGAGAAACAACCAATAAGTATTATTATCCCTAATAATATGCTAAAGAAAAAAGGCCTATCTATAAGGCAAAAGTTACTCTAAATCAAAGAACTGTAGTCATGCTGCATGCATCAATGTAACTGAACAGTGTAAGACTTAAGGAAGTTTTCTATTTATGGGAAGTTATGGTGTGCATTTTGTTTCTTACCACAACTTTTGTAGCTTGGGCTGGTTTCCACTGTACAAGCGTGACTCCAGCACACAGCATAAAAACTGAAACCCACTGTAATTTGCTGAGTGTCCGGTTTAACATTAAAACAGTGCATAAAGCAGTACACGGAATCTTTAACTGGTAGGTCACCTAAAAAAAAAGAATGAATTAATAAATTCAGTTAATGTTAGTCTCTGATACAAATATCTTATTTCTGATATCATTGATAAAATTATCAATAAAAAATATTTAATAATGGCTGGGCATGGTGGCTTACACCTGTAATCCCAGCACTTTTGGAGGCCGAGGTGGGTGGTGGATCACAAGGTCAGGAGGTCGAGACCATCCTGGCCAACATAGTAAAACCTCATCTCTACTAAAAACACAAAAAATTAACTGGGTGTGGTGGCACATGTCTGTAATCCCAGCTACTCAGGAGGCTGAGGCAGGAGAATCACTTGAACCTGGGCAGCAGAGATTGCAGTGAGCTGAGATCACGTCACTGCACTCCAGCCTGGGGAACAGAGCGAGACTCCATCTCAAAAAAAAAAAAAAAAAAAAAAAATTGATAATATGATAGTTAATAAAAACTCTTTTTACCATCAAAGATTCTGTGCTTTTCATTATCATGAACTCCACTTACCTGGTACACTGCTGCATCCAGATTGCTAAGAGCTAGGAAAGCCATGTTGTTCTGAACAGCATACACTAACGATGGCACACTTAACTTCAACAGTTCCTTGGGGCTCCCCAAGACATTTTCTCTTAAAGATGCTTTGAATCTACCCAGACTACCAGTTTCTCTTTGAAAACAAAAGGGGGAGATGAGAGGATGGTGAGGAAGAAAATTAAAGAGCATTCTTTTAATACTTCTTCAAACACAGGACAGGCATACTATGTTTGCTGTACTTTAGCAAACTAATAATTTCTAACTAGTTTTAGATTAAAAGAAACATACCAATAATGTATCCTCTTTAAAAAATTATAGTTCTGTTTGGGAAAATATGACAACTAGATTTACCACTATCAATCTCTGGTCAAAGCTCTGAGAGATTTTGAGTATATTAAATAATGAGATTAGGAAAACAAAATTGCTGATATTACCTATAAAAAAATTCATCCCCTGCTACTTTAACTGTATTTCATCAAGTTCACCCTGATTTCTTCTTAACTGATCAGTCTGCATATCCATTTTTATTTTTACTTATTTATTTTTGAGACAGAGTCTCACTCTGTCGCCCAGGCTGGAGTGCAGTGGCGCTATCTCAGCTCACTGCAACCCCCGCCTCCCGGGTTCAAGTGATTCTCCTGCCTCAGCCTCCTGAGTACCTGGGATTACAGGCATCCACCACCATGCCAAGCTTAATTTTTTGTATTTTTAGTAGGGACAGGGTTTCAAACTCCAAACCTCAAGTGATCTGCCCACTTCGGCCTTCCAAAGTGCTGGGATTACAGGCGTGAGCCACTGCACCTGGCCTATTTTTAAAGTTTTGTTGTTTTTTTTTAAATTACAATAGATTTAATTGCAAATAAAGAGGCTTTGGTAGTTCGTTAAGTGGGTCAGGAAGAGAGTGAGTCAGGTCAGTATTATTTATAAATTTATTTAGTACTTATGAAATATAGTACATAATAAATCCTTATGTAAGAATATTGTCATCATACTTAATGTCTGTATAATTCTGTAGCAGATCTGAAAAATTTACTAACTCCAACAAAAGTAAACTGTATCTCTAATGTACATAAAGTTTACTATTTGACTGCATATTGATTATGCATGCTCTTAACTATTATTTTTGCTATTACTATTTCAGGAGGACATGGCTAATCTGGCCTATATTTCCTGTATTATAAATCAGCTCATTGATTTCTTGAAAATAAAAATAAAACAATGTTTTATAATAAGCATCAATACCCCAAAAAAGTGCTTTATAATAATGGTCCTAACTGCAGCTCACAATATCCTTAAGAAAACCATAATACTTTGCTGGGAAAGAGCTCTATTCCAACTCAGAGTTTGATAATCACAAGGAGATTCTGTATTTTTGGTTAGAATATTAGAATCAACAGTTGTGAGTTGAATTTTTTCATTTTTAAATGCTGCAAATATAATTACCTAAGTTCTGAGAGAAAGCAAAAGTTCATTATATTAAATTGACTAACCTGTGCCTATTTATTTGCTGTAGAACATTTAACTCCAAGAAAATGCTTAATTAATAAGACAGGAACTTTGACCTAAGCCACGGAAACAAAAGACATCCTTCTTAGTTACAGATCTTTTTGTGTTACCAAATCCAACACCCACACCACAGTGTTAAATCTATATGCTGAAAAGCAATGCACACAGCCTGGTGGTAGACTACGAGCTCTATTCGAAAAGCAAAAGAATACCAAAAATACCACAGATTATCCACCAAAAAATCTATGTAGGAGAGTTTTCCAGGAGTCTGAAGATTGGCTCTTTAATGTTTGGCTTTTTTTTTAAACTGCTTAATGCAATTCTAAGATGCCCCATATACTTTCCTTACATCTTTGTTGTTTTGCTTTTTTTTTTTTTTGAGACATAGTCTGTCTCTGTCTCCCAGCCTGGAGTGCAATGGTGTGATCTCGGCTCACTGCAACCTCCATCTCCCAAGTTCATGGATTCTCCTGCCTCAGCCTCCCGAGTAGCTGGGACTACATGCACAGGCCACTATGCCTGGCTAATTTTTGTATTTTTGGTAGAGACAGGGTTTCGCCATGTTGGCCAGGCTGGTCTCAAACTCCTGACCTTAAGTGATCCTCCCACCTCGGCCTCCCAAAGTGCTGGAATTACAGGCATGAGCCACCACACCTGGCCAACATCTTAAATAAGAGTATAAAGAATAATTTTCAACATGTTTTCTCCTCAATTATAAAATTGATGAAAAATTAGAGATTAAAATGTAAAATAACCACCTTAATAAGGTGATGTGTCAGAGAAGATAACTGAACATTATAATTATCTCTAGTATGATAGCATAGATATAAATTTTACAGACCGTGTGAAGTGCAAGTTTTAGCGCCCTTCTAAAATGCTGACTCATACGCTGATGATGTGTCTTTAAGGTGATACCCAAAAGGAACTGCTGAGAGGTGATTGCTTGTGCCCACACTTCACACTCCACCTCCTCCCACACTCATTTATCTCCTGGTGTAAGATTCTTCACACTAAACCTTCAAAAGCTACAATATAATGGCTATTTATCCTTTCCCTAATCCCCAGCTATGGGCAATGCCACTTTACCTCCACCTGTTAAAGATATTATAGCCTTGGTGGGGGTGGTGGCTCACACTTGTATCCCAGCTATTCAGGAGGCTGAGGCAAGAGGATCACTTGAGGCCAGGAGTTGGAGACCAGCCCAAGTAACAGAGGAAAACCCCTTCTCATAAATAAATAAATAAATAAATAAAATTGCCAGGAGTGGTTGCCTATCATCCCAGCTACGCAGGAGGCTGAGGTGGGAGCATCACTTGAACCCAGGAGTTTGAAGCTACAGTGAACTATGATGCCACCACTGCATTCCAGCCTGGGTGAAAGAGTAAGATACCATCTCTTTAAAAAAAAAAAAAAAAAGCAAAAAAGAAGACATTAGAACCTACACTGGTAACAAATAGTGTTTTAGCTCTCCAAAGAACAGGGTCGGTCTCTTTGTCCTGTCAGAATATGGGCTCCTTAAGGATCCAACTGCTATTCCAAATAATCACCATACCTGCACCAATAAAGGCTGCTGTGGTCCTTTTTCTCCCCCTCACTTTTCTTTCTTATCTCTTCTCCCTTTTCGGCTTTCACATAAAAAGAAGGGCTTAGGAAACAAGTTAGCAGCCAATCTGAGTACTCCTTTCCTTCAGTGGAGCAAAAAGTGAAGTACAGTGTGTCAGGATTAACCTTCACATCTGTCTCTTTTGGCCATATCCTTTTTGTTGGATGCTTAGGAGCTATTTTTTCACTGCCAGGATGGCCAAGGTATATTTTTCTGGTTCCTTCTCTAATGTAGACATTAAAGAAACCAAGGTATACCAGAATGTTAAGTGCTGGAAAGTACAATTATCACTGTAGTACCAAAAGATTATAGCAATGTTACATAAGATATTTTGAAATAAGTTACCAAAAAAAAAAAAAAAAAAAAAAAAAAAAAAAGCAGAGGATGCTAAACGAACAAGTAAAAGAATAACAGAAAAGTATCAGAAAGTAGACAAAGGAGATTTAGGAGGTATTGGAAAGAATATGTGGGAATCTTACCACACAGAAAGTTTTAAAGAAGAGGGTAAATAATTTCAGTATTAATCAGGTTAAATCCTGCTTAAGTTAATGTATTTATTAAGAATACAGCTCTTAATCTTATATTTAGCTTTACTCACTGAAATTATATAAAAGTAGCAACAGCATTGTATCTGCTAGGAAACACTAGTAATCATCTGTCTTTTTGTTTTACTATGAGACAGAAACAAATGATCACTCATAAATATACTGTGATATACTGTAAAAAGGTTACTTTTTCTTCTATTTTCCTGAACTTATATTTTCTGTTTTTGGGATTTTTTTGTTTTTTGTTTTTTTGAGATGGAGTCTCGCTGTGTCACCCAGGCTAGAGTACAGTGGTGTGATCTTGGCTCACTGCAACCTCCACCTCCTGGGTTCAAGCAATTCTCCGGCCTCAGCCTCCCGAGTAACTGGGAGTACAGGTGCACACCACCATGCCGGACTAATTTTTTGTATTTTTAGTAGAGATGGGGTTTTTCATCATGTTGGCCAGGCTGGTCTTGAACTCCTGACCAAGTGATCCACCCACCTCAGCCTCCCAAAGTACTGGATTATAGGCGTGAGCCACCGCGCCTGGCCCAGAACTTATTTTCTTAGAAATCAAATCACAAGCACCTTAATGAGCACCTCTGTTAAAAACAAATTTATTAATTATATAAATGACATTGCTAGCTAGGAGAAAGAGCATATATAATCAAAAGCATATATTAAATTTCTTTTTAGATATAGTCTTCCTTGTTAAGTTTTCTATTTGAACAATTCTTTTTATTTTTATCATTGTAATAGACTCTGCAACCTTTGGTTACCTGAAGAAATTCTGAAGCTCCATGTTGACTGCAGAGATTCTGCTGCTGCCTCTCCCCCTAAATTTCCTATCAACCGGCTGAAACCAATGATCTCTGACCTATGTTTGGTCAAAAATAGGCCTCATTCTTCCAGCCACTGATCTAACAAGAACTACTAGGAGGCATAAAATCCATGGCTAGGTTACCGACGCACTGTGCAAAATGGAACACAGCAGAAGTTACTCATGAGCTTAAGAAAGTTAAATTTTGTTTATAAATTTCTTATCTACAAAGTATAATTAACTCACTTAAAAGACTTTGAGGGGCTACATTAAAAAACCAACAATGAAGTCAACTTGAGGACAAAAATACACTTCATATGGGGACATGATTTTTACTTCCTCCCCAACACCCTGAACCCATTATAGCATGGCTCCAAAAGGGTACTGAAAATGTAAACCAGGAGAAATAAACAGAGCTGGATAATCTATAACATACGTATTTGACAGATACATTAATTTCTCTAGACAATACTATGAAACAGTAAAAGAATTTTCTCTGGTCTTAATATAGATATGTAGTTCAAAGTTAAGATATACTTGGTTTGTTACTAAACACACCCGAAGTATATGTACATTAACATTTACATATCCTGCTAGGGATAGTCTTTATAAACTACGGTGAACAGCAAACAATAAAAAGTTGTTTGAGCTGGTGCAGTGGCTCACACCTATAATCCCAGCACGCTGGGAGGCCATGGCAGGCGGATTGCTTGAGTCCAGGAATTTAAGCCCAGCCTGGACAACATGGCGAAACGCCATCTCTACAAAATTAGCTGGGTGTGGTGGTGCGCACCTATAGTCCCAGCTACTGGGGAGGCTGAGGCAGAAGGATTGCTTGAGCCCAGGAAGCAATGGTTGCAGGAAGTCAAGATCATGCTACTGCATTCCAGCCTGGGTGACAGAGTGATACCCTGTCTCAAAAAAAAAAAAAAAAAGTTGACTTTGTTCCTTTGTTCTAAGGCAATATGAAAGTGTTTTCACTTCCTTTTTATACTAACAATGACAGATTTAAATCTAAACTGTTGACAGCTGTGATAGGGTTTAGTAAAGCATTATAACAATTTTCCCGTGAATTGCACCAGTAATTAATTTTATGAAAAAGTATTTTTAAATGTTGTATTATCTTTCAACCAAATTATAGCTTAGAAATTGATAACATAAAATTCAAATACTTGGCCGGGCACAGCGGCTCACGCTTGTAATCCCAGCACCTCGGCCAGATCTCAGCTCACTGCAAGCTCCGCCTCCCGGGTTCACGCCATTCTCCTGCCTCAGCCTCCCGAGTAGCTGGGACTACAGGCGCCCGCCACCTCGCCCGGCTAGTTTTTTTTTTGTATT
Source organism: Macaca fascicularis (assembly GCF_037993035.2). Taxonomy (NCBI): domain Eukaryota; kingdom Metazoa; phylum Chordata; class Mammalia; order Primates; family Cercopithecidae; genus Macaca; species Macaca fascicularis. The sequence goes on from NC_088378.1 coordinate 87,832,014, forward strand.
TTTTAGTAGAGACGGGGTTTCACCGTGTCAGCCAGGATGGTCTCGATCTCCTGACCTCGTGATCCGCCCGTCTCAGCCTCCCAAAGTGCTGGGATTACAGGCTTGAGCCACGGCGCCCGGCTCCTATAATTGAGGTTTGATAGGTATTTTCTAAATAAATAAATGAATGCATGAAACTATCCCATTATATCTTATTAACAATACCTTGAAACGACTTAGAATGACTATTTGCTTCCAATGTTTGGAAGGAATGAAACACAGATTTGAATATGGCAGTGATATGTTATTATATAAGCGAACCATAATTATAACCAAAACACGGTTTCAGGTGCTACTTTGCTAAGTTTCTGCCCCTGCCTCCCACTCCCGTATAATATATGTACTTACTTTAACAATTAGCCAAGACTATTCACTAAGCAAAGAATATTACTGAGCAAACAGCACCAGAGACCATACTAAATAAACAAACCATCAAATGGACTGCTCTATAATGAGGTTAAGCTTTGCACAGTTCCAATAAAATTGAAGTTCTAGTATATATTTGTATCAACCCTATAAAGTTACTATACTTTATCACAGTGTAAAGAATGGGCAAAAAGGAAGAAGCTTTTACTTCATTTAATCATAGTTTTAAATGAAGTTTAATGGGTTTTTTTCCATTTAAATAGTAATTTCTTTTCCTTTCCCTGTATTCATTCTCCAGAAAACTCAAATCAACATTGAGCAAATGTTACTAAGTTTTACATTAACTGTGCAGTATTTTTCTGGAAATATGGGGGAAATACGCTATTTTAATCATCAAGATCTAAGTTCTTCTAATTTTTTTTTTCTTGTTCTGAGACAGAGTTTTGCTCTGTTGCCCAGGCTAGAGTACAGTGGTACAATCATGGCTCACCGCAGGTCCTTTCAAGCTCAAGCAATCCTCTTACCTCAGCCTCCCAGGTAGCTGTGACTACAGCCACACACCACTACACCCAACTAATTTTTTTATATTTTTGTAGAGATGGAGTCTCACCATGTTGACAGGCTGGTCTCCAACTCCTGGGCTCAAGAAATCCTCCCACCTTGGCCTCCAAACTGCTGGGATTACAGGTGTGAGCCACCACACCTGGCCAAGATCTAAGTTCTTAATTTTTCTCCTCTGAAGAGAAAGTTCAAATTCTAAACCTTTAGTTATTTCTAATATAATTCTTCCACAGCCTCCCATAATATCCTGAAATTGTCATCCTTTCTGTGAGATGATAAAGTCTTCTCTAACTTGAAAGCAAAGAAAAAAGTCTAATTTCATTTTTTTAGCTCTACACAATTATTTTAACATTATATGGGAAAGAATTTTCAAGCAAATATAAATTCAAACATCAATCAACTTTGGTTTCCTGTGTATGTAACAAATTATCACCTTTTTGTGTAACAATTATTTTCTGGAATTTAGAAGCCTCTCCATCACAGCACTTACATCCAACCTGTGTTTTAACAGACTACGCAACATCCTGTTTGCCTTTCATCTACTTACTCTTTTTGAATTACCGATTTTAATGTGTGTACAAAGAAATGACAACACTGAGAGTACCTGGAAAATATTTTACTTTTTTGCAAACACTAAATCTAAAAGACCATTATAAAGCTCTAGGCCCTTTCATTTGCTGCTCCTCTTAACTCTTCATATCACTCTTAATGGCCCATAGTCTGGCCATGTATTTTATTCATCTGTTAGATATGAGTTCTAAATTTCTCTTCAAAGAATCAATATGTCAGTATGTTCAATTCTTTGCCTTCTACTTTTAAACTTAACTTCTTCATAAAGCAACCTTTTCCGATTACCCTCTCCACACTGACTCATTCCCATTACCTGTTCCACCCTGACTCATTCCAATTTCCTGCTCTGCCATAATCATTTTTCCCGCCAAACCACTTACCCCGTCACTCTCTTTAAATTAGCCAATTGGAATTAGTTTAGCCTGTGCAGTCTAACCCTAGCCAACAGGGGAATGACACAGCAGCAGGGGCCACGTGTGTCAGGAATAAGACCCCCTCCTCCCTTGTCCAGGTGTGTGCTCACCATTGCTCCATCTGTGAGGGTGCACCCTTCTATAGAAGCAAACTGCCTTGCTGAGAAGAAAAGAAGAAAATTTTATATTCAAGTGCTATTTCTTTTGCGGCACCAAAACTTTATAACAATTTGGGGGCTCATCTGGGATTACATTCCCCTCCAGGGGCGGTCTCTGGTTCTCTCTCGTGAGAACCAGAGACCTTGTGGCAGCCTCAGGGGTGAGAAATCAGGACCCACCCAGTGTGAGGAATAACCCGAGCTCTCAGCAATGCAGAAACTGGTCCTCAATTCAAGCGGACATGGAGTGCATGGTAGCTCTTTTTCAAGATTCCACTGCCTGGAATAACAAATTGTGCTATCTCTGCTATTTCCTTAAGTCCAACACCCTGCAGGTCAGCCCCCAAGGGCTATCCAGCCTCCATCTTCTAAAACCAGTTTTACCTTGTGTCTCCAATGACAAGGGGAAAAATTTGGCATTTCTTGGGGACTTAACAGGATGCAGTGAAGTCTGGCACTTCCAAGAGCTGACCCATCAATCTGCCCTTATTTATCCCTGAGCGGATGTATGGTGGTATTTTGGAGGACCTTAACTGGACACTCTGCCAAATAATTAGAGCAGTACTTATGCTCTAGTTCAACTGGCTATCCCTTTTATTCTGGCATTTCATCAACCAGAGGAAGAAAATATGACATTGTAAAGCGACAGAAGCTCCTTATGGGTCGTTCAACTCTCATGTCTATTTAGACGCAATTGGAGTCCCATGGGGAATACCAGATCAATTTAAAGCCCGAAATCAAATAGCTGCAGGATTTGAGTCAATATTTTGGTGGGTGACAATTAATAAAAACAGATTGAATAAACTACATCTATTACAACCAACAGTGATTTATTAACTAAACTAGAGATGCTGTTAAAGGAACAGCTGAGCAATTAGGGGCTAACTGCCAGATGGCTTGGGAAAATAGGATAGCCTTATACATGATATTAGCAGAAAGAGGAGGAGTTTGCATCATGATTAAAACTCAATGTTGTACTTCATCCCAAACACCACCACCCTTAATGGATGTATAACAAAGGCATTGCAAGGTCTGACTGCTCTGTCCAGTGAGTCAGCCAGCAACTCAGGGGTAAATGACCCCTTTACAAGATGGCTAAAAAAGTGGTTCGGTAAATGGAAAGGAATAACGACCTCAATTCTTACTTCCCTTGCAGCCGTAACGGGTGTACTTATTCTTGTCGGGTGCTGTGTCATACCATGCATCTGTGGGTTGGTGCAGAGGCTCACAGAAATGGCACTTACTAAAACCTCCCTTAACTGTCCTCCACCTTATCGAGAGAAGCTTCTTCTTTTGGAAAATCAAGCAGAACTAAGCCAAGACATGTTAAAGAAGTTTGAAGAGAAAGAGCTGTAAAGAAAATGCAAGAGGAGGGGATTGTTAAGATATGAGTTCTAAATTTCTCTTCAAAGAATCAATATGTTAGTATGTTCGATTCTTTGCCTTCTACTTTTGAAATAACTTCCTGGTAAAGCAACCTTTTCCGATTACCCTCTCCACCCTGACTCATTCTGATTACCTGCTCCACCCTGGCTCATTCCGATTACCTGCTCCACCCTGACTCATTCCGATTACCTGCTCCACCCTGACTCATTCAGATTACCTGCTCATTTTCTACTATGCCTCATTCCGATTTCCTGCTCTGCCATAACCATTTTCCCCACCAAACTACTCACCCTGTCACTCTCTTTAAATTAGCCAATTGGAATTAGTTTAGCCTGTGCAGTGTAACCCTAGCCAATAGGGAATGACACAGTAGCAGGGGTCACGTGCATCAGGAATAAGACCCCCTTTTCCTCCCTTGTCCAGGTGTGCGCTCACGATTGCTCCATCTGTGAGGGTGCACCCTTCTATAGAAGCAAACTGCCTTGCTGAGAAGAAAAAAAGAAAATTTTATATTCAAGTGCTATTTCTTTTGCGGCACTGAAACTTTATTTATAACACATCTTTTTCATATTCCAACTACTTCAAGTGGATTAGTATAAGCCTTTTCAAGATCTAGAACCAATTTTCAACACTTTCACTGGATATCTTTCCCAAAATGATAGCCATGCTTGTAGCTGCATTATCAACTGTCTCATCACATATTGCTGAAGCTGAAGCAATCACAATGTCTTGTAACATTTCAATATTTAAATGTAATGTGTCTGTTTCTACATAAAAGCCTACAGACAACACTATTCCTCCCTGCTTCCCTTCACTCACCAACACACATCTTGAAACCTGTGTGACTTCTTAACTGCCCCAATGACTCAAATAGGTCCCTGTCTCATAAATCTTTCCTCAAATAATTTGCCTATTAGATTTTATTTAATTTTCACCACCCCATACTATTTTCTCAAATTAAAAATATGAAGAAACTGAAGCTTAAAGAGGTTACAAGTGTGTATGCAGCCACAATCTTGGTCTAGGATTAAAATTAGGTCTATCTCCTCCAATGCCCCTAATTCTTAACTCTCTCTTATACCACATCCTTAGCTAAGCAATTCTTGCGTGATGTTTCTGATTCAAAGCCCAGTGCTGCCACATATTAACAGTGTAATCTTAAGGAACCTCAGATGCTGTGTTAATAAAACGGGTAAAGTACTTACCTTGAAAATGTGTAAGGAGTAAATGAGAAAACACGAAAAACACATAGCACAGTGCCTAGCACTTAACACAGGAAACACTCAAGAAATATTATTATTATTATATTCATCCAAAACACAAGTCAGTAATGTTTTCCTATAAGGGTCAAACAGTAAATATTTTAGGCTTTGCAAGCCGGTCAGTCTCCATTACACCAAAACCAGGGAGCAAGCTGGATTTGGCCCATGGGATATAGTTTGCCAACTCCTACTCTACTGCAGCATTCTTCAACCTCAGCAGTACTGACATTTGGGGCTGGGTAATTCTTTGTTGTGAGGCTGTCATGGGGATTGCAGGATGTTTAGCAGCATCCTTGGTCTCCACCCACTAGATGCCAGTAGCATCTCTCAAGTCGTGACAACTAAAAAATCTTCTGGGGGGCAAAATCACCCCTAGTTGAGAAACACTGGCCCAGAGCAATTAAACATATAAAGATGTAGATTGAATTTTCTAACAAATACCCTCACCAGGTAGAAAAATAATTTAACACACTATAAGTATTTATACTCACTTAGCTAAAATTCCCACACTTAGCAATAACTTTATAACTTCTGTGATACACACGGCTGTGGTTGAAAAGTAGAGTTCTTTGTCTGATGTCCTTGTGTATCTTAAAGCTATGGTATAGGCTGCAGCCATCACGGTCATCACTGCCAAGCAGTATAACTTGAATAATAAAGTGACATTGTCTGGAAAACACGTGCAACAAAGACATTACTTAGTAGACAATATATGTATATATAAGTTAATAAACTAGTTATAGCCCAAAAATACTTTCCAATTCCAAGCACAAAATATTTTCTGAAACTCATGTTTAAAAATTTTTTCAAAATGCTTGCCAATTACATGAGCGCGCGCGCGTGCACACACACACACACACACACACACACACACACACACACACCATAGCTGACTTTAAACATCAGCCAATTAGGCATAAGTTTTGTTCCTGGGGAATGCCCCAATTGCAAGACTATGTAGCATACTGATTCTAGTTCAGGATGTTATAAATTACATTTTATATATATATATTGGTGGTGGTGGTGGGTTTTTTCTGGAGACAGGATCTCACTCTGTCCCCCAGGCTGGAGTACAGTGGCGCAATCTCAGGTCACTGCAGCCTTGCTGTCCAGGTTCAAGCGATTCTCGTGCCTCAGCCTCCCGGGACTACAGGCGTGGACTACCACGGCCAGGTAATTTTTTGCATTTTTAGTAGAGATGGGGTTTCACCATGTTGGCCAGGCTGGTCTTTAACTCCTGACCTCAGGTGATCCACTCGCCTCGGCCTCCTGAAGTGCTGGAATTACAGGTGTGAGCCACCACGCCGGACATATATTTTAGGACAGGGTCTCACTCTGTCACCCAGGCTGGAGTGCAGTGGCACGATCTTGGCGTGATCTCGACTCACTGCAAACTCCACCTCCTGGATTCAAGCGATTCTCCTGCCTTAGCCTCCTGAGCAGCTGGAATTACAGGCATCTGCCAGTACACCCGGCTAATTTTTGTATTTTTAGTAGGGATGAGGTTTTACCATGTTGGCCAGGCTGGTCTTGAACTCCTGACCTCAGGTGATCCTCCCACCTCAGCCTCCTAAAGTGCTGGGATTACAGGCATTAGCCACCACGCCTGGCCCCAGCACATATTTTAAATATTTTTATGATTACAAACTTGTGGATACAAAGCATGAAACCAACTGCAGCAATGTATATTCTAGATTTAAAGGCAGCAGAAAGAAAATAATTGAGAAATGAGTGGGGCTTAATATAAAACTTTATCACAATAAGAACTTACATCGAGCCACTCATTTCACTGCATTATACAAAACAATAATTCAAAACACAGGAAAAGAATATTAAGAACACAGCTCTATAAAACTAGAAATGCAGGAAACATACAAACACTCAAGAATTACCTGCAAGTATATCTGAGCAGCAGCCATCTCTCAGGCACCAAAGCCTGTCCAGGACCTTTGGTAAAACCAGAAGCACTGGGTACCAACTCTCCCTCATACTTCCTTATTCCCAGACCTGCTCAGAACCTGCCATCACCCAAGGATCAAACTATTTCTACTTTCCTTACCCAACTCCCACCTATTATCCAATAGTCCCCTTAAGCTCCATTCAAATCTTTAGGCTCAAGGTTAAACAGGGATCAGCAAATTTTTCTGTAAAGGGCCAGAAACAAATATTTTAGGCTTTCCACAGCCATACTTTGACAACCCCAGGTTAAGAACCAGAAGGACACCGGGTGACTCCAGCCTGCTACTTTAACTACATTATATGCTAAGTACAATTTTGTTCACTGTTTTGGGAGCCTAATCACAATTCAAAGACTGTTTTCCTAGGAAAATAAAACAGGAGTTTCAAATAGATTATCTTTAGATACGGTATGGTTGGAACTTCCAAGGAAACAGGTTCTTCAATATAAATATTTTCCCGAGTGAATTAAAGAATCTTTTCTGATTTGTCGGCAATTTTTAAAAATCATATCAGGTTTTAAATAAAAAGTAAAACAGAAGAAATATTTTTTAACTGCTTAAACTTTCTTTCCAAAAGATCTGAGGAGCCAAAAATCAGTGTTTATAAAAAAGGAAGTGAAGGAGATCACTATAATAATTCCTTCGTTCTAAAACTTTCCTACACAAGGGAAAAAATATGACTGCAAAAATAAACAGCAATAACCTTTAATCAGTGGAAGAGAAGGCACTCCCCATCTTCTAGATAAGGGGTGAACAAACTATATATGTCACTAGTTTACATGAGGCCTGTGAACTCACAATGGTTTTACATTTTTAAATACTTGATTAAAAATGTAGTAACATCTTGTGATACATGAAAATTGCATGAAATTCAAATTTTAGTGTCCATAAATAGTTTTATTAGAACATAGCCATGCTCATTTGTTTCTAAGTTATCCGGACTACCTTTTTTCCCCTACAACAGCAGATCTGAGTAGTTATGAAGAGACTATCCAGCCCTTTACAGGAAAAGTTTGCCAACTCATGTCCTAGATTATCAACATTTTCACAAATAACAGAGATTAGGGCTGATAAACTAAAAAGTACTTTATTTTAGGTATTGCATAGGTTCCTGATTCCAAAAACAACATAGTGAATATTTAAACACTAAACCAAATATTGATGGCCTACAAACATATTTTGACTTATAATATTGTCACTAACTTGAAAAAATAGCTTTTTGCATAGTGATTACATAGGAATATATATTATACTCTTGAAACTACTGATCTAAGTGGAAGAGTAATCAAATAAGTTTAGGAATGTGCAAAACAGATTGGGCTTTGATATGGAATACCAGTTTTAAATGTATTTCAACTTTTAAATACTAAATGTTTTTAAGTACGATTTTCTCTGGCAGTTTAACATCAGACTAAACTATTTCTTGTTCACTCCATTCACAAATTCTCCAGTATAAAATTTCAGTTATTAGCAATTTCAGTTATTTTAGGGTAATATCAAAAGTCCATATGTAATCACTTTAAATTGGGCAAATCATTCAAACCACACCCAATGCCAGTAACTATAAACCTAGCCGACAACTCAACTGGCAGCCACATCTTAACCCTGCATTGTTCTCTGCTTCTCACGAAGTTCTGTTTACTCCTACACAGTATTTGTGTGGAAATGTCCCTCAAAAGAAACTTACAGTTTAAAATTTTTTTCAGTTACGTTTTACTATAGTTTATGGGGACATTACTTGTAATACCTAAGAACTTAGAAATTCAGGAAGTCCCAGATAAATCTTTTGTGGATATTCGGAAGCTATAGAAACTGTAATTTTGTTAGGATTACAATCAAGCCTCAACAAATATGTATTGGCAATAAGCCTAAACCTTTACATTGTTGCAGCTATTTCAAGTAATGATTTGACTTCTGTTATTTATAAGTTTTCGTTCGGATCAATTTTGCTATCCCCATTCCATTTTAGTTATCAAAACAATTCTATTTCTTTTTCCTTTATTTCCTGTGTTGCTACACAAAAGGCTTTTAAGATTGGACTTATTTGAAATGAAACAGAAAGAAGACATAAGAGAAGCATATGCAACTAAAGACAATGCCCCTGGGCAGGGCCTGATGATAAACATGGACCTCGCAACAGGGAAAATAACTTGACACCCACGTAAGAAGATATTCCTTAGGTATTCGTTCAATATTTATTCAAGGGTGAAGCCAAGTGTTCTATGGAGGAAGGGTGGAGCAAGAATCCGAGTGTTGTCCAACTTCTCCTAGTTAATGCACCACAGTCAAAAAATCCAACTCTGGTCCCAACTTACACTGCTCAGCAAAAGTGGTGCGGAGTCAATTAGACTCGCCCTCCTTAAATGCCAATTAGTAAACAAATACGCCTTCACCCGAATGTGCCATCCCTTAGGAGGAGGGAGGTGGCTCTCACCTTCCACCACAAATATCAGAGTGTTCCTTCTAACTGCATACAGCATTCTCTATAATTACATACAGCACACAGGTGGGAACTGTTAACGATTGTTATCTTCCTTTCATTACGATTTCAGTGCTGTTTTGACGTCCCAATGATGTCTTTACTGGTTGTTGCATGGCCCAGCCGCCGCGTGGGGTCTGCGCCCGGAGTCTGCCTTTAAGTCTCTGAGCATCCGCAAGGCAGGAGGCGCAGAAGACACCGAAGTCGCGGGGCCAGGGCCAAGAACTGTCCTGTCTCGCTGGGCGATGCGGTCCAGCCCCGGACCCACGCCCTGGCCCCTCTCCGGGTCCGCCGCAACCCAGGCCTGTCAGAATTCGGTTCCCACCCACTCCCAGCTAGTGGAGGTCAGCGCGGTCTCGGACTGCCAACCTGCCAAACGCGGAGTCAGCCGCGGAGACTGCAGCCGCAGGGGGAGGCCGGCTGCCCGGACGGCCGGGAGCAGCTCCACGCAAATTCCTGACGCCTCAGCCCGGCCGCAGAGGCCGTGGGCAACCAGGGTGCTCCGCTGCCCGACAGGCGCGGACCAGCGCAGATGCTAGACCGCCGCCGCCCCCCTCAGACTCCCCACTCCCAGCAGCCCCAGTCCTCACCTCTCGGGGCAGCCATGGTTCCCCGATAGCCCAGCGCGGAACTGACGCCCGCCCCTTCCGCGCCACAGCGCAGGACACCAGGGACCGCCCCTTGTGGTCATAGAGACGAAGCCGCTCGGCCTAGAGCGCCTCGCCGGCCTCCCGGTCGGCCACGCGCTAAAACTGGTTTCAGGAATCTGAGCTACACCCCAAAATGGGGAGAACGCGAATCGAAGGGAGGCCTTCCCGGCCGCGTCCTAAGTGACAGGTGTGTGAAATTCGGTTGGGGAGGTGGTTCTGTAAACTGTGGCTCCCCGCCGGCTGAGTGAAGGGAGCGCTGCCTTCTGGGAATCGTAGTCCTCACAAAGGTGTGAGTAGGCGGCAGATAAGGATTTGGGTTTAGCCTTAGGGATTCACTCCTGTCAAAGCTGTTAGAGAAGCTCCCAGAACTCGTAAAGTAACAAAAACTACTTGCGGCAACATTTGTAACTTCCACCTAGCTCATTATCTTCCACTGTTACCTTGTGTTCTAGATAAGTTATAATTTATGCTACATATTGTTCAAACGTCTTGTGCCTGTTCCATATCGTCAGCATTGTCATTGGTTATATTTACCCAGCTAGACATTCTAACGAATGATCTTCGGACAACAAAAGGGCCTTTTAAAAAAAATTAGATGTATCGGCCGGGCGCGGTGGCTCACGCCTGTAATCCCAGCACTTTGGGAAGTCGAGGCGGATGAATCACCTAAGGTCAGGAGTTCGAGACCAGCCAGGCCAATATGGCGAAACCCCGTCTTTACTAAAAATACAAAAAATTAGCCGGGCGTGGTGGCTCGCACCTGTAATCCCAGCTACTCAGGAGGCCGAAGCGGGAGAATCACTTGAACTCGGGAGATTACAGTGAGCAGAGATCGCGCCCCTGCACTCCAGCCTGGGCGACACAGCGAGACTTCGTCTCAAAAAAAAAAAAAAAGTAGATGTATCAACAGGCATTTTAACCACTATAATCTCCACTTTCACTAGGGGATGTTAATTATCATAATTGATATTAGAAATAATTCATTGGTGAAATAAATGATGTTCAAGATATGTGTATTGGTTTAAAATACTATGAAAATACCTCAGCACTTACAGGAATAGCGATGCAAGATTCTGAGCTGCCCAGCAGCCCACACCTTCTGCAGCATGTTCTCCAAAATTGTCCTTTTAGAGGGTTGAGTGGTGAATGTTATATACCATTGTCTTGTTAAATATACATATAGATATATCTGGTCTGTTAACATTCTTGGAACATTTTGCATGCCTTATTGGCATCATATTAATATTGGGAAGGGCTCCCAGGAGACCAGAGTTGACTTTGTAGAGGCAGACATTTGATGAATCTCATTTTGGAATAGTGTTGGACTCTTCCTCTACCTGGTAATGAGTGTGCTCACTGGTACTAATCTTCCCTTACCGTAATTGGTATAGTTTCTACTTGTAGAATTGTTCAGTTCTCTCCTGTGTATGTACTTATGCATACATTTAAACAGAAAAGTCATATATGTACTCGAAATTAATTTTAAAAATTAAAAATATTCTATCATACAGTCCTTCCTTTGTTTTACAGCTACTGCTTTGTATGGTTTCTCTCTTCCCAGTTTGGACCATCATTATAGTGTCAACTTACCTCAATTAAGTGTAATTTCTAAATGCTCAATTGTTCCAAAAGGCCCTTGTAAGCCTGCCTGTGTTTTTAAGCCTGCACCAACTGTTTTTACTATTTTTTTTCTTTTTGTCTTCTTGTAGAGATTGTGGGTGGGGGCATCTCCCTTTGTTGCCCAGGCTGGTTCTCAAACTCCCCACCTAAAACAACCCTCCCACCTCAGCCCCCCAAAGTTCTGGGATTACAGGTGTGAACCACCACACCTGGCCTGCACTAGCTTTTTGAAGCATGTTTTAATTTCTGGCAACAAGAAGAGGTTTTGTTGTTTCCTGTCCTAGGTGGTAGAATCAACTAGGAACTATCATTCCTTCTGGTGAGGAAGAGCATTTTACAGACAGACACACACACACACACAGAGAGAGGGAGATCCCAATTAAGGTGGTGGATCAAACGCTGCTGAGCCATTTTTGTGGCATTTCTGGTTCACATAACATCATGCTGTTGAATCCTACTTTTCTTATACATTTTCATTGCCTCAAAAGACTATTATACTTCATTGGCATCAACCTTAACTAGATTTTGATGCCTCTTTGTCCTAACCCAGTTAGCCCAAGACCAACAGGGACAAACCTGTCAAACTATAGTCTAACAAAGTTGAGCTTACTGATGCCTTCTGATATAATGTGGACATTTGTCCCTGCCCAGATCTATGTTGAATTGTAATCCCCAATGTTGGAGGTGGGGCCTGGTGGGAGTTCTGATCATGGGGGCAGATCCTCATGAATGGCATTGGCCATCCCCTTGGTGATAAATGAGCTCTCGCTCTGAGTTCACAGGAGATCTGGTGTTTTAAAAGTCTCTCTCTTTCTTTCTCTGTCTCCTGCTCCGGCCATGTGATGTGCCTGCTCCCACTTCGCCTTCTGCCATGAGTAAAAGCTACCTGAGTCCTGCCCAGAAGCATATGCCAGCACTGTGTTTCCCGTACAGCCTGCAGAATCATGAGCCAATTAAACCTATTTTCTTACACATTACTCAGGCTCAGGTATTTCTCTATAGCACTGCAAGAACCACCTAATACACATTCCAATGAAGGAAACTGAACACCACAGGTATCTCAGGAAACAAAGAAAAAGATAAATTTATAGAATTTTAGGGAAGGATGGGATTAGGTGAAATTTAAAGGAAGCAGTGTTTGATAAACTCAAAGCAGGACTATATGTATTCAATAGGGACTGTAGAACAGTCTCAGGATCCTGTTTCTTGAAAACTACAAAGTTACCATAGATGTGGAATGTTGTATTCAGGAGCCCCTTAATTGAGGCTGCTTCTTTGTATCAAAATGATGTAGATCCCCCCAAGCAAGAGTACTGTGTTACATTCTTACTGATGTAATTTCAAGCAGCACGTTTTCCTAGAGTATACGATTTTAGAGAACAAAGTTTTTCAGTGAATTAGAAAGCAAACACTCAAAGAAGGGCCTTGCTATTATACTTTATAGTGTCAGCATATCCTTAGGAGAAATATTATTTCCCATTAACTTTGCAGCTGGTTTTACCTGGGTTTGTTATCCCAGCTCAATTAATGACCAAGCAGCTATTTAGTCTTACTCTGAGCTAATTTTTACTTTCTCACTCTGAATTATCCTCAGTCTTGGAGGAAAAAAATATTGATTTAATGTCTTTCTTGTGCCTAGTTTTCCTTACAACTCTGGTTATAGCAAAAAGCAGCAATCCTTAACATGTGAGATACAAGGCCCTGTGCCTGATAAGCTAACCTTACGTACTTCAAGCAGCCATTGCTATTGCCACTTGAGTCCCTAATGATTTCTGATTGTCACTAGAAAACTACAGTATTTGCCTCAATCCCCTGCTCTCTTCTATTTCCTGCTCATGTATCAGAGCTACCCTAGTCTCAATGATGTGTATAAAAAGAAGCCCAGTACTGTATCCATTGGTAATAACGTAAAAGTATGAACTTAATTAAACAAAAAGGCTGTGAGGAAGCAAATACCAAAAGGCTTAAGGAGGTTATAATTGAATTAAAATATGGTAGCTATATAATAGATTATTAAATGTGGTAATGTTCAAAGAATAGTAAACAGTTAACCATAAAGAACATATAGACAAGATATAGATACCAAAATAAAATTGTTTCCCTGACAATTTAAGCATATTACTTTCATTGTGCTTAAGCATCCGAAACCTATTTGCTAACTTACTGTTATTTTATTTATTTATTTTTATTTTTTGAGACAGAGTGTTGCACTGTTGCCTGGGCTGGAGTGTAATGGCACAATCTTGGCTCACTGCAACCTCTGCCTCCAGGGTTCACACGGTTTTCCTGCCTCAGCTTCCCAAGTAGCTGGGATTACAGGCACACACCACCACACCCAGCTAATTTTTTGTATTTTTAGTAGGGACGGGGTTTCACTATGTTGGCCAGACTGGTCTCAAACTCCTGACCTCGTGATCTGCTGCCTTGGCCTCCCAAGTTATTGTTTATTTTAAAGCAATTATTTCCTATGGTATAATATGACTAAAAAGAAGCCAATAATTGTCACATTTTATAATTGATAAAAGGATACAGGGAGATAATGTAAAATTCAATGTCTGGACTAGGAATTAAACATGAGTAATAATCATCTGTATCCAGACGTTTCATATTTGAGCTTAACTCTCCCTTGCCTCTCTTTTCTTTTTTCATTACCGTAATCTCTCTTTCCTTTTCCTGCCAGTCACTGATGGTTTGTACCTATTTCTACCATTTTATGCTTGCTTTGCTTCAGTGGTATTTCCACTCAAGCCAACTCTATGAAAAGAGAGTTTGGCAATTGCCTACTCCATTGATGACTCTAATCCATCATCCTCTTTTGTTATTCACCATTTTCTGAAAGTCATAATGTGTCAAGTGTTATTCTAAGATTAACCGAGGGCTAGAAAACAAAAAGTAAAGAAAAATGGGCAAGGGGATACAATAGACATTGGAGAATCTCTATTCTCTTAGCTAATATTGACAAGGCACTTACCAGGTAAGTGCTTTGTATGTGTTAACTTCTTTAATCCTTATGACAACCCAATCAATGAGTTTGGAACTATTATTATCTCATTTTTATGATACAGAAACTGCAGCAGAGAGGTGTTAAGTGGTACAGCTAGTAAGTAGAAGAGCTAGACTTGTTTTCCACGATCACAGAGCTTACTTTACATCTTTTTTCTACTCTTCTGACTGCTACTCTGTCTTATTTTGTCTTCTCTTCCTCCTCATTTAACCCCCATTCTCATGGGGATGACCTCCCAAACTATCTTTGTGTAGCCCAAATTCCTATTACCTCTGCTTTACTATCCTTGTCATCCCTTCAACTCAAATTTTCTAGTGCTGAACATGTTATCTTTTTTGATAACCAGCTCCCGTTCTCAGTTATCCTTTATCTCCTAGGGCAGAAAGCCTGAGGTCATACTTTGAATTTTTCTTCCTTTTCCTTAGATACTATATCCTGTCTGCTTAATTTAATCTAGCATTTGCCCCTCCACTTCCCCCATCATGCATGCCCCAATTCTTGCAGGAGCTTCCTAGCCATCTCTCCAAAGCGAGTATCCCTCTCCCACAATCGATATTCTACTCAAGAATCTGCCATGATTTTCTAATGTTCTACCACAGGAAGGCAAAATGTTTCTCTGCTTGGCTTACAAAGTCCTCTAGAAAGTACACCATTCAACTCTGTTTAGTCAACTTTATTTGCCAGCACTTCCTCAAAAATAATCTCCCCTTCCCTCTTTACCATTTTTCTCCCTCTTCTTTTGCAATAACTACTTTACTGCTGAACTCTATTAACTCCCACCTTGACTATTCAAATAATCACTCAACCAATACCCTGCTTCTAGTTTGCCCTTTCATTCCTTCTTTTTTTAATTCATTCATTTATCCAACAAGGTACAAATGCCAGGGGATATAAAGATGACTAACACATAATTCAAATCTCAAGAAATTCAAATCTAACAGGAAGAATACAGATGTACTACTATCTATACATCAATTTATTTTAAGTGCTATAATAAAAGTAATAATAAAATCCAATGAAAATTTAAAGAAGGAAGCAATTAACTTGCTCAAAAGAAATGGGGAAAACTTCCATGGAAAAGATAAAGTCTGATCACACTCTTTGAGGACTTACCTGTGGACTACATTCCAGGGCAGAGAGTGAAAAGCACAAGTTAAGAGTCGGGGGTATAAAAGACCATGACCTATTTGGGCTGGGCTCATGCCTGTAATCCCAACACTTTGGGCCAAGGTGGGCTGATCACTTGAGGTCAGGAGTTCGAGACCAGCCTGGCCAACATGGCAGAACCCCATCTCTACTAAAAATACAAAAATAAGATGGGCGTGGTGGCACATGCCTGTAGTCCCAGCTACTCAGGAGGCTGGGGCATGAGAATCACTTGAACCTGGGATGCAAAGGTTGCAGTGAACCAAGATCACGCCACTGCACTCCAGCCTGGGCAACAGAGCAAGACTCTATCTCAAAAGATAAATTAAATTTTTAAAAAAGACCATGACCTATTTGAAGAGTTTTGGTTCAATCTGGCTAATGTGTGTGGTATGTGGAGAGAGTATGGGAGGGGTAGGAGAGGAAACTGGAGGATAAATGGAGATCATATTTTGAAAAGTTTTACATAATACATGAAGGATGTTTTAGTTCATTCCCTAGGAAGTGGACAAGAGTTTTGGTAACTTTTAAGCAACTGAGGCAAAGGCTAGGGGGAAGAGGAGGCCAGATGACATGATCAGATTTATGCATGAGAAAACATCCTGGTGAACCATATAAAAAATGGAGGCAGCAGTGACGCAGGCAATAAGACAAAGTCCTGCAGGGGAGGGGAGAATAGGAAGACATGAATCTCAGTGACAATTCAGGTCAAATGAACAGAGCTTGAAGGCTAGTAAAAACAGGAAGTTTTTAACTTATGCTACTGAGTAAGGCAGTGGTGCCTTTGTAAATAGAAGAAAATAAAGAGAAAGAAACAAGTTTGGCACAGAAAGTTATTTTGATGTGTGACCTGCTGAAATGGGGGTGACCATCAGACATTAAATTCAGCATATGGTTGGAAATCTTCAGAAGGATGGGGCTTGAATACATGGTGGAGGTCCAGGGAGAGGATGAGTTTTCCATTGGATGTAGCTCCCTTTATTCTGTTGTACTTACCAGGTGACTGTCTGATATTAAGACTGGCTTTTCAAATTGGATTTGGTATTTTTATTCACTTGGCCATTCTACTTCCAAGCCTTAACTTGATAAGCCCAAATTGCAGGTTACAGCCATTCTTTTCTGTGTTTAGGAATCTTGCAGAATCAAATAACAGTTAATTGAACAGATAAAATGACATTCCTGAATTTGTAAATTTTAGTATCACCCCACTCCTCCAGGCCCTGCCTCAACAGCCAGCCAGTCTGTCTTAAACATCATTTGTAAACTACAGGTATGAAAATCACAAAAACTTAGAAGTAGGTTGGTTTGAAGTTTACATGCAGAAAATGCATTTCAAAGCATATTCATAGTATAAATCACATTCAAACAGCCAGGCGTGGTGGCTCACACCCATCATCCCAGCACTTTGAGAGGCCAAGGTGGGCAGATCACTTGAGGTCAGGAGTTCCAGACAAGCCTGGCCAACATGGCAAAACCCCATCTCTACTAAAAATACAAAAATTGGTCAGGCGTGGTGGTGCACACCTGTAATGCCAGCTACTCGGGAGGCTGAGGCAGGAGAATTACTTGAACCCAGGAGGCAGAGAGTGCCATGAGCTGAGATCACACCACTGCACTCCAGCCTGGGCAACAGAGCAAGACTCCATCTCAAAAACAAACAAACAAAAACATTTAAGCTACACAGAAAGCAAATTATACAAATGCTTTAGTAAAAAGTCACCTAAGCAGAAAAAATATGCCAAATAAAAATGACCTCCTAGCTACTAAAGCAAGTCAAACAGCCCCTCCTAGAAGCTTTATTATCCATGAATTGGTATTAGAAGTATGTAAGAGAGTAATAAAACCACAGTTCTAAAATACAGCTATCAGTAATTCATGGGAGCTTTAAACACAACTGCCTACGCAGTCAGGCAAATAAGGCAAAGCAGTGATGTGGGAGGCCCATAAGGCAGCAGGAACTAGATTAGATAGTGGAGGATTGAAAGTACCTGCCTTGTGAATGGGCAAAGCTACTACTTGCAGGAATGCTGGCCAAGCATTAGCAGATATTCTGATTTCTTCTTTTTTGGAAGGGTCAGAAATACAGATTTTATGTCAAATTTCTAGATTTTGAAAAACATCCTGTGAGGTGGGCATGGTGGCTCATGCCTATAATCCCAGCACGTTGGGAGGCCGAGGTGAAAGGATCGCTTGAGCCCAGGAGTTCGAGACCCGCCAGGGCAATATGGTGAAACTCTGTCTCAACAGAAAATTGTTTTGAAAATTAGTCAGGTGTGGTAACACACGCCTGTGGTCCCAGCTACTCAGGAGGCTGAGGTAGGACTGCTTTAGCTCAGGAAGTTGAGGCTGTGGTGAGCTGTGATTATATCACTGCATTCCAGCCTAGGTGACAGAGCAAGGTCCTGTCTCAAAAAAAAAAAAAAAAAAGAAAGAAAGAGAAAAAAACATCACGTGGACCTTTGCTCCAATTGTTCCAAATTAGTAAGGTTTGTTACGTATCAGTTTAATCTATGGTAACATTTAATAGCTAATAAAGCTGAAAATATTGATTAGGTTTTAAGTTTGTAATGTTTAACACTAAATATGGTTTAGAAATAGACTTCTATTCCAGTAATAATCTTATAATATATTTCTATCTAAATGTTATAATTTCAATCTTAATGCTGACAAACTTTTTCTAACAAATAAAAGATAAATGGACAGTTTTATTTTTCAACAGAATGAAAACTGTATTACAGAAAACAGTTTGATAAAATGTGGGAACCCAATAAACATACAACCAATGAATATGCCACCCCACAAAATTAATTTTTATAGATGTTAATATACCTTTAAGTACTTGCTAGTGTTCATAATTGAGTAGCATCTACTTTAAAACGTTGTTTCTAATTAGGTTTCATCCACAGCTCTAGTTAAATTCACCTTGACCTCATCGGTGATTTCACTCTTTCCTCCACGAAGACCAGCCAGGTAAATCTGAGGCCTGGGCACCCCAGTGCTGTCTTCCCTCATGGACTGGGTGCTAGTGTCCTTTGGAGGGTACACCTGGGAACAATTTTCTCTTCTCAAGTGACTGAGATCAGTTTGTACTGAGTGAGTAACTTTCTGGTGCAAATTAGCCTAAAGAGAAAGAGAATACAGGAATTAACATTTCTCTAAAGAACAAATAACCTGAAATATTATCAGATACCAGTTAATATCTGCCTATTTTTGTCTTCAATCCACAAGAAATTAATTCCATAACATAGCATTTTTTCTATAAAACACTGGAAAATCTAGAACATAACAGAAAATTAAATATCCCTTACCAAGAAGTAGAAAAATATGTAAAATGTTGAAAATTGACCTCAAAAAACATACAGATTCAAAATTACAGTGAACTCAACCAGTTATTTGTTAATATAATCTAATTCCTTCATTATTATACTTTGAGATTCTTATAACTTGGATTTTTCCACTATATTTTTTTTGACAAAAATTTAAGATTTATATACAGTATTATCTTTTAAAAATGGGCTTCACCCTAGATTTTTAACATAAAAGAGTCTGATGCTTTCCATTTGTATTTTACAGTATTCTACATTTTGCTTACTCCCTTTATAGATTACTAGTAAATGTGAGGTTAAACAGATTACTCAGGCTGGGAAGCAAGGAGGAGCTTATAAAAAGAAGAATAAGGTTGCTGCGGTTATAGTAAAGGCCAAGAAAAACCTTAGAAGGCATTATAGCATGTGAGTGAAGAAGGAGACACCTGGAATTAGAGGAAACATTTTCAGAGTTTGAGATACTGCAGATGACTGAGAACCGAAACTACTCCCCAACACCCAGGTTATTGTCCACATTAATAAGACTTTACTATTCCACTGTCTTCATTAGCATAATTTTACCATTCCAAGAGACTCTTGCCTAAGCAAATAACTTGATTGCTCATTCAGTACTACCTCAAAGATGTGTCAACTCTTCAGTAGTAAGCATCGGCACACAGTTTCAGTCCTAAGAGTCTGCATCCCTTGCCTCAAAAAATCTTCTTGCTATTCCCACCAATGCTGGACTGCTTTTTCATGATCCTTACCCAATCCGATTCAAACCTCCATCCTACCCCCAGTCCACCTCAGTCATTGGAAGACCTGCCTTAGCAAACTTCAAATTCTCAATAAATTCTGACTTTGCAGTTCCTCTTCTGAGACACTGCCAAAGCACTGTTGAGGTGGTGTTTTCCCTTATGGCTATAAGCAGTAAACTCAGCTTTGTCTTATCCACAGGTTGGGTAGGTGACACTTGGGGAGCTGGCATTCAATATAATACAGTTCTAGGGAATAATAAGGCCCAAGGTGAGAGTCAGAATTAAGTGGAGATTGAGGAATGGGAAGAGAGGGCTCAGTCAGTGTGAAGTTCAGACCCCTGAATACTCCATTCTCTTAACATTTCCAGTCCATACCTATGTTGCCACCTCTATCTCTCATATCCTATCCAGCCATCATTTCCCTCCTCCTCTTTGCCTATTTGTATCTCAAAAGCAACCTAAAATATCACCTATGTTAATTTAGTAGAATTTTCATTTCATTTCTGTTACACCACTTACAAGGAGGTACTGAAATATTTTTAATGTAACAATATCACTTGCTAGACAATTAGCCCATGAAGAACAAAGTCGTGGGATATATATGTTACCTAATAAGTCTGATGAACTCAAGTGAGTTTAGTAGATAATAGAAAATAATATGGGGATTGGGCATTTCTTGAACTACAGAAGAGTAACTGATAGGAAGGAATACTAATGGAACAATGATCTGGAAGATATATAGGGAAACTGATCCTTCCTCATGCCAGGAAACTGAAAAGTTGCCACCAGAGTGAGTAGCAAAGGAAATAATGTGGTCAATGGGAAGCCTGTGAGAGACTGAATATACAAATGGACAAAGGCTAGACCATATGTGACAATAGAACTCCTTAACTTGCAGCCTCTGTATCGACCAGTCGGGGAAGCCAGTCTCAACCTCTGTAGCTGTAGCAATTGACCCAGAATGTTGAGGACTTAGCCAGCTTCTCCATGTTTTGGATCCTTCTCCCCCAACTCAGGACCAACCAGAGAAACCTAGATATGCTCACCAAACCAATCACATAAAATGCCCTGCTTCTAGTTAGCCTGCCTCCAGTTTTCTCATGTTAACAACCTACAATCAGAGAACACCTAAAGGCTTCCCCCTTTTCTGACTATAAAGCTTTCCTACTCCTCTGCATGCTTTCAGTCTACCAAACAACAAGTGACAGTGTCTGACTCCCTTGCTATAGCAAGCTCTAAATAAATAGCCTCCCTTTGTTCACATTTGGGTAGGCATTTTATTTCCACACCTGATTTCAGTTAAAGAGATGGATAAAATATACTAAAAAGGGGCTACAGACATAAAAGATTTTATTTTTTCCATACTATAAATATTCATTGTTTAAAATGACAAGATACTATAAAGAGGGGTTGGTGGGGGGAATTTCACTGAATTGGACAGGGATGAGAGTTTCGAAGACAGGCTTTAAGGGTAGGTATATTGTAATTAAGGTGACTGAGAATCAGAAGGATGAGAGTGCTCAGGGTCTGGAGATAATACGTTGTTCAGAGGAAAATATCTATGCTTTAATAGAAAAGGTCCAAAAAACAAAAAAAAAAAAGAATGGTATACCTTAAGTGATTAAAGGAAGTTGGGAGTGCTTTAAATACTAGCACCAAGTTTTAAAACTGATGACAGATAGATAGATAGATAGATAGATAGATAGATAGATAGATAGATAATTACCATTGTTCTACATATGCTTAAAATTAGAAGACAATCTTATAATGTAAACCTAGCAAATTATAAATTATATTTTTGTTAGCAAAGAACACACTGTATAAAACTCGTTATTTTATATAAATAATTTACCAACTCTTTAACAACAGATTAAAATTCCCCAACATATAATTTTAGAAAATATTGTTACAAACCAATTTTATAGCTTTTCTTCTTAATTCCCATTCATTCCACTCATATGATCTCACAATTGTTGGTGGCAGTATGTGTGTATCCGTCTGTGTGCTACTTTCACATTTTGTAATTGGTTTTATATAATGTTTGTCAGCATCTCTCATCTAAAGAAGTGGAGTTTTGTAATTAGTGCTTGGAAAAAATAAACATTATTTACCGATAACTAAAATATTTAGCTAAAACTGACAAAACACTTAAAAAACAAGAATTTTTGGACATGGAATATACTTGTAAATACCAATAAAGAAAATAAGCACATAATTAATGAGCTGAATATAATTGTTTTTCTGGGAATTACGGCTTCATGATTTTGTTTATGTAGGGGGTATTTATTTTTAACTTTCATTTTAGATTCAGGGGGGCACATGTGCAGGTTTGTTACAACGGTATATCACACGATGCTGAGATTTGTGGTAGGATTGAACCCATCACCCAGGCAGTGAGCTCAGTACCCAATAGTTCATTTTTCAGCCTATGCCCCCCTCCCACTTTTTCTACTGTTGCAGTCTCCAGTGTCTACTGGTCCCACCTTTATGTCCATGCATACCCAATTTTTAGCTCCCACTTATAAATGAGAACATGCGGTGTTTGGTTTTCTGTAGGACGTGTATTTTGGAAGCAGAAAACATCCCTCATTCCCAAGTCAAATATCCCTCCCCACTTTGCACAACTGATAACATAAGTAAATACCTGTTGAAAATGGATAGAAATGGAAAATAGCTATTAAACATTAGGTAAAAATCACACCTATTTAAACTATCAAAACCTCTTTAAGACATATGTTGAACTCAAGCTATGCCTACATAGCAGGTTGTCAACCAAGGTTTTTGCTTTGTTTTTAGTTGAATATACTGATTTTCTTCTGGGGAATCCAATATTAAGAATTCACTAATTCCAGGCTACACAAGATATAATAGTGCTGAACATGACATTGTTGACGTTGTTGGAGGGAGTGGTAGAGGTTTAAGGAACTTAGGTCACAGTAAAAAGGAGGGAGAAGATATTCTTTCCAAACAACAGATAATCACTGAGTGTCTAACATTTGATATAATTTCTGACTATAAAATTATCTTATGATATAGTTAAGTAGATTTAAAAAATGCTAAAAAGATAGTTAACAATACTGTACCATACAAGTAAATGGCAAGTAAATAATTAGACAGTAAGGACTACGTGAAAAAGACAGGGAGAAAACTCATTTCTGCAGATATTAAAGGTCAGCTGGGAATTAAATATCCAGAAAGACAGGAAAAAACAAGACCAAGTGTATAGGAAAAAATTATGCTTTAGTGGAAAACTATGCATTATCCACATACAACATACCTTTTCAGTCATCTGATTCTATGCTTTCACTGTCCTTGGGCTATCTTACAACTCTGTAAGTTATAAATGAGTGATAGCAAGACTAAATAATTTCTGTAGACACGCAGTCTATCCTGTCTGTAGAAGTTCAGCTGACTCCCTTTCCCCACGTGGAAAAATCAGTGTTGCCTCCATTTACACATTCATTTGAATATTCCTGATCTATAAATGTGTCTGTTCTTAGGGTTCTCTTTTGAACTGGTTATAACATCTACCTGGTCCCCTCATTGATTAATGAATAGATTACTCTTAACACATGTTCAGTTTCATATCTGCATGACAACAATTTTACCCATTTTTGAAAACTATCTTTTAACAAATAGAAGACTAGGCCATATAGAACAAGTTTAAGACCAGTATGTATCTCACAGTTTTTCTGCCAGAGAGGTCATGGAGGGAATTAGTAGAAATAGAAGGATAAAAAGACATGTATGCCCCAAACACCAGTCCCCCAAATTTGGATTTCATCTTACAGACAAAAAACAGAAGAATTTTGAATTCAGAGTAAAATGAAAGGCATTTTCTAATTTGCAGAAAAATTATTAAAATTTTCTATTGTAAATTTTCCCCTCATAATTTTTCAAAGTAGTTGGCTCCTGCAATCATTTGTTCTAAATTAGAATTTTGTATAACATCTAATTAAGCAAAAAATTACATGTGTTAAACTTAAGATAGCAACAATTATAATACTCATCAGAATGAATTACCAGCTCCAGGAACTCTACAATTTGAACAAATTTGAGAACTACTGACTTGGCAAACTTAATTTGGTAATATTTTTTAATTTTTATGGGTACATAGTAGGTGTACATAATTATCAGGTACATGAGATATTTTGATACAGGCACACAATGTGTAATAATCACATCAGGTAAATGGGGTGTCCATCACCTCAAACAGTCATCATGTCTTCATGTTATGAATATTCCAGTTGTACTCTTTCAGTTATTCTGAAATGTACAACAAATTACCGTTGACTATACTCACCATGTTGTGCTATCAAATACTATATCTTAATCCATTTATTTAACTATATTTTTGTACCCATTAACCATCCCCATTTCTCACTCCCCACAACTACCTTTCCCAGCCCTCTGGTAATCATCATTCTGCTATCTCCATTTCAGTTTAGTTTTTAGCTCCCACAAAGGAGTGAGAACATATGAAGTTTGTCTTTCTGTGCCTGGCTTATTTCACTGAAAATAATGTTCTCCAGTTCCATCCATGTTTTTGCAAATGACAGATCTTCTTTTTTATAGCTGAATAGTAGTCTGTTATGTATATGTACCACATTTTCTTTATCCAGTTGTCTTTGATGGATACATGGGTTGCTTCCAAATCTTGGCTACTGTGGATAGTGCTGTAATAAATATGGGAGTGCAGATACCTCTTTGATATACTGATTTCCTTTCTTTTGGATATACATCTAGCAGTGGGATTGCAGGATCATATGGTATTTCTATATTTAGGTTTTTTTAGGAACTTCTATACTGTTCTCCATGGTGGCTTACTAATTTACATTCCCACCAACAGTGTACTAGGGTTCCCTTTCTCCATATCCTCACCAGCATTCGTTATTGCCTGTCTTTTTGATATAAGCCATTTTAACTGGGATGGGATGATATCTCATTATGGTTTTGATTTGCATTTCCCTGATGATCAGTGATGTTGAGCACCTCTTCACATATCTATTTGCCATTTGTATATCTTCTTTTGAGAAATGTCTATCCAGATCTTTTGCCTATTTTTCAGTTGGATTACTAGATTCCTTCCTAATTGAGTTGTTTGAGCTCCTTATATATTCTGGTTATTAGTCCCTTATCAGATGGATAGTTTGCAAATATTTTCTCCCATTCTGTGAGTTGTCTCTTCACTTTGTTGTTTCCTTCGCTGTGCAGAAGTTTTTTAACTTGATGTGATCACATTTGTCCATTTTTGCTTTGGTTGTCTGTGCTGGTGGGGAATTACCCAAAAAATCTTTGCCCAGTCCAATGTCCTGGAGAGTTTCCCCAATGTTTTCTTGTAGTATTAATAGTTTCATAGTTTGAAGTCTCAGATTTAAGTCTTTAATCCACTTTGATTTGATTCTTGTATATGGCAAGAGACAGGGTCTAGTTTCATTCTTCTGCACATGGATATCCAGTTTTCCCAGCAACATTTGTTGAAGAGACTGTCCTTTCTCCAATATATATTCTTGGCACCTTTATTTAAAATGAGTTCACAGTACATGTATGGATTTATTTCTAGGTTATCTATTCTGTTCCATTGGTCTGTGTCTTGTTTTTATGCCAGTACCATGCTATTTTGCTTACTATAGCTCTGTAGTATAATTTGAGATTAGGTAATGTGATTTCTCCAGTTTTGTTCTTTTTACTTAGGATGGCTTGGCTATTCAGGGTCTTTTGTGGTTCCATATAAGTTGGGTCTTTTGTGATTCCATATAAGTTGTAAGGTTATTTTTTCTATTTATGTCATTGGTATTTTGATAGGGATTGCATTGAATCTGTAGATGCTTGAGTAATATGAACATTTTAACAATATTAATTTTTCCAATCAATTAATATGTTGCTTTGTGTCCTCTTCAATTTCTTTTTTCTTTCTTTTCTGTTTTTTGTTTGTTTGTTTGTTTGTTTTTGAGACGGAGTCTCACTCTGTCGCCCAAGCTGGAGTGCAGTGGCGCCATCTCGGCTCACTGCAAGCCCCACCTCCCAAGTTCACACCATTCTTCTGCCTCAGCCTCCCGAGTAGCTGGGACTACAGGTGCCCGCCACCATGCCTAGCTAATTTTTTTGTATTTTTAGTAGAGATGGGATTTCACTGTGTTAACCAGGATGGTTTCGATCCCCTGACCTCATGATCCGCCCACCTCAGCCTCCCAAAGTGCTGGGATTACAAGCGTGAGCCACCACGTTCAGCCAACTTCAGTTTCTTTCTTCAATGTTTCATAGTTATCTTCATAGAGATCTTTCACTTCTTTGGTTAAGTTTATTCCTAGGTATTTAATTTTATTTGTGGCTATTGAAAATGGGATTACTTTCTTGACTTTTTTCAGATTCTTTACTATTGGCATACAGAGATGCTACTGATTTTTGTATGTTGATTTTGTATTCTGCAACTTTACTGTATTTGTTTATCAGTTGTATTAGTTTTTTGGTGGAGTCTTAAGGTTTTTCCAAATGTAAGATCATATCATCTGCAAACAAGCATAATTTGACTTCTTCCTTTCCAAGGTGGATGTCTTCATTTCTTTCCATTGTCTGATTGCTCTAGCTAGGAATTCTAGTACTATGTTGAATAACAGTGTTTAAAGTGGACATATTTGTCTTGTTCCAGATCTCAGAGGAAAGGCTTTCATTTTTCCCCATTCAGTATACTACCTGTGGGTCTGCCGTATATGGCTTTTATTGTGTTGAGGTATATTCCTTCTATGCCCAGTTTTTTTTGAGGTTTTTAAATCATAGAATGATGTTGAATTTTATCAAATGCTTTTTCAGCATCAATTAAAATGGTCATATGGTTTTTGTCTTCATTCTGCTGACATGATGTATCACATTGATTTGCATATGTTGAACTATCCTTGCATCTATGGGATGAATCCCACTTGGTCATAATGAAAGATCTTTTTAATGTGTTGTTGAATTCAGTTTGTTAGTATTTTGTTAAGGATTTCACATCAATGTTCATCAGCAATACTGACCTGCAGTTTTCTTTTCTTGATGTGTCTTTGCCTGGTTTTGGTATCAGCATAATACTTGCCTTGTAGAATGAGTTTGGAAGTATTCCCTCTTCCTCTACTTTTTGAAAGAGTTTGAGAAGGACTGATATTCATTCTTCTTTAAATGTTTGGTAGAATTCAGCAGTGAAGCCACTGGGTCCCTGGCTTCTCTTTGCTGGGAGACCTTTTATTAAGGGTTTCATCTCCTTACTTGTTATTCATCTATTCGGGTTTTGTATTTCTTCATGGTTCAATCTTGGTAGGTTTGATGTGTCTATGAATTTATTTCTTCTGAGTTTTCCAATTTATTGGCATGTAGTTGCTCATAGTAGCCTCTAATGGTCCTTTGAATTTTTGTGATATCAGTTGTAATGTCTCCTTTTTTATCTTTGATTTTCTTTGGGTCTTCTCTCATGTTTTCCTAGCCTGGCTAAAGTGTAACTATTGGCTAACAATTTGTCTATTTTATCTTTTTTTAAAAAGTACCTTTTCATTTTATTGATCTTTTATATTTTTTTCATTTCAATTTCATTTATTTCTGCTCTGATCTTTATTATTTCTTTTCATCTACTAATTTTGGGTGTGGTTTGCTCTTGCTTTTCCAGGTTTTTAAGATGCATGCTTGGGTTTTTTATTTGATATCTTTCTACTGTTTTCATGTAGATGGTTATTGCTATAAGCTTCTCTCTTAGTATTGCTTTTGTGTTTCCACTTTCATTGTTTCAAGAAATTTAATTTCCTTAATTCCTTCACTGATCCATTGGTCATTAAGGAGTGTCTTGCTTAATTTCTATGTGTTTATATGGTTTCCAAAGTTCCAGTCTGGGTGTGATGGCTCACACCTGTAATCCCAGCACTTTGGGAGGCCGAAGTGGGTGGATGACTTGAGGTCAGGAGTTCGAGTCCAGCCTGGCCAACATTGCAAAACCCAGTCTCTACAAAAATACAAAAATTATTTTGTATTTTGTCTTATCCTTGAGACTGATCCTTGTGCTAAGGAGAAGAATATGTATTCTGTCGCCTTTGGACAAAATGTTCTGTATTTGGTCAATTTGGTCTACAGTGCAGATTAAGTCTTGTTTCTTTGCTGGTTTTCTGTCTGGAAGATATATCCAATGCTGAAGTGGGATGTTGAAGTCTCCAGCTATTATTGTATTGGCATCTATTTCTCTCTTTAGCTCTAATACTTGTTTCATATGTCTGGATACTCCAGTGTTCGGTGCATATATATTAATAACTATTACATCCTCTTGCTGAATTGATACATTTATCATATAATGACCTTCCCTGTGTCTTTTTATAGTTGTTGTCTTAAAATCTATTTTGTCTGATACAAGTATGGCCACTCCTGCTGTTTTTTGGTTTTCATTTGCATGGAATAACTTTTTTCATCCCTTTATTTTCAGTCTATGTTTGTCTTTATAGGTGAAGTGTGCTTCTTGTAGGCAACAGATCATTGGGTTTTGTTTTTTTAAATCCATTCAGCTACTCTGTCTTTTGACTGGAGAGTCGTTTAGTCTATTTAATTCAGTGTTATTATTGATAAATAAGGGTTTATTATTGCCATTTTGTGATTTGTTTTCTGGTTGTTTTGTGGCCTTCTCTTTCTTCCTTCCTTCCTGTCTTCTGTTTTGTGAAAGTGGGTTTCTTTGGTGGTATGTTTCAATTTCCTACTTTACATTTTTGCGTATCTATTGTACGTTTTAAAATTCAAAGTTACCAAGAGGCTTGCAAGTAACATCTTATAACCCATTATTTTAAACTGATGACAACTTAACTCTGATTGCAAAAACAAGCAAAGAAAAAACTGATAAAAACCCCACCCCCCCACCGCCACTTAACTTTTTGTTGTTTCTATTTAAATCTTATTATACTATCTATGTCTTTAAAAGTTGTTGTAGTTATTATTTTTGATAGGTTATTCTTTTAGTCTTCCTACTCGAGATATAAATAGTTTACACCCCACAATGACAGCGTTATAACATTTTGTATTTGTCTGTGTACTTACTATTAATGAGTTTTATGCCTTCAGATGATTTGTTATTGCTTGTTAACATCCTTTTCTTTCAGATTGAAGAACTCCCTTTAACTTTTCTTGTAGAACAGGTCTGGTGGTGATGAAATCCTTCAGCTTTCATTTGTCTGGGAAAGTCTTTATTTCTCTTTCATGTTTGAAGGATATTTTCACCAGACATATACTATTCTAGGATAAAAGTTGTTTTGTTTTGTTTTTTTCCTTCAGCACTTTAAGTATGTCATGCCATTCTCTCCTGGCCTGTAAAGTTTCCACAGAGAAATCTGCTGCCAGATGTATTGGAGCTCCTGTATATGTTATTTCTTTCTTTTCTCTTGCTGTTTTTAGGATCCTTTATCCCTGACCTTTAGGAGTCTGATTATTAAATTTCTTGAGGTAGTATTTGGGTTAAATCTGCTTGGCATTTTATAACCTTCTTATACTTGAATTTTGATATTTTTCTCTATGTTTGGGAAATTATTTGTTAATATCTCTTTGAATAAACTTTCTACCCCTATCTCTTCTCTACCTCCTCATGGTCAATAACTCTTTTTTTTTTTTTTTTTTTTTTTTTTTGAGATGGAGTCTCGCTCTGCCGCCCAGGCTGGAGTGCAGTGGCCGGATCTCAGCTCACTGCAAGCTCCGCCTCCCGGGTTTACGCCATTCTCCTGCCTCAGCCTCCCGAGTAGCTGGGACTACAGGTGCCCGCCACCTCGCCCAGCTAGTTTTTTGTATTTTTTAGTAGAGGCAGGGTTTCACCGTGTTAGCCAGGATGGTCTCGATCTCCTGACCTTGTGATCCGCCCGTCTCAGCCTCCCGAAGTGCTGGGATTACAGGCTTGAGCCACCGCACCCCGCTGGTCAATAACTCTTGGATTTGTCCTTTTGAGGCTATTTTTTAGATCCTGTAAATGTGCCGTATTATTTTTTATTCTTTCTTCTTTTGACTCCTCTGACTATGTATTTTCAAATAGCCTGTCTTCGAGCTCACCAATTGTTTCTTCTGCTTGGTCAAGTATTTATTGAGAGACTTTGATACATTCTTTGATTTGTCAGATTTTTCAGATCCAGAACTTCCTGTTTTTAATTATTTCAATCTCTTTGTTAAATTTATCTGATGGGATTCTCAATTCCTTCTCTGCATTATCTTGGATTTCACTGAGCTTCCTCAAAACAGCTATTTTGAATTCTGTCTGAAAGGCCACATATCTCTGTCACTCCAGAAATGGTCCCTGGTGCCTTATTTAGTTTGCTTGGTGAGGTCACGTTTTCCTGGATGGTCTTGATGCTTCTGGATGTTTGTCAATGTCTGGGTATTGACAAGTTAGGTATTTATTCTAATCTTAGCAATCTGGGCTTGTTTGTACCTGTCCTTCTTGAGAAGGCTTTCCAAGTATTCAAAGGGAATTGAGTGTTGTGATCTATGTCTTTGGTCATTGCAGCCATATGTATATTAGGGGGCACCCCAAGCCCAGTAACACTATGACTGTTGCAGACCCATAGAGGTACTGCCTTGGTGGTCTTGGGTAAGATTGGGAGAATTCCCTGGATTACTAGGCAGAGGCTCTTTTTCTCCTCCCTTACTTTCTCCCAAGCAAACAAAATCTCTCTCTCCATGTTGTGCCAAATGGAGTGGGAGGAGAGGTGATGCAAGCACCCCCTTGGACACCACCACTGGGGCTGTGCTGGGTCACACCTGAAGCCAGCACAGTACTGGGTTTCGGTACTGTGGCAACTATTTTCTGGCGACTGCTGATGTTTATTCAAGGCTCAAGGGCTCTTTAGTCAGCAAGTGATAGGTCCTGCCAGGACTGGGCCTCCCCTTTCAGGGAAGTGGATTTCTTACTGGCCCAGGACAGATCTAGAAATGCCCTTCAGGAGCTAAGGCCCAGAAACAGGAACTTTAGGAGTTTGCTTTGCACTTTATTATACTGTGACTGAGCTGGTATCCAAGTTGCAAGATAAAGTTGTTTTTACTATCCCTCTCCTTTCCTCAAACAGAAAGAGTCTCTCCTTGTGGCCACCACAGCGATGAATGTGGTGGATCACACTGAAGCCAGCATGTACTGGGTCTTGCCCAAGGCCCATGGTGAGTGCTGCCTGGCTACTATTGATATTTATTCAAAACCCAAGGGCTCTTTGGTCAGCAGGTGGTGAATTCTGCCAAAACTGGGTCCTTGCCTTCAGGGCAATGGGTTACCTTCTGGCCCAGGGTGGGTCTAGAAATGTCATCCACAAACTATGGCCTGGAATGGGGGCTTCAGGACTCTGCTTGGAGCTTTATTTTACTGTGGCTAAGCTGGTATCCAAATTGCAAGACAAAGTCCTCTGTACTCTTCCCTT
Organism: Macaca fascicularis; assembly: GCF_037993035.2. Classification (NCBI taxonomy): domain Eukaryota; kingdom Metazoa; phylum Chordata; class Mammalia; order Primates; family Cercopithecidae; genus Macaca; species Macaca fascicularis. The sequence goes on from NC_088378.1 coordinate 87,863,076, forward strand.
TCCTCCCAGAACTCCAAGCAGCACTGTCTAGAGTTGGGAAAGGGGTAATGCAAGCACTCCCTTGTCTACTGCAGCTGGTGTCTCACTGGGTCACATGCACCCAAGTCCATTGGCTCTGAGCCCAGCATGGCACCAGGACTTGCCCAGGAACTGTAGTCAGTGTGGCCTAGACTGCCTTTCAAGTTTATCAGGACCCTAGTACACTATAGCCCATGATACTGGGGCTAGCCAGAACTCAGGTTCCAACTGCTGAGATGGACAATTCCCTTCTGGCTAGGGCTAGTCTGAATGCTCCCGCCATGGGCACTGGCTGAATTCTACCCTGTACTGCTTTATGCTGTGACAGGGCAGCACTGAATTCCAATGCAAAGTCCCAACAATCACTTTACTCTCCCTCCACCAAGAACACAGATTCTCTCTCTGTGTCACGTGGCCGCTACTGGGGCATGAGGGAAGGGTAGTATAGGCAATTAAAGACTGTCTTTCCTACCCTCTTCAGTACCTCTTTCCTTGATATGATGTTTACAAAAGGTACTGCGATTGCTCTCCTGATTTTTAGTTCTTTTACGAAGGTGCTTTCTTATGTAGATACTTGTTCAATTTGATGTTCCTGTCGGGGGATGATCACTGGAGGGTTCTATTCTGCCATCTTGCTCTGCCTCTCAATCTGGTGGTAATTTGAAGGGTGAAACATACCTTTTTTTTTTTTTTTTTTTTTGCCATAAGTAGCTTTGAGACTTTTTATGGTAAGTGGCTATATCATAGCTCCAAAATTACACACACACACACACGCGCGCGCACGCACACACACACACACACATTTTCATTTTTTATTCAAAGGAAATATATACACACATTTATAAAGAAATGGTACATTAAAAAATCACATGATACTACCCAAAGCAATCCACAAATTCAACACAATCCCTATCATAATACCAATGACATTCTTCAAGAAATAGAAAAATAATCCGAAAATTCATGTGGAACCACAAAAGACCCAGATTAGCCAAACAATCCTGAGCAAAGAGAACAAATCTGGAGATATCACACTACCTGACTTCAAAATATGCTACAAAGCTATAGTAACCAAAAGAGCATGGTATTGGCATAAAAACACAGAGACCAATAGACTAGAATACAGAACTCAGAAATAAATCCACACATTTACAGCCAACTGATTTTTCAACAAAGGTGCCAAAAGCACACACTGGAGAAAGGACAGTCTCCTCAATAAATGGTGCTTGGAAAACTGGATATCCATATGCAGAAGAATGAAACTAGACCTCTATCTCTCACCTTATGTAAAAATCAACTCAAAATGAAGACTTAAATGTAAGAACCAAAATTATGAAATTACTGGAAGAAAAGAGGAGAATGCTTCAGGGCATTGGTCTGGGCAAAGATCTTTTGGATAAGACCTCAAAAGCCCAGGCAACCAAAGCAAAAATAGAGAAATGGGATTATATCAAACTAAAAAGCTTCTGCACAGCAAAAGAAACAATCAATAGAGGAAAGAGACAACCTACAGAATGGGAGAAAACATTTGCAAACTATCCATTCAGGAATTAATATCCAGAACTTACAAGGAACTCAGCTCAGCAAAAACAAAACAAAAACAACAAATAATCCAATTTTTAAAAGGGCAAATGATCTAAAGAGACATTTCTTAGAATAAAACATATAAATGGCCAAAGGTATATAAGAAATGCTCAATGTCACTAATAATCAGGGAAATGCATAATCAGCTATCATCTCATCCCAGTTAAAATGCCTATTATAAAAAAGACAAAAAACAACAAATGCTGGTGAGGATGTAGAGAAAGGGAACTGTGTGTGTGTGTGTGTGTGTGTGTGTGTGTGTGTGTGTGAGACAGAGTCTCACTGTCTCCCAGGCTGGAGTGCAGTGGCACAATCTCCGCTCACTGCAAGCTCCGCCTCCTGGGTTCATGCCATTCTCCTACCTCAGCTTCCCAAGTAGCTGGGACTACAGGCGCCTGCCACCATGCCTGGCTAATTTTTTGTATTTTTTAGCAGAGACAGGGTTTCACCATGTTAGCCAGGATGGTCTCAATCTCCTGACCTCGTAATCCACCCACCTCGGCCTCCCAAAGTGCTGGGATTACAGGCGTGAGTCACCGCGCCCGGCCCGAGAAAGGGAACTCATACACTTTTGATGGGAATGCAAGTTTGATGGGAATGCAAGTCATTATGGAAAACAGTATGAAGGCTCCTCAAAAAAACTAAAAATAGAAATACCATATGATCCAGTAATCCCGCTACTGGGCATATATCCAAAGGAAAGGAAATTAGTATCTCAAAGAGATATCTGCACTCCTATGTTTATCACAGCACTACTCACAATGGTCAAGATATGGAAACAACCTAAGTGTCCACCAACAAGAGAACAGATAAAGAAAATGTGGTATATTTACACAATAGAATATCATTCAACCATAAAAAAGAATGAAATCCTGTCATTTACAGCAACATGGATTGAACTGGAGGACATTATTTTAAATGAAATAAGCAAGACACAGAAAGACAAATACCATGTTTCACTCATGTGGGAGCTAAAAGGGTTGATCCCATAGATCATGCCCATATAAGTAGGGAGGAGAATAGTGGTTACTAGAGGCTGGGAAGGGCAGTGGATAGGGACAAAATTACAGTTAGAAAGGAGGAATAAGTTCTAGTATTCTAGGGCACAGTAGGGCAACTATAGTTAACAAAAATGTATTTTATATTTCAAAATAGCTAGAGGAGAGGATTCTGAATGTTCCCAACACAAAGAAGTAGTAAACATTTGAGGTGATGGATATGCCAGTTACCCTGATTTGATCATTATACATTATATACATGTATCAAAATATTACATGTACCCCACAAATATATACATTTATTATGTATCAATAAAAAATTTTAAAAATTAAGGGCACATGAAAACTCAAGTTAAAAAGAGATTCTAAAACCAGGTCCAGTGGCATGTGGCTATAGTCCCAGCTAATTGGGAGGCCAAGGCAGGAGGATTGCTTGAAACAGAAGTTTGAGGCTGCAGTGGGCTATGATCACACAAAACCAAACATCGCATGTTCTCACTCATAAGTGGGCATTGAACAATGAGAACATATGGACACAGGGAGGGGAACATCACATGCTGGGGCCTGTCGGGGGTTGGGGGACTAGGGGAGGAATAGCATTAGGAGAAACACCTAATTTAGATAACAGGTTGATAGGTGCAACAAACCACCATGGCATGTGTATACCTATTTAACAAACCTGCACGTTCTGCACATGTATCCCAGAACTTAAAGTATAATAATAATAAAAAAGAAAATCTAGAAGAAATGGATAAATTCCTAGACACATACACCCTCCCAAGACTGAATCAGGAAGAAGTTGGATCCCTAAATAGACTAATAACGAGTTCTGAAATAGAGGCAGTAATAAATAGCCTACCAACCAAAAAAAGCCCAGGACCAGACAGATTTCCAGCTGAATTCTACCAGAGGTACAAGGAGAAACTGGTACCATTTCTTTTGATATTCTTCCAAACAACGGAAAAGGAAGGACTCCTCCCTAACTCATTTTTTGAGGCTAGTATCATCCTGATACCAAAACCTGGCAGAGATACAACAACAACAACAACAAAAACTACAGGCCAATATCCCTGATGAACATTGATGCAAAAATCCTCAATGCAATCCTGATGCAAACTGAATCCAGCAGCTCATCAAAAAGCTTATCCACCATGATCAGGTTGGCTTCATCCCCGGGATTCAAGGCTGGTTCAATATACGTAAATCAATAAATGTAATTCATCACATAAACAGAACAAAAGACAAAAACCACATGATTATCTCAACAGACACAGAAAAGGCATTCCGTAGAATTCAACATCTCTTCATGTTAAAAACTCTCAATAAACTAGGTATTGATAGAACATACCTCAAAATAATAAGTGTCATTTATGACAAACCCACAGCCAATATACTGAATGGGCAAAAGCTGGGAGCATTCCCCTTGAAAACCGGCACAAGACAAGGATGCCCTCTCTCACCACTCCTATTCAACATAGTATTGGAAGTTCTGTCAGGCAAGAGAAAAAAATAAAGGATATTCAGATAGGAAAAGAGGAAGTAAAACTGTCTGTTTCTAGAAGACATGATCCTCTATCTAGAAAACCCGACTGTCTTAGCCCAAAAGCGTCTTAAGGTGATAAGCAACTTCAGCAAAGTCTCAGGATACAAAATCAATTTGCAAAAATCACAAGCATTCCTATAGACCAACAATAGACAAGCAGAAAGCCAAATCATGATATGAACTTCCATTCACAATTGCCACAAAGAGAATAAAATACCTAGAAATACAGCTAGCAAGGGAAGTGAAGGACCTCTTCAAGGAGAACTATAAACCACTGCTCAAGGAAATCAGAGAAGACACAAACGAATGGAAAAACATTCCATTCTCATGAATAGGAAGAATCAATATTGTGAAAATGGCCATATTGCTCAAAGTAACTTATACATTCAATGGTATTCCCATTAAACTACCATTGACATACTTCACATATTAGAAAAAACTACTTTAGAATTCATATGGAGCCAAAAAAGAGCCCATATAGTCAAGACAATCCTAAGCAAAAAGAACAGAGCTGGAGGCATCATGCTACCCAACTTCAAACTATACTGCAACCTGCAGCAACCAAAACAGCATAGTACTGGTACAAAAACAGACACATAGACTGATGGAACAGAATAGAGAACTCAGTAATAAAACTGCACATCTACAACCATGTGATCTTTGACAACCAATGGGGAAAGGATGCCCTATTTAATAAATGGTGCTGGAAGAACTGGCTAGCCATATGCAGAAAATTGAAACTAGACCCCTTCCTTATACCTTATACAAAAATTAACTCAAGATGAATTAAAAACTTAAATGTAAAACCCCAAACTATAAAACTATAAAAACCCTAAAGGAAAATCTAGGCAATACCATTCAGGACATAGACACGGGCAAAGATTAAATGACAAAAATGTCAAAAGCAACAGCAACAGAAGCAAAAACTGATGAATGGGATCTAACTAAACTAAAGAGCTTCTGCACAGCAAAAGAAACTATCATCAGAGTGAACAGACAGGCCACAGAATGGGAGAAAAGTTTTACAATTATCCATCTGATAAAGGTCTGATATCCAGAATCTATAAGGAACTTAAATTTGCAAGAAAAAAACAAACAACCCCATTAAAAAGTGGGCAAAGGACATGAACAGACACTTATCAAAAGAAAACATTCATGCAACCAACAAACATATGAAAAAAAGCTCAACATCATTGATCATTAAAGAAATGCAAATCAAAACCACAATGAGATATCATCTCATGCCTGTCAGAATGGCGATTATTAAAAAGTGAAGAAACAACAGATGCTGGTGAGGCTGCGGAGAAATAGCAATGCTTTTACACTGTTAGTGGGAGTGTAAATTAGTTCAACCATTGTGGAAGACAGTGTGGTGATTCCTCAAAGACTTAAGAACCAGAAATACCTTTTGACCCAGCACTCCCATTACTCAGTATATACCCAAAGGAATATAAATTATTCTATTATAAAGAACATACACATGCATGTGTATGTTCACTGCAGCACTATTCACAATAGCAAAGACATGGAATCAACCTAAGTGCCCATCAATGGTTGACTGCATAAAGAAAATGTGGTACATACACACCATGGAATAATATGCAGCTATAAAAAGGAATGAGATCATGACTTTTGCAGGGACATGGATGGAGCTGGAAGACATTATCCTCAACAAACTAACGCAGGAACAGAAAACCAAACACTGCGTGTTCTCACTTACAAGTGGGAGCTGAACAATGAGAAAACATGGACACAGAGGGGGAACAACACACAGCGGGGCTTGTTGGCGGGGCAGGGAGAGGGAGAGCATTAGGAAAAATAGCTAATGCATGCTGGGCTTAATACCTAGGTGATGGGTTGACAGGGGCAGCAAACCACCACAGCACTCATTTACCTCTGTAATAAACCTGCATGTCCTGCACATGTATCCTGGAACTTAAAATTATAAAAGTAATAATAAATTTTAAAAACAAAAAAGAAAAGGGAGATGAAAATGCAGAGATAACAGATGATGGATCAGGCAAATGATAAGAAACTGGCTGCCATTGAAGCCCTAAATGATGGTGAACCACAAAAAGGCATTGACTTATTCACAGATGCCTTCAAGCTGAAACTCTTGACCATTCTGTATGCTAATGAGAGCCAGTGTCTTCAACAAATTACAGAGGCCAAATGCTGCCATCTGATACTGTAACAGAGCCATAGAAATAAATCCTGATTCAGCCCAGCCTTACAAGTGGCAAGCCTTACAAGTGGTTTTCGCACACAGACTTCTGGGCCACTGGGGAGAAGTGGCCCGTGATGTTGCCCCTTGTCTGTAAATTGGATTATGAAGATGCTGGCACAATGCTGAAAGTTCAACCTAGGTCCTAGAAAATTGCAGAACATCAGAGAAAGTATGAGCAAAATCACAAAGAGTGAGAGATCAAAGAAAAAATAGTTTAAAAGGCTCAAAAAGAGCATGAGAGAGCCCAGAGGGATCAGGAACTCAGTAGGCTCTCTTTCCCAGCTGGCTTTCCTGTGGAAAGCCCTGGTAATATTCACGGAGGAATGCCTGGAATGGCAGGAATGCCTGGACTCAATGACATTCTTAGTGATCCAGAGCTTCTTGCAGCCATGCGGGTCCAGAAGTTATGGTGGCCTTCTAGGATGTGGCCTAGAACCCAGCAAGTATGTCAAAATACTGGTACGATGGAAAGGTTACAAATCTCATTAGTAAATTGTCAGCCAAATTTGGAGGTCAGGCATAATACCCGTCTGATAAAAAAAAAAAAAAAAAAAAAGCCCTTGGTGAAGGAAGCACAACCTGGACCATCTAATGGATGTTGCAATATACAAACCACTCTACCTCTGACTTTCTCATCAAGAGAGCTGGGGTGCTTTGAGGATAATCCTTACCCCTCAACCCCAAATGCAGCTGAAGCATTTTACAGTGGTTTGCCATTAGGGTATGCATTCAGATAATGTTTTCCTACTAGGAATTATAAACGTTAAACACTTTTTAAACCTTAAAAATATTTTAAACAAATTTTAAAAGTCTCTTGGATTCTTTTTAAAAATTAGATATTAATAATAGCTTTGCAATGTAAAATGGAAACTCTTTGTGAGTAAACTAACAAACATAAACAGCCTGTAGTCTAAAGAAGAAATGCTAAAGAGAATTAGAAAATATTCAGAACCGAACTATGATGAAAATAACTATGTTTAAAAGTATGCTGCAGAAACATGGATGTAGCTGGAGGCCATTATCCTGAGCAAATTAATGCAGGAACAGAAAACCAAATACCATATGTTCTCACTCAAAAGTGGGAGCTAAACACTGGACACTCATGGACATCAAGATGGCAACAATAGATACTGGGGGCTACTAGAGTGGGGAGGGAGAGAGGAGGGCAAGGGCGGAAAAACTGTTGGGAGCTATGCTCACTACCTGGGTGACAAGATCAATCATACCCCAAACCTCGGCTTCATGCTTATAATAAACCCATGTAACAAACATGCACATGTGCCCCCTGAATCTAAAATAAAGGTTGTAATTATTTTTTAAAAACTTAAGTGACATACAACTCTCATAGTATAGTAAAAAGGAAATGTATTGCATTAAGTTAAAAAGAAATGCTAAAAACTAATGAGCTAAGCATCTATCTTTAAAAGCTAAAAAAAAATAGAATAAAATAAATGAACTAGATAAAGGAAAATAATAAAGATCAGAGAAGAAAATATAAAATGAAAGCAGTCATGAAATAGGGTCAATAAAGTCAAATGCTGATTCTTTAAAAAGACTGAGAAACTAGTGCTCTGGCAAGATTGATCAAAATAAAAAGAGAAAGCTGAAATAAACAATATCTGGAGTTTAAAAGAGACCATAAGATAATTTAGAGATTAAGCAAATAATAAAAGGATATTGTGAAATCTTCATGAGAATAAGTTTAAAAACTTAGATGATTTGAATAAATTCCTAGAAAAATACAACTTATTCAATCTGATACAAAAGAAATAAACTACCTGGAAAAAATTCCTGTAATCACAGAAGTAGTTAAACTTATAGTCTAATTTAGCATAGTTATAATGTTTCCAACCAAAGAAGCCCAGAGAACTTTATCAGCATACATTACCAGATAATTCCAATTATACATAAATTATTTCAGAGAAAAGAAAATGTAAAACATTCATACTCATTTATAAGACATGTATAACTTTCACATCAAAACAATGGACAGGGCCGGGCGCGGTGGCTCAAGCCTGTAATCCCAGCACTTTGGGAGGCCGAGGCGGGCGGATCACGAGGTCAGGAGATCGAGACCATCCTGGCTAACACGGTGAAACCCCGTCTCTACTAAAAATACAAAAAACTAGCCGGGCGCGGTGGCGGGCGCCTGTAGTCCCAGCTACTCGGGAGGCTGAGGCAGGAGAATGGCGTAAACCCGGGAGGCGGAGCTTGCAGTGAGCTGAGATCCGGCCACTGCACTCCAGCCTGGGTGACAGAGCAAGACTCCGTCTCAAAAAAAAAAAAAAAAAAAAAAAAACAAAACAAAAAAAAAAACAATGGACAGTAAAAGAAAGGAAATGCATAGGTTAATTGCACTGAGGAATATAAATGTAAAACTGCCAAAGAAAAATTAAAAAGCTGAATTCAAGAATGTATTTTTTAAATAAATAAACCATACCAAGTTGGATTGATCCCAGGAATGCAAAGTTGGCTTAATTTTAGAAATAATATAATTCACCACATTAGCAGATTAAAGGATAAAGGCCAGTCGCTCATCTCAAAAGATGCAGAAACAGTATTTGATACAATTCAATAATTATTCATATAAAAAACTCTCAGCAAATGAGATTAGAGAGGAAATCCTTAAGAAAACGAAATCTACAAAAAGCTACAATGAGCACTGCAATTATGAAATATCAGAAAATTATTTGGGGGGATAAGAAGACAAAGCTACCCAATTTCGCTACCTCTATTTAATACTATACTAGAGTTGCTTGTCAATGTAGTAAGATAAGACAAAAGTAGAGTATAATGACATCTACAGTCCTCCACAGTACAGACTGCAACATTAGCTAGTGCTCACTGTACTCTCTAATGGTGAAACAACAGACTACAGGAGACTGAATTGTATCTGCCTCTATTTTCAGTCTGAAGTCCAACTTTTACTTACCAAAAAAAGAAAGAAAGAAAAAGCCAGGAAGAGTTTTTAATCCTTAAAAAATATCAATATAAAATTATAGCAAAAAAGGAAGCGGAATGTAACACATCCTGAACAATTTGCAGCAGCAGCAGCAGAATAAAAAAGTATTTCATTTAGTTGATTTACTGTGGTTGTTGATTGTTCTCTAGTCTCACGATGACGGAAGTTGCACGGTTTTTCAATGGGACCTAGAAGCTGCTGGAGGTTCTCCTGGCAGCAACCCCATGCAAACCAAAAATCTGGAAATCTTTTCACCACTCCAAGATCTGAGGGTGACATATTTTGGAAGGATCTGCAATGTTCCATCATAAGTGTGACAAAAACTGACAATCAGGAAGCTTATGTACTCAGTGACAGTAGCACGTTTATCTCCAAGAGACGTTTTATTTGGAAGACATATGGGACCAACTTTTGCTGAAAGCAATGGTTCCCCTGTTGAAGCCTGCTAGGGATTACAGCGGATTTGGCTCAATGAAAAGCTTCTCTTATTTGCCTGAAATTTCATGAAGCCTTCTCACCAAGTGTGCCCACACCAGAATTTCCAGGAAGAAACAGTTTCTTAATATAATTTTCCCAAGTGGAATAGCATATTGTATGGAATGTGTGAATTCTGACTGTTGGTACTTGTACATACTCTGGATTTCCCAGAGAATCTGGCAAGCAAACAGATTAAACCCTGGAAATTTTGATAGTGAGCTTGACCAAGCAGTTATGAATCAGTCCTACATGAAAGATGGCATCACTACAAAGGATGTCACTCATGAGAGTGGAAATAGTGACCTAATACTAGGTTCTGCCACACTGTTAAATCCTTGTGGGTATTCAATCAATGGAATGAAATCGGATGGAATTTACCAGACTATTCACATCACTCCAGAAACATAATTTTTTTATGTTAGCTTCAAAACAACCTTAAGTCAGACATTTTATTGATGACCTGGCTGGGAAAGTTGTGGAAGTCTTTCATGCAGGAAAATTTGTGCTACCTTGCTTGTAAATCATAGTTTTAAATGTCACACACTACTTTCTTTGCCCCTAGAATATGGAAGGTTTTAAATGTCCTGATTGCCAGAGTACTATGTTCAATGATTACAATTTTGTTCTTAGCGGTTTTGCTAAGAAGCAACCAACAGCAGAGCTGATTAAGAAAAATGAAGAAAAAATGCAAAATGAAAATACCCATAGAAGGGTGGTGGTTGCTTTCTAGAGACTGATACCCTAGGGCCATGCTTTCTGTAACCACCACCTTGTCATTGTAAAAAGTCCCACATGGGCCGGGCACAGTGGCTCACGCCTGTAATCCCAGCACTTTGGGAGGCCCAGGCGGGTTGATCACGAGGTCAGGAGATCGAGACCATCCTAGCTAACACGGTGAAACCCTGTCTCTACTAAAAATACAAATAAATTAGGTGGGCGTGGTGGCGGGCATCTGTAGTCCCAGCTTCTCTGGAGGCTGAGGCAGGAGAATGGTGTGAACCCGGGAGGCGGAGCTTGCAGTGAGCCGAGATCGTGCCACTGCACTCCAGCCTAGGCGACAGAGCAAGACTCTGTCTCAAAAAAAAAGAAAAAAAAAGCCCCACATGTGCTATAGTTTAATCATTTTGAATTTTATGCATTAGTATATCAAAGAGCTACATACTATATCTTCCATGTATACGCTCTTCCTTGTTTAAGTATTCAGTACACTCTTGCTGTGAAAATGGAGTGCTTGTAGAAAAAACAAACAAACCTTTTACTATATGAAACTTTGTAACACTTGTGAAAGCAGTTCAGCTTGGTTTATGCATAGTGTAATATTTCTCCAAGTACCACCCAAAATTCCCCACAGAACTGTCATCCTCATTAGGCGCTGGCCTCAGCCTTACCACTGGGGACATTACATTGCTGCCAGAATTTTACATCCAATTTACCTCTATTTTCTAGATATTCTCTACTTATGTTATCAAAACCACTTTCTACTTCATACAGATGCTTTCTGCAATAGCAATTAAAATTTTCCATCTATGAGTTGAGTCTTAAGAAAATGATTGCAATTATTCATTTTGCATATTACGATTTTAACATTATCGCTCCCTGCATTTGCAGTCCTCTGATTTATTTCCTCACCAGGATGCCCCCCACTCCCCACAACAACACTCACCTCCTGTAATAAAGCAATATAGCGTTAAAAAAATACAAAGTCTAGGGGAAAGAATTATTATTTGCATATATTGTGATGGCCCACGTTAAAAAAAAAACAACTAACAGACTCTAAATATCAATAGACTGTCAAATATCAATTATTAGAATTAGTAAGGGAGTTTATTAAGGTTGCTGAATATAAAATCAATATGCAGAAATAAACTGTATTTCCATAATATAAGCAATAATGAACTAAAATTCAATCCTAAGCATCAACAGCATTTAAAATAGCAACAAAAAATATGAAGTCCCTACAAATAAATCTAACCAAAAAATGTGCAATTCTTTGATAGGAAATATTACAAAACTACACTGATGCTTTGGACAGGGAGACTCAATGTTGTAAAAATGTCCATTCTTCTCTTACTAACCTACATATACAAGGCAATTTCAATCAGAATTCCTTCAAGGGTTTTTAACGGAATTTCATTATGTACTTCTCAAATTTATAAAAGTAAAAAGTCTAGTACAGACAAGACTTTTCAGAGAAGAAAGAATGTGAAAATTTACTCTACCGGATATCAAAACTTACAAAGCTATTGAAGACATCAATACAGGAATTTTTTAAAAATTGAGTAACTGAACATAATAGAGAGTGCAAAAATAAGCCTGTGGTTATTGATAAGACACTGTAGATCAGTAAGGAGAGACTATTAAACAAATGGTCTACGACAATTTCACTACAAATGGGAAAAAAATAAAATTGGTTCTTTACCTCCCACCACAAACAAAAATAAAATCCAAGTGAACTAAAGGCTCTACATAATAGACAAAATACATTTCTTTTTAAAAAAAAAAAAGGTAAGAATATTTTTGTGATCTCAGAATACATAAGAACTTCTTAAACAAGACATGAAGAAAAAATGACACATTACACATTAAAATGGAAGACTTGTTCATCAAGAGATACCACAAAAAGAATGAAAACATAAGCCACAAACTGAGAAAACATATCTTCAAAACATATATTTAACAAAGAATTCATATCCAAAATATAATTTTGAAAAAAACACTTCCTGCAAATCACTAAAATAAAGAGAAATCAACTAACAGAAAATTGGGCAAAATGAAGTCGTTTCACAGATATATATTATTTAGGAATACATACATGAATGGCAAAAATTCAACTACTATTTTAGAAATAAGTAGAGAATAAAATATAACTAAATCCATCAAGTTTTATGAAGGCATAATTAATGAAACTACTATAGGAAAAAAACACTATGAAAATGGTATTTTTATTGAGGGGACAATTCAGTACAATAAATATATAAATTCCCCCACAAATTATTTCATTAGTTTAATGCAATTCCAGTTAAAATTCCAGTAAGATTTTTTGGGAAAACTTAGCAAATTCATTAAGAAACTTACATGGAAAATTTTGAAAACTAAAAGGCAAAGAAGAGAGCTTCCTTATCAGATAATAAAATATGTTACAAAGCAATAGTAATTAAAGCAGTGTGGCATTAGGATAGAGATAAATAGACCAATGCAATGGAATAGAAAGCCTAGAAATAAACCTATTTCATATGAAAGTTGTTAATGCAATAGAGGTGCATCATATTTTGTGGGAAATACACTTACATTATTTAGTAAATCGTATTAGGAAAACTGGCTTACTACATGAAGAAAAATAACATTAGAATCCTTTATTATCTCCAAATAGACTAAAGATCTCAACGTAAAAAATAAATTGTGTGAAAGTTGTCAGAATCAAAATGGTGTCACTTGTGTTAAAAACTCTGACAAACAGAGCCAGGGACGGCCAGGAAGGAAGGGCTCCCATGGCAAATCCCTTTTTAAAATTATCAAAAAGACTCTCCAAAAAACACAATCCTGCACAAAGGTCACCACAACCTTACACAGAAAAAATATTTCTGTGATGACATCTGCCCAGCAACTGCCTGTCCAACCAAGCCAAGGATAATTATTATTATTTTTTTTTTTGTGAGACAGAGTCTCGCTCTGTTGCCAGGCTGGAGTGGAGTGGTGCGATCTCGGCTCGCTGCAACCTCCGACTCTCTGGTTCAAGCAATTCTCCTGCCTCAGTCTCCCAAGTAGCTGGGAATACAGGCACGCGCCACGACGCCCAGCTAATTTTCATATTTTTAGTAGAGACAGGGTTTCACCATGTTGACCAGGATGGTCTCGAACTCCTGACCTTATAATCCACCCACCTCAGCCTCCCAAAGTGCTGGGATTACAGGCTTAAGCCACCACGCCTGGCCAGGATAATTATCTTCAACAATTATGTAATCCTCCTAACTTTTCCCTTAACAGACTTTGTCTTTCTTTACCTCTCTGAATACACACATAGTTTACTATGGTAAGTGTATTCCCATTGCAGTGCCTTGTCCTGAACAAATATCATTTTCTTTTAGAGAGTATCTGTTATTTAGATTGACAATTTAAAAAGAAGAAAATGGGCTGGATGTGGTGGCTTACGCGTGTAATCCCAGCACTTTGGGAGGCTGAGGCAAGAGGATTGCTTGAGCCTAGGAGTTCAAGACCAGCCTGAGCAACAAAGTGAGGCACCGTCTCTAGAAAAACTAAAAAAAAAAAAAAAAAAAAAATTATCCAGGCATGGTGGTGCATGCCTGTGGTCTCAGCTACACAAAAGCCCAAGGCAAGTTGAACCCAGAAGGTCAACGCTGTAGTGAGCTATGTTCATGCCACTGCACTCCAGCCTGGGCTACAAAGTGAGCCTCTGTCTCAAAAAAATAAAAATAAAAATAAAATGTAAAAGAATAATCTTAGGACAGAGAAGAATTTCTAAAATAAGATTTTAATAAAGTACAATCTTTAAAGGAAAAAATTATTAGATATGACTACATTAAAATTAAAGATGTGTCTTCAATGAAGGATTTGACTTACAAAGTTAACAGAGAGGTGTCAGGCTGGGAAAGACATTTGCAACTTCTATAACTTAGAAAAGATTAATATTTAGAATAGAAAGGAACTGCCAATCAACAACTTAAAAACAGAAAGAGCGAATGGAAAAAAAAAAAAAAACTGGCAAAAGTTATAAATAGGCAATGCACAGAAGGGGAAACCTGAACAGATAAATAAGAAGAAATGCTAAACTTCACTATTAGAAAAATGCACAATAAAACAGTAATAAGGGCCCAGCGCGGTGGCTCATGCCTGTAATCCCAGCACTTTAGGAGGCCGAGGTGGGTGGATCATGAGGTCAGGAGTTCAAGACTAGCCGGGCCAAGATGGTGAAACCCCGTCTCTGCTAAAAATACAAAAATTAGCCAGGCATGGTGGTGGACGCCTGTAATCCCAACTACTCAGGAGGCTGAGGCAGAGAATTGCTTGAACCAGGGAGGCAGAGCTTGCAGTGAGCTGATATCGCGCCACTGCTCTCCAGCCTGGGCAACAGAGCAAGAGTCCATCTCAGGAAAAAAAAAAAAAAAAAAAGAAACAATAATAAGTACCATTTTAAATTCATCAAATTGGCAAATATTACAAACTGAGGTATTAACAAGTCCTCGCAGGATTATGGGTAACTGACAAGCCTTATAATGAAGTTAAATTGGTACATTTTCAGAGTAACTAACCTTTTAGTGGAAATAAAAATTGTAGGCCTACCTACTATTTGGCTTACATACAGAAAGACACTGTAGCCAAGACCAATTTCTCATCACAACAGGAGGAACCTAGAAGGCTCTGCAGAATCGCTTCATTGGAAAGGGGAGCTGGAGTGCTACATCAACGATGTCATCACAATGTCAGAATAACCCAATGTCAGAACACAGCACATCACGATGTCAGAATAACAGCACCACCTGAGCTGTCCATGGTCCTGACTGCCATACTTCCCCCCACCCGCCTCAAAGTCCTTAGCTTGTTTCTGATCTTCCTGCCCAAGTGTTCAGACCATCCTCTGTGCTCCACTGTCACCAGCCCAACAGTCCTCTCCCAAATTACTGCTTGGATCTCTGCTGGCCAGGTCAGTGGCACAAAGCCCACCTGCTTCATAGTTAAAATGTTGACAAAAAATAGCAAACGAGTCCGGGCGTGGTGGCTCACACCTGTAATCCCAGCACTTTGGGAGGCCAAGGTGGGTGGATCACCTGAGATCAGGAGTTTGAGACCAGCCTGGCCAACATGGTGAAACTCCATCTCTACTAAAAATACAAAAAATTAGCCAGGCGTGGTGCCGTCCGCCTGTAGTCCCAGATACTCGGAAGGTTAAGACAGGAGAATTGCTTGAATCTGGGAGGTGGAAGTTGCAGTGAGCCAAGATCACGCCACTGCACTCCAGCCTGGGCAACAGAGCAAGACTTGGTCAAAAAAAAAAAAAGCAAACAATAGACATTTTAAACCATGTATTTCAAAATGTTTTCATTTTAGTGAGTTTAAAAGAGAGGAACTCAACAAGAGAGAGGAGAGACAGAAAGACCACTTAAGAGATGAACAACAGGCTGGGCATGGTGGCTCATGCCTATAATCCCAATACTTTGGGTTGCCAAGGCAGGAGGATAACTTGAAGCCACAAGTTTGAGACCAGCCTGGGCAACATGGCAAGACCCTATCTCTACAAAAAAAGTTTTCTTAAAAAATTAGCCAGGCATGGTGGCACTTGCCTGTAGTCCCACTTCTTGGGAGACTGAGGCAAGAGGATCCCTTGAACCCAGGAGTTGAAGGCTACAGTGAGCTATGATTGTGCCACTGCTCTCCATCCTGGGTGACAGAGTGAGACCTTGTCTCTAAAAAGAACATAAAAAGAGATGAACAATGAAAATGAGAGACAAAGAGGAAGAATGTGAGAATATATAGCATTCAAATGTGAGTTCCAAACTGGTAGAGATTTTTATCTGTTTTGTTTAATGAAATCCCTTATGCCAAGAATAATTACCAACACACAATAAGTGGCTTACTAAATAAGATGAATGAATTAATCAATAGACACAGACATACAAGAAACCCACCGCGAGATCCATTTTGTGGCCTTTCAGACTACTACAGTTTAAACCTGTTAAATTGTTTTGCAGCTCTGAGTATAAGTTACTATCCATGTTATCTGTGTTGAGCGCCTCCAATGTTAGATACAGAAATATACTGCAGCTTCAATTATTTACAAGTCAATGAAGTCCTTTGCATTCAGATTTCCCCATTTCCTAATTCATCAATTTGACTCCATATCCTGTTTTCATTATTCTTTATTTATTCCATTAGTTTTCATCTTCAGACAACCTGTAAAGACCCTCAGCTGACTCTCTCTCTCTCTGCCTGGACTTGGGAAGCATTCTACAACAAAATACAACTTTTTAATTAACTATATTTTTAAATGTCATAAATTCATAAAATATTGACCCTGCTTACCTGAGAATATGGAATCAGTGTTTCAAACTGTTGATGAAGTTCCAATAGCTGAATTAACTCTGTATTTTTTTTGGCCTTTTCTCTAACTATATCAATATAATGTTCAGGATTTTCTGCAAATGAATATGCAGCATCTTTACTATTGAATGTGTAATATTTTTCTTTATATTTTAAAATTCCAATTGCTGGATTTCCTGAAAATAAAAAAAGAATTAAACATGAAATGTCTTGATTACTTATGAAATATTGTTATTCTGGCCAGGCACGGTGGCTCACACCTGTAATTCCAGCACTTTGGGAGGCCAAAGCAGGCAGACCACCTGAGGTCAGGAGTTCAAGACCAGCCTGACCAACAAGGTGAAACCCCATCTCTACTAAAAATACAAAAATTAGATGGGTGTGGTGGTGTGCGCCTGTAATCCCAGCTACTCAGGAGGCTGAGGCAGGAGAATAGCTTGAACCTGAGAGGCGGAGGTTGCAGTGAGCTGAGATCGTGCCATTGCACTCCAGCCTGAGTGACAGAGCGAGACTCTGTCTCAAGAAAAAGAAAAAAGAAAAGAAATATTGTTACTCTGTGTTTGTAACATACCATAGAGCCATTCCTCCACTCCTTTTTTTTTTTTTTTTTTTTTTTTACACTGTGTCCCACTCTTATCATCCTGGCTGGAGGGCAGTGGCACAATCTTAGCTCACTACAGCATCAACATCCCAGGCTCGAGGGATCCTCCTGCCTTACCCTCCCAGGTAGCTGGGACTACAGACATTTGCCACCCCACCTAGCTAACCCGTTTTTGGAGAGATGGGGTTTCACCACGTCACCCAGGCTGGTCTCAAACTCCTAGACTCAAGCGATCTGCTCCCCTTGGCCTACCAAAGTGCTGGGATTACTGACATGAGCCACCACTCCTGGCCCTTCCACTTTTTTTTTTTTTTTTTTGAAACAAAGTCTTGCTCTGTCACCCAGGCCAGAGTCCAGTGGCATGATCTCAGCTCACTGCAACCTCTGCCTCCCGGGTTCAAGCAATTCTCCTGTCTCAGCTTCTTGAGTAGCTGGGATTACAGGTGTGCACCACCATACCCGGCTAATTTTTGTATTTTTAATAGAGATGGGGTTTCAACAAATTGGTCAGGTTGGTCTTGAACTCCTGACCTCAGGTGATCCACCTGCCTCAGCCTCCCAAAGTGCTGAGATTACAGGCATGAGCCACCACGCTCAGCCCCTTCCACTCCATTTTTAACATATCACTTATGCTTTTTTTGCTAAGATGCTATAATTAGCATTTTAATTTATACATTTTTAAATGATACGTGAAATCCATACTAATTATATTTTTATGTTAAAGTATGATTTTAAACTGTATTTTATGTAAAAATACTTTCCACTATTCAGATATAATAATTTTAAAAATCTTTTATGAAAAGCCACTTACTCATCTGGCAGATTTTTCAAAGCTACTTCAACTAACTACTGCAAGGTCTATGTTTAAAATAATCCAGTAAGAACTACAAACATGGGACATCTTTTCCAAAATGCAAATTTGCATATTAGCAAATATTTTTCACTGTAAAAAGATACTACATAAACTATAGATAATTAAATATCCACATAGTTTGTGGAAGTTGTATTAGAAAGAGTAACTGTCTTATTCATTTATTCTTTCATTTATCCAGCAAATAGTTATTGACCATGTTCCTGGTGCCAAGCCTGTAGAAGATAACAGATTCCCTGCTCTCAAAAAATCACAAATATATCATAGGCCACAGAGTGACAAGTGCTACATGAAAAAAGTAATAAAGGAGGTTAAACACATAGTAAAAGGAAGAAGTGTGCAAGTGATATTTTAAATTGAGTGATTAGGGAAGACTGAATAAAATGAGGCAGCAAGGCAAGTAGCAACCTGGAAGGCAGAGCTTTCCAAGTAGAGTGCAAAGGCTCTGAGGTGAAAGTGGGCTTCGACTGTTCAATAGCAGCAAGAAAGCCAGAGCCACTGGAATGGAGCAAACGAGGGAAGGTGTGGTAGGCAATGAAGTCATCAGAAAAGGACCCTGACTGCTAAGCACCAGTGTTACCCTGGGATTTAAGTC
The DNA here is from genome assembly GCF_037993035.2 of Macaca fascicularis. NCBI lineage: Eukaryota > Metazoa > Chordata > Mammalia > Primates > Cercopithecidae > Macaca > Macaca fascicularis. The sequence continues at coordinate 87,882,005 of NC_088378.1, forward strand.
ATGTGGTCTCCACTCCTGAATGGAAGAAGGGAAGTTCTACAGAATTCATCTGAGGTAATGCAGGTTGCTGCTGCCCAGAAAATAATGAAGTAGAAATAATGTAGCAAGCAGAAATAGTCAGAATTCACTTATTCAGAGAGGAATCTGAAACTCATGGCCCCACAAGCTCTTCTACTTCTCTACTTTGCCCTCTTTCTTCTTAGACTTATAGCTGGGAGACCCTGGAAGGGACCATACAGACCTCCTGGTTGATCCTTTTCATTTTCCTGAGGGGAAACTGAAGTTCACAGAAGGTGTGAGATTTCATAAATGTTACCTAGTTCACTAAGGACACAGACCAGGCTCTTCTGAACCCTAGCCCATAGCTTTTCCAACCACATCATGCTTCCTCTGCCATCATACCACATCCATGTTTCTCCTTTCCTTTCTTATTTGTGTGAAACAGGGAAGGAAGGAAGGAATGGAGAGGAGGAGGGAGGTGGGGGAGGGAGAGAGGGAGGGAGGAGAAAGAAAAGGAAACTATCTACATTCCATTGCATTTTACCTCTGCAAGGCTCTTGATTGTTTTCTCCCCAGTACCAGTGACCCTCATTGGGCCTCAGAATATTACTCTCAATTTCCCACAGTAAATATTTTGTTATTCCCATTATCAAAAATGTAATAACATTTTTTAAATGAGCCAATTGTGTGCTCTCTCTAGCCTGTATACACACAATCCCAATAGTTATTTTTAACGAAAAAATACCCAATTTTGAAATGTAACAAAAGAAATAAAGAAAAAAAAAAGGAGAAAGAAGAAAAATAAGGTTAATGGTGTAAAGTAAATTAAGACACAATCTTGTCACAGTTTTCATTCTAGCCCTGGCAGGCTTTTTCTTATTCACAATTCACACAGCACTTTTTGGATAGTAATTTATTTCATCTCTATCTCTGATTTATTCTTTATTTTGGAGAAGCTCTAATAATATATACATCATAGAGAAATTTTACTTGATATTAGCCATTTCCTTATGGGGTCTAACAGAGAAATCCTGATCTATGCCAGTGAAATATAACTGTAAAGTAACAAAGAATATTTTTAAACAAACATGTCAGTCAAATAAGTGTTGCTCTTTCAGTGATTACTTTGGAAGATGATGTATTTTTAGTAATGTTGTGTAACATTTGTTTTGTTTTGTTTTTGAAAGGAAGTCTCACTTTGTTGCCCAGCTGAAGTGCAGTGGAGTGATCTCTGCTCACTGCAATCTCTGCCTCCCGAGTTCAAGTGACTCTCCTGCCTCAGCCTCCCGAGTAGCTGGGACTACAGGCATGTACCACCATGCCTGGCTAATTTTTGCATTTTTAGTAAAGACAGGGTTTCACCATGTTGGCCAGGCTGGTCTCCAACCCCTGACCTCAAGTGATCCACCCGCCTTGGCCTCCCAAAGTGCTGGGATTACAGGCATGAGCCACTGCATCCAGTCAATGTCGTGTAACATTTCTAGAATTCTTCATTGGCCATATGAGTCATCCCCTTTCAATGGTACTACAGCATCCATATTTCATAACACATACACACTTTCTATTACTAATCACTTATAATGTCTTACTTATGTCAGTCTACCAGAGCACCTCCAAAATGAAGACTTTGTCTGGATCATCTTTGTAGATCCTTCGTTAGTTCACCATTAGAGTCCATAAAGTTTTTAAAGTGAATATTCAAGTGACAATGACAGAACTCCATATAAAGAAAAAAATTGGGGAAAGGAGAGCAGTCTCATTTCCAATGATATACCTGGAAGGAGAAGACCATCTGTTGCAGCAAACGTGTAAGCACAAAATCCCCGATATTGAATTAATAGTTTATCAAAATTTGCTGTTGTTTCTGGGAAAAGCCATTCTAGTTTTCTGAAATCTGCCACATTTACTCTATCTTCTGAAATGAAGGAGAACAAGAAAAGTTTTAATTCAGTGAGAAGGTTAAATTTCCAAAATAAATCAGCAGGAGCTCATTCTAAACATTACCTTTTTATTGCTTTGTACTTTTCCCGATGGGCAAAAACTTGATATTCACAAAACCAGATTTATGAGGAAGTCTATTGAAGCAAAGAAGTACAAATGACCTCAGTGACATGTAAAGTTTCTGGGGCAAACTTGGAGGTAGGACTTTGCTCCAGAATGAAGAACAGAAAGGAGAGGCCATTTCTGACAAGCATGCTCTGCTGCTGAGAGAAAAGCTGACTGGGGCACTTCCGAAAGTGTGTGGTGCTTCTTGCTGCTGCAGAGTAAATAACCCAAGGAGTTGAGCAGAATAGACTGGCTGCTATGTGACCCAGAGATACATTGACCTCATTCAATATAGCGTTGTTCTTAATAACATGCTAGGTGGCAACATATGTTTAATATGACGCTTATAAACTAGGACTGTTGCTTCTTGAAACAACAGAGAAGGTTCTGAGCAAAGACAGTCAAGAAAATGTTAACTGATTTTGATAACAAGGTGTGTAATTTTTGTTCTTTGTAGTTTTAAAAATTCTTCCTACTGTTGGTTAGCTTACCTATTTACATTTGATAAGCAAACTGAATAAATTTTTACACAAATAATACCACGTATTTATAAAACATTGTTCCGAAGTTTCTTAGCTTTCACAATCCCATGTACACTTCTATGCCTGGTTCTAAACCCAAAAAGCAGGCACCACAAATGATCTTGTGGCTACCACTAAAAGTAAATGCAAAATTTATAGAAAATAAATCCTCTCTCTTTTTTCCTGATATGCCTGAAAGCCTCTAACAATGACAGTATGTGGAAGGTGTAAATGAAATTCTTTTAGAACACTGGCTTGACCAATTCACTGGAGCAGTAATTTAATAGTGTTGTAGTGAATAAAAAGTTCTGACGTATGGTAGAAAATGACACATCTAAATCTAAGAAGCTGCAGGTAAACAGTCTTGCCAATATGGTTAGCTTAATATCCACTGTTGAAGCTACTTTAACTTTTCAATTTCATTTAATATTTGCTTAGATATGCTGCTTTAATGAAATGAAATGAGTAATAAAAAACTTGAACTGAAAGGATATTTTTTAGTTTCTGATTTAGTTTTCAGTTTTTATGCATTCTAATAGTTTAAGAAATCACTGCTATATTTTTATTTTTCATCTTTAAAAAGTAGAATTTGAAAAGAAAATTCGTAAATTATTAATTTTATTTTCTGAAAAAACTCTCTTTTTATGCAACATCAGCATCTCAAGTCCCAGGCTCTTTTTTGGCATTCCTCATAAATGTTAACTTGTCTTTAGCTAAGATAGAAGGGTCTAAAATGGTTAAAAGTTTATTGATAAAGATTGTTTTTCTGTAAGAATCAATGCATCTTCTAAAGGACCTAAATAAGCTCAATTAATTTTACAGAGATAACATTTATTGGTTTGTAAATTCTCAACTTGAATCTGAGGTAGATATGTAACAAATAACATTCTAAAGAAATGGAGCTTTATTTGCAACAAAATAGCAAGGATTAATATTCTTTTCTCCAACAAATCAATAATAAAATTACTAGGACTGCAATAGAAACACATCTGCACAAAAAATGATTGTTAACCAAAACATGAACGATAACACTAGGAATGGTTATTGCTGGATAGTAAGTTATTCAGTTTACATTTTTTCTGTTTTCCACACTTCCTCTCATGAACATGAGTGCTTTTTTTTTTTTTTTTTTTCCTGAGATGGAGCCTTACTCTGTTACCCAGGCTGGAGTGCAATGGCACAATCTTGGCTCACTGCAACCTCTGCCCCACTGGGTTCAAGCGATTCTTGTGCCTCAGCCTCCCGGGTAGCTGGGATTACAAGCGCCCGCCACCATGCCCGGCTAATTTTTGTATTTTTAATAGAGATGGAGTTTTGCCATGTTGGCCAGGTTGGTTTCGAACTCCTGGCCTCAGGTGATCCACCCGCCTCAGCCCCCCAAAGTGCTGGGATTACAGGCATGAGCCACCACACCCGGCCCTCATTAGTACTTTATAATCAAGAAAAATGTTTAATGCTTTATCAGAAAGGTATGAAATTTTTAGAACAAAAGAGTGACTTTATTCTAGAGGTAATTTTAAAAAGAAGAGGAAATAATGGATGATTTTCATTACCCATGTGCTCTTTCATTCTACACACATCAGTTTTCACAGTCGCTCCATTAAGATGACGTTGCATTGCTCTCTCAGGAAAGTAAAGTTCGTGAGCACCCAGGAACGGCTGAATGTGAGTGAATAAATTACTGAGGACACCAACCACAATAGTTTCATCTTGCAAGCTGGTCCACAGAGTAGAAAGTGCAATGAAGATAGGCTGAGGCAGAGAAAAAAAAAATTCAAAATGCAACTGTGTAATAAAATTATAAATCACTGTACTCTTTAAGATAAATACAATTGTCATTTGTAAAGAAGTTAATTCTCCCTAAGCAAAAGTCTTACGAACTTAGACAGTAGACTTTAGATAGAAATTTAACTCATAAATTATGAGAAAATAAATTTGCATTTTATTTCAAAGCATTTTATTTTAGTATGATTATTATAAAGTTAGTTTACTTTAAAAAGCCAAACATATGTGATCACTTAAGAAAGATTTATGGACTCTTCATCTCAAAAAACCAAGGGAAAAATGTCTTAAGAAAAAAAAAGAGGGCCACGCACAGTAGCTCACGCCTGTAATCCCAGCATTTTGGGAGGCCAAGGTGGGCAGATCACCTGAGGTCAGGCATTCAAACCAGCCTGGCCAACATGGCAAAACCCCATCTCTACTAAAAATACAAAAATTAGCCGGGCATGGTGGTGGGCACCTGTAACCCCAGCTACTTGGGAGGCTGAGGCAGGAGAATGGCGTGAACCCGGGAGGCGGAGCTTGCAGTGAGCCAAGATCATGCCACTGCACTCCAGCCTGGGCGACAAAGCGAGACTCTGTCTCAAATAAATAAATAAATAAATAAATAAATAAATAAATAAAATACTGCACATACATTTTATACCTCCTTATCCAGATAAGGTTTGCCAGGTTTGTCCATAAAATGGTGCAGATAATCAGAAAATCAATATTTAAGTGCAGGCCTGGTAAACAAAGTGATTATTATCTGTCTTTTCAGAAAGGTCATGAGTTACATCATGTCTGTACTGGAGGCAATTTCTGACCAGCTACTATGAATACATTTTCAACCACAGTACTATGATTATTTCTGTTGTCACAGCCAATACTGATATGGTTATCATACTATACAGTTGCAGTTCCTTTAGTAGCAGTTGCTTATGTAGGGGAATTCTCTCATCCAACTTATAATTTACTATTATGGCAAAGTAACCATAAAGAACAGGATCAACTTATATAAAACATTATATTTTTAGAAATTAAATATAATTATAATTATAATGACTTGTGATCCAATATTATAGGGCTCAAAAGGAAATTCACCTTAAGGTCAAAGTTTATGACAAATACTTACAAAGACTTGTGATGTTGGGACTGCTGTCTTTGATTTTATGGTCATTTTTAGTTGTTCCAGATGGGCTCCTAACTGTTTTGTCATCATTTCCACTTCTTGAGCACCAGTAATTATATCTGACTGTGAAAACAATATAATTTGCATTAATATTTTTATAATTCTAGCATAAAAATCATATGTGTCTCAGACCATACCTGCTCCCCACATCTTCTGAAAGTAGGCTCAATGACAGCAGGAAGTCTCTTCTCTGTGAGATCCTCAACACCTAGAACAGTATCAGCATATGTATGGGGCTTCCAAGATATTTGTGAGTTGGATGAATCTTTTGAAATACAATGGATATAATTTTTCTTAAATGTATCCAGGTATTCTTAGATTTAAGTATAATTGCATTCTTGAGAAATGGATCCTCAAGTATCCGTTTTTGTATAGCTGTTATTTTCCTATTCCTCAATGATAAAACTAATTAGGGGTTCCTCTGAAAATTATGTTGATAACAAGATTTAATAAAATCACATTGAGAAAAACCTGTTAGGAGTGAGCCAGCAGGGCACTGCAGATTGGCAAGCTAGAGAGATCTCACCCGTGATGTATGACATATGGTTTAGGGGATGACCAAAATCCTTGTACTGAGGGGATATTCTTGAAGACCCTGTCATAGAGTTCATCATTGAAATGACTCACAAGGCACTGTGAATTGGAAGACAAGGTTGAGTACAAGTTTACAATATTGTTTTCTTGATTTGAAGGGACCCAAGGAAGTTTGCTAGGGTTAAAGACTTGATTACTATGAATGCAGACCTGAAATGAACTGAAAACCATTTGATGAAGCAAACTATGGATCTTGACACCTTTTGTACTTTCTGAAACTTCATTATCATCTGGGGGAAGTACATACATTAACTGTATATTTTCTATAGTAAGGTCCTGATAGATATCAAGCCATGTAAATGAAAGATGGAAAAACACAAAGTTTTTAGCTTTTATTTTCATGCCTTCAATTTTAGGGTGATCTTTGAGCCTTTAATCACCTGTCTTTATATAATAAGCATACTTGAAATACTTGTTGGGTTTCAATGATCACACATAATAAGTTAAAGTACCTTGTAAACCATTTATTTCTTTCTGACTTTTGACTATCTAAAGGATGAAGTAGTATTTATATGTTAGCTATATTTGTGCCATTGTAAGCTATACTGTAGCTATTTATTATGCAAGATCTAAAAGACATCTTTGACTTTATGATAACTAAGAAATGCTTCATATATCCTTAAGTTTTTAGACAACAGTAAACTGAAAGCTTATTAAAGGTAGTGAACTGGCTTGTGATCCTTCTAAGGATATGATATAGAAAAATACGGTTCTTTGTAAGAATTTTTATCTGTCTTAAACGATAATTTGTCTTAATATTCTTTTTTTCATATAACAAGAGTGATTATTTTTCAAGAAACTAAAAGTTTCATGTGAATGCTTGTTGGAAGGCATTTTTGATTTAAAACCTTCTGAGGCTTATAAAATACTGTCTGTTAAGTTTTAGGAGAACTCATGTTCCCACATCAGATTAAATCTTCTCAGAATAAATGCTTTCAGTAGCAAGAATAGTTTTAAAAGTTGATGACAGGATAAGCATTTGAGATAGTATTATATTAACATATTTGTAAGTACTTGTTCATTGTGGAAATGGGTACTTGATTAAAATATATATGGCTATGGAAACTGCTTTTGCAGTTCAGGATATACAGGTTTGTGTGTATTTAGCTTATTGTAAAGCCCTTAGTTTAAAATAAGGATTAAAATTACATTCAAATAGATCACTGAATGTTACTCTTTGTGAAACTGAACTTTTTGTGTGACACAAACATTATAAATCAACACTTGGGAAACATTTACTTTCTTAATCTATTGACACAAGGAATAAAGTATGAAAAATTAAATGAAAAAAATCACATTGAAGACTGCAGAAAATCTTAAAAGTTACCACATTGAAAGGAAAACAATATATTTGATACAACAATCATGGTCTGAAAATAAGTTGCTAAATGCTGAATTTGAAATAATTATATTTGGCCGGGCATGGTGGCTCACGCCTGTAATCCCAGCACTTTGGGAGGCTGAGGCGGGTGTATTATGAGGTCAGGAGATCGAGACCATCCTGGCTAACACGGTGAAACCCCATCTCTACCAAAAATACAAAAAATTAGCTGGGCGTAGTGGCACGTGCCTATAGTCCCAGCTACTCGGGAGGCTGAGGCGGGAGAAGAGCTTGAACTTAGGAGGCAGAAGTTGCAGTGAGCCAAGATTGAGCCACTGTACTCCAGCCTGGGCAACAGAGCGAGACTCCGTCCCCCCCCAAAAAAAAAAAGAAAGAAAGAATTATATTTATTCTTACTATGTGCTAAGCACCACATTAAATACTTACAAATACGAAAAAGGATAAATACAAGTGAGAAAATCAAAGAATAGTAAGGTAAGTAAATTGTCTAGATAGATGCAGCTAATAAGGGGTAGCATCATGGTGGATCCCAAACCATCTGAGCCCACAGCCCACCTCTTAACCATTATACCGTGTTGCCCCAGATGTCACCAGAAATGGTTGTGGTGTGGGTTTATCAGTATAACATAAAAGAATGACATCTATTTGAAGAGAAAAAAGTACATTTGCATTCTTAGACATCTATATGTAACCTAATTAAATGCTTTCTAGACTCTTTTAAATGACAAAAATAATTACTTCATGAGTAACATCAGCTATTATCATTGTATTACAACTAACAAATTTTTATTCATAAATGTAATATGTATCCTGTTTTAATTTTACCCATACTGCTGTTTAAGCATTACTCCTCCTCCTGCTTTATTCTTCCATACACATTGAATAGGTCTCTTGTCTACCCTCATAGAGTTTTTTTCCCCTTGCTTGTTAAGTTTTGTTTTAGGAATCAATATGAAAATGCAGTCTTTAAAGTCTTTTAAGATTTGTGCAACAGCAACAAGAAACAGGAATGCATTTGCATACGTTCTCCAAAGTAAAAGTGGCATTTGACATGCTATACTTATTAAAACCTACAATTGAAAAGATTCTACGGCTGGGCGGGGGGCGGTGGCTCACGCCTGTAATCCCAGAACTTTGGGAGGCCAAGGGGGGCACGAGGTCAAGAGATAAGAGACCTTCCTGGCTAACACGGTGAAACCCCATCTCTACTAAAAATACAAAAAATTAGCCAGGCGTGGTGGCAGGCGCCTGTAATCCCAGCTACTCGGGAGGCTGAGGCAGGAGAATGGCGTGAACCCGGGAGGCGGAGCTTGCAGTGAGCGGAGATCGCGCCATTGCACTCCAGCCTGGGTGACAGAGCGAGACCCTGCCTCAAAAAGAAAAAAAAAAATACTGTAGACCCCTCCCCCAAGCTGTATTTGCAGGATTCATTCAGAGTAGGCACACAGAGCTTCTTGCTTTTTTCTAATAATATCCTAGAAATAATTTACATTTTACTAAAAAGAATTTATTCACAATCATCCAGAGTTTTTTGTTTTTTTTTTGTTTTTTTTTTTTTTTTTTTTTTTTTTGAGACAGAGTCTCACTCTGTCGCCCAGGCTGAAGTGCAGTGGCACAATCTCGGCTCACTGCAGCCTTCGCTCTCCGAGTTCAAGCGATTCTCCTGCCTCAGGCTCCCAAGTAGCTGGGATTACAGGCGCCTGCCACCGCACCTGGCTAATTTTTTGTATTTTTAGTAGAGATGGGGTTTCACCATCTTGACCGGGCTGCTCTTGAACTCCTGACCTCGTGATCAACCCGCCTCAGCCTCCCAAAGTGCTGGGATTACAGGCGTGAGCCACTGCACCCGGACCTTTTTTTTTTGAGATGGAGTTTCACTCTTGTTGTCCAACCTGGAGTGCAATGGTGCGATCTGGCTTACTGCAACCTCTGCCTCCCCGATTCAAGCGATTCTCCTGCCTCAGCCTCCCGAGTAGCTAGGATTACAGGTTCCCACCACCATGCCTGGCTAATTTTTTGTATTTTTAGTAGAAATGGGGTTTCACCATGTTAGCCAGGCTGGTCTCGAACTCCCGACCTCAGGTGATCCACCCGCCTCGGCCTCCTGCGAGCCACCACACCCAGCCCATCTAGAGTTTTTAATTATAATATTAGTCCTCTAAAAATGCTATCACTTAAAAAAAAACATCATAACATTCAAATGTTTGGCAAAAGCATGTGATCCCAGCATGTTTCTTTGTCTTCTTCCACTTCCCCCTACCTTTTAAACAGTTTTTATATGTTCCTCATACTTTCTTCCACGGACAATTTTCAACAAGTCTAGTCAAACTTATAGAAGCAGAAATTAGAATGGAATTTCTGATGTTTAATGTTCTTATTACAACAGAAATAAAATATAATAAAACAAGCACAAATTCCACCTGATTTTTTTACTTGCTTTATCAAGGACAATCAAGAAGCCCTGTGTTGTGTGTCTGTGGATGGGCCCTGCAAAAATAGCTTGCGGGGAAAGAACTCTACAAAAATCTTGACTTACAGGTTTTAACAAATGTGCTGTCAAATGCAACTCTTACTTGCACAATATCATGCAGCTTTCTCTCTTTGGTGTCTGCCTTGCCCTTTAAAAGCCCATAGAGGATGGAATTTTATTCTCTCAGTTAAGAGTCAGCAAAACTATGATCATCACTTCCTTTTCTTTTCTAGAATATTTCCGTGTGTTCACTGCAGCAGATAAAGGCCTGATCAAAACAAAATAATTCACTATCTTACACAGGCTATATATATATATATATATATATATATATAATTTTTTTTTTTTTTTTTTTTTTTGAGACAGAGTCTCACTCTGTCACCCAGACTGGAATGCAGTGGCACAATCTTGGCTCACTGCAACCTCTGTCTCCTGGGTTCAAGCGATTCTCCTGCCTCAGCCTCCTGAGTAGCTGGGATTACAGGCACCCACAAACATGCCCAGCTAATTTTTTTATTTTTAGTAGATATGGGGTTTCACCATGTTGGCCAGGCTGGTCTCGAACTTCTGACCTCAGGTGATCCGCCTGCCTCAGCCTCCCAAAGTGCTGGGATTACAGGCATGAGCCACCGCACTCGGCCCATATTGGATTTTTTAAATGTTCACATAAACTGAAACTTTGAGGAGAGAATTTTTAAAAATCAATATTGCTACTTTAAAATTTTTAAGTAGTATCTGTTCAAATAATGTGACTTTAAAAAGAATATTCATAGATTTTAATATAGGAAAAATCTTGGCTAATTTTAAATTGATGCAGTTTATAATCTAGAGATAATACTGATTAAACCAATATCCATTTCATAATAATCAACCTTAATTGTCACTAAGACTGATAGGGAAGGATTGAATAGTTTAAAAACAAAACAAAAAAGACTCTTTGAGCAAAGAATCAGAAAGTTAAGAAAACTCATCCTGATCCTGACTAAAGTCAGCACAAAATGGCCATAAAGAGCGCTTGGATAAGAAAATTAACTTTTTCACCAACATGAGCAGCAAGGAGCTTGGAAATGAGATACTGTATGGAAAAATAAAAGCTCTTCAGCTGTTCCACTAGACAAATGAAATTACAGCTGTTCAGCTAACACCCTAACGATGATGATGATAATCATAAACAACACCATCATCACTTTATTGAGCCTTTGCACCAGGCGCTATGCTGCCTTATTTACATGGTGAAGACTATGAATAACCCCATTTTACATATATGGAAACCAAGGCACAGGGAAGTTAAGCAGCTTCCTTAGGGACACAGATTTAGTAATTGGCAAAGTCATGATTAGAATGCATGTAGTCTGGTTGCAAAGCCCACACTTATCACTTCTACACTTTACTCACTGTCCCTCTCTAGCTGTGAGAAGTAGAACGCCAATGAGAATTTAAGACAGTTGGTGGATTCATGATTGAAAGCTATGAGAAGATTCTATATAATGAATGACATCTTCTGCAACATCCTTACAGTTGTGTGACAGTTTCCCAAGGTTCTTTCTTATAGTATCGCCTTTGAATGCAGGTGACAAATGTGAATGCGAAGTTCTACTCCTGTGGACTCACATGCACTTCAAAATAAATTGATTACAAAATCCCTTTAGTAGCTGACTAGTTAACATAAGGCTGATAGCCACAAGGTAATGTAAAGGGAAATATCTACCCCAAGAGAGTGACTTGGTTTTTATTATTATTTATATATTTATTCTTTTTAGAGATGGGGTCTTCCTTGGCTACCCAAGCTGGAGCACAGTGGCATAGCCAAAGCTTACTGTATCCTCAAACTCCTAGGCTCAAGCAATTTTCCTACTTCAGCCTCCTGAGTAGCTGGGATTATAAATTAGTACCATTAGTACTACGCTTGGCTAATTTTATTTTTTGTAGAGACAGGGTCTCGTAATGTTGCCCAGGCTGGTCTTGAATTCCTGGCCTCAAGCAGTTCTCTAACCTCAGCCTCCCAGCTAGGATCCTCCTTCTGAAGACAATTAGATAGGCTAGTTGTGAGGACAACCCCTAGTCTGAATGAAGTCATGTCATCCGGACAGCTAGGTAAGGAGAGAGGACAGACCAAGTGCATCCAATAGTAGTACCAAGTCATTAAAATACAAGTTAAAAAGAAGAGGTGGTCAGAATACATCCTATTCTACCCCTCAAGAAATTAGCATTCACTCATACAAAAGACAGTTCCATTAACCGAGAATCTCATAGTTACTGGAAAACAGAGGTTGTGTAAAAGTAAATGGTGATGAGTGGGAACATAACTTGGCATCATGCAGTAATTAACAGACTGTCTTCCTTACAACCCTAGAGTGTCATGGGGATATCCCTTAGTGAAAAGGTCCTCCAATCCCTTTATGTAGATACCTGTTTTATATTTGTAAGATTCTGAGTAAGTTTCTATCTGACAGAAAGGGCACTGCTACTTTTTAAAAAGGTTATAACCACCACTTTACCATATTTTCCAACTCTCTAGGGATACTGTGTGGCTTGTTCATTAGATCTAGAAACACCAGATATAAAAATCTTATCTGGCTAGGTGTGGTGGCTTATGCCTGTTACCCCAGCACTTTGGGAAGCCGAGGCAGGAGGATTGCTTGAGGCCAGATGTTCGAGACTAGCCTGGGCAACATAGCAAGACCCCACTCTATTTTTTTTTTTTTTTTAAGTTTTTTTGAGTCAGGGTCAGGGTCTCCCTCTGTCACCCATGCCAGAGTGCAGTGGTGTGATCTTGGCCTCACTGCAACCTCTGCCCCCCAGGCTCAAGTGATCCTCCCACCTCAGCCTCTTCAGCAGCTGAGAATACAGGCACATGTCACGGTGCCCGGCTAATTTTCGTACTTTTTGTAGAGACAGCGTTTTGCCATGTTGGCCGGGCTGGTTTTGAACTCTTGGGCTCAAGCGATCTGCCCACCTTTGCCTCCCAAAGTGCCAAGATTGCAGACATGAGCCACTGTGCCTGGCCTACAAAAAACCTTTAAAAAAAATCCTCTCTACCAGTTACAGTGAGAACGAATAATTACACAAACATTATTTGAAAGGCAACCACCTGCCAAACAATGTTAGCTACTTGCTCTGAACTAAAATAAACATAGTATTACTTACTTACACACCATTGTTTAACTACAGTATGCTAACAATCATATTATCAAGTACCAATGAAAAAATACAAATTCAATTTCTACCAAAAGATTTTCATTAAAATCAAAACCCAACTCTTCTATTTCTATTTTGATTCCTAACCCTACCAAAGCAATATAAACCGAGCAGTTATTGAGGTTGTCTCCTTAATTAGTGACCTGGTTCTACCTGATGTGGCCTTATATAAAGAGATTGCGTTATACGGAAAAAGATACCTATATCTTATGAACTTAACTCACCAAAATGATCTGAAGGAAGACCTCATATTGTCGTATATTATAGAGCGCTTCTTTTAACATATATGGCTGAAGTTCAGCTCTCATGTGTGGGTCGTTGGCTGCCTTCTCAAGGATGGCTGTGTAGCGGTATACCTGGCTCCGGGCAGTCTCAAGCTGGTAATCAATATGCTGCATGGTGGCTGGGATTGCTACATGGAGAACAGCTGGCACTGTTTGTAAGAGTATAAAAAGGCAGTCATAAAGGAGACTAAAAACAATTAAGGAGAAGAAGCCTAGAAAGTAGTCACATTTTAAGCATTAAGTTAGGGTTTTTTCCCCAATCAAATTAGTAATAATGAGGCATGTGTTTCATGGGTCCCACCACATAAAGAAAAGAATCTAGGCTGGGGGCGGTGGCTCACGCCTGTAATCCCAGCACCTTGGGAGGCTGAGGCGGGCGGATCATGAGGTCAAGAGATTGAGACCATCCTGGCCAACATGGTGAAACCCCGTGTCTACTAAAAATACAAAAATTAACCGGGTGTGGTGCCGCGCGCCTGTAATCTCAGCACAGGAGAATCACTTGAACCCGGGAGGGGGAAGTTGCAGTGAGCCGAGATCACGCCATTGCACTCCAATCTGGAACACAAGAGCGAAACTCCATCTCAAAAAAAAAAAAAAAAAAAAAAAATCTAAAACAAACAAGTTCAAACAAAAGATATTATCAGAATAACCCAGTTATAGTAGGTCAGCTTTTGCCACTAAATATAGAAGAGTTTAGAGAATAGGCAGAGTTTGGTATTATGTGTTGTTAACCATGTGCTTCCAGAAGAGCCACTAACCCTTCCTTTTGTATATCTTCTAGTTATTTAAAAAAAAAAAGGAATGTTTGTTAAGAAACTCATCTGGATGGTGAAAAATGACAGAATAGTCTAGCAAGGGAGGGTCATTTATGAAAATGGAAATTTGACTTTTTAGAACAGGTTTTAAACTAGAAAAAAATTACCCTTTTATTCTAGATTAGTGATTTGGTGAAAGACACTAACACCTTATCGGTGGACATACAGGAGTACCAAATTTCATAAGGAAGTTACTTCTACTGGTAGATACTTCATTAAATATTTCATAAGTACTTTCAAACTTATAAAGAATGCATTAAGTATATAACCACAAAGCAGATGCCCCCGAATTTAGAGATTTTAAATATCTCTTTGTGGATCTTTTCATTCCATTAACTGCACCAGGAACTGTTTTCAGGAAGATTTTTATTTTTTAAATAACTAAATTGTACTCCCTTTTGGTTACTGACTTGCAGTAATGAACACAAAGCCCCGCTGAACAGGGAGGTTAGCTTTGAGCAGGGCCCTTCGTCGCTTTCACTGATTCACTTTCTCCTACTAGCTTCATGGTACATAAAATGTAAAGTCTTGCCCCAGCAAAAGTAAAAATCACTATACATTATAAACAGTAGTTATTCTTCAGGAAACAGTAAAAAATGCAAATCTTAAATTTAAGAATGCCACTGGTGTGTTGTTTATTATTTTCCTCACTGTGCAACTTAAATTTTAAACATACATAACCTTTAGCATTAACCTAATGATATACCTACAATCATCAATGCCTTCTCCGCCTTTTCCACAGTCTCTGTTAAATAAACGAATTCCAGTAACAATCATGGTGAGTTCTTTCAGCTGGCGTTCTTTGTCCTTCTTAGACAGAGTTAGAAATGTCCCAAGCTCAGCCTGAGGAAAAATGCTCTGTAGAGCAGCTAAAATAAACCAGAAAAAAAAAAAAAAGGAAAACAAAATGATAGAATAAAGATATCAGAAGTTAAATAAGGTTTTTTCTTTAGTAGCAAGTTAAGAGTCTGAGTTACTTATATGATTCTTTAAATTACTGATACCTGGTTACAGAATACATAATAAAATGTAGCACACATCAAAGCTGGATTACTGAAAGTTATGCCATTGCCTCATGTCCATTTTTAATAATTAAGCGCATCCAGCAGTAACTTTTTGGCAATGGGCATGAAAACAAGCTTTCTAATTAGGAATCTGAGCCAAAAAATGGATGCTTTAAAATAATTATGCAGGAAGGCCATAGGAGAGCTAGACATTTTTCCTGTTCCTCATTTTAAAGGATGAAAGAGGGCAAAGATTTCCTAAGGATAAAATAGTGCCCCTTTCCATCATCCATTTTAAATGACAGACTCAGTTCTTTTCATCAATATGAAATATCCCTTTCCAGCTTTTCCATTTACTCAATCAGCCTGGTACCCTCAATCCTATTATCAATGTCTCTCTAATGAGGTGTAATAGGTCCCTAGATATGTGCAGCTCTAGGAAAATTAGCAATATTTCACTTTCTAGAGGTGCTACTTGAGTTTCAGAATGGACACAGTGTAAAAGGAGACTGGGTACATTTTAACTCATTCGTGTTGATGTTTTTTTTTTCAGATACAAAGGAAACTTCAATTTTTAACACTTCTAATTTAACATATTTTATAAAATACAATGATCATATATTTTACTTATGAAATGGAAATTGGTTATACTTTTTACCTGTTACCTCTCTGACAGTCTTGATGTCTGTAGGGGATCCAAGGCCAGAGCGGAGTAACACATAGCTGATAATCTTCCGGTACAGGCTTTCCAATTCTTCTTTAGCACATGCTCTGTTATCTGTAATTTCTCTGGTAACAGAGCCTAATCTAGACTCTAGGACCCGGTGATGTTCTTCGAGAAATTCCACTAAAATTGCCAAATAACAATGTTCTATATATTTGATTTTTAGAATTCTTCTTACATAAGAACTAGAGAAAAACTGGGATTGGATATGGCAATTCTACTTCAGGAAAACAAGCAATTTCTTAAGCTGTAGTAATGAAATAAAAAACAGTGGCCAGCAAGTAGCCTCAAGACAAAAATCCAGTAGGAAAGATTTATGACAGTGACTTAAATGGAATACTTTGTCAAAACACCTAAGACTTTAAACAGCCAAACTAGGCCGGGCGCGGTGGCTCAAGCCTGTAATCCCAGCACTTTGGGAGGCCGAGACGGGTGGATCACGAGGTCAGGAGATCGAGACCATCCTGGTTAACACGGTGAAACCCCGTCTCTACTAAAAAAAATACAAAAAACTAGCCGGGCGAGGTGGTGGGCGCCTGTAGTCCCAGCTACTCGGGAGGCTGAGGCAGGAGAATGGCGTAAACCCGGGAGGCGGAGCTTGCAGTGAGCTGAGATCCGGCCACTGCACTCCAGCCTGGGCGACAGAGCGAGACTCCGTCTCAAAAAAAAAAACAAAAACAAAAACAAAACAGCCAAACTAAACAGTAAATTTCAGAAAAGGCTAAAACCTCCCAATTAAGCAGAAAATAAAGAAGGCCATTTCTACAACATATATATAATACTATATGAAAGTATAAATATATACATATTATATATTTATGCTATATGTAAGCACATGTCGTATACTATACATAAGCATATATAGTAGCAGAAATATATATGTAGTATATATGTTCCTTTCGGTTACGTGTATTTTTATTTCAGTTCTAGATAAATTTCCTCTGAAAAGCATTATTGATAATACGATGTTGCATCGAGAACTGTATCCCTCCTCATTCCTCCTGTGATATGCTGAGGGATAGGCTTAACTTTGACAGGACTCTGTTCACTGAGTTGTTGCAAGTACAGTTCTTGCAATGACTCTGTAAGACAACCCATATTACTATTACAAGGGCAATAATTAACATATCCACCACGCACAGTTTATACCTATACTCTTGCCACAAAACCAACTGAGAACTTTGCAAATTAAAAATGTGTTTAAATAACAAATGTAAAAATGTATAGGTTAAATTTTATCAATTCTATGACTATTTTATTGCTTTAAAATTTCCCTATTAAGCAAAAATGCAAGATACATACTTTTACATAGGTAGCATAACTGAAACTAATAAAGAGAAAAATCATCAAATTGTTAATAATGATTGTACTATATAGTAGAGGTAGAGGTAGTCCATAGAGAAATAGATTTGTTTTATACAGCAGGGGCAGAGGCGGTCCATAGAGAATTACATTTTCCTTTTTCTTTTGTTTCCAACTTGTGTTTGATGTATGCATTAAATTATTTACATAATGAGCCAGGCGTGGTGGCTCACACTCATAATCCCAGCACTTTGGGAGTCCAAGGTGCGGACAGAAATCCAGGCTTAGGCCTGGAGTTCAACACCAGCCTGGGCAGCATGGCAAAATCCCGTCTCTACTAAGAATACAAAAATTAGCTGGGCAAGGTGGCACACGCCTATAGTCCCAGCTACTCGGGAGGCTGAGGTGGGAGAATTGCTTCAACCCGGGAGTCAGAGGTTGTAGTGATCTGTGGATCGTGCCACTACACTCCCGCCTGGGTGACAGAGCAAGACTCTGTCTGAAAAGAAAAAAAAGTTACATATTGAAAAGCTTTCTAAACTCCCCATCATTCATTTCATTTTTGAATAGTTATATAATTTAGGTAATTATTATGAAAAAATAACATAAACCAGGAACAGGGAAATCTACAAATTAAAAACTTTTAACTTCAATGGGCTGGTTGTTTGAATTCCTAATTATTATGTATTAGTGCCATAAAGGTTAAATGACAACAGACTTGGAAACAATAATTATGAGCATAATAATTGGAATTCGCTTTTAACCCTCACAAAGGCCAACGGTTTTTTTTCATTTAGCATTTCTAACATTGTTATAGTCCTCAAAGTTGAAAAACATTTCAAAAGATTGCCAAAAATTAAATTGTTAAATTGATTAAACAATTAAATTCATTGTCAGCCAAATGAAGCCCTTCTTAGCTGAAATACAATATGAAATTTAAGTATAAAAATAGGTAGTATATGTTACCTCGATTTGTATAATTCATATCAAAGTAGACTTGCATCTTAATAGTGTCCAGGGATGGATTTTTAGTATCCAATAGCCGAGTCATACAAAGCTAGAAAAGAATAGCCCATGAATACTTCTAGTTATAGTTTCTGAGACAAGTAAGTATTTCCTAAAGTTATTTTCAAAAATAAAGGGAAAAGCAGTGGTTCCTGATATTTATTCACCAATAACCCCTTTTATTATTATTTTTTCTCCTTGAAGACTTCAGGCTTTATAGTTTATTTAACCAATAACTTTTTTTATTTTTATAGATTTAGGGGGTACAAGTGTCATTTTGTTACATGGATATATTGTGTGTAGTGGTGAAGCCTGGGCTTTTAGGGTAGCTAACACCTGAATAGTGGACATTGTACCCATTAAGTGATTTCTCATCCCTCACTCCCCTCTCACCCTCCCAAGTCTCCAATGTCTACTGCTTCACTCTCTATGTCCCTGTGTACGTATTATTTAGCTCCCACTTGTAAGTGAGAACATGTGGTATTTTACTTTCTGTTTCTAAGTTATTTCACTTAAGATAGTAGCCTCCAGTTCCATCCATGTTGCCACAAGACATGATTTCATCATTTTTTATGGCTCATAGTATTCCATTGTGTGTATGTGTATATACATTTTCTTTATCCCATCATCTGTTGATGGACACTTAGGTTGATTCCATATCTTTACTACCAATAACATTTGTTAAGCAATAAGTCATTTCCCTTGAGTTAACCAATAATTATCATGCCCAGGTGGCTAGTAGTCTAGTTGAAGGCAAGAAACCTGATGTTTTGGTTAGTTTGGGCAGTCTAAATGTGGGTAAATGTTCCACAAAGCTTATATTCCAGTCTAAAACTCTTCTAGATTTCCTCGTTACTATTTATTTGTGCCTTGAACAACACTGCTAAGTTTATTTTATAAAAAGCTGCTGCAGCCAGCACAGTGGCTCACACCTGTAATCCCAGCACTTTGGGAGGCTGAGGTGGGCAGATCACCTGAGGTAGGGAGTTCGAGACCAGCCTGGTTAACATGATGAAACCCCGTCTCTACTAAAAATACAAAAATTAGCTGGGCGTGGTGGCGCACACCTGTAGTCCCAGCTACTCGGGAGGCTGAGACAGGAGAATTGCCTGAGAACCTGGGAGGTGGACATGGCAATGAGGTGAGATCGTGCCACTGCACTCCAGCTTGGGAGACAGAGTGAGACTCCATCTCAAAAAATTAAATTAAATTAAATTAAATTTAAATTTAAAAGCTGCTGTAACTACCACCCCTCTCTTCACAAAATTTCTCTAGTTCTACCCTTGCTATTTCTTCTCCTGGTCTGTTTTCTCCCATGAGCCCCCACATGGATGGCTCATTTCCCTTCTCTGCCTTGCCTCTTTAGATTGAATATCAACCTCAGTTTTTCTTTCCTTCTCTCATCTCTACTCATCACCTCCCTCCCCCACTTCCTTCACTGCTCACCCTGTAGGCTGAATATACTGCAGCTGGCAGGCACTTGGCAGCTCACTCTCAACCTGTCTCCCTGAGCACCAGCCCTGCTTTCCTGGGAGGAGGGAGGGGAGAATGCAAGACTGAGGACTGGACACTGTGTCTTTGCAGAAGCCTGTGCACCTGGATCCTTCCACATAGAGAAGTACTGTTTTAAAATGCACACTTTAAAAAAATAGCTCATCCACATGATTTTTAGTTGAGAAAAATATTGTCACTTGAATTATACGTTGTTAGTTTATGTACCTGTCATATTAAAAGTATATTGGCTTGATTCTTTCCAACGTAGTTGAGTTGGAGCTTGAGGGGAATGGAGAAGTCTTCCTGGGTCCTGACAAGGAGAACAACTTATTTTCTGCCCTTCCTTGATTCTCTTCCACAGCTTTCCAATAACATTTCTGACTGTCATAATCACTTCCCTTATTGCTAAGAACAAGTTTTATACCATCTTTTCTCTGCATCCTCCCCAATTATCTGTTAACGTTTTGACTTTTTAAAGACATTCTAACTGGTATAAGATTGTATCTCATTGTCAGAATAGAAAATCCAGACATAAAGCCACATATCTGCAGTCAGGTGATCTTTGACAAAGTCAACAGAAACATACACTGGAGAAATGACATCCTATTCAATAAATGGTGCTGGGAAAATTGGATTACCATATGTAGAAGAATGAAACCGATCCCAATGTCTCACCATATACAAAAATTAACAATTCAAGATTGATTAAAGACTTAAATGTAAGACCTGAAACTATAAAAATACCAGAAAAAAACCTAGGGCTGGACATTGGCCTATGCAAAGAATTCATTACTTAAAAGCAAATGCAACAGAAATAGACAAATTGGATTTAAATAAACTAAAAAGCTTCTACACATCAAAATGAATAATCAACAGAGTGAAAAGAAAACCTGCAGAATGGGAGAAAATATGTACAAACTATGCATCTGACAAAGGACTAATATTCAGGATCTACGAGGAACTCAAACAACTCGACAACAACAAATAACCCCATTATAAAGTGGGCAAAGGCCATGAATAGACATTTTTCAAAAGAAGACATACAAATGGCCAACAAGCATGAAAAAAATGCTCAACATCACTCAGCATTAGAGAAATGCAAATTAATTTAGTTCTATTTAACTTCACAGTGCATGACAAACCAGTTAATATTTGCAATGTAAGAGATTAATAACAAGGTTTCACTAAAATATTGTAGCAGATGCTGCTACCTGCCCAATTTCCCTGCCCTTCCTTCCTTACTAACAGAGCCTCAATTTGGGTTGGGGCAGGGATTTATTCATCTAAAAAATAAAAAAGAAGTGAATGTCCCTAGGTCACTTACAGTATCATTCTGGTCAATAAATGTAAGTAGATGGAAGGGATTCTGGGAAAATTATTATTTTCCGGAGAGAAGGTGATAGACCTAACTGGCACACGTATTTTGCCCTTTGCCTTCCCCCCTTCTTTCTACCTAGAGGTAGGGTAGCTATCTTTTGACCATCAGATGACCATATTGCAAGGATGGCATGCCCCAGGAAGCCAGGAAGAAGGGTCTATGTCTCTCCACACTTTGTGTTATGAGAAAAATACCTCATGTGTAGTACTATTTTGTGGGCTTTTGTTTCATTTAGCTGAAGGCAATAATGACTAACACAAATACTGTGTTTACAACTGAGAATAAGTAATTGCAAATTTGAGGACTGTTGGGTAATCACCTTAACAAGATTCTGCACATCACTTTTCATGAGGGTTCTATCCATGTTAAAGCCATTACTTGGATCCAGGACAACAGCTTTCACCTGGAAAAAAGTAGGAACAAGCCCATTAAGTAGGAAAGAATCCATTAAGCAATTTTATTTCATATTATTAGTTTAATGTGTTTCCATTTTTTAAACAACTACCTCCTGATTACAGTGGGGTTGGTTTTTCAACTATTTTTCTTACTACTGAACTCATCAGTACCCTTGTTAGAGGCTGAAGAAAAGAAGCGACAAACATCAAATTTGAATGGGGTGCTAGAAAAGTTATATGGGGAAATAAGTTGAAAGCAATGGCTAGGTTTTCAGTTGGGAAACTATGGTATATTTTATTGTATTTTTATTGTGTATTGTTATCTTAACCAAAAGCAAGAACAGAGAAACCATAGCAATGAGTAATTTTTAACAACGGCAAACAAAAATACACACCAAAAAATTTCCACACAGGAGAACATTATTTATGTTTTCCAAACTCATCAAGGTCTTCTAAATCAGTCTCTATAAATCTACAACTCACATGCTCTATAAACGTTTTTAAAATGTTTTCACTAACTTGTCCGATGATCTCATTATGTTTAAGCTGAAAAACATCTATGAAAGCTTCACAGAATTTAAAGGGGAAAATGGACATCACATCTTAAAAAAGCTCTTAATAAAGTAGTAATCACAAAAAGATTTCTTCTTACCATAAAAGCAATCAGAGTTTCAGAAACAATCTCTCCATGGGCTGCACATTCTTGTCCTATTTCTCGTATAATACTCCTTATAACACTTTCGGCCTGAGTTGGAGGCATTCTGGCTAAATAAAACAATTTTTTTTAAAAACGTGGGTTTATGCAAATTTTTTTCTCTTCCGATTTCTCCAATATTGTATTTGTAAAGAGTCATAATATCATCTATTAGCTTATTAGTATTTTTATTAGTATCTAGGCCTCTCCTGTTTTTCATTATTTTTAAAAATGAAGGACTTTATTGAAGACAGACAATGATTGGGATTTCAAATAATTGAAACATCTGATAATTAACATTTTCAATTATTTAAATTATGGTCACTAAACATATATTCCTATCATGATATTCTTAATTTAAAAAAAAAAAAAAAAAAAAAAAAAAAGGCTAAGCAGGCTGGGCGCGATGGCTCACGCCTGTAATCCCAGCATTTTGGGAGGCCGAGGCAGGCGGATCAGCTGAGGTCGGGAGTTCGAGACCAGCCTGACCAACACGGAGAAACCCCGTCTCTACTAAAAATACAAAATTAGCCGGGCGTGGTGGCGGACGCCTGTAGTCCCAGCTACTCCGGAGGCTGAGGCAGGAGAATCGCTTGAACCCGGGAGGCGGGAGTTGCGGTGAGCCGAGATCACGCCATTGCACTCCAGCCTAGGCAACAAGAGCGAAACTGCGTCTCAAAAAAAAAAAAAAAAGGTAAGCAGTATTTGTAGGGGAAGAAGGTAAAATTAATGAGAAACCCAAGAGTACAGCTTGAAAGAGGAAATGCTTATTCAACCACATTCACTAAATAATCTTTCGTAATGGTACTAGAATCTTGGAAAACAATTCTTGCTCAGATCATTAAAATAATCTTTTCCGCACATCTAAAATGGAGTTCAGACTCTCGATAAAAAACACAAAAGCAAAAACCAAAACGTAAGAGTTATGCGTCATGGAAAAAAATGAACTCCTGGTTATTAATTCCATTTACTCTAAGGAAAAAGTGGCAGGTTTTGACCGAGTTTTCTGATTTTCCTGAATATTAGTAACTGAGCACAATGGAACTTGGCATGTAGAGTATAACAAAGGCAATATCAGGTAGATAAAGCCAACTCCTCAGCATTATTAGCTTTCCGATGGATGGGTACGGAAGCACGAGGCATTTTGTCCAGTGAAACCAGATTGCTTGGATTCCATCGTGACCCGACCACTGTCTAGCTGTGAGATCTTGGGCACTTGTTTCACTTCTTTCCAGAGGCGTGAGGACTAAATTAGTCCTATATGTTGTGTGGTTACAACAGTTTGCGGCATAAGGGAATCGCTTAAAACAGCTTTGAATCAGTACTCCAGGATCGCAAGCAGCGCATGCGCGAGTGTCAGTCTGTGGGAGAGTCTATCCCGCGCCGGGTCTGTGTGCGCATGCGCAACTGTGCCGGGTCGCTAGGGACGCGGCTCAGCACCTTCCCCGCATCCACCCACCAATTACTAAGTCTCCCGAGGTCAGGCTTCTAGGGTAGCCAGTGGAGTGGAACAGAGGCGGAAGGCCTCAGGCGCCCGCGCAGTGGCTAGAGGGCCGCCCTGCCGCCCTGGGCGCCTCCGGCGGGAATGGACCGCTGTTCCAGCTCAGCGGCGGCGCAGCCTAAAGGATCGAGACTGAGAGCTAAGTCTCGACGAGGCAGGACGCGGTCCTCCAGCCGCCCGGGCTCCGCCAGCTGCCCCACGCTCGCCGCCTGGCGGGACACACCTCCGGGTCAAGGGCGCGGAGCCCCGAGTAGGCTGACCTGGATCGGAATCGACAGCAGGAGCCGTGTCTGTCTGCTTCTGTCCTGGGGCCCTCACCGCGACCGTCGGGGCAGTTGGGCTCTCGCAGCAACCGCCGCGTAACCATGGAGATGGAAGGCTCCGGACCAGAGGGGGTGGGGCCAGGTGGGGGCGGGGCTGGGTCCCACTTTGAGGGTCTTTTCCGCGAAAGATGGGCTGGAAAAACTTTAAAAACAAAGAAATTCCAGGCAGAGACATCTTAACCTCCGTGGTTAAGACTGTGAAACACAAGTTCTCGTAAATAAGGACATTAACTCGCTAGCGTGGGAACGATGGGGCGGCTTTGAAAGCGGGGTCGGGGAGAGGGAGGAGCCAGTTGGAGAGGCTGGGAAAACGGAAGGGCTGTATCCTGGACAAATAGAGTTCTTGTAAAAGTATCTAGATTTAAAAAACAAAAGTAAAAAGTATCGAGGTTTTACTTCATGTCCCGTTGTTCAAAGGAAGTCTGCAACAGAACGCTCCAAAATGCCCGAAGAGAAAACTCATTCAAGAAGCACATGATAAGAACACATTAGTGTCCGAGTCAAAATAATGAAGTTTTATCCCTTAACGATAATGTCGTTAGGCCCACCTTCAGACCTGAAAGTGTGAAAAAGGATTAAATACGCATTAGAAGGAGAGCATCAAACAACAAGGTTTTATTTTTAAACAGTAACTTTTCTCAAACTGCAAACAAACATGCAGAATATGCTTTGCTTAAGGACATTCCCTGATTACTAGGAAATGAATAAACACAAAAACTCAAGAATAC
Source organism: Macaca fascicularis (assembly GCF_037993035.2). Taxonomy (NCBI): domain Eukaryota; kingdom Metazoa; phylum Chordata; class Mammalia; order Primates; family Cercopithecidae; genus Macaca; species Macaca fascicularis. Next base: position 87,906,779 of record NC_088378.1, read on the forward strand.
ACATCATAATATAACACAATTTTATTTCCACCTTCTAGAAAATGTTCCCGGAATGTGGATGAAGCTTGTGTAAAAATAGATGTTCAGAGTAACATGATTTATAATACCACAACCTTGGAAATCTAAACACGATATTTAAGTAAAACGTCAGGCAGGTATTTAAAATTATGTTAATAAAAACCTTGTGTTTGTCTTATACTTTTTAAAAGCCAAATGCAAAATTTATATATAATATGACTTAAACTATATTGACGTACATATAATGCACAAAAAGTGTATAAGTCATTTTTTCAAAATCACAGCAAGGAATTAGATCTAAGGATGGAATTATAGGTAAAGTATTTTTATTTCTTTATACTTTTCTGTTTTTTCTAGATTTTTCCATAATGAGTATATATTGTCTTATGATCTATAAAACAAAATTTTAAAATACTAGGGAGATGAGACTGGCTATTTGTAGAGAATGAGCCCAATTTAGATATACAAATATACTGTAAGTATACAAGGTAAAGCAACCAAAGGAAGGTGAGATAGCAAAATTTTAACAGTGGTTGTATCTTTGTAATGGCTTATGGCTGATTTGTCTTCTTTGTACTTTAAGATAGCTACCAAAATGTCTTCCATGAGCATATATTATATATTAGAATATTAAATATTTTTTAAGATGGTAAGAATCATATCATCTTAAGTATAGTTTTAAACTAATGGGCAAATTCTGGCACAAATACTCCCTATGTTTGATACTGTTAATTCCTACTTAATGTCAATGTTTTCTTCTCTTTTTATTACTAATTTAACCCTGTGTTGGGAATGACAGTGTTCTCTTTTAAAAAAAAAAATCTCTCAACCTCTTTCTCAGTGAGCGTGGCCTGTGACATGGTCTGGCCAATGAGATATAAGTATAATCTCTGGATGAGGTGTACTTCCATTTTATGTCTGTTGCCTTTCCTTTTCTTTCTACTTGAAATGAGAATATGGGGCTGAAGCTCCAGCAGCCTTGTTGTGAACATAAACATGAGGGTCACATCTTAAGGATGGTGGAACAGAAATGAAAAAGGAACCTGAGTTCCTGGTAATGTCATGGAACAGCCCTATCAGCTTCTTGACTGGCTATCTCCAGACTTTGCATGAGAGAAGATAAACCCCTATTTTATTAAGCTACTGTTATTTGGGTTTTCTGCTACATTCAGCCAAACTGAATCCCTGACTGCCACAATGGGTATGACTTTGGAAGTATTATTGAGCGTTTTGTGCTACATTGAATTATTCTACCTAATCCTTCATGCCTCTTAGCATCCACACCCTTGCCATGGACTTTGGTGGGGTATACTTCCCCAATCCTTGATTTTGAATTTAGCTGTGTGACTTGCTTTGACCAATGGGTTGTGGTGAAGTAACAGTGTGCCAAATCAGATCCAAGGCCTTAAGAGACCCCATATTTCTGCTTTCTCTCTTGTGCCTGTGTCATTGCCATGAGAAGTACATACCCTAGCAAGCTCTTTGGTCCCAGAATGACATGCATATGGCACAGAATTGCCTGAACCGATCTTTTAGTAAGATGCAGAGATGCCCAACTGGGGCCCAGGCCTAGACCCGCCAAACTCCAGTCAACCTGTAGATGTGTGATAATGAATGAGTATTGTTTTAAACCACTGAGTTTTGGAGTGGCTTATTATACAGTATAATTGTGGAAAGAGTTCATTTATAAACCTTTCGGTGATCTAAATTTCTCATTTATGAAACAGAGAAAACAATGGCATCTATCTCACAGAGTTGTGAGAGTAAAATGAGATAGCCCTCATGAAGCACTTAGCACAGCATCTGACATAGATAAAAGGATTCATAAACTTTACATACTAGTATTTTGTGACCTTTATCATGGTTATTATTGACAACATCAACTATGACAATGTATTTTATACTCCCATGGTTTATTGGACTTCTAGTCTTTGTAGAACTAATTATTCCTAGTTTTAACATGGCAGCAATGGCATTTAATTAAAAAACATGGAAGAACCAGAGTGCATCCAGAGAATGATAAGAAAAATGTTGTCAGAATAAGATAGAATTGGATATATTTACCTTGAGAAAAAGAAGGCATGAGAACTCGTCTCAGTTTTGTTAAAAGAGAAACCAAGCTTTATGTTGTTTCAGAACACCAGATTACAAATCTACATAAAACAGTCTTAAAGTACAATTGTGATAGAAGTCTTTCTAGAAGAAGTGACCCCCATTTTATCAAATGTTTTTTATCTAAAAGCTGAAAGATTGCCTTTAAGAATATTGTAGAATTAATTTCTTCTGATTAAGTGATTTTAGTATGTCACAAACTATTCAACTTTTAAAGAGAGAGTTACATATTTTTCCTTTTCCTAAGACTTTAAGAAGTTTGAAGCTCAGATGAACTGAGCTTCTTAGCATGTTTAATAATTTTTTATTGAGTCGGACGCGGTGGCTCATGCCTGTAATCCCAGCACTTTGGGAGGCTGAGGCAGGTGGATCGCCTGAGGTCAGGAGTTTGAGACCAGCCTGGCCAACTTAGTAAAATGCTGTCTCTACTAAAAATACAAAAAATTAGCTGGGCATGGTGGCGGGTGCCTGTAATCCCAGCTGCTCAGGAGGCTGAGGCAGGAGAATTGCTTGAACCTGGGAGGCAGTGAGCCGAGATTGCGCCACTGCACTCCAGCCTGGGCGACAAACCAAGACTCCGTCTCAAAAACAAGCAGCAACAACAACAACAAAAAATAATCATTTTTTTATTGAATACTGGACATTGTGAATTGCATCCTTGTTGAGTGTCTGAATTTTATTGTCCCCCTTTAGGAAGGTTGTGCCTTTTTTTCAGCCAGTTATTTGTGGATGAGTTTGATTCATTTGAGGACTGTTTTTAAGCTTTATTAGGGTAGATCTAGAGTAGTCTTCATTCCAGGAATAATTTGGCCCTACTACTAATTAATAACTGCTCAGAGGTCTTCAATGGATTCCTTGGTTTTCACTAAGAACTTTTCACTCTGGCTGGTCAGAGCTCAAATGTCTTCTCATCCTCTGTGAGCTCTAAGAATTATTTAGCTTATACTCCCTGGTCATTCTGTGCTTGGCTGTATGGATTGACAGCTTGGCTGTATGGACAACCAAGTACTTAGCAAAATCTCAGACTTACTAGTTTTTAAATTTTATTTATTTATTTTTTGTATAGCTTCATCCTTTCCAAAACTCTGCCCTTCAATTTCCACATCTGTGAACTCTGATCTCTGTCTCCTCAACTCTGGGTTTACCTTTCTATGCCCAGGATCTGGAAACTGTCTCCAGGCAGAAATTTGGGGGCAATAATAGCAAACAGTTGTTTTATATATTTTGCCCAGTTTTCTAGTTGTTTGTGGCAGGAAGTTAAGTCAAGTGCTTGTTATTCCATCATGGTCAGAAGTGGAACCTTGGGTAACCTTGGAGAGAGCCTAATAGGAAATACTCATCTAGGAGGGTAGAAGAGTGGGCTTACTAGAAAATTTCAGTAACTTTCAGTAATTACTGAGAAGTAATGAATGTGTATCTGAGTGTCAGGATCTTGAATTTAAAGTGAAAGCATTTTGCCATGTTAAGTGATTTTCTTTGGAAATTATTCAGCAGCTCAGGAGCAAGCATGATCTTGAAGAATAAATGGTTGGCTTGGCCAGGAACTAGTGTGTTGCCAGACTAGCATTATCATGCTAGACCATACATTTAAACCAATGTAGAGCAACAAAAGCAATTTACCAGTTGTTTTTTGTTTTTTTGTTTGTTTTGAGATGGAGTCTCACACTGTCACCCAGGTTAGCGTGCAGTGGCACAATCTCAGCTCACTGCAACCTCCGCCTCGTAGGTTCAAGTGATTCTCTTGCCTCAGCCTCCCGAGTAGCTGGGACTACAGGCATGTGCCACCACGCCCAGCTAATTTTTGTATTTTTAGTGGAGACAGGGTTTCACCATGTTGGCCAGGCTGGTCTTGAACTCCTAACCTCAAGTGATCCACCCACCTTGGCCTCCCAAAGTGCTGGGATTACAGGCATGAGCCACTGGGCCCAGCCAGAAGTTCTTTAGATATTGAAAAGACCTACGCTAAATTTTTCAATTGCTAACAAAGATAGATAATTAACATTTGAAAGAGTACTTTGGAGCTTACAAAGCTATTTCACAGATAGATAAACTCATCTGTTCCTTAAAACAGCCTCATGAGAGTCAACATCATTATTTCATTTTACAGATGTAGAAATCAATATTCAGCGAGCAAGAGGCTAGTCTAAGACTGCAAAGCTACTAAGTTACGGAGCCGTCTTAAGTCTTATTGCTCTAATAAGTACTTAAAATGAGGGGAACTCTTTTAAGCCTCTGAAAAGTTCTAGACGCTTTTTCCCAAAAAATTCATAAAGCCTCTAATTTTATATATAATTTCAGATAATTCACAGATTCCCTGAAGTTCATGCAAGTGGCAGTGTACTCTTGGTTTAAAATTTCTAATTTTTTCAGCACTGTAAGACAGGGTGGGAAAAAAAAGAAAAAATTTCTAGTTTTTAACTTGCATCTAGACAGTAGTTATATGGGTATTCACTTTATAATTTTTTTCAACTGTATATATATACATATATACACATACACACATATGTATATATGCATATAAACATATGCATATATACATATACACACATGCATATATACATATACACACATATGCATATATACATATAAACACATGTATATATACATATATATGCATATATACTTATACACACATAGGCATATATACATATACACACATAGGCATATATACATATACACATGCATATACGCACATGTATATATACATATACGCATGCATGTACGCGCATGTATATATACATGTACGCATGCATGTACGCGCATGTATATATACATGTACGCATGCATGTACGCGCATGTATATATACATGTACGCATGCATGTACGCGCATGTATATATACATGTACGCATGCATGTACGCGCATGTATATATACATGTACGCATGCATGTACGCGCATGTATATATACATGTACGCATGCATGTACGCGCATGTATATATACATGTACGCATGCATGTACGCGCATGTATATATACATGTACGCATGCATGTACGCGCATGTATATATACATGTACGCATGCATGTATACATATTCACGCATGTATATACACATATACACATGCATATATACATATACACATATGCGTATATACATATACACACACATATGCATATATACACACATGCATATATACACATATGCATATATACACACATATGCATATATACATATATACATACACATATGTATATATACATACACATATATAATACATGTTACATTGACTTGTCAATGTATATGTTTTATCATAAAAAATAAAGGCTCAATAATGTAGAACTTCTCTACTTTTAGTTGTGCTTTGTGGATGTTAAGCATTAAAATAGAGCTGTATTTCTAAAAAATCCTGAAAAGTTAAAAAAATACTGTTATTCACTTTGTTTTCCTTGTCCTTCTCCATTATTATCCATATGCTTCACAACAGTTCTCCTATTGTAAAAAAAACACAACCTGTATATTATATGTAGTGCATTGATTTTGAAACTGTGAAAGTCAGAGTCCTAGAATTAGCTGACAATCTCCTTTTCCAGTTTATCTTTCCTTCTCCACAAAAAGGCTTGATAATGGAGAGGGAAGTTGAGTTTTCAGGTCAATAATGAGAAAGAAATTTTGGAACAAGCAAGACAATGCGAGTCACCCTTATTTCCGTTTCTCTTAGGATAAGCATGAGCTATTTTCATGTACTTTCCCATATCCTTTTAGTCAGGAGGATCCCAAGATTATTCCTTAACCATCTTTTCCATGCAGATTCTTTTTCAGATGTTACTTACATGGGCACAGATACAAAAAGGCAGAAAAAAAAGAAGATAGTTTTGTTTCCTGATACAAACATAGCATAGCTTCCTGAGTTGAAGGGTCCTGTCTGACCCTTAAAAATCTACTTTTCTTTGTAATTATCAAGAATCTTTTTCTTTTTTCTTCTCTTTTTTAAGAGACAGATTCTTTCTTTGTTGCCTAGGCTGGAGTGCAGTGGTGTGAATCATAGCTCACTGCAGCCTTGAACTCCGGGGCTGAAAGGATCCCCCTGCCTCAGCCTCCTGAGTAGCTGGGACTACAGGTATGCACCACCACACCTGGTGAATTTTTAAATTTTTTTGTAGAGACAAAGTCTTGCTACATTGCTCAGGCTGATCTCCAACTCGTCGGCTCAAATGATCCTCCCACCTTGGCCTCCCCAAATGCTGGGGATTATAGGCATGAGCCACAGCACCTGGCCAAGAATCTGTAAAGGTAAGATGAATGATGAAAGAAAGCCTTAATTCTTCATTTTCCATCTCTTTCTCCATCGCATGAATCAGTCAGTGGAGAAATAAGGGACCTTAGCATCGGATTTTCACAACCTAAATCAGGGAGGGTAATTGAGGCATTTAAGGAAGATAAACAAGCATAGGGATTTTTTATATATTACAAAAGAAATCAAAATTATAACAGCACAAAAATGAAAAAAAAAAGAATCAGTGATTTCTACTATAATCATCAAGCTTCTATAAAAAGTGGGGGCAATAGTGGTTCTTCTTTCTTAGAATTATAAACCAGGTGCAACTTCATATGCATACCACATGGTCCTAATTAGGAAAACAGGATTGAAAGCATCAACATCTTCGCTACTGTAGCATGTGTGGCAATGATTCTCAACTCTAGAGAGTGAAGGACAGCATATCAGCAATGCATTGGCAGCCCACCATGAGCAACTCTGATAATGTGCTACTGATCTATTTTGTATATGTGGAAAATGTCACTGTGTAGCTTTTCTTAAAGGTGAATATCTCCCTGTCTTTTGCTCACCCACCATCTACCAATCCTTAACTAATGACTAAGTCTTTATTAACTTCTCTTAAACCAACTTGCTTTCTCCATTCCCACTTCTTCCACATTCATTAAAGCAACTGTCTTTTCTTGCTTAGATGACTGCAATAAACAACTAATTGAGCTCCCTGCCTCCAGTGTTGTACTCCCCCAATTATTTGCCTATACTCATCTTTCAATAGAAATCTGATATAGAAATCTGAAATAGAAATCTGACCGTGTCATTCCCTGCTTGACACCTCGTAAAGGTTTCTCAGTGGTCTCTGGGTAAGTCCAGACTCCTTGGCATGGTATACAAAGCCCTTTATGTCAACTTCAGCTCTCACAACTGCATCTCCTCTCCCAGCAGACCGCACTGTTGCCATTCTCTGGCCATGTTGAATTAACTTCCAGTTTTATCTGGCCTCCAGACCTTTGCCTAGAGGTTACTCCATCTATCTCTGAATGTCCCCTTTCCTCTTCATCTGATTAATTCCTCCATGTCTTCAGAAGCCATCTCTCCTATGAAACTGTCTCTGACCTGCAATATTGGGTTTAGGGTCCTAAATTTTTACCTCTAACTAGTTACAAAACATTTTCACCACCCCAAAAAGAAACTTCATACTTATTAAGCAGTAACTCCCCATTTCTCCATTCCCCCACTACTTACACCTGACAAAGCTCTCAATACTCTATGGAAGTCTATTTTCTTGTCTGTCTCTCCCACTAGACTATAGCTCTTTGAAGACAGGGAACATACCTTGTTGGGTTCCCCACACCTAAGAAGAGAGCCTGGGATGTAATAGTCACAGTTGACCATTAGTGTTAAAGAGGTGAGTACAGAAGTGAGTGGGTTAAAAAGGGGGGCGGGGGGAGAAATTTTAAACATCTTTAAATGTCTTTACTAAAAGGTTAGAATGATTTCAGAGGGAAATTACAATTTTGAAGGGAAAGGAAAAGACATTGAAATTACAGGTTTCAGAAGAAGAGCTTCCTTTGACTCCAGCTTTGGCTCTCCTGCCTTAGTATCCCCAATCTGCCCCCAAGCACCCTTATATGCATTCCTCAGGAAAAGGGGTGTTGTTCTCAGTCTCTTCCTCTTCCCTCTGTGCCTCAAACTAGGCAGCTTCCAGTGGTGCCCTGGGCTTCAGAAGGTGGCCACTGAGCTGACCTCTAGGCTTGCAGGCTTCTTGGGAGAGCAGGTAGTGGAGGTGGGTATGGGGGGTGGTGACTGGGCTCCAGTTTGAATTTCATCTTTATAATTCCCTCTCACTATGGGGAGCATTACGGCATGAATCCCAAGGACAAATTTTAATTTGGGACCGTCTAAACCCTTATTAAAGTCATACTATTTTCTCAATCATCAAGAAAACTGCCTTTCTCTATAGTCCATAAGTCCTCAATTTTGTGGGGAGGAATTTATTTTTTATTATTATTTATTTATTTATTTATTTGAGAGAGTCTCACTCTGTTGCCCAGGCTGGAGTGGAGTCGTACGATCTCACTGCAACCTCCACCTCCCAGGTTCCAGTGATTCTCGTGTCTCAGCCTCCCAAGTAGCTGGGATTACAGACACAGGCCACCATGCCCAGCTAATAATTGTATTATCAGTAGAGACAGGGCTTCACCATATTGCCCAGGCTGGTCTCAAACTCCTGGCCTCAAGTGATCCCCCACCTCGCCCTCCCAAAGCACTGACATTACAGGCATGAGCCACCGCACCCAGCTAAGAAGGAATTTTTTGGATCTCCTTCCACCTTTGCTGAAATTCTAAAAAAGCTGCATTCCACTTTTAGCAGCTGTTTTCTTATGGCTGAATAAATGCCAGAGATGCCATCAGATTATTTTAATTCAATTGTCTCTCAGTTGAGGAGGGGTAAACTGTCAGTTTCCTCTTGGCACAATGCAAGTAGAAAGATAAGTGATAAGGGGTCTGGTGCAGTGGATCATGCCTATAATCCCAGCACTCTGGGAAGCCTAGGTGGGTGGATCACCTGAGGCTAGGAGTTTGAGATCACCCTGGCCAATATACAGAAACCCCATCTCTACTAAAAATACAAAAATTAGCCAGGTGTGATGGTGTGTGCCTGTAATCCCAGCTACTCAGGAAGCTGAAGAAGGAGAATCACTTGAACCTGGGAGACGGAGGTTGGGGTGAGCCAAGATCACGCCACTGCACTCCAGCCTGGGAGACAGAGCGGGAGACTCCATCTCAAAAAAAGAAAAGAAAGAAAGAAAGAAAGAAAGAAAGACAGAGAGAGAGAGAGAGAGAGAGAGAGAGAGAGAGAGAGAAAGAGAGAGAGAGAAAGAAAGAAAGAAAGAAAGAAAGAAAGAAAGAAAGAAAGAAAAGAAAGAAAGAAAGAAAGAAAGAAAGAAAGAAAGAAAGAAAGAAAGAAAGAAAGAAAGAAAGAAAGAAAGAAAGAAAGAAAGAAAGAAAGAAAGAAAGAAAGAAAGAACTCACCTGAATTTCTCGTCGGCACTTCAGGATCATGATCTCTAACGCTCATCTTCCCTCTGCATACTTAGGGTTGGGGTCCAGCCCCAGCTGAGGTCTGAGGACAGTGGGTGGATGTGGGGCAGGGAACTGGAAGAACACTCAAGAGACAGCAGGTAAATGAGACATGGCTTTGTTCAGCAGCCCCTTCACAGGGTCCGTGATACATTTATACACTACACAAACATTAGTGGCTGAGAGCCAGGTGGGGAGCTTCTCTATGTTGTGTCTACATGGCTATGATTGTATAAGACATGGCGCTGTGTACTTGCACCCCAATCCCGCTGAATCATCGAGGCTGTTTACCTCGGCCTGTACCTGCTTCTCTATGCGTGCTTGGTGACAGCACAACCAGTTCCTTACACTCTCCAAACCTGTCCCACTCTCTGTATTCTTTATGGGATGAATTGGCATTGATTTAATAGCTGGCTCAAACCTGATCCCATTTCCCCCACTCCCTCTCCCCTCACACCCAGACCTGTCACAAGCCTGCCCAGCCCTTCTCAGCAAGCCTCACATCCATTTCCTACCTTAATTACTAATGCTCTCACTCAGGCAGGTTATGGGAATCTCCTAACTGTATTATCTGCTTCCAGGCTGGGGCACTCCCACGGGTAAAGCTGATAATAGTACTGCCTGTGTACAGCCCTTTCTGCAGGCCACAGAAGGCCCTGCAGAAGAAAATTCAGTCCTCCTCAATGCATTGCAAGACCCTCCTACAACTGGCCTCTATTTATCTCTAAATCTGCTCTGTTCAATATGGTAGCCACTAACTGTTGAAGCTATTTAAATTTAAATTAGCTAGAATTAAATGAAAGTTAAGATTCAATTCTTCAATTGTACTAGCCAAATGTGGCTAGTGGCTACCGTATTGGACTGTGACGATGTAGAACATTACCATCATTGTAGAAAGTTTTGTTGGATACTTACCTTACCCCTACTGCATCTGAACTCAAACTTTCAAATGACCCACACCTCTGAGCATATGGTGCTTTAGCTGAGGCAACCTCCTTTAACTGGATTACTTACCTTGCCAACTATGCCCTTCAAAACACAGATCCAATGTCATCCTATTCAGAGAAATCTTTCCAACCAGGCCTCCTATTCTTGTGCAAGTGATCACTTCCTCATTTGGACGCCCATTGCACTCTCTGCAGACTTCTACCAGAGCGCCCCTAACACTCCATGTCATCTAGTGTTGATGTCTGTTTCCCTTTACTACAGTATGAGCCTGGGCTGGGGGCAGGAACCCAATCTTATTCATTTTTCTAGCCCCAGCTCTATAGTAATGCCTGACATATAGGATATGCTAAGAACTATTTTTGGGAATGAATAAATATTACCAATAAATATTCTAAGGTCAAAATTTTATCAGATTTCAGAAACAAGAGAATGTCCCAATTCAAATGCCTCACTGACAGGTAAAAACCTTGAAAAAGAAATATATTTTCAGTCAAATCAACAAAATACTGGATATGCTCTTTTAAATCGCAATCTCATGCTAGAGTTGTGTTCCATTTACAGCTAACCCACAAGAGGCATGACAATTGGAGTGGATAATTGAGGTGGTTTGACAGGTATAGCGAGGTGTGGCTGACTGCACACGAAGGAAATTCTGGCTTCAGCAATTATTAGATACATACCTGTGATATTAAAAGCATGAAGATTTGGCTAGTCAATTCAAATATTAAGTGTCTAGGCTTAAAAATAGTTTATTGGGACATTTTCCATTATAAAAATAACACAGGCTCTTTATGAAAATTTGGGAGTACAAATCCACCAATAGTTTCATTAACAAAGGATTAATATTGTTAATATATTCATGTAATGACTCATTCTATTGTACCTTATCTACATTCTTACCATATCTTCTGTTACTCTTTTACGCTTAACATTACAACGCAGACATTTTTATATCTTCTTATTGACTGTATTTTTAATAGCTGTATAATATGCAATTGAGTTCATGTGTCATAATTTACTGAAGTATTCCCACTATTATGTAGCATATTTTCAAGTTTTCACTATTATAAATAACACTGGAATTATTTCAGTATAAGAATTTTTTGTATTGCATGTAATTTATTCAGATTCCCAGATGTGAAATATCTGAGTTTGTAAATATCTGCTTCACTTGCTACTTTATTCCTAGTACCTAGAACAATGCCTATCACATGGTAGGTATTTTATTAATAATTGTTGAATGAATATGAGATGTTAATTAAGTGGAAAAAAGCTGGCTTGATAGGTAGACATCAAAAGCATGTCATAGGCATGTTTTGTGATAGGTTCCAGGGAAAACTTTGTCCCCACTTTTAAAAAAATTAATAAATTTTAATTTTTAGAGCAATTTTAGGTTCACAGCAGAACTAAGTAGAAAGTACAAAGTTCCCATCTATCCCTATCCCCACACACATAACCTCCCTGGCTATCGACATCCTGCACCACAGTGGCACATATGTTATAATTGATGAACCCATCATTATCACCTAGTCCATAGTTTAGGATTCACTCTTGGGGCTGTGGAATTTATGGGTTAGGACAAACGTATAATGACAGGTATCCACCATTACAGTGTCATACAGAATAGTTTTACTGCTATCAAAATCCTCTGTGCTCTATCATCCCTCCCTTCCCCCTAACCCCTGGCAATCACTGATCTTTTTACTGGAGTAAAATTGTTGAACCACATGGTAAGACTATGTATAGTTTTGTAAGAAACTGCCAAACTGCTTCCCAAAGTGGCTGTACCATTCTGCATTCCCACGTGGCAGCAGAGAAAAAGAATTCCAGTTTCTCCACATCCTTGGCAGCATTTGTTGTTGTCAGTGTATTGTTTTGGCCATCCTAATAGTAGTATTTTATTGTTATTTTAATTTGCAATTCCCTAATGACGTATGATGTTGAACACCTTTTCATATGCTTAATTGCCATCTATATATCTCCTTTAGTGAGATATCTGTTGACATTTTTTGCTCATTTTAAAAGTTGGGTTGTTTGTTTCATATTGTTCAGTTTTAAGGGTTCTTTGTATGATTTGGGTAACAGTCCTTTATCATATACGTATTTTGCAAAAATGTTATCCAAGTCTGTGGCTTGTGTTTTCATTCTCTTAATGAGGTATTTTGCAGTGCAGAAGTTTCCAATTTTCATGAAGCTCATCCTATCCATTTTTTATTTTATGGATGATGCTTTTGGTATTCTATTAAAAAGTCACCATCAAATTCAAGGTCATCTGGTTTTTTTTCTGTTACATCCTATAGGTTTTATAATTTTGTGTTTTACATTTAGGTCTGTTATCATTTTGAGTTAATTTTTGTGAAGGGTATAGAGTTTGTGTCTACATTTTTTTTCTTTTTTTTTTCTTTGCTTCTGGATGTCCTGCTGTGCCAGCCCCTATTATTGAAAATATTATCGTTTCTCCTTTGGATTGCCTTTGCACCTTTTTCAAAAGAATTGACTATGTCTGTGTGGGTCTATTTCTGGACTCCTTATTCTGTTCCACTGATTTATTTATTTATTCTTTGGCTTATACCACACTGTCTTGTAGCTTTTTAGTAAGCCTTGAAGTCAGGTAGTATCAGTCGGTACATTTACTTTTCATGTCTTTTCCCTGTCTTACTGTTCTAATTAAAACTTCCAGTTCAATTTTGAATAGTAGCAATAGTATGTATGAGTTCCACTAGCTTAAAATAAATGCTTGCATTACCCCTTTAAGTATGATGTTTGCTGAAAAAGAAAAAATAAATATCATTTTTCTGGTTAAGGACATCCCTTGCTCTTTCTTTTTTTTCTTTTCTCTTTCTTTTTATTTTTTTTCTTTGAGACAGAATCTCGCTTTGTTGCCAGGCTGGAGTGCAGTGGCACGATCTTGGCTCACTACAACCTCCGCCTCCTGGGTTCAAGGGATTCTCCTGCCTCAGCCTCCCAAGTAGCTGGGACTGCAGGCATGCGCCACCACACCTGGCTAATTTTTTGTATTTTTAGTAGAGACGGGGTTTCATCGTGTTAGCCAGGATGGTCTCATCTCCTGACCTCGTGATCTGCCCACCTCAGCCTCCCAAAGTGCTGGGATTACAGGCATGAGCTACCATGCCCAGCCGAAAATTTTCATTTTAACAAGCATTCCAGGTTATTCTAGTGCAGATGGTCCAGGGGTCCACACTTTGCAAAAGTAGCTAATCTAAAATGCCATGTGCAGCAAGCACTTTTCCATTTTTCAATATTATATACACATTCTATCTTTAATTCTGATGGACAATGATACATGTGTACATTAGGCATTTAAAAAAATAGGTTATCCCTGTCAGCAACTTAGTAATAAATATGACTTGAAATACCAAATATGAGAGCATAGTTTATTGATACTTATAAACTTTTTAATCAATGTAAGTGTTGCAGACTAATTCTTATGATCTGATCATAGTTTAGTCACGTACGATTGAAATCTGCAGTGGCCCAGATTTGCTCCATTTGTGGACTTTCTCCAACAGTACCCCAGAATAGAGGATTCTAGCAAACCTCAGATCGATAAGGAGAAACAGTATGGGACAACGGGTCCAACTGGCCAGAATGGAACTGAGATTACCAGCTGTAGAATTTCAGCAGGTCCACTTGATGGAAAGAAAGAGACTAACTGGTGCTACTACTTATTTCTGATATGAAATGAAGCTGACGTCTGTGGAGTCTAAGTATCAAGGAATGGTAAAATGAAAAGGTTCCTGGTGGGTTATCCATGCCATTACTAAAGTTGTAGCATAATTTTGTAGTAGTTAGAAGTCCAGATTGTGATGTCTACAGCATGTATGAATGAGGTACTGTTAAAGCTGAATGCCAATCTTTATGAGAGAAGTTGAAGGAACATGTACTGCCAAGGATCTGACCTTTACTCCCAGAATAATAATCAGATTGTCATTCTCAAGAGGTAAGGACAGGTCCTAAGAAGGAAGAAAGTTCCTTCTGCTGCATTAATGTCATCTTTCATACAAAAATCAATGTGAAGAATTGCCTCCATGTTCAGCCTCAATGATATACAGTATGTGACAATTACTCAAGTGACTGAAATGACTTCCTATACAGACCACAGTGCCACTTTTCTTACATATATGTAAGGGAGCCACCTACTGTCAAAATAGGATCTTACAGCTACAGATTCTCCCATTGCCCCACCCCCCAACTATACAACTACATAAACTTAGCCGCAATAATTTAGATGAGAATTTTGCAGAATTCAAGAAACTGACATAAAATAATTTTGGGGGTGGGAAGGAACAATCCACACTTCCCTGTGTCCTTTACAAGTTGGAAAATATTCATTAAGCAGTTACCTGTTACGCATTGCAAGTCTCAAAGAGAATCCTGGTATGCTGGAATTAGTAAGACAGTTTGTAGTAACAAATGCCCCTGCCAATTTATTTCTTAGTATTTTTGGTAATGCTATCTCTTCCTGAACGTGTCTTTGCCTGTCTCAAGCTTACCTAGCCTGCAAACTCAGCTAAGTCTTACCTCCCCCATGAAGACTCTGCATATCTCCAGCCTGTTGCAGCCTCTCCTGCTTGGATCTCTGTTGCTCTGCTTCATCCCAGAGGCGCACTCCTGTGGGCATTTCCTCATACATACACTGCTTTGTGGTGGTAGCAATAGGTAGCATTTACCATATGTCGGCACTGTTGGACCACTTTCCTTCTATTAACTCATTTAATTATCATATTAACTCGATGGTATAATCCCCATTTTTTAAAAGAAGAAACTGAGGCCTAGAGAAGTTTAAAAAAACTTGCTCAAGGTCCTTAAGGTTATTAAGCAGTAGTGTCAAAATTTAAACCCATGCATCTGCATTTCCAACTTACTTGTAAGCACTTGGTGGACAAGAACTATGTTCTAAAATTCTTTTGAAGTTCCCACATTGCCTAGCCTAGTGCTGTGATCTTAGGGACTGAAGTTCTTAGTTTTATTACAGTTTACTAATTTTCCAGGAAATCAGAAGACCCAAGAAAGAGGATAGTTTTTCCCCCATTAATCAGGCTGATAAAAAACAAGTTTGACAAGATACTACAGCAATAATAGGGAACTTGTATTAACCATGTTCTATAAGCCTGGCACTGTGCTAAGCATTCTTATATATTATTTAATTCTTACAATAAACCTTTTCAGAGAGGTACTCTTGTATATATCTATCTTACGGATGAGAATGCTGAAGCACAGAGAGGTGAAGTAACTTGCCTAAGGTCCCTCAGATTCTAGCCTATGTCTAACCTATATGCTATCATCTCACACCTACTGTATAAGAATGCTTATTTACGGCGGGGCACGGTGACTCACATCTGTAATCCCAGCACTTTGGGAAGCCAAGGTGGGTGGATCACCTGAGGTCGGGAGTTCAAGATCAGCCTGACCAACATGGAGAAACCCAGTCTCTACTAAAAATACAAAATTAGCCAGGCGTGGTGGTGCATGCCTGTAATCCCAGCTACTCGGGAGGCTGATGCAGGAGAATCGCCTGAACCTGGGGAGCCAAGATCATGCCACTGCACTCCAGCCTGTGCAACAAGAACAAAACTCTGTCTCCAATCCCCCAAAACAAAACAAAACCTATTTACAAGGGGATTTAGAAATTGCAGTGAATACACCATGAGGAAGATGGCCTTCTCCCATAGAACAATGACTCCTAATTTTGTAGGATTGGTACAGGAGGGCGAATGTCCACAGAAGGATTGCATATTCCCAACTATTGATGTCTCTCTCCCTTGGCGAGCTCAAGAGTTACAGCTGCCATCACAGAACTGACCTCATGGGGGCACTGCTCCCAAACCCACAGCAATCCTGAGGCAAGGCTGGAACATTTGAAAAAGGATTTACTCAAGTCCAGGGTAACAGGACAAGTACACAACATAGAGCACCACAGTCTGGTTACAAGATGTGGCTCGCTCTCCAAGTCTTGAACAAAATAAATATTTTTGACCCTCCTTCCTGCAGTGGCTCCATTCTTATGTTTATGACAGAAGAGCAATCACCTGGCACCTTTCTCTTCAGTCAAGCCCCTAGACAGCTGGGTGCAGGAGGAGGTGGAAGTTTCCAGTGGTGTGAGAATTTCTATTTCCTTTATCAAGGCCTGGCACTTCTACATATGATGGCATTGTAGATGACCACTCTCTTGGGGAGATGCCTCCCCCTTCAGCTACTAGCTCCGGGAATGAGACCTGCTCTTAAGACTTACTCCTTGCTATGGTCTGAATGTTTGCGTCTTCCCAAAATGCATATGTTGAAACCTAATCCCCAAGGTGATGGGTTTAGTTAAGTAGAGTCTTTGGGAGATGATTAGGTCAGGACGGCTGAGCCTTCATGAATGGGATTGGTATCCTTATAAAAGAGACCCTAGGCCAGGCACAGTGGCTCACACTTGTAATCCCAGTACTTTGGGAGGCTGAGGCGGGAG
The DNA here is from genome assembly GCF_037993035.2 of Macaca fascicularis. Lineage (NCBI taxonomy): Eukaryota > Metazoa > Chordata > Mammalia > Primates > Cercopithecidae > Macaca > Macaca fascicularis. The sequence goes on from NC_088378.1 coordinate 87,923,624, forward strand.
GACAATTTGAAGTCAGGAGTTCAAGACCAGCCTGGCCAACATGGTGAAACCCTGTCTCTAGTAAAAAATACAAAAATTAGCCGGGCATGGTGGTGGGCGCCTGCAGTCCCAGCTACTTGGGAGGCTGAGGCAGGAGAATCGCTTGAACCCGGGGGTGGAGGTCACAGTGAGCCAAGATCATGCCACTGCACTCCAGCCTGGGTGACAGGGCAAGACTCTATCTCTAAATAAATAAATAAAAGAGGCCCCAGAGAGCTGCCTTGCCCACTTCTACTATGTGAAGACACAGCAAGAAGATGCCATCTATGAATCAGAAAGTGGGCCCTCATCAGACACCAAATCCGCTAGTGCCTCGATCTTAAACTTCTCCAGAACTGTGAGAAATAAATTTCTGTTCTTTATAAGTTTCTCAGTTTATGTTATTTTGTTATAGCAGCTGAAACATTAAGACATACCTCAAATGGACACCATAATGTCTAACTAGTCTATATAACATATTTACATGTACAATAATAGGTACAAGTAATAGCTGTCCACAAACCAACTCCTGTGGACAGGGTTTCAAGAGATGAAAGGAATCCTTGCACCCAGATGTCTAAGAGTTCAAGAGAAGCCAATAAGGTGAAAGGGCTCTTGCTAGGAGCACATCCTGACAATGCCGTATGCATGTGCACATGGGCCTGTGAGTGTGGACGAGAAAGGTGGTACATGTATTTTTGTTTCACGATATTGCCTCTTGGGGTGCTAGTGACCGGGAGATCACTGAGAAGACTGCATGTGGAGACAAAGTGGAGGACAGCGCCTTCGGGATCCCTTCTGCTGGCGCTGCCTCCAAACCTGTCTGCCTACTAGTGCCAAGAGCCTGACTATGTTGTGGAGACCCAGACCCATGCTTGTAGGAGCTCAAAAGGCTATTCACTGATTTATATTAAGGGCTTGATTGATGTTTTTATTTTTATTTTAAAAAATAAACTATTTCTTTATTAGGCAACAATGCTTTACCTAGAAATTTCTTTTCTGGAGCTTGACTTTGGCATCAGTTTGGTCTTTGCCCTCTACTGAATCCTCAGCTCAGCTAGCCTTAAAATATAAATATATATCAGAGTATCCTGATAGTACTCCTGGTGATATCTAAGCACAAATGCAAGTGTGATAGTTGTCAGAATCAAACTGGAATTGCTAAAGTTAAGAAAACCCTGACAAATAGAGCCGGGAAGGCCACAAAGAGAGGGTTCGCATCCGTGTATGTCTGGTAACAAAAACTGTCACAAAAAACTGCAAAACCCACAACCTTGCACAAAGGCCATTGCCACCTTATACAAAAAAATACCTCTGCAAAGACACCTGTCCCACAACTGCCTGTCCAACCTCAGGCTGGCATCACCCTTGTTGTTGATCTTTATAGCCAAGGATAATTATTTCAAAACAATGATGTAATCCTCCTCATTTTTTTCCTTTAAAAACCTTTGTCTTTCTTTTCCTCCCTGAATACTCACATAGTTTACTATGGCATGCATACTGCCATTGCAATGCTCTATCTTTAAATAAATATCCTTTCTTTTAGAGAGTCTTTCTCTGGTTGTTATTTAAGCTGACACAAGTATTCCTAAAACAGGGTCCCTGATGCTATCCTTTTAAGTAAAAATCAGGGTAAGTATTCAAGAAATATGCCTCAAGCTGAGTTCCTGGTTTCTCAGGAGGGATGAAGCATAGGTTAAAGCTCAGAAATGCCACCTGTGAGTAAAACAGGTTGATTGATCATTCATTAAAAACCATGCCTGAGTTCTTCCTTCTCTTCAGTTGCAGCCTTTCAACACACATTGCTCTGCCTGATTCCCCTCAACTCTTGCCCTCCCTTTGCATAGGTAAACAGCCAGATGCACATTTAAGTTTTATCACAGCACGAGGGGCATTTTTGATGAAAATCATATATTTGAAGTAATTTAGAAGCTCACCTAATGGAGTTTGCTGGAGATTTTTAGAGCTGTAACACCAAACTATTCCTTCCAGGTGCTCCATATCATCACTCACTCTTTTTATCAATGAATAGTTTTAGGTTTTCAAGGCCAGTCAGTTTCTCTGAGGCACTCTCTGTAATTCTTGCAGTTGCACACCAGAGTAGTGGAGCCCGATAGAGAACACAGGTTCATATATATATATTTTTGTTTTCTTTTTTTGCTTTTCTTGAGACAGAGTCTCACTATTGTTGCCCAGGCTGGAGTGCAGTGGTGCAATCTTGGCTCACTGCAACCTCCACCTCCCAGGTTCAAGCCATTCTCCTGCCTCAGCCTCCTGAGGAGATGGGACTACAGGCACCCGCCACCACGCCTGGCTAATTTTTGTATTTTTAGTAGAGATGGGGTTTTCCCATGTTGGACAGGCTGGTCTCAAACTCCTGACCTCCAGTGATCCACCTGCCTTGGCCTCCCAAAGTGCTGGGATTACCAGCGTGAGCCACCATACCCAACCTCATATAGATTTCTTATTCCTATTACAGAGATTCTCAAACTTTCTTGGTTCCCAGCATCTTTAGTGTTTCAGTAATTTTTTCATGGAAACTCTAGGCCAAAAGAAGTACCTAATTGTTCTGGACCTAGGCCAAAGCAAGTGCCTAATGGGTCTAAACAACTTAATAACAGCAATTTGCGTGGTAGCTGGCAAATGTCACCATGTTCCCCTTGAAATTTAAAAATGTCCGGCTGCCTCCCTGTGAGTTCACTACAGTGCCCTGGAGCAACTGGTGTAGAGTTCGGGAGCACCATCCTTATGTTTTAGGGCAGTTAGCAAACATTCCTTTTCCAATTCATATATGATGTCCTTATAAAAAATAAAAATTGCTATGATTTCATGTCTCTCTAGAAAATAAAACGGTGACATATGTCAACATGGAGAGATCAAATGCAATGTTAGGTAAAAAAAAAGGCAAGTTGCAGAATAATGTGTAGAAAAGAATAGCTTTTATTTAAAATTTATATCTTATTTATGCTGGAAGGATGCACACTCTCTCTAGGAGAGTGGTTATCTCTATGGAGGAGAAAGAATTTGACTGGAAGGAGAATAAAGAAGACCTCCATTTTATCTGCACCATTTTAGATGTGTTATTAAAATATGCAAGGCAAACACGAACAAATGTTGACATTTGTTAATTCTGGATGGTGAGCCATAGGTGTTTCTTATACTAGTCTTTGGACTTTCCCATATTAACAAAATTTTTAACCCAGAAAGTATTGAGCAAGAACTAAAATGGTAGATCAAGTATTAGTTTTCTTTTCTACATATGATCAACCCTTATAGCTATTTAATTTAGTTTGGGTTCATAAAATAATTCTTTTCTGGGGTCAGAAATAGCCAGATGATGAACTACATACTATGTGTTCAAAAACCCCAGCTGCTGTGTTTTACAAAACCAGCTGCTTTCTAATCCTAATAAGGTGTAACTTTTGCAACTAATTAGTTCCAAAAGGCAAATTTAGATTTACATTCAGATTCAACACATTATCATGTTGAAGAAGAGACCACATCATGTAGGTTTTTAAAAACTTTCAGTATCTTGCTGGGCGTGGTGGCTCACACTTGTAATCCCAGCACTTTGGGAGGCTGTGGGCAGATCACCTGAGGTCAGGAGTTTGAGACCACGCTGGCCAACATAGTGAAACCCCGTCTCTACTGAAAATACAAAAATTAGCTGGGTGTGGTGGCACGCACCTATAATCCTAGCTACTTGGGAATCTGAGGCAGGAGAATAGCTTGAACCTGGCGGGTGGAGGTTGCAGTGAGCTGAGATCGTGCCATTGCATTCCAGCCTGGGTGGCAGAGTGAGATTCTGTTAAAAACAAACAAACAAACAAAAATTCAGTATGTTATATATGGTAGGTATTCAATGAATGCCTTTCGAATTAGTAAAATTAATTTATCTTTACTTAGCATTAAAAAATTAACAATAAAAAAACCATTAAGGCACAGCTTTGTGGCAGCTTTATAATGTGGCTTGTAATTTTTATTATTTTTTAAATGTTATTTTAATTTTAAAGTATAATATGTTCATATGGTTTAAAATTAAAAGGTTTAAATCGATATGCCATGAAAAATAAGACTCCATTTAACCCTCAATCTCCAGCCACTCAGTTCTCTGAGAGGCAACCAAAGTGACCAGTTTTTGTGCCTATGTTTAGAAAAGAGGCATTTTATACATATATACACCTATATATGTATTTTACATATATTATATATATGCACATGAATATATATACATAAACAAATACAAAAATTTGTTTTTAAAATAGTAAATACATGTCATATTCACAGCTCTCAATACCATCTATGGATGACATTGGTTAAACAATCATTTGGATGTCTAATAAATATTTCAAGTTTTATTTGAAACAAACATATTTCAAATAAGCTCCACCTGTAGCTTACGCATTCAGTTGATAGCAAGCCCGGCCTTCGGGTTGTTCAGGCACCCTTGACTCCTCTCTTTCTTTCACGCTACACATCTAGTCTGTTAGGAAAGTCTGTTGATGACTTTGAAACATTTCCAGAATCTGACCTCTGCTCACCACCTCCTCTGCTGTCACCTAGTCCTGACCACCAGCATCTCTCACAGGGACCACTGCCTTACCATACTCTCTACTTCCACCTTGTCTCTCACAGTCTGTTCTCCACCAAGCACAGAGAGATCCTCTTAAATTATAAGTCATAAATGCCACTCCTCTCAAAACCCTACAATAGACCCAGTGCAGTGGCTCACACTTGTAGTCCTAGCACTTTGGGAGGCCGAGGCAGGTGGAACGCTTGAGCCCAGGAGTTAGAGACCAGCCTGGGCAACATGGTGAAACTGTCTCTACAAAAAATGCAAAAATTAGCCAGGCATGATGGTGCCTGCCTATAGTCCCTACTGAGGAGGGAGGATGCCTTGAGCCTGGGAAGTGGAAGCTGCAGTGAGCCAAGATTGCACCACTGCACACCAGCCTGGGCAACAGAGCAAGAACCTGTTTCAAAAACAAAAAGCAGGCCGGGCACGGTGGCTCACGCCTGTAATTCCAGCACTTTGGGAGGCCGAGGTTGGTGGATTGCTCGAACCTGGAAGTTCAAGACCAGCCCAGCCAACATGGCAAAACCCTGTCTCTACTAAAAATACAAAAAAGTAGCCAGGTGTGGTGGTGCGCACCTGTAGTCCCAGCTACTAGGGAGGCTGAGGCACGAGAATTGCTTGAGCCCGAGAGGCAGAGGTTGCAGTAAGCCAAGATGGCACCACTGCACTCCAGCCTGGGTGAGATGACAGAGCAAAATGCTGTCTCAAAAACAAACAAAAACAAAAACAAAAAAACAAGCAAAACCCTATAATTGTTTGCTTTTACTCAGAATACACTTCAAAGTCCTGCATTAATGAAGTCCTGCATGTAGGCCCTGCATTGATCTGCCTGCTTTATCTTCCTTGCCTTCATGCTCTGATTCTTTCTGGCTCACTCTGTTCAGCCTTGCTGGCCTCTTCTGTTCCTTGCATTCACCAGACACACTCCTGCCTTAGGACCTTTTCTAGCTCTCTCTGCCTGCAACTCTCTTCTCCCAGATCTTCTTTTGGCCAACTCTCTCATCTCCTTCAAGTCTGTGTTTAAATCTTGCCTTCTGAGGCCCAACCTGACCACAGTTTGTTTGTTTTTTTTTTTTTGAAACGGAGTCTTGCCCTGTCGCCAGGCAGAGTGCAGTGGGGCAATCTCGGCTCACTACAACATCTGCCTCCTGGGTTCAAGTGATTCGCCTGCCTCAGCCTCCCCAGTAGCTGGGACTACAGGCACATGCCACTATGCCCAGTTAATTTTTGTATTTTTAGTAGAGACAGGGTTTCACCATGTTGGCTAGGATGGTCTTGATCTCTTGACCTCATGATCCACCTGCTTCGGCCTCCAAAAGTGCTGGGATTACAGGCGTGAGCCACCGCGCCTGGCCGACCACAATATTTAATAGTGTCTTCCCCACAGGCAGCACCTGGATCTCCCATGGCCTGCTCTACCTTTTCTTTTAATCATAGAACTTACCAGTTTCCAATATACTACGTTTTGTTCATGTTTGTTGTTTATCGACTGTCTCCCTTAACAAGGTGTAAGCTCCACTATGGTTGAGACCTCTGACTACTTTACTTATAGATTTATCCCTCCAATGTGATGCTTGACACATAGCAGATGCTCAAAGGTATTTGTTGGATATGTGAATGAATAAATAAATTATACTCTGTATATTGTTTTGTGTCTTTTTTTCACTTAATGATATATTTATTCAAAAGAGGTATCTTGAAAATCTTGGAAATTTCTTATAAGCACATTGTCTCAGTCTATTTAGTACTGTTAGAATATCTGAGGCTGGGTAATTTATTTTAAAAAATAGGTTTCTTTGGCTTACAACTGTGGTAGCTGAAAAGTTCAAGATTGGGCAGCTGCATCTGGTGAGGGTCTCATGCTGCTTCAACTTGTGGCAGAAAGTGGAAGAAGAGTGGGCATGGGCAAAGAGATCACATGGTGAGAGGGGAAGCAGAAGACAGACACCGAACTGAGGAAGCCAGACTTTTAACAACCTGCTCTCTCTGGTACTCATCAATTCCTGGAGAGGAAGAGCTCACTCATCCCCATGGGAGGGCATTAATCTATTTTTGGGAGTCCTTCCCCATGACCCAAATACCTCCAACTAGTCCCCGCCCCTCAACACCCTCACATTGGGGATCAAATTTCTTTCCTTTCCTTCCTTCCTTCCTTCCCTCCCTCCTTCCTTCCTTTCTCCCTTCCCTCCTTCCCTCCCTCCCTCCCTCCCTCCCTCCCTCCCTCCCTCCTTCCTTCCTTCCTTCCTTCCTTCCTTCCTTCCTTCCTTCCTTCCTTCCTTCTTTCTCTCTCTTTCTCTCTCTCTTCTCTCTCTCTCTCTCTAAGGTCTGGCTCTGCTGGAAGTGCACTGGCATGATCTGGGCTCACTGCAACCTCCATCTTCCAGGCTTAAGCCATCCTCCCACCTCAGTCACCCAAGTAGATGGGACTACAGGCACGTGCCACCACCCCAGCTAATTTTTGTATTTTTTTGTAGAGATGGGGTTTCGCTATGTTGCCCAGGCTGCTCTCGAACACCTGAGCTCAAGTGATTCACCTGCCTCAGCCTCCCAAAATGTTAGGACTATGGTTGTGAGCCACCGTGCCTGGCCTGGGGGTCAAATTTCAATACGAATGTTGAGGGGGACAAACCACATCCAAACATAGTACACATACTATTTTTTCTCTCTCTCTTTTTTTTTTTTTTTTGTTCTTTTTTTTGTAGAGACAGGGTATCCCTGTGTTACTCAGGCTGGTCTCAAACTCCTGGGCTCAAGCAATCCTCCCACTTCAGCTTTCCAAGGTGCTGGGATTATAGGTATGAGCCATTGTACCCAGCCCATTCTTTTTTTTTTTTTTTTAAATAGAAACTTATTGTTCCACCAGAAAGTTGTATCATAATTTATGTAACTAGCTATATTTAAATCGTTTAGTCCTTTTTTTAAAACAAATAATACCATAATGACAATCTAGTCCATATGTTATTCTGCATGTGTTAGAATATCTGTAGGATAAATTCCTGAAAGTGGAATTTCTGGTTCAAAAGGTATATATATGCCAAAGATATTGCCAAACTGAATTCTATACTTTCACCAACACAGTTTTATAATACTATTTTTTGCCAGTCTCAGATTTTAAAAAGTCTTCTCAGTGTAGTTTTAATTTGCATTTATTTTGAGTGATTGAAAAATCTTTCCTATTCTTCAATGATGTTTAGTTATTTTTATATTTTCTATTTAAAATTTTAATCTGCTTTCCTATAGGGTTGTTAATATTTTTTATTGATGCTTAAGAGTTCCTTATATAGTCAAGAAATAAGCCCTTTGTCTGTGATAGGAAATGCAAATATTTTTCTTAGGTTTGTGGTTTATCTTTTGACCTTGCCTGTAGTTTTTCTTTCTTTCTTTTTTCTGTGTTTTAAAATTTTCTTTTACAGCAACATTCCACTGAAGCCTATGATTTTTGACCTAGAAGCTTTTAAACAAATTTTTATGAAGTTGAAGTCATCAATTTTTTATTAATATTGTTTCACCCCTGGGTTTTGTGTCAAAAATAGAAGGTCTTCCTCAATCTGATTTATGTAAAAATTCTTACATGACTTCTTTTCATACTTTTGCAGTTTTATTTTTACTTGTAAACTTCGATCTAGTTGGAATATATTTTGATGTATTACGAGAGAGGATTCAATAATATTTCACCTCAATAACTCTCCAGTTGCCTTCAAACCATTAACTGAATGTCATGTTTTTTTCCACTACTTTGAAATGCCATTATATTGGTTTGTTTTCTGTTGCTTATAACAGAATATCTGAAACTGGGTAATTTATAAAGGAAAGGAATTTATATCTTACAGTTTGGGAGGCTGAGAAGTCCAAGGTTGAGGGGCCACAGCAGGTGAGAGCCTTCTTGCTGGTGGGGTTCTCTACAGATCCCAGGTGGTGCAGGGCTTCACAATAGTAAGTGGGCTGAATGTGCTGTGTATGCTAGCTCAGATCATTCTTCCTGTCCTTTTTTTTTTTTTTTTTTTTTTTTTTTTGAGATGGAGTGTCATTCTGTCTCCCAGGCTGGAGAGCAGTGGGGCGATCTCGGCTCACTGCAACCTCCACCTCCTCAGTTCAAGCGATTCTCCTGCCTCAGCCTCCTGAGTAGCTGGGATTATAGGTGCCCGTCACCACGCCAAGCTATTGCTCTTCTTTTAAAGCCATCAGTCCCACTCTCATGCTAACCCATTAGTCCATGAGTGGATGATGAGATCGCTCATCATCTCCTCTTTTTTTCTTTTTCTTTTCTCTCTGTTTTTTTTTTTTTTTTTTTTTAAGACAATCTCCCTCTGTCACCCAGGCTGGAGTGCAGTGGTGGGATCTTGGCTCACTGCAACCTCTGCCTCCTGGGTTCAAGAAATTCTCCTGCCTCAGCCTCCCAAGTATCTGGGATTACGGGTGTCTACCACCATGGCCAGCTAATTTTTGTAGTTTTAGTAGAGATAGGGTTTCTCCATGTTGGCCAGGCTGGTATCAAACTCCTGACCTCAAGTGATCCACCCGCCTCAGCCTCACAAAGTTCTGGTATTACAAATGTGAGCCACCGTGCCCAGCCCCAATCTCCTCTTAAAGGCCTCACCCTTCAATGCTATCACATTGGGGATTAAGTTACCAACACACGAAATCTGAGGGACACATACAAACCACAGCAGCGATCTTTGTCATATACTAAATTAATAAATGCATAAGTGTATTGGTATCTCTTTCTGGAAATTCTATTCTGTGCCACTGATTCTTGTGTCTCCTGCCCCACAACTACTGCTTCCATTTCTATTGGTCTATAGTGAAAAGGCTAGTGCTCTATCATTGCATTTATTGTCAGAATGTCTTCAGATATTCTTGCTGCTTATTTTTTAACCTGAAATTTATAATCAGCTAGTTTAGTACCTTGCAAACAATATCAATACCAAAACCAAGATAGAGACAAAGACTAAGACCAACAAGAGCAACAACCACAACGCTGTGGTATTTTGTGGGTTCCTATTATATTCATACTCTTCAGCTCCAATCTTAGCTATCACCTTTAGCATATTTGAATCACGACAAAGTCGATTTCTGTTTTGTCTCTGAATCCTTCCCTTTCTTCCTTCCTCTCTCCCTTCCTTTCTTCCTCCCTCCTTTCCTCTCTTCCTCTCTCTCTTTTTCTTTCTCCCAGGCTGGAGTGCAGTGGTGATCTCAGTTCACTGCAACCTCCACGTCCTGGATTCAAGTGATTCTCCTGTCTCAGCCTCCCGAGTAGCTGGGATTACAGGCCCAGGCCACCATACCCAGCTAATTTTTGTATTTTTAGTAGACATGGGGTTTCGCCATGTTGGCCAGGCTGGTCTTGAACTCCTGACCTCAGGTGATCCACTTGTATTGGCTTCCCAAAGTACTGGGATTACAGGCATGAGCCACCACGCCTGGCCAATTCTTTATTTTTTTCTTTTTTTGAGACAGTGTCTCACTCTGTCCCCCAAACTAGAGTGCAGCGGCAGGATATCGGCTCACTGCAACCTCCCATGCCTGAACTCAAGCCATCCTCCCACCTCAGCTTCCCCAATACCTGGGACTACAGGTGCTTGCCACCACAGGCTAGCTTTTTTAATTTTTTGTAGAATCAGGGTTTTGTCATGTTGCTCAGGCTAGTCTCAAACTCCTAGGCTCAGGCAATCCAGCTGCCTCAGCCTCCCAAAGTGCTGGGATTACAGGTATGAATGACCACACCCGGCCTGAATTAATTCTTTCTGAATCAACTTCTGGTTGTGGCTGCTATCTTAGTTTCTCCTTCATCATTGGTTTGGACTGTTGTTCTGGGTTCTGTGCTTCAGCAATCCTGATATCCTTCTATTCACTTCTTCTCAGTTCATGCTATAGCATAATTTAAAGCAGTTTGTTCAAAATTGTAATTATAAAGGACTTACCAGAACATACCTTTCATTCGCTTCTTTTAGATAGAATTCTTATACTCTTGAAAAAATCTTTCAGTCATTTCAATTCAAACTGGAGTTTGTGATTCTAACCTTTACATTTTTAAGTACGCTTTCCACTTGAGTTCTTCAAGATTTAGACAAACGACCGGTTTCTATGCAACCACGCAGGTGAAGGGCATGTTCTATCTTGCAGCTTTCCATTCCTTAGCAATGTGCTTCCATCTGTAGTCAATAAATATACTCCACAGGGAAAAAGAGAAAAACATGAATTGTCTAAAATAATTCTTACATTAAATGTCAGCAGGCATTTTATAAGATTAATTTTTTAAGCTAAAATAAAAGTTCTACCCACCATTGACTAAATATATTTTAAAGCCTACAGGCATAAACTATACTTCACAGACATCTACATGAATACATAAAAGACTGAAGAAACCAAACATGATAAAATTGGCACATTTTAAAAATTAGAATAAAAGCCTGGAGAATCTGCATGAGAAATGCAGAACAATATATGTCTTGTGGGGATGAAAAATAATAACCAACAGTTGGTGTACAGATGCTCCTTGACTTATGGTGGGATCAAGTCCTGATAAATTCATTGTAAGTTGAAATTATTGTAAGTCAAAAATGCATTTAATACCTAATACACTGAACATCACAGCTCAGCCTAGCCTACCTTGAATGTGCTCAGAACACTTCCATTAGCCTGCAGTTGGGGAAAATCGTCGAACACAAAGCCTGTTTTGTAATGAAGTGTTGAATATCTCAGGTGATTTATTGAATATTTTACTGAAAGTGAAGAACAAAACGGCTGTATGAGTTCTACGGAATGCATATTGCCTTTTCACCATTGTAAAGTTAAGAAGTCTTAGTGTGAACCATTGTAAGTCAAGTACAATGCTAAGCATTCTATTGAGTCCATGTCACGACCCTGTGGACCAGGTGCAATTATTATCCTCATTTTGTAAGTGAAGAAACCTGAGGCTTAATAAGCACTTTGTTGAAAGCCAGCCACTTGCCAACTGGTAGACCAAGATTCACACGTAAGCAGCCCAATCCCAGGTCACTATACTGCTACTATGCAGAAATCCCAAAGTGCTGGGATTACAGGTGTGAGCCACTGCTCCCGGCTTATGAATGATTTTTTGAAATCAGCTTTATTCGGTTTAATAGACATAAAATTCACCAATATTCAGTGCACAATTAGATGCATCTCAAAAGTACACAGTAGTGTAATCACCACTGAAGTCGTAATATGGAACATTTCTGTCATCCTGGAAAATTCCCATGCCCCTTCACAGTCGGCTTCTCTCCCATACTCTCTGACTCTTGGCAACCACTCATTGGTCTCTTTTCTGTCATGAGAGTTTTGCATCTTTTAAAATTTCATATAAATTGAACCATATGGTAGTAGTCTTTGAGGATGAATTTTTTAATTTACATAATGCTTTTGAGGTTTATGACGTCACATGTACGTTACTGACTTTTGAAAAAGAGACAGGGTCTTGTTCTGTTGCCCAGGTTGCAGTGCAGTGGCACATCATAGCTTTTACTGCAGCCTCAAACTCCTGGGCTCAAGCAATTCTCCTGCCTCAGCCTCCCAAGTAGCTAGGACTACAGGCATGTACCACCACAACTGGCTAATTTGTAGAATTTTTTTTTTTTTTTTTTTTTTTAGTGGAGATAGGGTCTCACTCTTTGCCAAGGCTGGTCGTAACTCCTGGCCACAAGCAATCCTCCAGATTTGTCCTGTTATTCTTTTTTATTGTTGAGTAATATTACATTGCATGGGTGTGCCACAATTTATTTATTCACCAATTGATGAGCATTTGGGCTGTTTCCAAATTGGGGCAATTATAAATAAGGCTGCTATGAACATTTGTATACAAGTCCTTGTATGGACAAATGTTTTAATTTCTCTTGAGTAAAGTCATACTAGAAATATGACTTCTAGATTCTATGACAAGCAATACAAAATGGTTTTGTAGGTGAAAATCATGAGGATGGTATGCAAATAATTGCCTTTTGTTAACTGATCCCCATGAGCCTACGAAACCATATTAATGTAAAATGGCATCTTTTATTTCAGTTAATTATTTCAATGATCACATCTTTTATTTCTTTCATTTATTTGTAGTTAAAAGATACCAAATTACTTTTTAATTAATTATCCAGAAATCAAGGGATAAAATTGCAAAACAAAATGTCAAATTTCTAGGTGGACCTTGACCCTCTTGAGATCCCTGGAACTGGTGACCACAATTGTAGGATTTTTTTTTTTTTTTTTTTTTTTTTTATCTCCCAAGGCCCTTCCCAAAGAGTCTGGAATTGTCTGCATTCCAAAGAACCCAGAGATAGTATTTTGTCAGGTACAAACCTATTGTCCTGAACCAATAGAGGAAACAACCATTATCCTGACCATCTGAAATCTTGAGAAGAACAAACATATGAGAACCAGGAAAACTTGTCTTTGACACGGTAGAATCCACTTTATATGCTGAAATCAAATTTTGAATCAAGCCATTCCTTCACTAATGTGGAGAGGACTTAGCACTAAGCAAGAATAAGTTAGGCTAGAAGGCTACTGATTCTAAGTGTTGGCATCCACCAGTATAGTAATAATATCAACTAAGTGGCACTACATGCCCATTATTGTTTTTTCTCCAGCCCTCAAACATAATGATATGGTTTGGCTCTATATTCCCACCCAAATATCACCTTGAATTGTAAGAATCCCCACGTGGTCATAGGAGGGACCCAGTGGTAGGTAACTGAATCATGGGGGCAGATTTTTCCCGTGCTGTTCTTGTGATAGTGAATAAGTATCATGAGAGTTGATGGTTTTATGAAGGGGAATTCCCCACACACGCCCTTCTGTCTACCATCATGTAAGACGTACCTTTGCTTCTCTTTTTCTTTCCACCATGATTGTGAGGCCTCCCCAGCCATGTGGAACTGTGAGTCCAGTAAACCTCTTTCCTTTATAAATTACTGAGTCTCAGGTATGTCTTCATTAGCAGTGTGAGAACAGACTAATACACATAACAAGTGTGTTTACTGTCTTACTATCCACTTCACTGAGTTCTCTAATTGTAAGGACTACTCCTTATTTTATGTACTATGAACACAACCATCTTCACCTGACATATGGTAGTTTGCTTCTTGATGCATGTTGAATAAACAAAATCAATAATTAATATCTCATACATCGAATTAAAAGCTGCAATATAAAATTAAAAACTATAATGTAATTAAGAATGACATCCATAGAATTAGCTAATTCTATTATGTAACTAAATAATATCTTTAAAATAGGCAAATGAAACAAATAGCACCACTTGGGGACACTGAGTTGGGGTGAGGGGATGAGGTATACCTGTGCAGCATACAGTAGTATATCAAGAATACTGCCTGGTCTTGGGGTTCAGTTTGGGTCCTCAGCAGAGGAAGTCCTTTATGATCTTAAAGTCCAATGATGGGAAATAGATACCCAAAGTAGGTAAGATGGAAAGTTCCTAAGGTAAATAAGAAATACCGTATGTGGTTAAGAGTAAGGCAGACAGATGGGCTTGAATTTTGACTTTGCCACTTACCAGCTTACTGAGCTTAGGGAAAAACACTTAGCCTCTTTGTTCCTTAGTTTCTTTATCTGTAAAATGGGGGTTATAATTGTACTCATGTCATACGGTTGTTGCAAGGATTAAATGAGTTAATATAGTATATGATAAATACCTAGAGTGCTTTGTCCACGTAAGTACAGAATACATATTAGCTTTTACAATAAATACAGAACAATATAGAGCTAGAAGTACAGTAGGATATTTGGGGATGGCATCCATCATTTTTCAGCTGTGTGACCCTAGGTAAGTTAATCTTGATAAATTTTAATTTACTTCTGTATAAAGTAAGAATAATTAATTCTTACCTCTGAGGATTGTTGACAGAATTGCAGACAATGTGTGTAAACCCAGTGCCTGATGTGAAGCATTCAACATATAGGAGCTATACTGTCCCCTCTTTTATGTCTCAGAATGTAAAATATGAGACCTAACATGCAGTTGCTCTATATTAAGGGATACTTTTAACTTTACTCAATTCAATATAAAAGTGTTTCTATTCAGAACTAACTAGAGAAAAAAGAACAATTTTCAACGCTGCAATTTAAACTCAGAAATAGTTGGTTCTGCAATTTTCAAACAGAGTGGCAGAAATTGGAACCAGGCAGAATACTACCCTCAAGTGCCTGAATGCCTTTATCTGGTGGCTGTGATGCAGCAGTTGAATAATGCAGGTGGAGCACTCACATGCTGTCTGGCTTACTATTAGCAGACAACAAATGGCAGTACTTTTTTCCTTCCTTTTCTAAGTGATCCCAGACAAGCACAAATAAAACTTTATTAGAGGTAGCAGAGTGTCTAAATCCTCTCTCTGTAAATGAACCTAACTTTTGCCAAATAGTGTCTACATGATGTCAGTGGAAATAAGACCCCTAAAGCTAAAATATGCAAGCTTTATTTTTATTTTTTTTAAGACAGAGTCTCATTCTGTTGCTGTTGTGGTTTGACTGTGTCCCTACCCAAATCTCATCTTGAATTGTAGTTCCCGTAATTCCCACGTGTTGTGGGAGGGACCCAGTGGGAGATAATTGAATCATGCGGGCCATTTCCCCCATACTGTTCTCATGGTAGTGAATAAGTCTCACAAGATCTGAGGGCTCTATAAGGGAAACCCCTTTTACTTGGTTCTCAATTCTCTCTTGTCTGCTGCCATACACGATGTGCTTTTTACCATTCATCTTCCACCATGATTGTGAGGTCTCCCAGCTACGTGGAACTGTGAGTCAATTAAACCTCTTTTTCTTTATAAATTATCATCTCAGGTAAGTCTTTATCAGCAGCATGAAAATGGACTAATACAGTAAATTGTGCTAGGTAGTGGGGTACTGCTATAAAGATACCCAAAAATGTGGAAGCAACTTTGGAACTGGGGAACAGGCAGAGGTTGGAACAGTTTGGAGGACTCGGAAGAAGATAGGAAAATGTGGGAATGTTTGGAACTTCATAGACACTTGTTGAATGGCTTTAATCAAAATGCTGATAATGATATGGACGATGAAATCAAGGCTGAGATGGTCTCAAATAGAGATAAGGAACTTGTTGGGAACTGGAGTAAAACTATGTTTTAGCAAAGAGACTGGTGGCATTGTGCCCCTGCCCTAGAGATCTGTGGAACTCTGAACTTGAGGGAGATAATTTAGGGTATCTGGCAGAATTTCTAAGCAGCAAAGCATTCAAGAGGTGACTTGGGTGCTGTTAAAAGCATTCAGTTTTAAAAGGGAAACAGCATAAAAGTTTGAAAAATTTGTAGCCTGACAATGAGATAGAAAAGAAAACCCATTTTCTGAGAAGAAATTCAAGCATGCTGCAGAAATTTGCATAAATAACAAGGAACCAAATGTTAATCACCAAGACAATAGGAAAAATGTCTACAGGGCATGTCTCTAGAGATCTTTGCGGAGCCCCTCCCATCACAGGCCCGGAGTTCTAGGAGGAATAAATCGTTTTGTGGTCTGGGCCCAGGGATCCCCCTGCTCTGTGCAGCCTAGGGACTTGGTGCCCTGCTTCCCAGCCACTCCAACCATGGCTAAAAGGGGCCAAGGTATACCTCAGGGCATGGCTTCAGAGGATACAAGCCCCAAGCCCTGGCAGCTTTCACATGGTGTTGAGTCTGTGGGTGCACAGAAGTCAAGAATTGAGGTTTGGGAACCTCCACTTAGATTTCAGAGGATGTATGGAGATGCCTGGATGTCCAGGCAGAAGTTTGCTGCAAGGGCAGGGCCCTCATGGAGAACCTCTGCTAGGGCAGTGCAGAAGGGAAATGTGGAGTTGAAGGCCCCCCACACAGAGTCCCCACTGGGGCACTGCCCAGTGGAGCTGTGAGAAGAGGGCCACCATCCTCCAGACCCCAGAATGGTAAATCCGACAACTTGCATTGTGCACCTGAAAAAGCTGCAGATGCTCAACAGCAGCCTATGAAAGCAGCTAGGAGGGCGGTTATACCCTGCAAAGCCACAGGGGCTGAACTGACAAAGGCCGTGGGAGCCCACCTCTTGTATCAGTGTGACCTGGATGTGAGACATGGAGTCAAAGATGATTTTGGAACTTTAAGATTTGACTGCCACACTGGATTTTGGACTTGCATGGAGCCTACAGCCCCTTTGTTTTGGCCAGTTTCTCCCAATTGGAATGGCTGTATTTACCCAATGCCTGTACCCCCATTGTATCTAGGAATTAACTTGCTTCTGCTTTTATGGGCTCAGGTGGAATGGACTTGCCTTGTCTCAGATGAGATTTTAGACTGCGGATTTTTGAGTTAATGCTGAAATAAGACATTGGGGTACTGTTGGGAAGGCATGATTGGTTTTGAAATGTGAGGACATGAGATTTGGGAGGGGCCAGGAGCGGAATGATATGATTTGGCTATGTCCCCACCCAAGTCTCATCTTGAATTGTAGCTCCCATAATTCCCACATATTGTGGGAGGAATCTGGTGGGAGATAATTGAATCACGGGGGTGGTTTCCCCTATACTGTTCTCATGGTAGTGAATAAGTCTCATGAGATCTGACAGTTTTATAATGGAAACCCCTTTTACTTGGTTCCCAATTCTTATCTGCTGTCATATAAGATGTGTCTTTTGCCTTCTGCTATGATTGTAAGGCCTCCCCGGTCACGTGGAACTGTGAGTACATGAAACCTCTTTTTCTTTATAAATTACCCAGTCTTGGGTATGCCTTTATCAGCAGTGTGAAAACAGACTAATTACAGTTTTTCAAGCTGGAGTGCAGTGGCAGGATCACAGCTCACTGCAGCCTCAACCTCCCAGGCTCAATCAATCCTCCCACCTCAGCCTCTTGAGTAGCTGGGACTACAGGTGCACACCACCACACTCAGCTTGTTTTTTGTACTTTTTGTAAAGAAAGGGTTTCACCGTGTTGTCCAGGCTAGTCTTGAACTCCTGGGCTCAAGTAATCTGCCCACCTCAGACTCCTAAAGCGCTGGGATTACAGGCGTGAGCCACTATGCCTGGCCTAAAACACACAAGCCTTAAATAAGTCAGATGAAATCAGAGTTGGAGAAAGAAACTATCAGAGTGACCTTTTGGTGATATAAAAGTCCAGTGATTACTAAACTGCCCAACTCCTTGTGCTTTGTGATTAGGATGGAGGCTTCTCCATCTGTCCGAGTGATGCTATACATCTGTTTCGTAGCGCACAAGTTCCTTTACTGCAAAAAGAAAGTTCATGTCTTGGTAGCATAAATTCCAGAAAATTAAACTGCAGTAATTTCTTAAGAGTCCTCAGTCTTAGAGGCCTTCCCAGATGGCCTCCAGGAGTTAACACAGCTTCCTAATTACCAGAAACCATGTGAACTGCATGCACTCTTACTGTACAGGTAGCATCTAAGACAACTAAGATAAATGGACTTCTTTAAGTTCTCTTTAAAGTAACTCTGCAAAATGTTTACAACTTTAATAATTTATATGGGGCATAGTATCTAAGGTCTATAATGGCCTCTCTAGGTATTGTACTCAAAGGAGAGTTATTATTGTTCTCTGTCAAATTATGCTAAAAATTGGTTCACTCGGGGAATTTTTTTTCTTTTTTTTTTTTTTGAGACGGAGTCTTGCTCTGTCACCTGGGCTGGAGTGCAGTGGCGCGATCTCAGCTCACTGCAACCTGCGCCTCCTGGGTTCACGCCATTCTCCTGCCTCGGCCTCCTGAGTAGCCGGGACTACAGGCACCCCCTAATTTTTTAAATATTTTTAATAGAGATGAGGTTTCATCGTGTTAGCCAGGATGGTGTCGATCTCCCGACCTTGTGATCCACCTGCCTTGGCTTCCCAGAGTGCTGGGATTACAGGTATGAGCCACTGTGCCCAGCCCACTCGGGGAATCTTTTTAAAAATAGTCTGACTTAATCTCTGTCTCAGTCAAGTTTCACTTGAAAATCAGGCATGAGGGTCCCAATGAAATTTCAAAAACATAACTCATTTTCAATTTTCACTTGACTTTGCTATTTCACTTGACTTTGCTATTTCACTTGACTTTGCTACAGGCAATTAGTCTCTCTCCAGAACCCTGAGGGCAAATCTGTCTTTCCTGACATTAGGATGGTGGGAGGGAGCTACAGAGTGTACCCCTCCACACATTTACTCGTGAGGCTTGGCATCAGGAGAGTACATCCAGCATGTTCAGGGAAGGGCATCCAGTTCTGCTCCCCATCATTCTTGGCTCCCTGCTCATGTCTGCTGGAAGGGTTAGGGTTCTGAAACCACTTTTGCAAAACTTATGACAGTGAGAGAAATCTAACATAGCAGACTCCATCTTGCTTCTAACCTCACAAGCTTATTGCCCTTGCTCATTCCTGAGTGTAGGCCAAGCTAACCATGGGAGGAATTTATTGTTTAACATTAAAGCAAGGAAGATAATTGCCCCTTCCCAAAACTACCCTCCTCCTAGTTCAGGCACTAAAACCACCTTTGCAAAATGAATGAAAGGCCAAAATGTTAGAATTATGGGAGGAGCCTGAATTCTGCTAAGACGTATGCATAGTTCAGTGATAACCAGCCATGTTCCCTAGCTTGCTTACTACTCAGGAGTCATGTAGCCAGAGGTCACAAGAGTTGTAACTTTCTCAATTGTTCCTACAGATAACATCTCTATTGTAAAACCTAAGATTGTTGTTTGAGATCTTTTTCAGACATTTGCATCCTGATGAACTGACACCACTTGGACCCATGACTCATACCAAGGAAATTAATCAACTGGTCCTGTAACTCCCACCCAGAAGCTGACTCGGTGTGCGAAGACAGTTCCAGCACTCCTGTGATTTCATCCCCAACCAATCAGTAGCACCCATTCCCCAGCCCCCTGTCTGCCAAATTATCCTTTAAAAACCTTACCCTCTGAGTTCTCAGAGAAGTGGATTTGAGAAATATCTCCCACCTTTTTTTCTTTTACAACTGGCAAATATAAGTGAGTCTGTAGCCATACCAGACCAATCTGACCCAACTTTTATGTAACAAAGTAGTACATTGTTTTCCAGTTGCCATGGACCCTCAGGTCATGTAACCTGAGCATGCCCAGATGGACCAAGTGTTCAAACACAGAGGGAACTAATTGCTCAGACTCAGGAGTGGGAACTGAATTAAAGAAGTGGACATTGCATGGCAGGATCCAGAATCCAAATGGAGTGAGCTTTGACATCACCCCACGGCAGGATCCAGTTAGATCATGCCTTCCGACATCTCCTCATTACAAGATCCAATCAGATCATGCCTTATTACCCTATGCTTATAAAACCTGACCCAGCCCCCTGCTCAGGGAGACACTGCTTTGGGGACTATCCCTGGTGTTCTCCTTACTCCTTATAAATAATAAAATCCCCTTGCTAAATCTTCCTTGGTTGTGGTCATTGGGTTGACACCCACCAAGTGACCAAACCTGCCTGTTGTGTGGGCAATAAGTCCTTCCTGAATTACTCTATATGGGAGTCCCAGCATTTAAATTTTATCCTACTGTATGTGAGAGAAATTGCTTTTTTAAATTCACAATGCTACTGCATTCACCAAATGATAATCTCTCTACTGGAACTTAGCACACCTGCCCAAAACAGGAAAAACCTAAGGACACTTCCTTTACTTGTTTTCTATGGCAATAAATACTGAAATAATTAATTATATGTCTGATGTAGAAATGAATAAAGACAGATACAGAAGCGTGTTTAGGCTTCATCCAAGAAACCTTTCCCCTTTTAATCAGTTTGCTCCCTCTCACAGTTTTTTCTTCTCAGACTTGGCTCACTATAATCTGGAATGTACTTTTTAATATTTTGGTTTTCCATGAAAAATCTTACAGCCCAATAGTACCCTGCACAAGGCTGGGAAATCAATAAATGGTTTTTGTAATGAGTTAATTTATTTAGTCTAGAATGATGTCTTTTGTAGTGAAATTTCAGTTGAAGACTTCTAATCAAGAGTTGTTTTGTTCTCCTCAATAACAAGATTAGAAGGTGTTTTCTTTCTTTCTGGCAGAATAAAATCTGCATGTCCTGGTGAAAGCTTAGGAAAGGTATAATTGATGTATTTTTGAAATGCCATCCTGGTTTCCTGTAATTCCTCCTCTAGGAAATCTTTCCAATTTGTCATGATTCCCAGTTGTTTTGCTATAGACAGCAGCTCCCCCTGGGTGTTGGCCAGTGTATCCATCACATTGCCAAGAGTGGCCTGATGTGTTTTCTCTGCTTCTTGAAGCACTTCCTGTACCTCTTCTTGCTTCTGCCTCTGAGCTATGCCATAGAGGATGTTCATTTCATGTTCTTTTTCCCTCATCAGTCGGGCCACACTGGTCTTCTCATCCTTAGTAACTGTGATACCAGTATTCACAATTTCCTCCGTGGCTTTGCTACAAAGGATAATATGGATTTATAAGTTAGATGGATTGGCCACTAAAAACAAAATAATTTCATCTTTAAACACAGATGACTGAGTAATTGTTGAGATGAGCCACCAGCCTGAGACAGGCTGATACAGATGAGCTTTTGGATTGCATTAGCTGTTAACAAACAAAACATGTTTTCAGAGCAAGGACGCTTCCTATGTACTTACCTGCTGTGGGTTAGGGTGAGGCCACTAATCTAACATCTAATGGCAACTTTAGAAACCTGAGACCACCTTTTTCAGGAAAATATACATGCATTGTTCTTAAAAATGAGGAGATAGGGTCAGAGTTCCAAACTCTGTAGAGAAAGTATTTCTTTATATTAATCCAGCTGCTGACCTTTAGCCAGAGATGAAAAAACTTTATACTCACAGGATAGATATAGCTTTAATCTTGATTTTTATCTGAGCAATACTCTATGACAGTCACCTCAAACTTTTTGGTCTCGGGAACTCTTTACACTCTCAAAATTATTGAGGAAACCAAAGAGCTTTCATTTATACGAGTTATAGGTACTGACATTAACAGTTATATAAACGAAAAGGGAGACATTTTAAAAATATTAAAAATCTCTTACGAAAAACATTTTCCAAAACGATGAAATATTTCACGAGAAGAATGGTATAATTTAACTTTTTTTTTTTTTTGAGACAGTGTCTTGCTCTGTCACCCAGGCTACAGTAGCACAATGGCCTGACCCTGGCTTACTGCAACCTCCAGTTCCCAGGTTCAAGTGATTCACACGCCTCAGCCTCCAGAGTAGCTGGGATTACAGGTGTGCATCACTACACCCAGCTAATTTTTATATTTTTAGTAGAGATGGGATTTCACCATGTTGGCCAGGCTGGTCTTGAACTCCTGACCTCAAGTGATCCACCCGCCTTGGCCTCCCGAAGTGCTGGGATTACAGGTATGAGCCACTGCACCCAGCCTAATTTTAATTTTTTTTTTTGCAAAACTCTTTAATCTCCAGCTTAGTAAAAGCTGAATTTTCATACTGTTTCAATTTATTGTGATATCACCTATCACAAAACCCTGGAGAACACTATTTTATATTCATAGGAGACTAAGAGTGAAAAAGGCAAATAAAGTCTTAGTGTTATTAAGAAAATAGTTTTAATCTCATGGACTGCCTCCGTAAAGAGTCTCAGGGACCTTGAAGGGTCTCTGGACCACACATTCAGAAGCACTGCTAAATGATTAATAGACTTCTGGCTATAATGTAGGGAATTATATATAATTTATAGCAGCCAACCATGTTGACCTCTTACCATGTCCAAGCAGGTTAATGAGCATTCTATGCATACATTAATTCAATGAATTCTCAAAAACAATTCTGTAGTGTGGTTCCATTACTATGCTCTTTTTATGAAGAAGACATTGAGCTCAGGGAGTTAAGTAATTTGTCTAAGTTTGCTTAATAAGTAAAAGAGGCAAAATCTGCAACACAACTCAGGCAGTCTGAGTCCAGGACAAAAGCTCTTAGCCACTGTGATACATTTCCGGTGGACTTCTGCAGTTAACACAGTTTGAGCAGAACCTCAAAGATTTGAGGTTTTAAGATCTCAAATGTATGATTGTTAATAAAAATCCTCCCCCTCTGCCTCCCAGTCTAATACAGCCTTTCCAAGATTTACCACTGGCCCAATCTCCTAAATTCCATCCTCCAAGATGCAATTCTCTCATCTTCTCTGAGTCTTTCCACTTGACTTTCAAACCTGACAGACTTCCCTAGTCTTGAAGTAAATCACATGTTTCTTTAGCCTCTGTAGCCACTAAACTATTTCTCTTCTTCCTTTTCCCACCAACTATTTCCAATATTAATAACAAGGGTAATGATTTTTGAGTGCTTACTGTATTGCAGGAACTGTGGTAAGCATTTTACATGCATGATATCTCATTTAATTTTCACAATAACCCATTGAAGCTGATATTTTATTTATTTATTTAGAGATGAATCTTGCTCTGTCGTCCAGGCTGGAGTGCAGTGGCACCATCTTGGCTCACTGCAACCTCCGCCTCCCAGGTTCAAGTGATCCTTCTACCTCAGTCACCCACGTATCTGGGATTACAAGTGTGCACCACCACACATGGCTAACTTTTGTATTTTTAGTAGAGACACGGTTTCACTATGTTGGCCAGGCTGGTCTTGAACTCCTAACCTTAAGTGATCCACCCTCCTCGGTCTCCCAAAATGCTGGGATTACAGGTGTGAGCCACCGTGCCCGGCCTATTTTTATTTATAACCTGTGACTATTCCCTTGTAACAGGTGGGAAATGGAGGCTTAGAGAAGAGTGAGTTGTTCAGTGTCACACAACTGAGCAAGCTGGAGAGTTCCTGCCCTTAATCATTACCTGCTTCAAGCTCGAGTGGGCACTATAAATTTTTTGTCAGGAGGGCAGCACAATGAAAATAACATTTTAGACTTGTTATTCAGGTAACAGTGGGTGAACTGAATCTTAGTGGGGTGAGCTAGAGAGACCAATTGTATCATTTCATAATATTCTTGAGGTGCAACGATGAGGGTCTGAACTAATGACAAAAGAGAGGGTTGGGAAGAGGAAGAGAAAGGGTTAAGCCGAGGAAATATTAAAAAGTCATAGCTGCCAGAATCTGTGACTGCAAAGATACAGGGGATGTGGGAAAAAGAGGAATCGAAACCAACTTGCTAATTTTCAACCTGGGTCACAGGGGAATGGAGGTTCCATTAATAGAAGTGATGCTGTGTATAGAGTGGGCAGTGTGCATCGACACACATTCTTAGGATTTAGTCTGATGTCTGATAACATCCTCAGGCTGTCGATGAGATTGTCAGGGTGATGACCAGGGACCAATCTCCAAAGAGGAAGCTGTGCTCCCTGTGTCCTCTGACACAAGCAGGCATGAGTTTCCTGCCAAGTGGGGCTGACTCTCCTCTCACTCAAATGGGAGGTTTCATTTACGGGCTAACTGGAAGGTTCTACCAGAATTGAGCTCAGGTAAAACTGATCCAGTAACATATATCTCGGATGACTCCAGCTCCCAACCTCAATGACAGTCCCTTTCAGACTCCCTGATATCAAAATATCTTACTGCTATACAGAATCTGGTACTTAAAAAATCTTTCCAACTTTTCTTTCTTCTTTTTTTTTTGGTTTTAAACAGGGTCCCACTCTGTTGCCCAGGCTGGAGTGCAGTGGTATCATCTTGACTCACTGCAAACTCTGCCTCCTGGGCTCAAGCAATCCTCCCACCTCAGCCTCTGGAGTAGCTGAGACTACAGGCATGTGCCACCATGCCCAGCTAATTTTTGTATTTCTTGTAGAGACAGGGTTTTGCCATGTTGGCCAGGCTCGACTCAAGTGATCCTCCTACCTCAGCCTCCCAAAGTGCGGGGATTACAAGCACAAGCCGCCGCACCCAGACCCAACTTTTCCCAGCCTGCCTTAGTGCTTGAATATTTGATCCTTTGGTTTAAGGTCTGAGTGACTCTGAATTTCATTCTGATGAGTTCCCTGAAGTTGTGGAATTAAAGCCAGGAGTGGTGTGGGGTGCAGTGCATCGAGGGTGTGACCCGGAATGCCCATTTATCTTTGTATCTCCCCTGCCTAGTGTGGTGCCCGTTGTGGATACAACAGGCAATCAATAAATGTATGAATGAATAAATGGGTAATACAGATGAAGTTCTCTCTAAATCATGTTGTGCTGAATAACACTAAATTTTAAAGCAGATATGTTGGAACATTACAAAAGCTTAAAAGAATTCATGAGGCTGGGCGTGGTGGCTCATGCCTGTAATCCCAGCACTTTGGGAGGCAGAAGCAAGTGGATCACCTGAAGTCAGGAGTTCGAGACCAGCTTGGCCAACATGGAGAAGCCCCATCTCTACTAAAAATACAAAAATTAGCTGGGCATGGTGGTGAGTACCTGTAATCCCAGCTACTTGGGAGGCTGAGGCAGGAAAATTGCTTGAACCTGGAAGGCGGAGGTTGCAGAGAGCAGAGATCGCATCACTGCACTTCAGCCTAGGCAACAAAGCAAGACTCTCTCTCAAAAAAAAAAAAAAAAAAAAAAATTCATGCTTAAAAAGGATTCTTAATATAAGCAAAATATTTGCCATAGGAAAATAGCCAATTCTTGGGATATGTGTACAATGTTTTTCAATGTACATAAATTAGTCTACCTGTATTTTTTTTTTTTTTTTTTAACTGAAAGAGGGCCTAGAAAGCTTATCATATGAGAAAGAACTGTGAAAGAACTAGGTATTAGTACATTTTGGTTTTTCCTTCCCTTCTTCAAATTAAATCTTGGACATATTCTCTCTCCTCAAACATTTGAAGAATCACCATGCACAGAGAAGGAGCAGGGCCAGAAGCCAAGGGTAAAGGTGAGGCCCAGAGTTTCTGGATCCACATAAGGAAGAACATGACAAGTAGAGGTGTTCAGCATGTGGACCAACCACCTCAACCAGCAACATAAGGAGGCTCACCAATGACTGGCTGGCAGAAGGAATGGCATGTCCAGCTCCATAACCCCCCCAATGCCCATTCCGACGTGAAGTGAATGTCTATGCTTTCTGTAAGCAGTGAGGTTCTTCTGCCCTCTCTATCTTTATGAGGCTGTACACTTGTAATTTTGAAATACACACCGTATTTCAGGGTGGCACTGGCCAGAAAAGTAACTATTTTCAAAATAGTTGTAGTGTGTGTCCAAATTTACAGGATTCAGTCTGATATTTTATAAAACAGACTCTTGGAGAATGAAAACAAGTTACTAAATAAAATCATCATCTGATATGTAATAACTCAATCTTAACTGATAGGGAAAAAATAAACCATGGAAAATCCATACTAGCAATTGATCCTTTGCCTGGTTAGTCTGTAAATAAGCTATTAATCTACTTTTCATTAGAACTATAGGACTGTTAGCACTATTTCAATCAGGTACAAGCATTGTGTTTACCAGTAACCTATATTCTGATTTTCTACCTGGGACATGGGGAACTCCTGGTTCTCTGATCTGGCAGGAGGCTGCAGGCATTTCAGAAGTTAGGTAGGTGAGGGACATCTCCAGATGCTAGCATTCAGCAGTGCATTTCTATCCCCGGGTTATTAACACTCTTGAACCTCCCCTTGGTGCTGCCTCATTATACATCACGCTTTCTCCTTCCATGTCTTTGCTCATTCTGTTCTCATTCTTTTACCTCTCTCACAGGTGGGACCTCCTACCTTCTCTCTAAGGCCCAACCCAGGACAAACTTCCTCCAAAAAACCGACCTCACTACATAACCCACCCATACTGCTTGATCTTTCCAGGACTTTGAACTCTTCCAGCACCTATGTGCTATTTGTACCAGCCCATCCAGCCTTGCTTGTTGGGGGCAGCCATGCTCTAGTGATTTTACACAGTGTTGAGAAAGAGCCCTTAATTTGTGCCACATCCACAGAAGGTACTTGAGGAGCTCTGTTGAAGTGAACAAATCCTCTAGAAAACTCACATAGCTTCTCTATCTCTAGAGCAGGTAGCATAATGGAAGGTCATAAGCTTTGACATCATAAAGGCCAGGGTTCAAATCAGGCCCTGTCACCTCTTTCCTCTGTGACCTTTGGCAGTTTACTTAGTTTCCCTTTAAGGCCTTAACCCTCCAGGGTCTTTGCCTGAAGATATGTAGGATGATACAATCTCCTAGGAAGGGATATGCAGATACAAGAAGGAGTATACAAAAAGCCTTGCATGTGCTGGGTATTGAATAAGGGAAGTTGTCAGTAGGAATTGCAGCCATGACCACAAAAAGTCCTGAGTGGTTATTTCATTCATGCCTTGCCTTGGGCTAGAAAACAATTAGAACCTTTACAAACAGAGACTTTTTTTTTTTTTTTTTTTTGAGAGGAAGTCTCACTCTGTGCCCAGGCTGGAGTGCAGTGGCGAGATCTTGGCTCACTGCAAGCTCCGCCTCCCGAGTTCACGCCATTCTCCTGCCTCAGTCTCCTGAGTAGCTGGGACTACAGGTGCCCGCCACCACACCTGGCTAATTTTTTTTGTATTTTTAGTAGAGACGGGGTTTCACCTTGTTATCCAGGATGGTCTAGATCTCCTGACTTCGTGATCCACCTGCCTTGGCCTCCCAAAATGCTGGGATTACAGGCCTTAGCCACCACCCCCAGCCTTTTTTTTTTTTTTAACTTTAAGAGAAAGAGTCCAGTGTCTCCTGGGCAACCTGTTTAGAATCTAATCACCTCAATCCACAAAAAAGTTTTCTATATAGTTAACAAATTTCTCATGATATATAAGTGTTCTGAATCCTTAAGTCTTGATGAAAGTTTATAAGATCTGGTGTGCTGAAGAGTGGCTTCGACTAACTGCAAGAAATTTAAACCATTTGTTCAATAAATATTTCAAGAATGCCTACCATGTGCCAGACTTTCTTCCAGGCACTTGGGAAACATCAATAAACAAAATGGGCATTCTAGCTGGATATATTTTAACACTACATATGGCAGTTCCTTAATCCTAGTCTACGGATTCAATAAAAGGCAGACATTGAAAACCTTCCATCAAACCTCACAGAGGAAAGGGCTGGAGGGGGTGCAAAAACAATCTAGCAAGAGAGGGAGGAGACCGCAAGTGTGTGTGAGGAGGGGACCCAGAGGGTCCCACGGGTGCCTGCACAGCTCCTGCAGATGCCCGGCAGGAGAAAAAGGAAAAGAGGATCCACCTTCCAGTGCATTGAGCCACGACTCATTCCCTAACCCCCTCCTGGTATCCCCTCTCATCTTCGTCTTCTACCTCCACAATGACCTGTAGTCTATGCAGGAAGAGAGGTACCAGTTAAACTGTCACAGCTGCAGCTCTCATTCTCATTTATCTGTACCTCCTCCAGGATCTTACCTGTGTCCCTGTTCTAAAGAGTTCTAATGAAAAAGATTTTACCCATTAATTATATAGAAATGGATTTGTTTGTTAACTCAAGCAGCAAAGCAAAAGGGACCAGTCACAAAGGCCAAATAGGGAGGTCTCAGTCTCAGCTCTGCTGCTACAAATCAGTGATCGTGGGCAGGTAAATGACCTGGTACAAAAAAATCTGGAAATTACATTTTTTCTCTTGCCCCTGACAATCCCTGAACTCCTAACTGCTGTCCTGTTCCAGCAAATAATCATTACATATATAGAAATAGTTACCTTGGTTGTCTTAAAATATATATATATGTGTGATCTGATCTGTGATTACGCACATACATATGGCTGTAAACACATCAAAAGGGCATGGAAGGATATAGACTCTATTGTTTAAAATAACTGTCTCTGGGAGGCAGGGAGGGTGCAGGGGAAGAAATGCATCAGGACTTGCAATTTTGCTCTATATATTTCCATAATGTCAATTTCTTTTGCAACATATATTACTTGTATAATAAGAAAAAGACCAAAAAGTAACACAAACATAATAGTGTATGATCTAGGCTAGAGAATGTGAAGATTGATTTTAATGATGTGTTTATGGGAAACGATTTCTTGATTCCTGTCCTTGGTTTCTTAAAACTGGTGATACAGAATGAAAAATACCATATTTAGAGAGTAGCTATCTTTCAAGCAGGGACAAGAAGAAGATACGATTGAGGAAGAACACATGAGAGCTTTAGAAAACAGCAATTTTCAATCCCTTAAGCTGAATGGTAGGTTTTTGAGTATTTACGTTATTATTTTTCTTTAAGCCACACACATACTCTACAATATAAATTGCTCCCTATGTTTGGTATTTTCCATAATAAAAATGTAAAAACACAAAAACTGGGCAATATCTACCTATGTACTATAACCTTATCTGTTTCTCCAGGTTGATTTTGATAAAGGAAGATACTAATTTGCAAATGAGTTCTCTGGAATACCTTTTCTGGGCCTGGATTGCTTTCTGGGCGATGAGTCTTTCTTCAGCCCTGGCTTTCTCCACAGCTTCCACCTTCTCTCTGTGGCATTCCATCATAATCCTTTGGATTCTGTGGACCATGCGCTGTTCTGCAGCCAAGTGCTCTCTCTTCATTTCGTCATCCATGTTTTGATACATCTCTGTCTTAGTTTTAGCTGTCACTTCCTGAAGCAATGGCAAAACTAGGTTTAGCTATTACAGATTTGATGTCTAAAACCACACATTAAGAGGCTATTTAAACCATAGTTTTATCTATCTGCTGGCAAGTGTACCTGTTAACACTGATGATTTAAAAGAAGAGTGTGTATGATATGGAAAACTTTTATTTATATGATGTTAGGTAGAACCAAAAATATACAAACGATGTAATATAAATATCTACATAGATAATATTGAAAGAGAATATGGAAAAAAGAAAATAGTTGGTATAGAGGGGTAGGGTTAAAGGTCTTTTTTCTTGATTGTTCAAATATTCTAGTATCATAGTATCATTATGCATAATTACATAATGCAATTCTGCTTTAGTAAGCCAGTCCTGGAAAATGGCAGAAATAATTATTATGCCTCCTGAGTGTCTCCTGGGTGGGAGAGAACCTGAGGTTCAGGCAGAAAACAATTGCACGGTATTACAGTCACAGGAATCTGCCCACCTGTCCCCACCATTGTTTCAGCATTCCAACTTATTAGTGTTGAAGGGCCCTTTCTCCTTTGCGGAAGGGACAGGAATAAGTGCTCCATTGTTCCAGGAAGGAGGACCTGAGGAGGGCCTTCAACCAAATAAGTAGACGAAGCACTAGTCAAACCAAGACCTGTGGAAAACAGACCCACAAATTGCGCTCAAGGAAAACCCTGCCACCATTTTGGAAATGCCTACTAATACCACAGTGTGCCTGGCACTCCGAGGCCCAGATGCTACATACACAAGAAGGTGGGGATCTTGGTCCTCAGGGGATTCACTGTCTAGTGGAGGAGGCCAACAACCTAATTGTGCAATACATGTTACAGAAATATAACAATACGTAGAAATATAACATTATAAAGAGGAGGAGCAAATCATTCTGTCCACGAATTTTAAAATTTTCACTTAAAGGTAATTTTTTTTTTTTTTTTTTTTTTTTGAGACAGGTTCTCATTCTGTTGCCCAGGCTGGGGTGCAATGGCACAATCACAGCTCACTTCAGCCTCGACCTCCCAGGCTCAGGCAATCCTCCCACCTCAGCCTCCCATGTAGCTGAGACTATAGACACTTGCCACCATGCCTGGCTAATTTTTCTATTTTTTGTAGAAATAGGGTTTCACCATGTTGCCCAGGCTTGTCTTGAATTTCTGGGCTCAAGTGATCTGCCCATCTTGACCTCCCAAACTGCTGGAATTACAGGCATGAGCCACTGTGCCTGGCCCAAAGGTAAATGTTTATCTCTATTTGGGAAGACATCAAAAGAACATAGAGAAATTAAGTTATTTCACATAGCACATCAATGGAAGAACTAGGGATAGAAGCCAGGGTTGCTGACTGCCAGTTTCTCACTTCATTCCTGGCTGCGATGCTGGAGTCTTTCAAGAGATTCATCAATTGTACAGTCTTGTAAGACATAGTACAGTGGGTTTTCTTTGGTTTTCAATAGCTGCAGAATCCCTTCTTTAAATGAAATCTTACCCAGAATAGAAAGGAATAAAACCAGTAAGAGTTCTCCTGGCTGAAGATTGCTCAACTCCCTTTAGCACCATTTCTACGGGAGCCCCTGAGAGAGCCAGCTGTTTACAGTGTCCAGAGAGATTCCTCAGCTGAAGCTGAGAGAAAGTCAAGAGAACTCTAAATTATAATGGAAACTGAAATTGCTTCAGCTTCTCAGAAGATTATTTCAACAATTAAAATATTTGTTAAGACAGACCTTTCAGCTTTTTCAAGAGAAAAAGTTCTCAATTTCTCACTTTGGCTACTTCAAGGGTGAAAAGTTAAAAAATGAAACAGACACCAGAAATCAACTTTAAGAATCTCTCCAAAGTGGCCTCAGTTGATATATTTAGAAAATCATTTTAGGAAAACATTGGCCATTTAGAAATGCTAGCTGGGTTTCCTACAGAAGGCTTTGTCTCTTAAATTACTAAAATTTTTTTGGACAAAATATTTTGAATGGAAATGTTTCTAAATGTCTTTAACACCATAAAAAGAACATTATGAAACAATCTAACACTTTCTTGATGATCCAGGCTTGGTAGACAAAGATGAATGGTTGTACTGGGCCAAAAACTTCATGTGGCATTTAATAATTGTTGAAGTTCATAGAGCCACTTGTTATCTGTCATAAACGACCCCAGATTGTTTTGCTTTTTGAAATTTCATCTTTGTTCCTTGTAGGTATCAAATTTTTCTTTTCTTCAGAGAACAGGAAGATTACTTGCCATCAGGCTGAGGATGCTGCTGTAGCTGCTATCAGTGAGCCCCTTTTTGTTATTTTTACTTTCCAGTATTTAATCTATTTCCAATTTGAAAAATCAAGCAACCCTCCTGGGTGTGGTGGCTCATGCCTATAATCCCAGCACTTTGGGAGGTTGAGGAGGGCAGATCATTTGAGGCCAGGAGTTCAAGACCAGTCTGGCTGCCAGGCCAACATGGCAAAACCCTGTCTCTATTAAAAATACAAACTTAGCTGGGTGTGGAGGTGCACACTTGTAATCCCAGCTACTCGCGAGGCTGAGGCAGGAGAATCACTTGAACTCAGGAGGCAGAGGTTGCAGTGAGCCGAGATCGCACCACTGCACTCCTGCTTGGGCTATAGAGAGACTCCATTTCAAAAGAAAAGAAAACAAAAGAAAAATCAAGCATCTAAGTCTGTTGGGTTTAGGTTGTCAAATAAGCATAATGACATCTGAGTGGGGGTGAAGAGGTTCTGCTATGTGTAATAAGCCTGAGTTACTCTCTTGTAGTCAGAGGCCTTTAATTCCTTAGGGAGATATTTTAACTTACTTCTGGGTTTTCAAGTACATTCTCAGTAATTCAGACTGCTGGGTGATGGTTGAGCTTAAGACAGGTGAAGTACTACCATAATATATTCCTATATGAATCATTAATTTTTTTCAGAATGAAATGTATTTAATAGAACTCTTGCAAACATCTGTTGAAGAAGGAAAAAAAGTCAGTGTCAATAGGGTGGTGTGAGACTGTTGTATGCCTGAAATTTTTTGGCACAAAGTGATAGTGTTTTTGTTTTTTTTTTTTTAATTTTCAATTTTTGTGGATGCATGAGGTATTTTGGTCTAGGCATACAATGTGTAATAATCACACAAGGTTAAATGGAATATCCCTCACCTCAAGCATTTATCCTTTCTTTGTGTTACAAACAATCCAATTATACTCTTTCAGTCATTTTTAAACATACAATAAATTATTGAATCATAGAATTTAAAAATGACATTCCAGCCCTTTACTTTGGCTGGGTTCTGAAGCAGGTATTCAGATAATTAGAAATTATCTGATTCCTAATTACTAACTAGGAATTCAGATAATTGAACTCAGTCCCTCTTTTATGTAATGATTTAATAAAACCAAAATTCATTTACTGTCTCACATAGCATGTGGAATATATATTTAAAGCTCCAAAAATAATTAAGTAACCTGCTGTTCGTCGGTGTTCTTATTCAATGTAAGGAGGCCTTACATTGCTTTTACTTTTAATGAAATGCTTTTACTGAAATGCATCTTGAGTGAGTCACCCCACATTTTGAGATATTGTAAGAAACAGATTCATGGACTCCATCGTGTTAACTGTACAGATGTTTGACAGGCATTTTTACACAATGTCCCCCTCAGGAGATACTGCTCTGAGGCTTCATAGCTAGGAATATCTGAGCCTCTCAGGTGCCTAATTTGTCTGTACCTTATGGGCATGGTGAGTCACAGCATTTCCCTCTTTGCATTGGCTGCCAGAAAGCTCAAGGTCCAATCAGTGATAACTGCACAGGACATCATGGCATATATACATTTTTAAGTTTTAAATTTACCTATGACTTTATTATATTTCCTACTCTAGTTTTTCATTTATTTTTCCTTTAGCTTTCATCTTCTCATTTACTTTTTGATATTATTGTCTTTCAATAATTTAAACACCTTTTCAAAAGATTACCTATCCATCAAATAAGATCTAGAAATTTTATCTAACAGCATGCATTTGAAACACACCAAACTCCTTTTTTTTTCACACTTTAAAAACTTTATTTATATAAAAAACTCATTTGTTTTTAAAAGCATTAACAAGACAGAAAGAAAAGAGAAAAGGTATGAAGCAGAACACAGGCCCCTTAGCAGTGTTCGGTGGGAAGGTGGGATTTTTGGTTCTCTGGAATTGAATGTTTAGTGTTTTTATAAACAAAAGAGAAAAAAAAAAGTTAAAGGTCCCCAAAAGCCCATGGCTGTTCTATTACCCACACCCTACGGAGAAAAAAAAGCACCAGGAAAAGAGCAGAAGAGGACAAAAGAACTCAAGAGTGGAGCCAGGTCTGGATGGGGCAATTTCCCCTGTGCAGGAAATACACCAAACTCTTTAGAGCAATCCCTGGTGGTCTCGACACATCAGAATTTAATATTTTGCTCTAGAGGAACTTGGTTTTCTGCTATATATTGGTAATCTCAAACTTTAATATGTGTGAGAATCACTTGGGCTGCTGATGGAGTCGGTAGGTCAGAATGAGGCCCAGGAATCTGTATGTCAGGCCCCCACGTGAATAGATTCTGATGCAGGTGGTTCACAGACAAGCCCTGAGAAGCAGTACTGATGTCTGTGTCTTAGTATCCTGCAGATATAACAGGGTGAAATAACCCCACACACTACTCTAGACTAATCATTCCTTCATAAATAAAAAATACCTGAAATGGTGGTATAAATGTAAATTCCCAACCCCTGGACAATTATTTCAGGAAGGTCAATCCCCCTTTAACTATCTACCTTTAACTTTTCTTAGGGCTTCTTTCTACTGAAGCACTAAGTGCATCAACTCCACTCAAAGGCTATGTGGGGTACAATAACATTATTTAAAGAAAGACTTGCATGTGAACCTTGAAACAGGCATCACATTTCCTCATGTCTTTACAACCTAATGCCAGGAAGGACATTCAAAATGTGTATCAACCAGCACAGTAGGGCCCACCTATCTGAATGGCCTCTGGCTGCAGCATTATAGCAGGGAACTAGAGCCCCTTGCCAAGCCATGAGTTATCTTTTTTTTTTTTTTTTTTTTTTTTGGAGTTATCCTTTTAAATTGCTGGATTGGGAGAGGTCCAGGAGTCTGCTGGGGAAGCAACCAGGGTGACCAAGGTGATAGAGGGCTTAGCGGGTGACTAGTTATCAACTGATAGAGAAGTATTTTAATACTTTAATTGCCAGTATGGCCATACTTGTACATAGCAACTGAAGAGCAGGCCTGCCTAAGACATGCTATAAATGCTCTTCACATTTTAACTGAAATGGGGAATGGGCAGTGGGCCACCACAGCCAACCCCTCAGGCACCATACCAACCCTGGCTGAGGCAGGCCACTGGAGCGAAGCCTTCAGGAGCCCTGGGGAGGAGCTCCCCTTCCTGCCAGCAAGTCCTCTCTGGGTAAAGACAGTTGATTTTTCTCACCTGGTACACATCTAGTATATGGTAGGTGCTCGTTGTTGCAACAATGAATAAATTGGCCTGCAGTCCCTGAACTGCTCATTAGTGTTCTTAAGTTAGGCCAAACCTGGGGCTGGACCTCTGCCACTTTCCTCCAGCTTCTGCCCGTGTATTGTCATACCTGTACCTTATCCTGTCCTGTCCCTCCCTTGACCAAAATGTGAAAATTGATCTGTAACCTTTTCCTTTGAGCAGATTTTGTAATCCAGTTACTGAACTAACAATGAATACTAGGGTCTCCACCTGAAAGTTTGTAAGTTACCTAGAGTCATGTACCTGAACAGGCTACAGGTTAGTATCCTTCATCTGTGACATCCGGCCCTGCATTAAATTCTTGAGGGACAGCTCAGATGTCCCTCTTGGCAGCACAGTAAGTGCAAACTTTAGAAAAAAAGGAAGAAATCACAGAAGGAGAACAGCCTGCTTCACTTGTTCAACTATTTGAGCACCTACCAAGTCAGGGAATTATGCTGGGCACCAGGGCTAGTCCAGTGATGAGACAGACACCCCTGCTGAAAGCTGCAGTCATGTGGGGGAGTCAGACATTCAACAACTAACCACACAATCATTTATTTAATTACAGTGAAGACTGCTATGAAAAAGATCAGGGTGTCATGGACAGTGTGTGGGTGGCAAGGCAAGGCTGGTCAGGCAAAGCTTCCCTTGGGAAGTAAGCTATGGGTTCTTCTTCACCCATTCATCACTGCTCTAGAGAGCTCAGCATCACTTCTGAGAACCTCCCAGGGATCCCAGCTAATGGCCATGAAACACCAACCTAGATTTTCTTATTATTTTTTTCTCATTCCCTTGCCAACTTTTTTTTTCTTTTTACTAATATAATTACTTTTAAAAGACAACAAGCCACTATAAAAACCTGTAAATCTTTTTGATGTTCCTCTTTCAAAATCTGAATTTCAATTTTGTGTCTGTCATTTGCTTCTTCAAGTGCTTTCTCCACTGCTTGTTTTTGACGTTCATTAGCCTTTGAAAGAAAGAGTCCATTTATCTATTAATGTAGCAGAATAAGCACAGGGCAACTTGGCTTATTCGGGATGTTAGTAAATCAGGTTTTCAAATTTACTGAAAATTAGCAACCACCATGGAGTCCCTAATTTCTTGCCCCATTCCCATCTCAAGCCTCCCATATCAAACTGTCTGCCTTAGCCAGAGATGCTCTAACGCATCCCAATCCAGGGCTAGCCTTGCCGTTTCTGGAATCGCTAAAGGCAAGGCAGCTTTACTATATGTAGGCTGCTGGGTTGCCTTTTCTCTTTGGCACTTTATTTCTTGCTTGATTGACTCTCAAAGTAACATATGTGCATTGTGGAAAATCTGGAAAACACAGTGAAGTGAAAAGATGTACAAAGCTAGAAGGAGCCGAGTAAAGAGGCAGAGTACCATCCAGGTTCCCTGCATTAGGTCCTCAGAAAGAACTTCAACTCTATTTGAAACGAATACACAGAACACTAGACCAACTTACATTCAAATTGTAGACTATTTACAAAAGCATCACCTTGTATAATTGATGTATAATTGATGGTTCACAATCAGTTTGAATTTTACCACTAATAAAAATAGATGACTACAAAGATTTTGAGATAAATCAAAATCTGGGGTATACAGAACTGGAGTATTCATACAGAACTGGAGTATTATGTATGTTCAAAACATTTTCATAACAAGCTTTTGCTGGCATTAATACTGAACAATGCTAATACTATTTGCTATAATGTCTATTTTATAAAGAAACTGAGAAACATTGTTCTAAGCACAGTGGCTTGTTCTGCTCTCAAGGAGCTGTAATTCTCTTTAGGAAGTTATTGATGTCATTCTATGATTGGAAGAAGTGGGGCTACAGGATTGAGGCTTTGCTTCAGTTTGATGCCTTGGATCCCAATGTCAGCCCTGATATTTAAATTGCCCTTATAGCGCTCAGCAGTCGTATGGACAAGGTATTAAGGATTTTGGAGAGAGGGGAGGAAAAGGGGAGTAGGCCATAGAGAAGCATTTGAAGAAATAGGAGTGTTACATGCTCCACAAATGGATAGTCTATATATTAAATGTTAGGCCATAAGAAACAACTATCAACAAGGAGTCTTCTTAGTTATTTTTTTTTCTTTTTAGTTCTGGTTTCAATCAAATGAAAATAAAGGGAGCAGGAGTCCTCCATACAGAGAGGGCAGCTGAGAAGGAAGGAAGCTCCTGATGATGCCAGCTTCTTACTAAGCATCTACTGTATGCCAGGCATATTATTTCACTGAACCCTCCCAACTATCCCACAGAATGGGTACTATTATTCCTCTTTTACAATGCAGAAACCAAGACTACAGAGGTTGTAGAACTTTCCCACGGTCCCACAGCTAGCAAGGATTCAGTCAGTTCTGACCACTACACTATACAGTTGTTTCAGACAAATCCAAAATGTGAAAGAATTGTAAAGATGGACTTTGGGTTGACATGTAACTTCTTTTACCTGAGCCCATACTTCAGCTTCTGCTTTTGCAATGCGTTCTCTGAGTATATCTTCTTGAAACTTCTCTTCTTTTTTCAGAATATTTGCCCCAATATCTGTGTATGTGAAGAGCAATGGTCACAAACCTCCACCGATTGCTTCCTGGCTTTCCTTTCCACCATTATGTAGTTATTTATGAGGGCTACTTAGGAGATACATCCTTTTAGGAGATGTCAGTATATATATTTCAAAGATACCCATTGAAAGAGTAAGTTTTTCTCTAATTAGGAGGGAATTCACAGCACTGTCAGGCCTGGATAGAGTTGGTCATTCCTCTCATCACAACCAGTCCACAACCAGCAGACAACTGGGGAGGTGAAATAAATGCCCTGAAGAAAGGGACACATTTTGTACACTCAAAGTAGAATGATGAGTGAATATTCAAGAGGTCTTAGCACATTATACAGCTCTCTCTCTCTCCCCCTGTTCCTATTTGGGTGCTAGTGCTAGCATCAGGAGAGGCGAAGTGGAATGCCTTCAACACATTACATGCCTTTCTTTAGTCTGTGGTTCTTTGTGGGTTTAACTGCTTCAGTATGGAGTGAGCTAAGGGGTAGAAGTTTACTATTTTTCAGCCAATGATCTAATTTGATTTCCAGATAATAACGTTCCCATAATAATATCCTCTCTACCCAGACAAGGTAATAAAAGTCTAGAGGAGGTTAGAGGACCACGCAATATCAGATAGCCAGGTCTTTCTCCACTGGTATTTCTTTCTTTTTCTTTTCTTTTCTTTTTTTTTTTTTTTTGAGAGGGAGTCTTGCTTTGTAGCCCAGGCTGCAGTGCAGTGTCGCAATCTCAGCTCACTGCAACCTCCGCCTCCCGATTCAAGTGATTCTCTTGCCTCAGCCTCCTGAGTAGCTGGGATTACAGGCGCCCACCACCATGCCTGACTAATTTTTGTATTTTTAGTAGAAACGGGCTTTCACCATGTTGGTCAGGCTGGTCTCAAACTCCTGACCTCAAGTGATCTGCCCACCTCGGCCTCCCAAAGTGCTAGGATTAGAGGCGTGAGTCACTGTGCCTGCCCTTCCTCTGGGATTTCTATGCTGAAGGTAATAGATTCTTAGAGCTATCTTGATCCACATTCCTCCTTTCCCAGTGGCTGGAGTAAGTCTAGCTGCAGCAGTA
Organism: Macaca fascicularis; assembly: GCF_037993035.2. Taxonomy (NCBI): domain Eukaryota; kingdom Metazoa; phylum Chordata; class Mammalia; order Primates; family Cercopithecidae; genus Macaca; species Macaca fascicularis. The sequence goes on from NC_088378.1 coordinate 87,961,851, forward strand.
AACCATTAAGCCAACTCACTAAAAGGGTAAGCATGGACAGACTGAAAGCCTTGATGCCAGATTTCCCTTGGGTTTCTCTGTTAAAAGAGTCAAGAAATTCCATTTTATGCAATCTATTCTGAGTTAATGTTTCTGTCACTAGCAATTAAAAGTATATGTTTGATGGCAGAGAGTCTCCTACTAGTTCATCAGTGAATCTTAAAAACACAGGGCAGCATATATTACAGTAGCGATGGACACATACTGCAAAAGCCCAACATTGTATAGAAATAATTAGAAAAGATTTTCTAGGACAAAATGTGACTAAGCATGGACCATCAATGTATTGAACTTCATAAAAATATGATACAGGCGTAGGCTACCGCTATCCTCTTTCATGTTTAAATCCCATTGGTTTTATTAGTTGTTTTCAACCCTGATTGTACAACAGGACTCCTGCAAAGCTTTTAGTGCACGTACTGTAAAAGGAAAAAACTATTAATAAACAACTTGGATGAATCTCAAGGGCATTATGCTGAGCAAAGAAAGCCAATCTCAATGGGTTATATAATGTATGATTCTTTAGATAGCATACTCAGTGATAAAATTATAGTGATAGAGAACAGATTAGTGGTTGTCAGGGGTTCAAGTTTGGGGAGAAGAGAATGACAGCTAAGGGGTAACACGAGGGAGTTCCTTTGTGGTGATGGAACAGCTCCATGTTGTGATTGTGGTGACGGTTACATTAACATACACAAGTGATAAATTTCATAAAACTATATGCCTGGGGGAAAAAAGTATACATAAGGTCTGTACCTGAGTTAATAGTATTGTTTCAATGCCAATGTTCCGGCTTTGACAAAGTGCCAGGATTACATAAGATATCAATGGAAGCTGGATGAAGAGTACAAGGGAACTCTGATATATTTTGCAACTTGTGAGTCTTAAACTATCTTGAAATAAAAAAGGTTATTTAAACATGAAGGAAAAAATACACATGCTTAATCCTGACTGTAGAGGTCCTAATTTAGTGGCTCTGTGTTAGATTAGTATTAAATCCAGTGGGTCTGTGTTTGGATATCTGTATTAATGTATTTTTCAAAGTTCTATATAGTGCACTGCCAGGATTGAGAACTACTGTCCTATGAAATACTCACTAGCTCTTCTATGGACATTTCAACATGAACTTACTTATAAAGAACAGAGAATTTCAACTTTTTTTCTTTTTAACTTAAAACAGTTCAGCGACAAATAAAGGTCACTGAATAGAAAAGATTAATTTCTAACAATAGATTTAACTTATCCACTTAAGGTTTGGGTTAGATATTCCATAAAGCACAAGGAAATCAATCATTAAGGTATATCTAAGAATGGAGATATACTGTCCTGGGTATGAAAAGTCACTTTAGAGATTATAATGAATCATTCATACTAAGCATTTACTAAATGCTAAAAAACAATTTTGGTATTGATGTTTTTAGAGGATGATTCCAATTTGATCTCCCCCTACATTTTAGTTTTTTTTTCCAAACACCTCTCCAGCTTCTTATATTTTCAAATATCAGAAGTGAAATGAAATCACCTCAGTTTACCATTTTAAAGGAAGAGAGGATCAGAGGAGTATTTTGAGAGTCCTTAGGAAAATACTTACAAGGCTCAAGGTCAGATTGAAAACTCTTATGAGAATAAAAGAGAGACGGAAAACTATAGCACAATTTGATTTGCTTATGTATTATACATATGTATATACAGTAAAAGTCCTCATGTTATCTATATGTATCTACTTTTATGCCACTAGCTACTATTTAAAGGTTATAGTTTCTTTTACCCATTTATTAGGGTACTTTAAATTTTTTTTTTTTTTTTTTTTGAGGCAGAGTCTCGCTCTGTCACCCAGGCTGGAGTACAGTGGCGTGATCTCAGCTCACTGCAACCTCCACCTCCTGGGTTCAAGCTATTCTCTCACCTCAGCCTCCCGAGTAGCTGGGATTACAGGCACATGCCACCATGCCTGCCTAAATTCTTTTAGTAGAGACGGGGTTTCGCCATGTTGGCCAGGCTGGTCTTGAACTCTTGGCCTCAAGCGATATGCCCACTTTGGCCACCCAAAGTGCTGGGATTACAGGTGTGAGCCACTGTGCCCATCCAATTAGGGTATTATTTAGAGATAATATTTCCTCTCCTACACATACTGAAAGGTGCCCAAGTATGGCCAAGGGCAAAATGAACTCACATTTACTATTATGTGCTAGGATTTATAATAGATACGAATACTTCATTAAAGTCTCATAACAATCTGTAAGATAGGTATTAGTATCTTTATTTCCACATAAGGAAACAGATTGAGAGACTAAATACCCTGCCCAATACACACAACTATAAGTGGAGAAGCTGTATTCCAACCCATATTCTTCTCAAACATCCCTGTACAGACAAGCAACTCTGAAGAGAAAAAAGCTGATAAAAGTCTGTGTACCAGAAAGAATGACACATAACGCTATGAAGTGTTACAACAAAGGAAAACAATAAAGTCACTTACCTAGTATGTCTTTGTGAGTGTAAAAGCGTGTCTTCAGTGGCTTGTATTCATGGATCCGTTTGAAGGTTTTTCCAAAAGGGGCTGGTGGGATTATTTTATTACAAACAGCACAGCAAACAAAGCTGTTGTAATCTGAATTTCTGATCATAGTTAAATTTCAGATGTCTTCTCCTATTTACAGTTAAAATAATCTTAGAATCAGAAAAATTCGTTTCAAGAAAAGCTGACAGTTTAAGAAAGCTGGAAGAGGTTCAGGGTTTTAGGATGTTAGAGGCTGGTAAGGATTAAATGGTTCACATGATTAGGTAGTGGTTATGTGTCTAACTTAAAGAATGGTACTAAAAGCCCCTGCCATAGAAGGTATGGACACCAGATTTGGGAAGATTTAAGCAGTTGCTCCTTCCCAAACTCTAGCATTAAGTTGTTAACTTACTTAGCAACTGTTGCTAGGTAAGACAAGCTTTGCTCATAAAAGCAACTTCAAATAATGACAAAAGGGAGCATGATACAGCCATTCATTTTCCTGATACTTTCTATATTAGTTTCCTATTGCTGCTGTCTTACTCTGTTTTCTGTTGCTTATAATAGAATGCCTGAAACTGGATAGCTTATAAAGAAAAGGAAATTATTTCTTACAGTTTATGGAGGCTGAGAAGTCCAAGGTGGAGGAGCTGCATCAGGTAAGAATCGTCTTGATGGTGGGAACTCACTGAAGAGTCCTCAGGTAGTACAGGGTATGACATGGCCAGGGGCTGAGCTCACATGCTAGCTCAGGCCTCTCTTCCTCTTCTTATAAAGCCACCAGTTCTCCTTCCATGATAATCCATTAATCCTTTAACCCATGAATGAATTCACTCACCTCTTAAAGGCCTCACTTCTCAATACTACCACATTGGGGATTAAAGTTCAACATGAGTTTTGCAGGGGACAAATATTCAAACCATAGCACCACTGTGACAAACTAACACGAACTTCATAGCTTAAATGTAACACAAATTTATCCCCTTGCATTTCTGGAGATCAGAAGTCTAAAATGAGTCTTAGGGGCTAAGATCAAGTTGTTAGAAGGGCTGGTTCCTTCTGGAGGCTTCAGAGGAAAATCTGTTTCCTTGCCTTTTCCAGCTTCTAAAGACCATCCATATTCCTTGGGGTCATGGCCTCGCATCACATAGCCTTTCCCCCCAGTGCTTCCATAGTGACATTGTCTCTTCCTCCAATCTTCTGCCCTGCTTTAAAGACTGTGGTGATTATATCAGCCTCATCTAGATAATCCAGGATAATCTCCCCATCTCAAAATCCTAAACTTACCCGTATCTGTAAAGTCCCTTTTGCCATATAAAGTAACATATTTATAGGTTCCAGAGATTAGGATCTGGACATTTTTGCAAGAAAGGAAAGCATTAGTCAGACTACCACACTTTGTTTTAAATTGGTTTTTAAAGAATTAATTTCTTTTAAGGCCAGCAATGGAGGTAGCTTAATTTCTTTAAGGTTTTTAATAAACGTGATTTTTGGTGCCATGGTAATAAAACGGGGAAATATCATGGTATCTTGAAGAAGAAATTACTTTCATTAAGTCAGCATTCAAAATTACTAAGCCTGGTTTTAACAATCATGTGGTTAACTAATTTGTTCTTCTAATTTTAGATAAACAGCCATAGAAATTCTGCCTATCACAAAAATCTGTGCAACTGATTACACCAAATAACTGAATTTTTAAAAATTGCCTGACAATGTCATATGCTGCAGCTACTTGGCAGGACTATTTTATAATAAGTGAATACCATCAGTGAAATTAATTTCAACAATAGGACTCCCATAAGGCCCTGAGCTAAGTGTAGCACAAGTTACTCTATAATTTCTATTGACACATACAGCCTGATAACTGGCTGAGGACCTTAAGTAACTATCAAATTGTGCCAGATCTGACTTCAAGAAAAGGGTTACCTGGGACTTGGAGAGGAATTAAAAACAAAGAGATGAATTAGTACTAAGAATGGGGATTACTGCATCCACACAGTTAATTATCTGGATTGGGAACTGAGGCTACTTGTGCCAATGACTTTCCTATCTGTTACTAGAAATTCTTGCCCAGATGAGAGGATAACTAACTGGCCTTGATTTGCGTGGGACTGTCCCTGTTTTAAACTGAAAGTCCTGAAGAACTTCCTTAGTGTCTGGCAAATTGGAAGAGTTGGGCCCCCATGGAAGATAAGGCTGTAAAACCAGTAAGTAATTTCAGTGTTTGCCCTAAGAAATCCTTGAAAACAAATTTATCAACTGGACTGCTTGCTGATCTAGGCAAAGAGCTCTTCCATCAGAAGATCAGATTACTCCCCTGGGCAAAGAGCTCACTTAACATTTATTGAACAATAGCTTACTAATCAAGACTTGCTTCAAGATCTAATCTATTATGTCAGGTGTCTTGCCCATTCTCAACCAGATTCCTGCATTGAAAGACCCTTCTTTAATCACCTGAACTCAGACTTCAAAACACTTTAACATCTTCCCCTGACCATCCCCTTCTTAAATACAGCTAACTTTGTAAAAGTGGTATTTCCCCTTAGTGCAGTAGATTCAATAAGCTTAGTTTTGTTTGATCATCAGGTTGTTCTGATGGTCTTTTGAGGGAGCTGGCAGTTAACAGTCCTTTACATAATTCTGTTTTAAAGTACAGGAGTGTTTCTCTACTTAAGATCTAAACTTATTTTTAAGAGCTAATGTGGCTGCTTTATTATTATGTGGACATTTACACATAGGAGGTGGTATAGTATGGTGAAAAGATCCCTAGACTTTAGAGCAAGAAGATACAGGTTCTAGTCCTGAATCACCATGATCTTTGGTAAATCTCTTAGCCATTCTCAGCCTATTGTCTTAACCATAAACTGACACGACTGGATCAGGTGAAGTTCAACGTTCAGAATCTTCGGACTATTTGAAAGGTATTTTATTTTTGATGGTTATACCCTCATTCAAAAGAGAAAGGATGAAAACATCAACACATAGCCAGGCAGCCGTTGACATCAGCACACACAAAAACTGTCCTACAACTTGTAGCCATTCTGTAAAAAGTATCATAGTCAGGTACTTGTTCCTAAAATTCAGTATGATTCTTTCCTCACACTACTTTTCACAGCTTTGTGTTTGACTGACTCTAGTTACTTTGGCTGATTCACACAGATCTTACATGAGTTAAGTCTGCAACTTGTACAGTTTCTGTTGCCCTCCTGCACTGCAGTCTCTTGACAGTTCACGCAACTAATATCTCCTCTGCCACCAAACATCAACTTATTCTGTTAAATAGTAAAAAATTCTAAAAGATGGCAATGTGTCATTAAATGCATAAGTTAAAAACAGAAGAACCCTAGTTTTTTGACAGCCAAAATACACAGGGAAACCAAAAACAAAAGACAGTCTTTAAAAGGGATTTTGTATCACTGAAGTGCATTTTAAACTATATAAAGTACATTATACAGAGAGGCACAGCAAATAAATATTTGGGGCTCAGTAGTAAAGATTTTATTTAGTTGCATGTAAATTCAATTAGCTAAGTTCTTTAATATCTACAAATCACACATAATTACATATTCATATACCTTACAAAACGACAATGAAGTATGATAAATTAAAAATAACATTATGATAAACTCTGCCTGTGCTGTTATTATTACTTGGTAATATTAATAGCAACTGAAGCAAAACTTCAGAGGTGAGATTTACTACTGAGGCCCAATTACAATGATTTGGAGAATTAGGTACATATCTAGAAATGAAACAGGTCCAGAACCCTTGTGATAAAGATTTGAATTCTATAAGGCAGAATCTGGCCAGACACAGGGGCCTAGCCTTGACCTCTGTCCTAGGCCCCTGGGCCAGGTGCCAGGACAACCAAGGCCATTCTGCTGCTCGGTGCTGACAGTGGGGCTTGGCTTTGTTTACACTCATTTTTACCCCCTTTTCTGTCCCCACTTCCATAAAAGACACTTCAAAATGCTGATGCTTCAGAGAATAAGAAACATTCTGAAAAGAAAAAAAACAAAAAGGCCTGCTGGCATATAAACTTCAAAAGAAAAAAAAAGCATATAAGGTAAACCTGGTACAATAAGGAGACCTTATCTATTTCTTATCTATTGAGTAGTTGTAGTTTTTAAATAACTATAAGAACACTTGGTCTTATGTTTACAACATTACTGTAACATTAATTTACAAAAACTAAAATAGATAACATTTAGTTGTAGTCAAAATCATCATACCTCAGTAAAACATACTTTCTCTTTTAAAGAAAAACTCCAATTACTCTGGGATATTCTTATTTAATCTTTATTTTAGCAGCTGAGTGGAAGGATCTTTTCCATTAAAATAAAATTCTGCCCCAAAAATAGCTAAAATGGAAACTGAAATATATGAACCATTTGTGACACTATAAGAACTACTTGTCAGAGCCAACTCAGTTTCTCATATCTCATATTTTTAATATTGACTTCAGGCTTTAAATTTTCTATTTATCTTTCTTTAAAAATATAGGTTCTATGCCAGGGAGAACATGAACATTTCCTTTGCAAGTAGCAAAACACAACTAAACTTTCACGACAGCTGCACCAGCATAATTCATCTTAAAATATTTAAAACATCATGCAAATTTAACAGCATGGGTACTTTTATTATACAGAATTTAATAATTAACAAAGACAACTTCCATTCTCATGGCACTTTTATAAGAGGCAAGGAAAGAAAAATATTATGAAGCTCGCTCTGTGGAAAAAGAATGAGATAACGGCTGTGAAAGGGCAAAATTTACGACAGTTGTCTGGTTGCAACTGCTATCTTCTGTCTTCATTAGCATGTTCTAGAACAAGAAATATGATACTGTACACTCACAAGGTCTTTCAGTTGAAGATTTCAGAACGCTTAATAAACATTCATCTGCAGTAACCAGCATTACTAATCCCATTTGGATGTTTTCCGCCTCATGTAACTGTGCCCCTCACTATCAATAGCTTCATAGAGGTCCTTTTTATTCTCTTGTGTTGCATGCAGATAACCAATATATGCCACGCAAAGTGAAAGAGTTACCAATCCGAAAGCCATTACAGGTTTGTTCTGTCAAAGAAAAAAAAAAGTATAAAGCTTTAGTAAGACTAACAATTTGAGGAGACCCAAATATCAGTTGCATTTTCCTCTTGACATGCCACATCTTTATTACAACACTAGCATTACCATGGCAATATTTCAACTATAATCATTTATTCAGTTCTTTATTCAATTAGCTAAACTACTGATTATCCAGAGATTATAGGAGACTCTTGCTTCTCCTCTCCAGTCTTTCTCCCATCTACACCCTGGACATCTCAGATCTCTACCCTCAGGAAGGTGACAGCTGGGAAAGGAGTGGGGCAGGAAAACTGGCCTGGTACCCAGAGTTTTCAATGTTATCTGTGTGAAGTGGAGGAGCTGCTTAACTTCCTGGGTCCTGGGCCCAAGTCCCTCCGTTTGCAAACCTCAAATTAGTTCATTTTATTAGGAAGTGAGGATTGAAGTACACACGCTATTCTTCTTGCCCAAGTCATGAATAACTGGCAAAAAAACCTTTTATATATTAGGCACAGAAATGATGATGACGTATACACTCTTCGCTGGGAACCTACTCCATAACCTCAAGAAATTTAGTGATTGGAACAGCTATTATGCTGTTAACCTTGATTTACTCTTGGACAATCCAAGACCCTAAGAGGCAAAGTTATGTTTTCAGCTTCACACACACACACAGAAAAGCTGTGTTGTTGTTGTTGATGTTAAGAGACAGGATCTCACTCTGCCGCCCAGGCTGGAGTGCAGTGTGCAATCATAGCTCACTGCAGTCTCAAACTCCCGGGCTCAAGTGATTTTCCTGCCTCAGCCTCCCAAGTAGCTGGGACTACAGGTGTGCACCACCATGCCTGGCTAATTTTTTTGTATTTTTAATAAATACGGGGTTTCACCATATTGGCCAGCTAGTTTCAAATTCCTGACTTCAAGTGATCTGCCCACCTCAGCCTCCCAAAGTGCTGGGATTAACAGGCGTAAGCCACTGTGGCCAGCCTAATTTTAAATTTTTTTGTAGAGATAGAGTCTCGGTATGTTGAACTCCTAGACTCAAGAGATCCCTCTACCTCAGCCTCCCAAAGTATTGGGATTGCAGACATCAGTCATGATGTCCAACCCCCACACCCCCCCCCCAAAAAAAGCTTTTAAATACAGGAAAGATGTTCACAACTCCAGAAAAGCATTTTTGTTATTCCTGAAACTGTACCTTAGACCATTTTCTTTGCACGTTCACACTCAACGAATTGGCCTTTCTTAGGTCAATGTAAATGCACAGTAGTGATACAAGTAATAGTTTCTGCTTCTATCACCATACCTGCTATACCACTACTGAGAAATAAAAGAAACTCTTTAACTGAGGAATGTGAGCCCCCTTTAAATTATCAGGTCCAGAGAGGCACTGGAATGAGCTAGTAGTCACGTCTTGAGCTAAATAATTTTGAAGCCCTTGCTATGTGGGCTCTGGACTGACACCACCAATAGCTATAAATTAACCTTACAATGCCATCCACCAGACATTATAACTCCTACTCTGTAATTCAACAATGTATAGCCAATTACTAATCAATGTCATTTCTGCAAACCAATGAAAATTACTGAAAAGCAACTTTTGTACTTGCCCCCTCTCCTGATTCACTTTTTTCCTGAAAAATTCCACCCTCTCCTTTGTTCTCCAGAGTGCTTCGCAAGGTTACTGTGAAGTGTTTCCCAGGTTGCAGTCCTCAACCTTGGCCCAAATAAACTCCCTACATATATTAATTTGCCTCAGTTTATTCCTTTAGGTGACATTTCTATTTCAAAATAAGGGTCAAACTTTTTCACTTAGATGAACACCTAAGAAAGGACACGGACTCAGAGCAGTTTAAATTTATAATTCTTGAAATGCTTTAAGCAATTAAAAGAACACATTACTTCAAAGCTTTTAAAATATTTTACCTTGGGCCGGGCGCAGTGGCTCACGCCTGTAATCCCAGCACTTTGGGAGGCCGAGTCGGGCGGATCACGAGGTCAGGAGATTGAGACCACCCTGGCTAACACGGTGAAACCCGCTCTACTGAAAATACAAAAATTAGCCGGGCGCGGTGGCGGGCGCCTGTAGTCCCAGCTACTCGGGAGGCTGAGGCAGGAGAATGGCGTGAACCTGGGAGGCGGAGCTTGCAGTGAGTGGAGATCGCACCACTGCACTCCAGCCTGGGCGACAGAGCGAGACTCGGTTTCAAAAAAAAAAAAAAATTTTACCTTGATTTAATGATCTGATTAAGTTGACCTATTTAACAGTTTACACTGGTAACTGTGTTACTAAAATTCTAATCAGATTCAACACACTTAAATATTTATCATATTTTATTTTAACTTGATTTTACATTTATTTTAAAATAGAATCTACATTTATTTAAAAATAAACTCAGCCAGGCGTGGGCTCATGCCTGTAATCCCAACAATTTGGGAGGCTGAGGTGGGAGAATCGCTTAAGGCCAGGAGTTCAAAACCAGCTTGGGCAATATACTGAAACACCATCTCTACAAAAAATTTTAAAAAGGAGCCAGGCATGAAGGTGTGCACCTGTAGTCCCAGCCACCCAGGAGGCTGAGGTGCGAGGATCCCTTGAGCCCAGGGGTTTGAAGCTGCAGTGAGCTATGATTGTACCACTGCACTACAGCCTGGGTGACAGAACCTCTAATGAATAAATGAATTTCATCAAATCAAATGTTTTGGAATTTTTCACAAAGTATCTGTAATATTGCTTAGATAAAAATATTACCTACAGGCTAGAATTGCAGTATGTAAGAATGGTCAGATTTTCATTTTGGTTTCCTTGCTTAAATGGAAGGTCTTATTTACCTAATAGTACTTGATCAAACAACAAAAGTTGTCTTCAAATTAATGCAACGATTAAAATAGTACTTTAGATAGTTTGAGAAGCCAATCCATTAAAGTGCAACCATTTTCCATTATAACTCTCAAATGCCCTTAAAATATTTTTATATGTGTATTTATATGTGAAACAGCATTTACAATCGTCCTTCCACCTGCTTTTATTCACAGGGAGGTCTTGTCAACATAAAATTTCCATGATAAAATCAATTACAAGAAAATCAGAACTTCCTGACAGTCTGGTTAGATTAAAAATAAAGTCTTATCCTGGATATATTTCTTACAGGTTTAATGAAGAGCTCTGGATTCACAGCACGAAATAAGGTTGTTGTGCGCACCCGTCTGAGCCCCGGGCTTTGAAAGTCTTTCTCTTTGGGTGGTTCCTTTTTGAATGCTGGAGGCTCAGGTGCTGAAGACATCTTCATCAATGATGAGTTATTATCTAAAAACAAAATAATATATTTTTTCCCTTCATAATTGTGCTTCTCTGATAAATTTCTTTAAAAAGTCATTCTTAAATTCTTTCTTTGAATTCCAACCCAGATACATACCAAAGGTGATTGTCAGTTATCTTATTACTTTGTATTATGCACTTTGTAAATGGTGTTTTAAGTTTAATTTGTTAATTTCATTCATTATTTTAATTTTCACCTCAAAATAAAAGCTGTGGGCAAAGGTTGTTTTCCTACTTTTACAGAAGACGGGAGAATTGTTTGTTGGTCTGAGTCACGTTGTATCACATGAAACCAGGACTGAGAGTAGGTGAGGCCAGTAGGTTATCTGTTCCTTTCTTTATTTCCTTGTTTTCACTCCTCCTCACCTTTCAACAGCCCCTGCAGAACCCTAACCTGAGGGAAGGATCAGCATTCCTTTGCTCATTATCTTCTCCTACAGATTCACTCCTGGCCGGTTTCCTCCACTGCTCCTCTGTCTTCCTCCACGACCACCCACGAACTCATTTTCCCAAGCAGTAAGGATAAGGAGCTGTTTGTACTCACTCCTCCTTTGCCAATTAGCAACTTTCTGGGTAGGACATGCCCTGCTATCTCCTTAATCTTAATATCCTTTTTTATCTTAGCTACTCTAAATCTATCCTATTAAATCCAAGTGTGTCTTTTGTCTTCTTGTTTTCCTAGCTGAAATGTCAGCACTTTGGGAATATTTTTCTCTTCTAGGTATTATTAGGCAAAAGCTTAGTTTATCATCTCTGCCATCTAATGCTGGGATGGGAGGTGAGAGTTGAAAGAGGGGAGGTAGAGAAAGCAAGCTTCCAAAGATAGACATAAATGACAATATAGTAAAATTATTTGGGGGAAATGCTGCAATCACTGTACAGTAAATGTTATTGGGGCTTTGTTTGTACAATTTTTTTTTTTTTTTTTTGAGACAGAGTCTTACTTGATTGCCTAGACTGGAATGCATGTGCAGTGGTATGATCATAGCTTACTGCAGTCTGCAGCCTCAAACACCTGGGCTCAAGTGATCCTCCCACCTCAGCCTCCCAGGTAGCTAGGACTACAGGCAGGCACCACCACACCTGGCTTTTTTTTTTTTTTGGTAGGTCTCACTATGTTGCCCAGGCTGGTCTCAAACTCCTGGCCACAAAGCAATCCTGCTTCTGCCTCCCAAAGTGCTGGGATCACATGCATGAGCCACCACACCTGGCCAGTATAAGTATTCATTAAGCTTACTATTTTATAGACGTTATAAAATCAATATTTTCACAACTTCATAGTTAAGGAGAAAACTAGGAACTTGGCTTTTCAAAATACATTGTGTTGCAGTAGACACTGAATGTTCATCTATACCACTTGATCAGGTATGCACCTCAAGAGGAACATCTGCTTGAAGAGAAAGGAATGTTCTAAGCACTTTCTACACTTGCAAAGGCTTCAGAAATGTTCACTCTTGCCGGTTCAGTCACTTATTCCTCATGCACGTCATGATTATCATTGTTGCCTTCTTCATCATTATCACCGACTTTCTGGTTCAATTTTTACATCAGTTAGCACTCCTGTAGCAACTTCAGGATTTGGTAACTTGGGAAATAAACTGCTATCTGTAGCCACACAGTCTTCAAAATCAAACTGGTTTGAGACATCAATGACAGTAGTAGTTGAGTGCTAGATTGGTTCAAACACCACATTTGGTTGCAGCCTCCTTACAGGAGGACCTCAGGGGATCCCACAGGAATCATGCCTGTGTTTTGCTAACATTTCATGATTACAGATAACTTTATAGACCACCAAGTCTCTGCAATCATGTCAATGGCTTATTCATGTTGCTTTTCTCCATTTTCTCTTCATTCTCTATATTTAGAAACTGCTTTCAGAAGTGAGCTTTCTCTGTGCCAATTACACCCTCATCCAATGGCTGCAGAATGGCTGTGTAGTTCAATGGGAAAAGCTCAACTCCTACATGATCCAAGTGTGGGAGTATGTTGTGGGCAGAGCAATTGTCTATCAGCAAGAGGATACTGTGGATTGCTCCTTGCATTCCCTTGTCAATCTTTATCAGTCATTCAGTAACACATTTCTCATTATTCAGGCATGTGTATTGGCTTGGTAATCACGGGGGGAACATTTCTGAAGTACTGATAGTTAGCTGACTTGCCAAAGACAATTGTTCCAGAATGCATTACAGTAGAATACACCAATCATCAATCTGTTTATTTCCTTTGCAAAGTCTACCTTTGGCATGAAGCATATGATAAGGTAACAAGAACATCTGTTTCATCAGCATTTAAAACACCATTCAGGCTGGGCGAGGTGGCTCACGCCTTAATCCCACTATTTTGGGAGGAAGAGGTAGAAGTACTGCTTGAACCCAGGAGTCTGAGACCAGCCTGGGCAACATAGCTAGACCCTGTATCAAAAACAAACAAACAAACAAGCCATTGAAGCTGTAACCAGCAATTTTTGTTTTTGTTTTTAAGTTTCTCCTGCATGTAAGTTAATAATTTTCTCTACCAAAACAGTGTTTTCTTCACTACAGGTAACTTGTGAAACAATTCCAGAATATGCCCGAAGTTTGTTGAGGCAGCCCCCACTTGCTTGAAACTCACCATGGCTGACAAGCTCTGGATGTTTGTCCCTTCTAAATCTCAAGCTGAACTGTAATCCCCAGTGTTGAAGGTGGAGACTGGCGGGAGGCATTTGGATCATGGGGGCAGATCCCTCATGAATGTTTTGGTGCCATCCTTGTGGTAATGAGCAAGTTCTTACTCTATGAGTTCACGTGAGATCTGGTTATTTAAGAGTGTGACACTTCTTCCCCCTCCCTCTTGCTTCCTGTCTCACCATGTGACATGCCTGCTCCCACTTAATCTTCCATCACAACTGAAAGCTTCCTGAAGCCCTCACCAGGGGCAGATGCTGGCACCATGCTTCCTGTACAGTCTGCTGAACTGTGAGCCAATTAAACCTCTTTTCTTTATAAATTACACAGCATCAGGAATTTCTTTATAGTGATGCAAGAAGAGACTAATGCAACGCCCAAGGTTGACAAAAATCCAAAGCTTTCTATAGCACAGTTACATGCCCATTTCTTGCATGAACCCGATACCATGCAGAAACAGTGATAAAAGGGGCCTCATATTCACTTCTGCTTTAGTCCCAGAATCCCTTTTTAAATTTTCTCTTCAATCTTGGCTCAATCTTTCAAAAATGTGAACAATGTTGGGGTCGTGGTGTTAAATTCCTTTGCTATTTCTCCTTTATTGTGGCAGCAATCTACTGCTTCCATTACCGTCATTTTTTTCTTCTAATGAGAACTGCTGGTGTTTCATTTTTCTTCTCTTAGCCATGATGGTGTTTATAAAGGTATTTAGAATTTAAGTAACAAATGTTGGCCACCAGGTGCCTATACCAGGTGTCAGTGATGTTTCTCCCTGTGCTAAAAACTTGTTTGACTATAAACGTGGGTACTATAGTTTGGATATTTGTCTCCCAAACCTCACGTGGAAATCTGATCTCCAGTGTCAGAGGTGAGGCCTAGTGGGAGGTGTTTGGGTCATGGGGGTGGATCCCTCATGAATAGATTAATACCCTCCCTGGGGGAGGGTGGGGAGCAAGTGAGTTCTCACTCTATTAGTCCCCTGGAGAGCTGGTTGTTAAAAACAGCCTAGCACCTCCCCTCTCTTTCTTGCTTCCTCTCTTACCATGTGATCTCTGCACATGCCAGATCACCATCACCTTCCACCATGGGTGGAGGCAACCTGAGCCCCTCACCAGAAATAGATGCTGACACCATGCTTCCTGTACAGCCTGCAGAACCATGAACCAAATAAACTTCTTTTCTTCATAAATTGCCCAGCCTCAGTATTCCTTTATAGGAACACAAATGGACTAAAATAGGGAAAGAAAATGCAAAATGAAGCAGTCATTAAAGTGGAAGGAATATTATAGTCTGTCAACAGACAAACCTATAAGAAACATTAGGCAGAAAATAGTTAACCCATGGCCATGTTATTAGAACTGAATCTCAGCCTCAGAGTGTGCCACTACATGAAACTGAGGCATTAGATAAAAATACTATAAAGGCCTGAAAAAGCAAATTCACAAAGGTAAAAGTCATTCTAACCAGAAACTGATATAAACAGCATTTTTCCATTTATTATTGGAAAACAGCTGCCTGTATTTAAAACAAAGATAGCCTGTGGAAAACAGATTAAAGTTGTTCATTGGGAAGAAAAGGTAATGGAAAAGATGGGTATAGAAGTTCATATTGCAGAGCACAGAAGGGTCCTCAGAGCATAGTTTATTTACATATACTTTGTGTGGATGATAATGTGCCAGGAATTGAGGATGATGAACTACTCCATACCTGATGCCCAAAATTAAATAAAATTGTTATATATTAATTATATGTAATATATTAACATAATAAATTATATATTAAACAATGATTTATTATAATATACAATTTACATCATATATTATTATTACTCTACTCCTGGGATATATAAAATTATACACTGTATATAATTTTGGACTTCAGGTGTGGAGTGAGTTCATCATCCCCTCAGGGAGGGCATTAATCTATCTACAAGGGATCTGCTGTCATTTACATATATATATATGTCATTTACATATATATATGGGGGAGAGGAAAGGGGGAGAAAGAGAAAGAGAGACTAGTTACAGCTAACAAAAATGTCACTATTTTAAAATTAAACGGATGCAGTGATGCTCAGTGTTACGAAATTCAACCTATATGAAATATGTCTGTAAAAAACTATATAGTGTTCTAACACTAATTGTGATGACTTAATTTTAGTTGTAAGATTGCTTGATCTCCTTTTCTCCTTAGCAGAACCTATATTTCCTTTACAATGAATCAATAAAATAACCAGGGTAGTATTGGTTATATTGCAAGTCCCAGACACCAAATTTACCTTAATAATTCACTGTTTATGTTAAACTCTTTGCTAGAAATGACAAAGAATATTTTGACTGGAAACTCACATGTATATTTTAAAAGATTTAATATACCCCAATTTCCACTGTTACTGACACTTTCTGGAAAGTATGAGAGTAACATTTTCTATTATTTATCATTCTTTTATTAGAAGTGGAATAAAACAGCTCAGTTTTATTGCTGCTTCTCCTTTATAAGCTACAGTCACTGATGATACAACAGTTCTCCCAAAATTGCATGAACTTATTCACACCATCTATCAAACTAAGACTTTTTAACAACCATCTATACTTTGTTAAAAAAAAATTCAGATTACTGAGACCAGAAAGGGTCTCAGCAGCCAATAATTTGTTATATATAACTATTTTAACAACAACAACAACAACAACCTTTTCTACATAGGAGAAAATTCTTCTGTATTTGTTCACATGCCGGCCCACAGAGCTGTACAAGTATGACTGAAGCATAAATTCAAGACGTGCCAGTTGAATAAATAAAACAGGTAGAATGCAAAACCTTAAGTCATTTCTTCACAGATGTGTAAATTGTTTTGGGGAAAACCAATCTGTATTTTAACAAGTAAACTTTTAATCCTGAAGTTTAAGTTGACTAGCTATTTTCAAGTACAAAACTAATACAAGTTCCAATTTTAAAAGGTCAAAGCATGGCAATAACTTATTCTGACATTACCACTCAGGTGAACTGCACCTAAGACAAAACCAGTTAATGTCTAGCACACTTTCATCAGAACTAGTCTTCCCACTAGTTTCTTCACCTTCTTCCCTTACTCTTTGTTTCCATTACAGCTGTCACTCACTTACTTACAGATGATATTGACCAATCTCTAGTTATTATCACTTTGAAGATCTATTTATTTTAAGCTGGATTTAAAAACTTCATTTACTGTGTTAAAACAGTAATCACATAAAACATACAGATTAGTAGGGATGCTGGGAACCTGGCATTACACTGCTCTTGGCTAAGTAATTTTGGGATTAATTTGTGTGAGGCCCTACCTGCAAAATAATTAAGCAGGCACCCCTGGCTGTGTAATCTGCCCCACTCTTATTTCTTCTTCATTTTTCCATCACCCACTTCTTGTTCCCTTTTCTATGCATGATTAAGAAACTGCTATTTATCTTTTCTTAAAAAAAAAAAAAAAAAAAAAAAAAGGAGAGTAGAACATTTCACAGCTGCCTGTAAAAAAGGTCTAAACTAAGCTGTATTTACTTCATTTGTTTTCTCCCCGGTAACATGTTCTTTACCTTTTTCTCCTGTCCATCCTCTGTGATGGAAGCGTGCAATGGAAAAAGAAGCAAAGATAAAGGACTGCCTATTTACCCAACTCCATGAGAGTCATTTACATCTCAAAGCATAAGAATAGTAAGCCCCTGAAATTAGTAACACACAATGTGAGAGGTTGTACAGATGGTCCTATGCCGAGAGTCAGGACTAGTCATTTTTGAATGATTTTCCCTCCTTCAGTAAAAGTCTTGCTCAGGGAGTTATTCCAGAATACATGACTACCTATTAATATATTGTACATGCAAATTAGACCAAGATATAAAGAATATAAGAATTACTTCAAGGGAAACAATCTTCAAATATATATTTTAGAAATAAGCACCTCAATAGAAGACAAAACAAAATGACCAGAATCATAAAATGTTAACAAGCAGGAACCTTATTAATAATGAAAGCCTTTCCTTTAAAAGACAGAGAATTATAAAATGGGCAAAATATTTTAATGAAAGTATAATACACTTCTTAATAGTTTCACATGCCACATTATCTTAATACTTAAGAAACTAACTTGAAGTTTGGGGCAGAAAACCTTAAAAATAATTTAAATTAGTTTAAACAAGTTTGGGATAGAATCAGAGGACTTCATGGCTTGAGGGAATTAGCATAACCTCAAATTCTCACTTCGCTACTTATAACCTGTGTGTCTTTAGGTGCCAACTCTGATTTTCAGTTTCCATCTTTATAAAAGGGGCACTACTATCTATTGCATAGATAGGTACTAAATGTGTGTATTAAATAAGACGAATACATTTTAAAGGATGCAGATGTTCAATGAATGGTAGCTACTGTCGTACTCACCACTTTGTCTAACTCCCCCTTCTACATCCCCTTCTGAGAAACCCAGACCCAGGGAGATGTCTTTACCAGGAGGGTGCGATCACCTAGGTCTCCCAATCTCCAGCCCACCAATATTTCACCACCTCACCCCATCTTACTTTTAAATTGATAAAAGGCCTTTGCATATCTATTACAATATTTAAGAAACAAAATTATAATCACTTGTTTTAAAAACTGATTATATATATGTTGTTTTTAAGGTAAAATATACTTTTTAAAAAAGTATCTTTCCCGCCGGGTGGGGTGGCTCACGCTTGTAATCCCAGCACTTTGGGAGGCTGAGGCGGGTGGATTGCTTGAGGTCAGGAGTTGGAAACCAGCGTGGCCAACATGATGAAACCTTGTCTCTACTAAAAATACAAAAAGTAGCCGGGTGTGGTGGCGCACATCTGTAATTCCAGGTCCTCGGGAGGCTGAGGCACGAGAATCGCTTGAACCCGGGAGGTGAAGGTTGCGGTGAGCTCAGATCGCACCACTGCACTCCAGCCTGGGCGACAGAGTGAAACTCTGTCTTAAACAAAACAAAACAAAACAAGACAAAACAAAACAAAGCACCTTTCCATCTCTTGGATGTACTACGGTCCCTGAAAAAAGGAGAAAGGCTTTGCTGGCGACAGCCTGAGGACTGACAATCTGAGTCTTATCTGGCTTCCCCCAATGTCATGGACTACTGTTCGCTGCCGAAGGCTTACTCAAAGACGCATTGGAAGCCTCCAGAAGAAACTTCATTCAGTTAAGTTCTACACATTGTGTGGCAGGGCTGAAAAAGTACGCGTGTCCGCACAATGACAAAAGAAAAGGGGCATCTCCTGAAAACACCACCATGCTCCCCTAACTATGAGTCTGGTGAGCCAGGACACTAAGAAACTGGAGGAAACCAGAGAGTTCTAGGGGTGGGGGAGTCCATGGATGAAGTACCGAACAGACTGGCGCCCGCAAGGTGAGTCCGGGAAATGGGCTCTGTGGGGCCAGAGAGCTCCACCGACTTGGGGTGCGGGTACAGGGCGTCCACCGAGAGGCAAAGATTTGGGCTGCCCGAGAGGACGCTCCCTCCCTGGGGGGCCCGCAGGGCAGCCAGGAAGGGCAGAGACGGGAGCGTGATGGTGCGGCCGCCCGGTCCCCTCCAGGCCGGCGCCCAGCCACTCAGCACCGTAGCCGCCGCCGCTTACCTTTTGCGGGGTCACGTCCTCTCAGCGCCCGAGACGCCCCGCCCCACCTCACCGCCCCACCTGCGAGAGAGAGCGGTAGAGCGCGCCCGGCCTGGCGCCACAGCGTCCCCTATCTTCCGGAGGTTGCAGCGCGGGGCTGCAGGAATCCATCCAGCGCTCGTCGTTCCGGTTCTGAGGACCTCGCGCCCGTCCTTGAGGTCTGCGGGCTGGAGTTTGCAAGGGACGTTTTTGCTTTCTTCCCTTTTTGACCTTTAGTTTTCCACCTCCCAACTTCAAATTACCTTCCAGTTCCGTGTGTATGTTTGTATAAATAAAAGGAGACATCTCCTAGAAGTATGTTTATTTCATGAAAGTGAAAAAGCATTCTGATTTGGGAAAGAAAGCTAGATCTGATCTCCTCCTACCCCTACTTTAGGGGCACAGTCATTTAAGTGTAGAGTTAATACTCTGCCATTACGTTAGGGCCTTGAGAGTCCAAGATGCAGATGTATGCAGGTGCAGTTGAGACAAGAATAGATATAGGGATGCTGGTTTGCACATACTTTGCTGATGTTTAAGTTTGTTGGGATACACGTGAAAACTGATATGGTTTGGCTCTGTGTCACCACCCAAATCTCATGTGGAATGATAGCCCCCTTGTGTTGAAGGAGGGCCTTGGTGAGAGGTCACTGAATCATGCGGCAGACTTTCCCCTTGACGTTCCCATGCTGAAGTTCTCAGAAGATCTGTTCGTTTAAAAGTGTGTAGCACTTCCCCATTCGCACTCTCTCTCTCTCTGTCTCTCTCCTGCGCCATGGTAGGACGTGCTTGCTTCCTCTTCTGCCATGATTGTAAATTTCCTGAGGCCTCTGGAGCCATACCTCCTGTACAGCCTGTGGAACTGCGAGCTAATGAAACCTCTTTTCTCTATAAGTTACCCAGCCTCAGGTAGTTCTTTCTAGCAGTGTGAGAACAGACTAATACAAAAACCAAAAATAAAATTCTAAGCACCACCACCACCCACCTACCCCCAAAAGGAATGGACCTCTGTCTTGGCCAAGGTAATCTCAAAAAACCCTGAAAAATGAGTTCAGACCCTGATGGGAAGGGGTGGGTGGTTGGACATGCCTCATCATACCCTCCTCCCATTGGAGTTTAGACACAACTGACCAGAATTAACATTAAAACGGAGATCTTAAGACTGATAAAATATACTGTAGCAATAAGAAAATTCCAACCTGACTCTGGAATAACATCACATGACACATAGTGGGACCTGAAAGAAATAAAAATGTTACCCCAAAATATATTTATTCGACATATTTTGAAATGGCCTTGAAAAGCTGTCTCTTCCAGGGAAAATTTACATTCTATACAGAATCACTTTCCCTTACTAGATTTTTTTTTTTTTTTTTTTTTTTTTTGAGATGGAGTGTGAGAGTGTCACTCTGTCGCCCAGGCTGGAATGCAGTGGCATGATCTTGGCTCACTGCAACCTCCACCTCCTGGGCTCAAGCAATTCTCCTGCCTCATCCTCCCAAGTAGCTGGGACTGCAGGTGTATGCCACCGTGCCTGGCTAATTTTTGTATTTTTAGTAGAGACAGAGTTTCACCATATTGATCAGGCTGGTCTTGAACTCCTGACCTCAGGCAATCCACCTGCCTCAGCCTCCGAAAGTGCTGGGATTACAGGCATGAGCCACTGCGCCTGGCCCCTTACTAGGTCTTTTCCAGAGAGTCTGACATCTTTTAAGGTCTGATAACAGATGTTCACATCTATTCTCTGAAGCCAGCTACCTGGAGGCTTTATCTACATAATGAGAACCTTGGTTGCCACAACACCCCCGCTTACCTTAGCTCAAGCTGGCTTCACATCTTCAGGCAGAGCTTAACTCTTTCAACTAATCGAAAACATGAAAAATTTTTCAATTCACTTTTGACCTGGAAGCCCTCTCCCATGCCCGCACGCTGCTTAGAGATGGGCCAAACCAATGTATACCTTACATGTATTGATATATGTCTTTGCCTGTAACTTCCATTTCTCTAAAATGTATACAATCAAGCTGTAGCCCGATCACCTTGGGCACATGTTCTCAGGACTGTCTGAGGCTGTGTCACAGGCCATGGTCCTTAACATTGGAGAAATAAACCTCTAAAATGATTGAGACCTATCTCATAGACTTTCTGGTTTACACAAGTTATATTAAAATGAACAGAATAGTTGGAATGGAAGGTACCCATATTTTGGCATGGCTTTATGTAAAGTTTTGGTAAATATGTTTCGAATTTAAAACTTGTTCTCCCAAGCCAAATTAACTTCACATTTGATTTGAGGTTTAATTTTTTAAAAATTTTAATATTTATGTGTATATATTTATGGGGCACATGAGATATTTCGATACAAGCATACAATGCATAATAATCACATCAGGGTAAATGGGGTAGCCACATCGAGCATTTATCATTTATGTTACATTCCAATTATACTCTTAGTTATTTTTAAATGTACAATCAACTATTGCTGACTGTAGTCACCCTGTTGTGCTATCCAATACTAGATCTTATTTATTTTATCTAACTATACTTTTGTACCCACTGGAAATCCCCATTTCCCACTCCTCCCGCCCCCAGTACCCTTCCTAGCCTCTGGTAACTATCATTCTACTCTCTATCTCCATGAGTTCTTTTGTTTTAATTTTTATCTCCCACAAATAAGTGAGAACATGCAAAATTTGTCCTTCTCTGCCTGGCTTATTTCACTGAAAATAATGTCCTCCAGTTCCATCTATGTTGTTGCAAATTGTTTTTTATGGCTGAATAGTACTCTGTTGTGTATATGTACCACATTTTCTTTATCCATTTATCTGTTGATGGACACTTAGATTGCCTCTAAATTTGGTTACTGTGAATAGTGCTGCAATAAACATGGGAGAGCAGGTATCTTTTTGATGTGTCGATTTCCTTTCTTTTAGGTATATACCTGGCTTGAAGTTTAATTTTTAAAAGTTCATTGGCATCTGGTATTACAAGGCAATCTTCTGACAGAGTAAGTTAAATTTCAATTAAAAAGCTGTTACTGCAGTAGCTAAAAACAATTGCAAGGCTACAAAATATTATTATGTTGTATCCTAAGCAGACCCAAACTTTTTTCTTATCCCTTAGGGTTCTCAGTAATCTGTAACATGTCAGATGTCACTATGGAAACAAAGTACTTTTACTGTCATGATCAGTAGAAAGTGATCAGATGAAAGAATACAAGAAACATAAAAATGTGTAAGAAAAGAGCACAAGCTGTAGGTAAAGATAACAGAGAAAAGCCTGAGGGCCTTGCCCATTTCATGGATATGAATACAATGTGAATGATATGAATGATTTGGTTTATAATTCATTCCATTTTATGATGCTTTTAAGAAATTACTTTGAAGAGTGATGCCAATCGGATTCGGCTTTTGTAATCTTCATTTTGAGCAGGGCCATCAATATTTAATAATATTTCCAGGGGATTTTGTATTTGATGGGATTGCATAAAGCAAAGTTTAATCTGTGTGGAAACACATTCAAAGGGACCAACGATATCTGTTTTAACCTGGGGTTCCCAAAGTGTGCTCTGAGAACAACACTGGTGGTCTGGGAGCCTTCTCAAGGGATCACTGATGCCACTAGTGCTTTTTAAAATTCAGGCAAGAATAGTTGACTGACAATATTTAATAAAAATCATACATGACTGGTATTTTGTCAAAGGCAGTTCTTTTTTTTTTTTTTTTTTTTAATAATAACATAAATGCTGGCGCTTATTTTTTTTCCTAGCAGAAAGCCAAGCCAAAGCAGTTGATATGATCAATGTGAGCCAAGGATATCTGACTCCCTTGAATGAATTATTAGTTGACAAATGAAAAAATTAAACATATTGTGGTCATTTGAAAAAAATCTTCCTAATCCTTCACCCCTCCCTATGTCCCACCTTTATCCATGCTCTCCCGCTCTGACTCTGGGGGGGTCACCCTTGTGATTTATTTTTGCTAACATGATATTAGCAAATGTGACACGAAATAAGCTGGAAAAACACCTGAACTGATAAACATACTCCAGCTAGCCTGCTGGAGATGAAAAACATACAGAGCAAAGCCAAGTCATCCTAGTTATTCCAACTGAGGCCACTCGAGATTGACCAGTTAGGTGTGCACGCCTTGAGTGAGGTCAGTCAAGCCTGCCCAGATCAGCTGAACTCTGCAGATTTATGAACTTAAATATGTGTATTTTTGTTTGCCACTGAGGTTCAGTTCGTTGTTGTGCAGCATTATGGTGCCAATAGAAACTGATAATATGCCCTCCATTGTAAATTCCTTGGAATCAAAGAGAATTTGCCTGGTAGTTTAAGGAGCGGTCTGTTTTCTAGTGGTGCTTATAAGAAGGACAAACATCTTGCTATTTTTGAAAACTATGTAGTTGTCTGGCATCACAAGAATGTCTGACCTGGGAAGAAAATGAAATCTATGAAATGCTATGAGATATAAATTAGTAAAAAAAAAAAAAAAAAGAATGGTGAACTGATATTATTAGAGGATCACAATTCATTACTGTTTTTCTTCCATATAATTTTAGCAGAACTGTTTTTAATACTTTTCATGTCAGGTCATCTTGTATTTACTTCTCTCACATTTTGAAATACGGGAAATAATAATAATTTATTCTATATTATTTAAAGTCTTGTGTGTTTTTTTTGTTTTTTGAGACGGAGTCTCTCTCTGTGGCCCAGGCTGGAGTGCAGTGGCACAATCTCAGCTCACTGCAAGCTCCGCCTCCCAGATTCATGCCATTCTCCTGCCTCAGCCTCCCAAGTAGCTGGGACTACAGGCACCTGCCACCACGCCCGACTAATTTTGTTTTTGTATTTTTAGTAGAGACGGGGTTTCACGGTGTTAGCCAGGATGGTCTTGATCTCCTGACCTCGTGATCCACTCGCCTCGGCCTCCCAAAGTGGTGGGATTACAGGGGTGAGCCACCACACCGGCCTATTTAAAGTCTTAAAGTACCTTAAAAGAGATATGAGATGAAAACATTTTTATCCTAACTGTTCTTCTTTTGAAAAAAGGATAAGTTTATTATCAGAGTAGTTAGGCTCAGGTTAGCAAGAAAATTTTTGGTTCATTCAGTGTGGCACATGCTTTCCTGGGCACCAGGAATTAAAAGATGATTAAGACATAATCTTTGCCCTTAAAACTCTTAAAGATTAGTGAGGGAGGCCGGCCACCGTGGCTCATGCCTGTAATCCCAGCACTTTGGGAGGCCGAGGCGGGCAGACCACCTGAGGTCAGGAGTTCAAGACCAGCCTGGCTAACATGGTGAAACCCCTTTTCTACTAAAAATACAAAAAATTAGCTGGGCATAGTAGTGCATGCCTGTAATCCCAGCTACTCAGGAGGCTGAGGCAGGAGAATTGCTTGAACCTGGCAGGCGGAGGTTTCAGTGAGCTGAGATCACGCCATTGCACTCCAGCTTGGGCAACATGAGTGAAACTCTGTCTTTAAAAAAAAAAAGAAAAAAGAAAAAAGAAAAAGATTAGTGAGGGAGACAAATATAAAACAGATAATATCTTGTGTGTGTGTTTTTTTTTTTTTTTTTTTTTTTTTTTTTTTTTTTTGAGACGGAGTCTGGCTGTGTCTCCCAGGCTGGAGTGCAGTGGCGTGATCTCGGCTCACTGCAAACTCCGCCTCCCGGGTTCACGCCATTCTCCCGCCTCAGCCTCCCAAGTAGCTGAGACTACAGGCGCCCGCCACCACGCCCGGCTAGTTTTTTGTATTTTTAGTAGAGACGGGGTTTCACCATGTTAGCCAGGATAGTCTCGATCTCCTGACCTCGTGATCCACCCGCCTCGGCCTCCCAAAGTGCTGGGATTACAGGCTTGAGCCACCGCGCCCGGCCTATCTTGTGTTTTTGTTTGTTTGTCTGAGACAGGGTCTAGCTTTGTCACCCAGGCTGGAGTACGGTGCCGCGATCTCAACTCACTGCAATCTCCGCCTCCCAGGCTCAAGCAATTCTTGTACCTCAGCCTTCTGAGTATCTGGAATTATAGGCGTGTATCATCACGCCCGGCTAATTTTTTTTTTTTTTTTTTATTTTTGTATTTTTTGTAGAGACAGGGTCTCACCATGTTGGTCAGGCTGGTCTTGAACTCCTGATCTAAAGTGATCTGCCCACCTCAGCCTCCCAAAGTGCGGGGATTATAGGCGTGAGCCACCACACCCAGCCAGGTACTTTAAATATAAAGTGATTTACACAAGGTTCTACGGAAGCACAGAGAATTATATGTTGTTTGGCCTGGATATACCACAGAGGATGGTATGTTGCTGATGACTGAGCCCAGAATCACAGTCAAAGTGATAACCAAGGCAAGGAAGTTAGAAAGGATGTTTCAGGTCAGAGGAGACAGAATGAACACAAACCTCAAAGCGTGAAGCCATATAGTGTGGTGTGGTGTGTTTCTTATTGCTAAAGAATGGATAATAAAATGGAACATAAGAGAAAATGACAATGGAGAAACAGATGGGGGCAGTCTAGGAAGGCTCGTATGCATCCATGTTTAGGGAATGAGTAGAGCAGAAGGAGACCACGAAAGGGTTTGAGAAGAAATGGTCAGAATAGAGTGAGGAAGATCAAAAGAGGAGTGTCTTGAAAGCCAAAGGAGTCAAGATGATTAAGAAAATTAATGCCCCAGCGGCTTTGCCACCAGCCAAGCTCCCCTACAAGCTATTGTCCTCCTTTCTAGAATACACATCTAATCATGTCACTCTTCGGCTTCACACTTCCTGATGGAACACTCTTTCCTGCACCTGCCCTTTGCCTCACTCCTACTTATCCTTCACAAGGATAATCAGGGGAGGCATCACCCCCACAGCTCAGCCCTGCTTGGTGTGTAGGAACTATATTTTCTGGGAGCTGACTTTTGGAGAAGAACTGGAGCTATGCAAGAAAAAGAAAAGGCTAAGAAACTGAGATAATTTTATGAGGAGGGGACTAGAGCAGGACAATCCTGAGCTCTTGCAGAGATTGGGCACATGGATCCAGCAACTTCTGCCCCCACCCATTCAAAATATCTAGTGTCTATTGTAGGAGTTGATAGGAAAGGAGGTCATTTCTTTCTTGGTTAAGCGGGAGGGAAGAGAGTTGTACATCAACTCATGTGTGCAGAAGAAATAGAGAACAGCAAGTTTTCCTGTTCCTTGGCCAACTGAAAACAAGATCTGATCCCCAAAAGGGATGGTGAGCAGGAAGAAGCTGAAGAGAGAATTTGTTGAATATAGGGTCTTGAAGACTCAGCACACACCTGTTATTTCAGTTGCAAATGACAGAAACTTGACTGAAACTAACTCAAGTTCAAAAGGAGTTATGTTACCATATATAATGGGAAGTCTACGGAGGAAATAGGTTTCAGCAGTGAGATATGGGACATCTGAACATGTCAATAGGAATGTCTTGTTTCATGTCTCCATTCTATTTCCTTTCTCTTCTCTTCTCTTTCTTTTTCTTACTCTGTCACCCAGGCTAGAGTGCAGTGGTGCGATCTCGGCTCACTGCAAACCCCACCTCCCGGGTTCAAGCAATTCTCGTGCCTCAGCCTCCCAAGCAATAGTAACTACAGGCACACCCCATCACATCCTGCTAATTTTTTGGGTATGCTTAGTAGACATGGGGTTTTGCCATGTTGGCCAGGCTGGTCTTGAACTCCTGACCTCAGGTGATCCACCCGCCTTGGCCACCCAATGTCTGGGATTACAGGTGTGAGCCACTACACCTGGCCTCTATTCTGTTTCTTAAATACACTGATTTAATATATTGGGTACATCCCTGCTGGCAGCTCCAAGTTTCTATCCTGTTACAATACATCCAAGTGGAAAGGGAGCTTTCCCTATCATCCATACATCAAATATCATACAACGACTCTTTCGGCCTTGTTTGGGTTATGTGTCCTTTTTCAGGCAAATTGCTTTGGACAGGAGGAAAGCTATCACTGCTGGACAGGCCAGGGTTAAGGTCATATTATCAAAATTGCGGAGGTGCAGTTCTCCAGCGGTTGGGTTGGGAGACAGATGCTAGGAAGATGAAATCAACAGATGCCCACTTCACACAAGGGGTCGGGGGGAGGAATATGCTCCTGAAAAGCAGCATCCACAAAACAGCTCTTTTCCAGTGAGTGGTGCTTTTGCCACATGTTTGTGGAAAAGAAATGCCTTCTTCCAATGGCAGCTAATTAAATGAAGAGGCCAGAGTGGAAAGATAGCTGGGCCTATCTTTGCTCTGAGTGCGCATGAGAGAGCTATTGTCTCTGAGTGCACAAGAGAGATTCCTGAGGGACTTAAAAAAAAGTTTACCATTTCCTGACATTATATGATTTATTTCTTTATTGTCCATCTTCTCCATTAGAATGTCAGTTCTGTGAAGGCGTGGATGCCCCAGGAAAGCTCCATGGAGGTCCATGCAAGCTCCGTTCCTAAATGTGTAAGTTTTGCTTACAGCTGGATTCCCAGATATACTGAAGAGTTCCAGAAATATTAATTGAAGGAATGTTGAGTAGACTAGGGAGATGTTAAGGAAGGAGGCGGGGTGTCATGGCGAAGTGAAGTTAACTAATGCATTACTTTGAGTCCATAGACCCTGAGGGGCCAGCCACTTGCCTAGAATGAGGGTAGGAGTGAGATAATGTCAAAGAGGGCCAAGTGGAAGAGAATGGAATTGATCAGGATGGGCCTACAGCCTCTATCCATGTCCTAAAACATGCCGTAGCTTCTACCCACAGCACCCAGGGCTACTGAAACAACTTGTCTCAAGGTACTGAGGCACAGGTCTCTTATTTCTTCATAAACTTCATCCCATAACTGAAATAAAAACACAAAGAAACCCCTAAACTCACCCTTCTCACTCTTCTACCCTTGCCCAAACCCACTTCCCAGAAAGAAGGGAAAACAGGGGGCCTCTGAGATAGAGAGGGGCCCACGTGAGGCTTTGTTGCAGATCTTTTGCACTAGCCACACCCTTGGGTAGGGAGGGCTAAGGTCCTAAAGTCTGCAGGGAGAGGCAAATAAGTCAGTGAAATGCCAGTATCAATGTTCTAATGGCCTTATATTTACCCAGATACTAGAAAAGCATGGAAACATTTAGGTTGTACTAGAAATTGCTGCTCACCATAGAGTGCCTGTGAAATAAAACAACTTTAATGTAGACATAAAAAGCAGTACATTATGAAATGTATAGCTATTTAGGGGAGATGTCCTGGAGCTTAACAGATGAACTCACAAGATTTCTTAGTGCTTCTGAAGACTTGTCAATTGGTCCAAAACATCCACATCTCCTCAGCATTATCCTACATGAGGAGTTCTCAAACTTGAGCATGCATTAGAATCACCTGGAGGATCTTGTTAAAACACAGATTCCAAGATCCCATTCTGAGAGCCTCTGATTCTGTAGTCTGGAGTGTGGGCCTGGGAATTTCCGTTTTTAAAAAGTTCTGAGGTGCTGCTGCTGCTCCTCCAACCCCACTTTCAGAAACACTGACCTACATGATAAGGCAATTTTTTTCCTTTTCCATTTGCCAAATAAGACATAATTACTTTTTATTACATAGTTTCTACTTTGGGGAGAGAGATGTGTGATATTTTAACTCAAGAGAATTCTCTGAAGATTTAAATTTCTGACCTAGTGAAGCCTCCAGCACAACAGACATAACAACCATTTCAGATGGTTGAGATCTGAATGTGATTAGAGTTAATAATAAATCTTTATGGATCAGGAATGGGGCAATTTTATTTGAATACAGTGACATTTATCCTGAGAACATACTTCACAAGACTTACAAGAAATACAGAGATTTTGGGGGAGATTAAAACTCTATTTTTAGCTCCATCCTTTTAGGGCACAAAGCAAATAACTGAATTACTTAGATGCATTAGCTATAATAAAGTCCCTCACTGTAACAGTCCTAAAAGAGCGTCCCCTAATGCCTCAAACGAAACCGAAAAGTCTTAAGTTCAATAAGTAGTAGGAAGAATTCCTTCTCTTTTATTTTTGTCTATCTTTTTATCCCCTTTCTTCTCCTGTTCCTTGATTCATTTGAAAACTTGTGAGATTTTCCTCAAATCATTGAGAAGTTGTTAAACAATAGATGACACACAGGCAGGGTTATTTTTAGATTACAGTCATTGTTTTATTCACAGCAGAGCTGTGAATGTACCAAATTAAGATAACTCAATGCTTTTCTTGATTAATGATAGAAGTTGTTAAAAATGCACAGTGAAAAGACTGAAATCTCCAGGAGAGGACAGTCTCACATGGTAACAGGACTTTTGGGTTTTTCTAATCTGAACAATACGCTCACCTTATTTCTGTTTCAGATCACTAAACTTCTACCACTCACTCCAAGCAACTAGGAATGCCCTGTCTCTTTCAGCCATGGCTCATAAACATCATATATTACACATTTTCTTCCTGAAGAAAGTAGAGCTTTGATCAATACAATTTGAATAGGGAGGCAGGTAAAGAAGGCTCTGCCATTTGCCCATGAATGTCTGATAAAATAAGGCAAAGTGGCAGCAGGTATGCGATAATGGAAACTGGGTGAATCAAGGCAAAAGGGATAATTGGATTGTATACTTGTGAGAGATTCTCATCTTTTGTTAAAATGTTCTTTAATACTGTTGTTGCACTTATTTTCAATAACATACTTAAGGTATAAACTGGTGCTAGAACTTAGGTCTTTGCCTTGACCAACTCCAGTTTTTCAATAAACTTTTTGTTTAATTGAAGTATAACTTATGAATGGAAAAGCATACAAATTCCAAGTCTACTGCTTGATGGATTTTCACAAGTGAACATACTCAGGTAACCAACATCCAAAATAGGAACTGGAATATCACCAGCATCCTAGAATCTCTCATGTCTCCTCCCACTCACTATCAATTCCCTCCCCTGGGAACTGACTTTTTTACTTCTATCACCACATACTAGTTCTTTTTTAATTTTAGGTTTTACGATTATTCATATTGATGCATTATTAGTTCATTATTCATTTCCATTGATGTCTAGTATTCCACAGTATTGAGAATCAAGGGTACTTGCATCAGCCTAAACTTAACTATGGGACTGAGAGCTGAAATCACCTGTGTCAATATTACTGCTTTTATGCCTCAAGAAAGTCTTGCCAGGGAAAATGTGATTGCAGAACAATAAAGTACTATACTATTTGTATCGGGAAATTCTGCAAACCAATTTGTACAATCAGTTTGCTTACTTAGGTAAACAGCTCACTTAATCAGGACAATAGTTTGCTCTTCATAAAACTCATCTCCAGACTGTCGCCTTACTATGTCCACCAGTCCTAAAATACTGTGTCATGAACTTCACACATTCCTATCAATTCCCCACCTGGAAACACTTGCCTTAACCTTGTGAATCCAGAACCCCAAAGTCTGTATATATTCCTCTCTGATTTCTCTTTTTAGAGACACTAAGACTCTGTAAGCTTTGCTTGGTCAACAGGTTTTTCTGGTGGTCTTTGTGAGGAGGTTGACAATATGAATATTTCCCAATGTATCTACCCATTCTAATGTTGATGGGCATTTGGGTATTTCCAGTTTGAGGCTATTATGAATAGTGCTGTTGTGAACATTATTGTATTTTGATACACATATGTATATATTTGGGATCGGAATTTCTAAGTCATTGGTAACCATATGTTCAATTTTAATAGATTCAATAGTTTTCCAAAGTGATTGCACCAATTTATACTCCCAGCAGAAGCGAATGCAAGTTTGTTTCTACATCTTCTCACCAATACTTAATAGTGCCAGTCTTTTTGGTATTAGCCATTCTAGTGGCTGTGTAGTGGTAGCACATTGTGGTGTAATTTGTATTTCCTTGATGATTATAATTATTCTCTTTTCATATGCTTATTTTTAAACATTTTATTTTGAAATAAAGATAGACTTACAAGAAGTTTATTCCTTATTTTCTCTTTGGCTCCTGCTTTTGGAATCATCTCTAGGAACTCTGCGTATCCCCAGTTTGTGAAGATTTGTTTCTGTGTTTTCTTCTGAAAGTTTTATAGTAAAATAACAGGTTTTACATCCAGATAGACGATTCATTTTGAGTCAATTCTTATACAAAGTGCGATGTTTAGGTTAAGGTTCAATAGTTTGGTGATTAGTATCCATTTACATGCTTATTTTCCATTGGGTATCCTTTTTTACAAATTACCTATTTTTTGGCTGTCTTCAATTGAGTTTCTAAATTTTTCTTGTTGATTTGTATGAATGTTTTGTTTATATTTTCCTTTTTTACTTCAATATGTTTTGGGGGAACATTACATGGCTAAGTTCTGCAGTGGTGATTTCTGAGATTTTGGTGCACCCATCACCCAAGCAGTGTACATGGTACCCAATGTGTAGTCTTTTATCCCTCACCCCCCTCCCACACTTGTTGTATTTTCTTATTAATTTGTATGAATTCTGTATAGGTGCTGGATACAGTTTTCTTGTCAGACACATGTATTGCAAATATCTTCTCCCATCTTCTGATTGCCTTTTTACTCTCTGATGGTGTCTTCTGATTAACAAGTTCTTAATTCTAATGAAATTCAAGTTATCAATTCCTTGAAACACTGAAATTCAATTTATTAGGCCTTATGATTAGTGCTTTTCATATCACATCTAAGAACTCTTTTCCTAAACCCTGGTAATGAAGATATTCTTCTTTGTTATCTTCTAGAATCCAGAAACTTTATTATTTTATCTTTCTTGATTATATCTACAGTCCTTCTAGAGCTGTATTTTGTGTATCGTGTGAGTTAGCAATCAAGATGAATTTTTTTCCCATATGGATTTCCAATTGGCCCAGCATTGTTTATTGAAAAGACCATTTTCTCCCCAATTACACTGCAACATCACATAAAAAATTATGAACTATATAGGAAACGAGCCTGTTGCATGACAAGAGTGATGCATCTTGATGCAAAATTACCATGATGACTGATGTTTGACTCTTGCATACCAAGGTGTTCTGCAGCAAGGTCTTTAAACAATGCTCATAGCACAGACAACCCCTCATAAAGCTGCTTCTCTGACCTCTCCAGTAGTCACAAGTTTCAGCAAGAAAGTCTGAGGTATGACCAGCTGTACGTCTTACCATAAAAGCTTCCATAGAAAGGATACTTTCTAGAGGGTGGATGCAGGGATTTATTGTCTTACAGCCACCAGAAACATGGTTTCTGGTTGTAAGTCCCTATTAAATATTTTCTTTTTTCTTCTCTGATCAATACATCTCAAAACAGAAGGAAAAAAAAATCAATATTTTCTCTCTGAGAAACTGGTTTTTTCAGCCTCTTCCTTCAGCCTTTCAGCTCCCTTGGCCTTTGGGGGTAGGTTTGCATATACCTGCTCACCACGGAAGGGACTGTATATGTGTGGGTCTGTTTCTGAGCTTTCAGAGAATTGGATTGTGCAATGGCGGGAGCTGGTTGAACAGTCTCTGTGAGGCTGTTGTCTCCACGTGTGATACTGGAGTGGAAAGTCCACGAGGCAGGCAGTCAGGCAGGGAAGACTCTGGAAGGCTGGAACTCAAAAGCACAAGCTGGAAATCCACAAAGAACTGAAACCTTTGTCTTGTTGCCTCTGACCTTGGTGACAAGGGTATCCTGCCGAAGCTTGTGCCCTTCATTACAAAGCTAAACACGTACCTGACCCAGGAGTCAGGGAAGATGAAGGAGGATCCAGGAGAACGTAGAGCAATTGCAGGCCCAGTTGCTGCTTCACACCAACAAGGTGAATTAGCATGACAGCAACAACACGTGTCAGCTGCCAAGGCTGTGGCTTGTCTTCCAAACCTCCCACATCTCTCCCTGACTGTCCATGCCAATCAGAAACATGCAAGAAAGGGAATTCAGCCCAGCCAGAGGGACATTTCCAGTATTTGTTACAGATGATTCATAATATCTTTGTCTTTTTTGTCAGGAAAAGGAGATGGAGATGTGTTCCCTATACGATTAGTTTAATTTGGGTAAAGAATTTTAGGTTGCACTTCTTTTCTTTCAGCACGTCACATATGTCATTACATTGTTTTCTGGAGTCCTTTGTTTTTATTAATTTAATCAGCAGGTAGTCTTATTTTGTTTCTTTAAAAGTCATGCATCTTTTTATCTGGTTGCCTTTAAGGTCTTCTCCGTCTCTGGTTTTTAGTAGTCTTATTATGATATACCTCAGTATGTTTTCCTTTGTATTAATCCTCCTTGGGATTCATAAAGATTCTTGAATTTATGTCATGATAACTTTCGCATGATTTAGAAAATTATTGGCCAATAATCAAATATTATTTCTCCCTATTTTCTCTTTTCTCTCATTTTGGGACTCTAAGTATTTATATTTTAAACTTTTCATTATGACCCAAATGTCTTTTTCTTTTTTGTTAAATACATCTTCATCTTATTTTCTCTCAGTGCTTCAGTAGACATTTTCTACTGATTTGTTTTCCAGATTAATGAATCTTTTTTCAGTTAATCTGCTGTTAAAGCTATCTTTTGCAGTCTTAATTTTAGTTATGGGACATTAATTAGAATCTCTAATTGATTTTTTAAATGTATTTTCATCCTCTGATGAAATTTTCTATCTTGTCATGTGTTTTCTTGAATACATTAATAGCTATTTTAAAGTCTGTATCAACTAACATCAGTATCTGGATGCTTGTCAGTCTGTTTTATTTTTTTAGTTTAAACAAATTTTTATTACACAAAGTTGTCACATAATTGGATATTTTCCTACTTTGTGTACAATTCTTACTCTCTACAGAAAGGCTGCTTAACTTTTCATCTGGTGATAGTAAGCACTAAAATTCTGACTTATAGAATAGTAAAAATACCTCTGTGATTTCAGTTGAAAGAAGTACATTGGTACATGGTGGTTGCACCCAATATCAGGAATGCACAAATGTCCTTTTATTCAAAAATACAAAATAAATTATCTGTAGGCATGGACAATGGCAGCAGTAACCCATTATATATTGTCAACTGAAACCAGTAACTGATGGTTATAGTGATTTTCTTAAACATCAGCCTTCAGTCATTTTCTCCAACTGACTTCTCTGAAGTTATCGGTGAGGAACACTGCCTTGAGCTTCCTGTTGCAGTTCATTAATAAAGCACTATTCTAGGAATAAGAACATCTCACCTCCCGTTCCACCCACTGCACCCATTCCAGGGTTCTTCTCTTCTTTAGAAATTTCTATAACTACAACTTTCCCATTTTGAGACAAGGAAATGGAAGTTCAGAGAAGTCAAGCATCTTGAGCAAGGCTACAAAGTAAGAAATAAGTCCAGGATTCCAAGCCCAGTTTGTTTGAACTCAGAGTCTATGGGATGGATAGATGGATATATATTGTGGGGGAAACAAACGAACGAACCTGGAATTAGAAATGACACCAAATTCTATTAAGTAACTCCCCTGTACCTTGCCTCTCCGGGATAAACATCTCAAATTGCTACAATCCTTCTTTCTATGACATAGTTAGAGATGTCCTCATCCCTCTGGTCACTGTCTTTTAGACCTACTTGAGTTTGTCAAAGGCCCTATTCAGGCCAAAACAAAACACAGTGCTCCAACTGCCTCTAACCAGTGCAAAAAAGACCAGAACCCCCGGTTTCTCTTGGGAGGGATACTGCTGAGAAATAAAGGTCAAGTTTAAAGCACAGTTCTACATGTGTGATGGTTCCCAATGCATAGTAGTGCTTGTACTTTCATCACTGCAGCCAGCTCTGGTGCTAATGCTTAGAACCTTGACCATGTTCTTCTCATATGGCAGCTGCATTCAACACAACTCTGTGGTCTTTCTCAATAGAGTGATCACTCAGATGTGTCTTCCTGCAGCCCCCACCCTTGTGTAGTTCATTGAGGGGGACACACTAGTCATTCAATGGCTCTGGCTTACACTGCCTTTGTCTGCTCTGGGCTGTGCACTTTCTGATTATCTTGCAGGGTCACTTATTCACACTGAAGAGGCAGCTATTAAAATTGAAATCCAAAAGGGGCAGAGAAGAATGAGGCTCATAATATTCATCGCATTTCTCCAGTTCTGCTGTTCTTATTTCACTTTACCCTTAGCCTTTTGACTTCAATATGGTGTTATTTTCTATTACAATACTCCACTGTTTCTGTGGTCATTATTATATTTGTTTCTCCCAAACCAAAGATGGAGGTGGAAGAATTAAATCCCTTTGTCAAAAGTGTAGCAGAGGCACTGTGTCCATAACACGCCCATGTTAATGCCTCTCTTTCCATAAAGATCCAACTTGTATCCTGCTCTCCATAGAACCTCTTCTGATCGCCCCCAGCCCCTGGTAATTTCTCCTTCTTCCAGCTTCTGTGTGCGATACTGCGAGATACTGGAGGGATCTTTGTCTGAAAAATTACACCGCTGTCATACTGGATTCTTGCATGCTACCTTTGTTTGGGTTAGTGCTGACATTTTTAGAAGGCTGGGATCCTCTGAATCATCAGCACCTGGGGCTTCAGTACAAGGTTGTGGCAACAACAAACGTCCTTAGCCCCGCTGCTCCTAGCAGAAGGTGTCTTAGCACAAACAGGTGATGCTTTAAGTTCACGGATAAAGTTTGGTGAGTGCCAATAATGAACAAAGGAGTGGAAACTGAAAGGGACGAACAATTCCAGAGACAAGACTTTGGGATCTTATCACGATGGTAACCCTTTGGGAACTGGGAACTGGATCAATATTCTGGGATCCTGGGATCTCTGTAAAACAAAACAAAACAAACAAAAACAAAACAAAAACTCAGAAAACAAAGCAATATCTGCTTTACTGGATATGGAGAAAATTTATCTAGCAATTGCCTAGTAACATAACTAATAATATAAATTGATGATTAAAAAAATAAACTGCAGGCCAGGCACAGTGGCTCACACCTGTAATCCCAGCACTTTGGGAGGCTGAGGCAGGCAGATCACGAGGTCAAGAGATGGAGACCATCCTGGTCAACATGGTGAAACCCTGTCTCTACTAAAAATACAAAAATTAGCTGGGCATGGTGGCATGTGCCTGTAGCCCCTGATACTCGGGAGGCTGAGGCAAGAGAATCACTTGAACCTGGGAAGGGGAGGTTTCAGTGAGCCGAGATCGCACCTCTGCACTCCAGCCTGGCGACAGAGCAAGACTCTGTCTCAAAACATAAATAAATAAATAAATAAATAAATAGAATAAAAGAAAATAAACTACATTCTCCTTTGGATTTTGGATTGCGTATATGGATATATGGAATAATTCCAAGGGCTGTGAATATGAAGAGCAATCAGAGAGAACCTGCGCTGAAACTCACATGGTTTGTGGATGTGGATACCACAATGTGAAGAAAAGAGCCCTAAGACGTGGGTTTCATCTAGCTTCTTTCTATACTTTTCATGCTGGCTCTCAGTCCTAAAGCAGGTCACTCTCTGTGGTTATGTTTTCTCATCTCTAAAATGAAGGAATGAAGGTGTTAAATTTCATGCTATCTAGAACATTTCCAACTGTAAAATTCTCTTTCTAAGCTATTCTCATTCCAGCAGGAAATCATTTTGTTTTCATTTCTACGTATCTTTAATTTTAGATAATCTCACGCCTAGAAATGGTTCCATAAAAGGATAAAGTACTTGAAATCACTCTCTCTCTCATCTGTTTTTTTGTATACATAGAAAATGTCTGTTATCAGTGATTTCTGGGGTTGGGAAAGTGATTTTTACTTTTCTCTCTACTGCTGTGCTATTAGATTTTTTTAAAATAATAGCATACATTTATTAAAAATATGAAAATGAAAACTATGCCCTTTTACTTTCTGGATTTCCAAGAATAGGACATATGAAGTGAAGTTAAATTAAGCTCATCAAAGATAAATTAACTTAAATTGTTATTTTGTTGATTGAATTTTTGTAGGTAGTTTTTGATAAAATGTTGGAAAATCATTTAAAGAGATGAAACACACCCTCATTGTTCCAGCTTCTTTGTGTAGATGATAGCAAGGTTTTATAAAAAGGAATATTCAATGAACTGTGTGTATATGAGTGACTTTGGATTTTTTCCAGTTTCAGTTCTCTTTCAATACATATTGAAAACAGCAGAGACCCAGGAATTCTTATCTAAGTTATGTGCCAAAACAAATGATCAGGTTACACCTGTTTGGCTTATACTACCTTGGAAACCACCGGGCTTAAAGCACTAGTTTGCTTTCAGGGAAACAATATAATCAACTCATGCTTTTTTAAATCAAATGAGTAACTGACTGGATCTCTTATTAATCTCCACATCTGTGTCAAGAGGTAAGTTAAGCTTATTTTTCTTACGATAGATTTTGTCTATTTAAAGGGAAAATTGCATTTCTTGTAATTGGGTAGTCATTACTTCTTTTTAAAAAGTTTCAGTGACAGAAGTTATCCAAATTATTGCAAATCTCATCATACTGCCGTTCAGTTTTGTGCCGCATCACATGTGCTCTTTCTGGATAAGCTGCCACGAAGTAAGGTTGCCTATGTAGAATGTGTGGTTGACTCTAAAGCTTTCAGAGAGTGTAGCTAAGAAAGAATGCCGGACCTGAGCAAAAAGTGTGAGGGCTGATGTGAATGAGCAGGACGAGGGGGCACAGAAGAGCAGTCCAGGACCCTCGAGGGACATTTTCTGTGTGGATGGAGGGCAACTTTAGCACTGTTTCTAATAGGGGATTCTCTAAAAATGACAATGCTTATACAGGAAATTTAAAAACCTTGCAAGTGGTGTGTATACACATATGTCAGCCTGTGTGGGTACTGTTCTTTCTACTCAGTATTTCATGGATTCCCAGTGTCAAAAATTATTTTTTTAAATATACAATTATTTACATGTATCAAACCTAAAACTGCATGTAGATTTATGGCTCTTATACATCTACATTTACAAAATAAAAATTGAACATTACAAAACCAATACAATTAAAATAAAGTTTAGCAGACAGAAGATATGTTGCTGAAACTAAATCACTACTCATTGAGAGAACCAGCTACTGACTATAGAAGCCTGATTCTTTGAAGCTGGGCTCACCTGTTCTGTGGGCCAGGTGATGGCTTGTCTGTTGTCTACCACTTGTCTCCAATCAAACTACTAGCAGGCTTCATTCCTGCTGTACATCTACCCATCGTGCTTCATTTATTTGGCTTTCTCTTGAGCATACCCATTATGTGTTGTTTCTCATAGGCTGAAATAATTAAAATTCTGGTACTTGGTTCCAGTATGATTTTAAGTACTATGTAAATGTTTTATGCAAAGGGCCAGATAGTAAATATTTTAGGTTTTGAGGGCCATCCTGTCTCTGTCGCAACTACTCCACACTGCAGTTCTAGCATGAAAGCAGCCATCAACAACAGTAAACATTTAGGCATGGCTGAGTCTCAAAAAGTGTTATTTACAAAACAGGTGGTGGACTGGATTGGGCCTGAGTGCTGTGTAGTTTGCAGAATGCTCATAAATATGAGTGCAGAAATGCTGACATCCTCTGGCAGTCCTGAAATACGAGCTGGTCATTCAGCTTTTTTGCTTTTCTGTTTGTTTTTTAAAAGCTTAGGAATATGAACGTACATATAAACTTCTTGTAGACACTTGAGAATATAACAACAAACCCTCAGGGGACCACAGATTGGGAAACAATGTTTTAGGGATTTTCCAAATAGGCCATCTTCAAAAATAAAAATGCCTCATTCAAACAGGGAATTAGAGTTTGCTAGCATCAGCTGACACAACAGGACTCAGAGATGGAAAGATGCCTGTGGGAGGAAATAGTTTTCTTCAGGGGTTAGATGATTTGTATGCAAGGCAGAACAGAGTTATGAATGGACCAGAGAATCCAGCACTCAGGGGAGAGCAGAGACTAGCCATGTAGAACTAGGGTTCTTCTACTGCTGGATTTGCTAGTGACTTATTGGGAGTGTTGGATGAGTCTCCTACCTCTCTGAGTTTTTCAGTTTTTCCATCACTGAATTGAAGGTTGTACCATACATCCTGCTCACTACTGAAGATGAAGGTAAGCATTGGATGAGATGCTGTGAAATGCTGCAGAAATGGTCAAGTGCCCAAGGGTGAGCATTATTGTTACTAAGAGGCGAAAAGAGCTGGGTATGAAGGCTGATGGATTTTTCAGGGAGTGTCGCTGGCGTCTGCAAGGCAATTGGAAATCCAGTGCTCCTCAAACACAAGTTTCAAACCAGCACTTTTGGGGAATGACGAAGCAGCTCTCTGGCTCCCAGCAGTGCAAGGGCTTTTTGGAGAGTATTTATGCAGGTAGCCTTGCCTGTCTTCCTCCCAGAGGCCAGCTTGACATTGCCTGAACCTCGCAGGAAGTAAAGCCTCCAGTGTTGGGCGAGAAGTTGCTGGTGTGGCAAAGCTCATACTGCAATAAAAGAAGAAAAGTGGGTTGCTCAACAGGGGTCTCAACAGTGTCACCACAATCAGAACTGGCACTCAGTTCCAAAAGTTCAGAAAGTCAGGCATATTGTTTACTCAGAGTTCAATCTATTCTAAGGGATTCATCCACATGAGCCAAGCCCAGGGACCTGATTTATAAAATGCATCTCCAGCAACTGCAACTCTTGTGTCTAATTTCAGGAGGACTTCCTTGCACAGCATAAACCATTTCAGCAAGAAAAAAATTATTACTCAGAAGGCTGCTTGCTAAATTGGCATAATGAGAATCAATTATTATGTGTAGTATCTGAAATTCAACATTTCCTGTGCATTCTACACTTTTATTTGCTTCATCTGGCAACTCTAGTTCCTTCTCTTAAAGAACATGTGGTCTGTAAAGACATTAATCACAAAACAAGTACATGATTACAACTTACAAGTGGCATGAAGGAAAAAAGCCAACATAATGAACAAGAATACCAAGGAAGACCTGATTTAGATTAGTGGGGTCAGGGAAAGCCACTCTGACTCAGATTAAGGGGACCAGAGTATTGTAGGAAGGAGGAACAGAATGGATGTACTGTGTAAAGGAGAAACCAGAAGAAGGAAAGCATGTCTGGAATTCAGTATCCTTTGGAGATATGCAAGACAAGGTTGGAGATGCAGGCATGGGCACAACTACACAGGCTTTTGTTGTCCAGATAAGAGTTTGGCCTTTTTCCCCCTACCCTCAATGCAACAGAAAACCATGGTAGGGGAGAGAAATGAGAATACACAGTCTCCATTTTAAAAGTTAATCTGAATGGATAATGGGTTGGAGGGGCAAGAATGAGAAAACGAGTGACAGCTAGAAAGCTGCTATGGTGTCTAGGCAGGAGATGAAGGTGGCTTGGATTAGAGTGGTGCAAGTGCAGATGAAAAGAGTGAAAAGTTTTGCTATGTATTTCAAAGGTAAAAACTTTCGCCTTGAATGTAGATTAGATGTGGGGTTTGAGGCAGAGAGAAGGATGAAGAATGACTTCCAAGTTTCTGGGTTCGACACTTGGGTAGATGGTGGTGCAATTTACTGAGGCAGAGAACACTGAGAAGGATCATTGCTTTGACTGGGAGGCAGAAAGTGAAGAAAGTACTGGCAAGATTTCACTTCTGAATATTTTAAGTTTATGAGATGACATCCTAGTGGAGATGACAAGAAGGCAGCTGAAAGTCAGAGATGAGAGGTCTGCACTGGAGATACATGATTTGGGAACATTGACATATATGTAGAGGCAAGAAAGATTTAAAAGGATTCACTATATGATTTTTCTACATGGTAATCTTCCAGATGTCTGTTAATTGGCTTGCTTTGTAAACATTATTCTATAAACAGCTTTCTCCAATTGTTACAAGAACCAAATATATACGTATGAAAGAGTGATAGGTCTCTGATTTCATAGTGTTTCTTATTAGGTTTTCTTCAGATTTAATTTTTATATTCTTATTGTAAAGGATAAGAATGCCATTGTCTTTCCATCAGCAAAATATCTGAAAATAGGGGCCAGGCACGGTGGCTCATGCCTGTAATCCCAGCACTTTGGGAGGCTGAGGTGGGCAGATCTCAAGGTCAGGAGTTCGAGACCAGCCTGACCAATATGGTGAAACTCCGTCTCTACTAGAAATACAAAAATTAGCCAGCCATGATGGCAGGCACCTGTAATCCCAGCTACTCGGGAGGCTGAGGCAGGAGAATCGCTTGAACCCAGGAGGCGGAGGTTGCAGTGAGCTGAGATTGCACCACTGCACTGTAGCCTGGGCAACAGAGTGAGACTCCATTTGAAAAAAAATTTTTTTAAATAGGATGGACATTTATCAGATAAGTCATAATTATGACATTTGATGCCATCATCCTCTGATTCTATTCAAAGATCAGTCACTTTTTTTGTTGCCTTTCTTTTAGCAACACAGTATCTTACCTTCCTCCTACCTCTAAAATGCCCAACAAGGTACTTTCAAATGTTCAGTAAGATTACATAAATATCCTCTTGAGTAATATGGACAAACGCCCAGTGATACATGTCATGGGGAAACATAATATTTTTTTCCTTTTTAATCTTTGGGGCTTTGTTTTAATAATTCATAAAGACATTAACCTTTCCGGTAGGCTTAAGAATCCTTTTTATTTAATACAATTTTGTTTGTGTCCTGAAAACAAGGACATTGAGGTATTTATTCCCTGCTGAATAGGGCATTGTGTACATGTAGCTTTGTTTTCCCTGAAAATACCTCTTAGCCTTCATGTGCCTTCTCAGGGCTCTGGAATGTGGGCTTGCTCTATATTGCTTCCTCTGTAAGAGAACATGTATTATGCTCCCAACATGCATGCTGTTGGAACATCTCAGTTTTCTTAACTCCCTGTTTCCCCTCACATCACCATTTCCATGATTCTCTTTTGGCTGAGTCTATGCAGAAAACAAGTAGTATTAATTATTGTAATAGGAAACACGAGCTGAAAAGGCAAAGCTTTCACCTGAGAAATTATAAAGTAAATTAGTGGCAGGCCTGGAGCTCTAGCCCATATCTACTGGTTATGGTAGAAAGTTTAAAAAGTGGCTCTCGACTGGGAAGATTTTGTCTCCTCTCTCCCGGGAACATTTGGAAATATATGGAGACATTTTTGGTTGTCACAGATGGTAGGGGAGCTGGTTTCTAGCTGCTAGCAGCCAGAGATGCTGCTAAACTTCCTACAATGCATAGGACAGCTGCTGAAACAAATAATTAATCAACCCAAAATGTGTATGGTGCGAATGTTGAGAAACCTTGCTGTCAGATAATGGAAATTAGACTTGAGCCCTGCTCTGCATCTTACTTTGTGACCTCGAGAAAGTGGCTTCATTTCTGAGTCTGCCTTTTCATTTGCAAGAACAAAACCACCACCATCATAAGGCAAACAAAGACAAAAAACAAAACAAAACAAAAAACCACCTTTCGGAGTGGTTTTGAGAGATCAATTCAAAAGCACAGAACAGAGTTCTGAGCATATCATGGACCCAACAAACAATGAATCAGGCCCATCCCACGGAGTTCAATGATAAGATGGAAGCAGTCAGTGCCAGAAAGAAAATGTCACTGAAATGAAAAAGAAGGCTCTTCAGATCCTTATTAGCTTTTATTGGGAAAAGAGCAAGAGATGCAAAGAAGTTTAAGAGAATTAAATAGCATCGAGGATGTACTAGAAGGTGAGGGGAGGAGATGATGAGACTGGAAATAGAACCTAGTGACAGAGTCGTAGGAGTGATGAGATTTCAGCAGTGACCTG
This sequence comes from Macaca fascicularis, assembly GCF_037993035.2. Classification (NCBI taxonomy): domain Eukaryota; kingdom Metazoa; phylum Chordata; class Mammalia; order Primates; family Cercopithecidae; genus Macaca; species Macaca fascicularis. The sequence continues at coordinate 88,004,779 of NC_088378.1, forward strand.
GAGATGGATTTGAGATGCATTTAGGAGGAATCTGAAGAACTTTGTGGACAATTAAAAAAGGGTTATGAGAGAGGAGTCTAGGATGAATATGAGATTTCTGATGGGTGCTTTGATGTTGGTGATGCCATTCAATAAGAATGAAATTGAAGGGCAAGGAAAAGAACAAATTCAGTTGTAGATGTATCAAGTTCAGAATTCTTGTGGGACATTTAGATGATCACCACGAGGCAGGGAACTATGTAGGTTTAGGGAGAGTCAGGAAGGTGAAAGCAGAAGTCGAATCCATGGGGATGAGTGAAATTTTCTAGGGAGAGCATGAAGAGTAAGAAAAGAGCAAAGGACAGAATTCTTAAGAGCTGGACAACAAAAACGAAGATGAAAGAATCAGGAGGAGTGAAACAAGAAGAGAGGGTAGAGTGGTGTAGAACTCAAGTCTGAAGAAGTTTCAGGAACACAAGTGCAGGCAACAGTGTCAAATGTCACAGGAAAATTACATAAAATTCAAGTGTCCACAAGATTTGGCAGTTGCATGACGGTACTAACTTTAGCATAAATGTTAAGTACAATGATGAACAGAAAACCTAGACTCAATGAGTTGAGGAGTAAAAAACAGTTGAGGAAGTAGAAATGAGGGATAAAGGAAGAAAGACTGTCAGCAAGATAAGCTATGAAGATTCTCCCTCTCCCCCACTAAAAATGGACACTTAAGCATATTTGTAGGCTGAGAGGAAGGAGACAAGGGAGATTGAAGACCACAGAATACAAAACAGGGAAAACTGACAGATCAAGAATGGGATATAGAGTGTGAATGATTATTTTGGGGCAAGAACAGGGAGACTCTCCCTCCAAACTGGGTAAAGAAGGTAAATTGGGTGTGAATATGTCAGTCTGGAGGGTGAGGGAGAGGAAGTTTGTATTGGAGAGCTTTACTTTTCATTATCAAATTGGTGGCAAGCTGAGCTGCTGATATGGGATATGCGAAACAAGAGGAAGTAGGAGCAGGTAATAAACCTCAAGGATTGGGAGGGGCATTAACGAATTAGAGAAAGTGAGTAGAGACTACAGCGTCAACAATCTGGCATGTGAAGGACATCTCAAGATACCAGGATCACCTTGATATTCATATCTAATTATCTTCATATGAGTAACATGACCCATCCATCTTTAGAGGGAAGCAATAAACCAGAAAGATTTTGCCAACCACAGAATTGTTTGCAAATGGGGTAGTGGGCAGTGGGGTAGATGACCAACCAAATCTCAAATTAAAGTGGACATGGGATTAATTATGTCCATGGACCAGTTGTATCATCTCCTTATATGTAAGCATATCCTTCGGGATTCTTGGAGAGCCCTAAACCACCAGAGTTGTTGTAATGCAGAAATTGTAATTTATCTTACATAATCCCTCAAATAGTAGAAATGATCTGTAGAATAGAAGTAAATGAATCCTGATGAAATAGTTTTATTTTGCAGAGTCTTGCCTTCTTTTGAGCCTAAGTCATGAGTTGGATGTTCCTCAGAGATCTCCTGAGTGGAGTAAATAAATACTCCACTGGGATTGGACGGATTTGGCTGGCTGTCGTGTTTGTCTTCCGTTTGCTGGTCTACATGGTGGCAACAGAGCATGTGTGGAAAGATGAGCAGAAAGAGTTTGAGTGCAACAGTAGACAGCCCGGTTGTGAAAATGTTTGTTTTGATGACTTCTTCCCCATTTCCCAAGTCAGACTTTGGGCCTTACAACTGATCATGGTCTCCACACCTTCGCTTCTGGTGGTTTTACATGTAGCCTATCGTGAGAGTAGAGAGAAAAGGCACAGAAAGAAATTCTATGTCAGCCTAGGTACAATGGATGGTGGTCTATGGTACACTTATCTTATCAGCCTCATTGTTAAAACCGGTTTTGAAATTGGCTTCCTTGTTCTATTTTATAAGCTATATGATGGCTTTAGTGTTCCCTATCTTATAAAGTGTGATTTGAAGCCTTGTCCCAACACTGTGGACTGCTTCATCTCTAGACCCACTGAGAAGACAATCTTCATCCTGTTCTTGGTCATCACCTCATGCTTGTGTATTGTGTTGAATTTCATTGAACTGAGTTTTCTGGTTCTCAAGTGCTTTATTAAGTGCTGTCTCCAAAAATATTCAAAAAAACCCCCAATTCCTCAGTGTGTGAGTGCCACAGCCTCAGACATGTTGAATGTGGTAGGAGAGGGACCCTACTCCAGAATCATCATTCATACTTGGCCATAAACATACTCCCACCACCTGAAGCAAAGCTACTTGGTGACACACAAGAGGGTTACACAAAGAAAACCTGCATCCCTCCTCAGCAAGGCCTAAGCTGAGTTGGAAGACAAAGCATGTCAGCCTTAGTATCATTTGGGAGGATTTTTTTTACATTGTCAATATGCTTTCAGTTATGAGCACTAGACAGAGGTCTCATTGTTTTGTTGTAGGGTTCTCCAGTATGTGGATAACATTAGTTGTTTTAGAATAGGTAATTGCAAATTAGTCTGAAGAAATCTAACAGGATTCTTTTAAGAGCTTAGATTTTTCAACAAAAAACAAAAAAAGAAACCCTGTGTCAGTTTTCTGTTTTTTCTAACTATCTCATTACAATTTGTGCACAATGAACTGGAAAACAAAAAAAGTGACACTTTAGACAAATGTGATGGCCTTCGAGCTGAAATGAAGGAACTGGCAATCTTTCCAAAGTGGCAGCCAAGGCCCCACTCCCTGTCCTACTCAATCTCTGTAGGGAAAAACTGTGGGATAGGACATTAGCCAGATGGAGACACACAGAGGAACATTCAACAGGAAGATCTCCAGGCCTTTTTCCGATTCAGGGATCCTTGGATGTAAGAGGACTAGAGGAGAGGGAGGAAAGCTATCATTTCAGTGGTCTCCAAATTAAGTACAAATATTACTGGGAGGTATCCCACTTAAGCCTGAACCAGCAGATGTTCAAAAGGGTCACTCTAGAGTCAGAAAGGCAGGTCCCCCAGAAGGCAACACATTGATAGGAAATGGAGGCCACAGAAAAAGAATGTGCCCACTTGACAATTACTTAAGATTTCTATTTAACCAAAAGAACATTGAAATACTTTGTAAATATTCATATTGTTGAATCTTTCGTAATCAGGAATTCCCTATGTACTATATAGTATGTATGTCCCAGTTTGCCTATAATTTAGTAGTATATCTCCCTCTAGGACAAACAGTAAAATGTGTACTATGTTGTTACAGTGGTGCAAAAATGTTTAAAAAGTTTATCACCTGTTTTGAAGACTAGAACTTTCTTTACTTTTATTTTTCTAGAAATTCACAGATACATTCTCTTTGGATTTAATACTCTAACATATATACACTTCTTCAGAATAAAAATAAAGGTATTTCACAATGCTCTTTGGCTGTCATTGGTATCTTTGCTAGACTGTAGTGGGTATGATTACTCTGTGAAATAAAACATGTTCTGACAACTTTAGAACAGGATTTGCAACACTGCTTGGTAAAGATAGCTCAGAAATTCTTCTTCTCCCTTGGGAATTTAACAGAAAATCAGGGCATAAACATGTAATTTTAACTAAAGACCAATTATGTCTTCCATGCCTTGCCCTCTTCAGAATATAATCTCATTACAAGTCATACGCAATGAGGGTTATTTGGGTGATTACGTGGTCTACAGACTATGTCAGCAGCAGTGGTCATTATCTCTATCTTAAAGACTGTGTTCTAGACAATGGAAAGAAAGGTGAAATTTGTGGTTTACCCCTTTTTTCAATTTATAAGACAGGTCACTGCTGGACTTGAGCTTACAACCATGTACTTTATCATTGAACATGAAAACATCTACCCTGCACGAATGCAGGTAATTATGAATTTTGTGTGTGTATGTGTGACAATAATAGGTGGTTAGAAGAAATTTAAGGTTTTTGAGACCCTGATTGTGGCACAGAATCTAGAAAACAGGGTTTCAGAATGCAGAACTGGAATGGAAACAAGGGATTTTGTCAGTCTGAGGATGAGTTTGATGCCAAAAATGTTTTGGGGGAGCTCAGTCTCTTCATACCAGTTATGGCAAGTTCTGCCTAAGCAAAAAAGTCCAACTGCTTGGCCATATATTCTTTGCATTTCCACTTTGTATAGAAAAGAAACTGAAAGGTAATGTGAGCAAGGGTAATGGCAGCGTAGATGTTTAAATAGGAAGGTGAGTGATTTTTGTTCCTTGAGTCTTGCTGGTAGTACCTTAATTTACAAGTAAGTTTCCTATGAGAACATTCTGATGACTTTCTTGGGGTCAGTGAGGACCCAAAGTATTTGATTGAAATTGGCAGTTAATTTGTATCATATTTATTGTTTCTCTTGTTGGTAAATTAATATTTATTGAGCACCTGGGAGCAAGACACTGTGCTATGTACCTCCCAAGATTTAATGCATAATTCCTGCTCAAGAAAATGTCCACTTCTGTTAAGGGTCATGGAGGATGGAGTATCTTACACCTGTGTCTTGGTCTCATTGGCCCACCTCAACTGTTTCACCCTGAAACCTTCTGGTGCCCATAGAGCAGACAGTAACCTTGGAGATAAGGAAAAAGCAGTCACTTTTCTTCAGGGACATGCAACTAGTACAGGCAGACTGAGCAATCAACCATAGGTCTTCCCAGATCACTAAACAGAGGTCTCCCTAATTTCATTTAAGCCACTCCCAGCTTGCAGTGATTATTCTGACTGCTCTGCACTTGTCCCATACTCTTTCTAGTTACAGACCTTGTTCCTGGCCACAGGAGTTCTCATTAGAGCTGGCAGGAAATGTTTTCAAGCACTTGTACAAAAGAATGCCCAGAGCTCTAAGTGGTTGTAGTTCCAGTCTTCCCAGTGGAATGAAGCCAATCTAAAAACAAGACTGTGAAGATGAGAGAGGAGGGGGAAAAAGGCAAAGACTTGAGGATGTTTGAACTCCTCAATACCATTGTCCCTGAGCCTGGCTCTACTTCTAACCTTTCTGTGGTTAGTCACATGAAAGATAAATTCCTTTTTCCTTAAGCTGGTTCAAGTTGGATTTCTGTGTCTTGTAACTGAGAGTCCCAATAAAGCCACATTCTTCATAAATTTATTTCCTGTATAATACAAAATTTTAATAATTTAAAAGCCTATAGTACCCTGCCTCTCCTTATTCTAGCTCATATCTCATCGCATACATGTAATGCTTTTCTTAAATACTGATGCCATTTATTTCTAGTTTGTTTGTATATTTAACACTGCACAGAGCACAAAAGTGAGGAGCACTTCATAGCTCTTTAAAAGACTAATTAGAGGGCAAGTGCAGTGGCTCATGCCTGTATTTCCAGCACTTTGGGAGGCCAAGGCAGGAGGATCCCTTGAGCTTCGGAATTCAAACTTGAGGCGGGCTATGATCGTGCCACTTACTGCATCCAGCCTGGGTGACAGAGCAAGACCCCGTTTTTTGTTTTTTTTGTTTTTGTTTTTGTTTTTTTTTTTTTTGAGATGAAGTCTTGCTTTCTCCCCCAGAGTGGAGTGCAGTGGTATGATCTTGGCTCACTGCAACCTCCGTCTCCCAGGTTCAAGTGATTCTCCTGCCTTAGCCTCCCGAATAGCTAGGATTATAGGCACCCACCAACATACCCGGCTAACTTTTTTATTTTTAGTAGAGACGGGGTTTGCCATGTTGGCCAGGCTGGTCTCGAACTCCTGATCCACCTGCCTCAGCCTCCCAAAGTACTGGGATTACAGGCCTGAGCCACCATGCCTGGACAAGACCCTGTATTAAACAAAACAAAAACTAATGAGGAAAGAAAGCAGCAGTGGTGGAGCACGTAGAGGCAAAACGTGTCAGAATTCAATTCAATTTTTATGACAAAAGCCCAAGGAAGGTGTTCTAGGTCTAGAAATATCTGCCAGAAGCACTTTCTCTAATATAAATCGGGCTTCTTTTCACAAAGCAAATCTTCCTTTGGCTGTAAAAGATATTGGTGACTGTGAGGAGCTCTGAGAATTTTCCACAGACCCATCTTGTTTCCCCAGTGTTAGACAGTCTAACTAACAACTTTCTGAGATATCTTTTAAAAATTCTATAATGTTCCCAAATATTGTTTGAAAGCAAAGTAAAATGAGTTCTGGATTTTACTGACATAGGTCAATATTCCCATCTATTTAAAGGTGAAGTATCAAATCCTTCCCCGGCTACAAAGAAGTTTTAATTTTTTTTCTATTAAAAAGGAAAAATGGGCTGGACGCAGTGGCTCACGCTTGTAATTCCAGCACTCTGGGGGGCTGAAGCGGGCAGATCACGAGGTCAGGCGGTTGAGACCATCCTGGCTAACACAGTAAAACCCTGTCTCTACTAAAAATACAAAAAATTAGCAGGGCGTGGCCGCGGGCGCTTGTAGTCCCAGCTACTCAGGAGGCTGAGGCAGGAGAATGGCGTGAACCCAGGAGGCGGAGCTTGCAGTGAGCGAAGATTGTGCCACTGCACTCCAGCCTGGGCGACAGAGCAAGAAAAAAAAAAAAAAGGAAAATGTTGTTCAGAAGAAATATGTAATTTCTGTTAATACTTTATCTCAAAAAACCTTCAGATAGTAATGCCTCCTGTCAAAGTAAAGAGAGAGAATGGTTGTTGTGTAGAATTGGGGATGAATCAATCACAGGACACTGAAAAAGTGGACTTGATTCCTCTTCTTTTGGAAAAGGTCACCATTAAACTCCGTGCTGTGGATTGGGGCCAGAGCAGACAAATATTAAGCAATACAACTACCATATTGTTGGTATAAAAATGTTAACGAAATAGATAAGTAATCTCCTGTGATTAAAAGAGGTATTAATCACTAGGTTAGCCAAGAGTTTTCATTCATGTTTATCTCAAAGAAAAGTGCAGTAACTTGAGATCTGACTTTCTGTGGAAGATAAGCAAACCTGATAAACCAATCCTCTTAGAGATTGCTCCTAATTACATTAATTTGATATTTAAAATGACTGTGACTACGATCGACTTTGTCTTATTCATCTCTTTATACCCCTATATCCCCATAGGTTAGGTTCCTTTGTGTTTAGGAACTCAAAAGTTTCTTGGAAAAAAACGTTGTGTTCCTCTTCCCTCTCCACTTAACCCTGATTTTGTTGGGGATGTCAATGTGCCCAGCTAAAAAGGTATATTTTAAATTCTCCTCTGCATGTAGAGATAGCTGTGTGACTATCTTCTTGTCAAAGCAACAGGGTGCTTCGGGGAAAGTTGCGTAAAAAGTGTGCTGACCTAGTTTGCACGCATCTTTTTCCCCACGCCCACCCCTTCCTGCCCGAAACATCATAGCTTAATGTTGCCGGGAACATCTTTCTGCCATGAGGTGACTCTGAGGATGGATGTGAGACCTTCTGAAGAAGACAGGCAGGCTTCTGGGCCACTGATGCCATTATGAAATTGCCTTATCAGCCTCGAACTGCCTATTCTCCTACTGTCTGCTTGTTATTATGTGAGAGACAACTTAACTCCTACCCGATGTAAGTCACTAACTCGTTAATTTCTTTTTTTTTTTTTGGAGACGGAGTCTCGCTCTGTCGCCCAGGCTGGAGTGCAGTGGCCGGATCTCAGCTCACTGCAAGCTCCGCCTCCCGGGTTTACGCCCTTCTCCTGCCTCAGCCTCCCGAGTAGCTGGGACTACAGGCGCCCGCCACCTCGCCCGGCTAGTTTTTTGTATTTTTTAGTAGAGACGGGGTTTCACCGTGTTAGCCAGGATGGCCTCGATCTCCTGACCTCGTGATCCGCCCGTCTCGGCCTCCCAAAGTGCTGGAATTACAGGCTTGAGCCACTGCGCCCGGCCTCGTTAATTTCTTTTACTTACTGCTCCAAACAGTTCCAGAGTACATTCACATTAGTGACTAGGATGAAGACACAGAAGGCATGCCTGTATCAACTGAAGACAAAAGAAATGCCTAGTATTTGAAACATTTAAAAAATTGAATTGAAACATTTAAAACTGAAACATTTATAAAACCTCAGCAGGGGAGAATTTTGTGCAGAATTTAAGTCAGGTGAAATGGAACAAGCAATCATTCTGCACCAAGATTTAAGATTTTAATATGAGACAGAGATGATATTAGTTCACAACTTAAATACCTTGGAATTTTAGCTGTCCACCACCTTAACATGAGCAAAGTATAGTATGAGACTTTTTTTTAAAGTTCATTTATACCTGTATTAACAAAGGTTTGTGTCCAGACTACAGTGAATTATTTTTCCAATGCTTCAAAGACAAATAGCTTATTTTGTGTTTCAAAGTTGTAGAACCAGGACCAATGGCTGAAAATAAGAGAAAAAGATTTTTAACTAATATTGGAAAGTTGTATTAATTTGAACTGCCTCAATAAAATGGTTGCCAAATAAAGTGGTGAGATTCCCTAACATTGAACGAGGTGTTCAATATTATTTCTGGATTATATAGAAGGTATAGCTAGATGATCTCCAAAGTTCTTTTAAACTCTTCAAGATCCTATGGTTCTAGTAACTAAATATTGGGCAATGGCAAAATAAGACTTTGTATTGGCGGTATCACTATATAAACCTGAGTCCACAGAAAGATCTCTGATGAACAGAATCATCTTTAAAAAACAAATTTCACGTGTAATGACAGGACAGCTCATTACAATAGACAATTTAGGTAGTCCCAAAGAACTGGTTATAATAGGATTCATCTTTAAACTCATGGCTTTATAGTTAGTAACTGTGAGGTACTTAATATTTTGTGTAATTTAATTCTTCTTTTCTCCACCTTGAGAAATTGTAAGGCTTGGATCAAATATTTCATCAGAGAGCAAAATGTGATGTAAAATGAGGATAAGTAAAATACATATCTCACAGGGCCACTGTACAGATTATATGACTCATGCCAAGCATGGCATGTAGAGATTATTTTAAAATGTTAGGTATTGTAATTAACAATACGTGGCTTTATCATATCACTTATCTCTATGTTATTTGCTTATATATTTGTATCTCCCTCTAAATGGTGAGCATTTTGAATGCAGGGAAGAACTATGTCCTTCATCATTTTACCTTCAGGGGTTAACCCACAGTAATTGCTCAAAAACAATGAACACATTTCTGAATTTTTCAGCATAACTGTGTTGTATGAAGTAAAAAAAATCACAATATTCTGGAATTGGAAGAAATCTTAAAAATACTTACAAATCAGACTACAACCTAGAGTGATACAGTGACTTGCCCAGTTACCTGAAGCCACTGAGCAAGAATTCAGTTTTTTAAAAGCTCCAAATTCAGTCTTTCAGAAGTTTCCTGTAAAACATTTTTTCAAAGATCTTTGGAATACTGGCATATCCACATAATGACCAACTGTGTTACTTTTCTTTAAACCTTATTAGATAACTAAATATGTATAATCAAAGCATGATGGATTTAGCCTGTTTTCATTATGAAGGCTGATCTATTCATCCTAAAATGGACCAATAGCTAATGTGTCATAGTCATCTCCCAATTAAAAAAAACTATAATTGTTTAATTTATAAGTACCCAAAAATATAAATGACTACCACATATTAGCCCGTGTCCCCTGTAAAGTATAAATAAAAAATAATGGGACGGTAATTTCTGGTTCAATTTTCAGACCTTAACTGTACATACTCCTTCCCAGTGTCAGTTTGCCATCTTGTGGCCTCTTAATCCTGTGCAATTCAGTAACTAAGTTAGCCTATGAAACTGATGAGCTTTATAGGCTCATCACACACCTCCACTTTTTTTTTTTTTTTTTTGAGACGGAGTCTGGCTCTGTCACCCAGGCTGGAGTGCAGTGGCGCGATCTCGGCTCACTGCAAGCTCCGCCTCCCGGGTTTACGCCATTCTCCTGCCTCAGCCTCCCGAGTAGCTGGGACTACAGGCGCCCGCCACCTCGCCCGGCTAGTTTTTTGTATTTTTTAGTAGAGACGGGGTTTCACCGTGTTAGCCAGGATGGTCTCGATCTCCTGACCTCGTGATCCGCCCGTCTCGGCCTCCCAAAGTGCTGGGATTACAGGCTTGAGCCACCGCGCCTGGCCACACCTCCACTTTTAAACCTACTTCATATGCAGCCATGTAAGCTACTGCACTTCCAATTTCACTCCAGACCAACTCCAGCTACAAGTGAAGCAAATCACCTAATTAAAAAATATTCTGAGAAAAATGCTCAAAGAACATCTGAATATTTATTGATTATGCATACATGTTTGCTGAAAAGGAGTGTATCTAACTTTTTTGACGAAGTCAATACGAACATGGCCTCTGATAAAGAAGAGAAAGCAAGGTAATAACAGGATTTGAATGTAAATTTTGCCAAATGGTGATATGGTCTTTCTCACTAACCTGACAGGATTGTAAAATCTACCACAATGTTTGCTTTGTTGAAGGTGTGTGTATATAGTGTGTATATACACACACACGCTATTGACTACTATACACATTTTCCTTCAAGCAGTATCTAGGATTGTTAACCTGACTCAGCAAGAAAACACTGGTCTCTTGGAATAGTCAGATGGTGATAATACAAATAAGACTGAGTTACCTCCAGTGGTAGCTAATTCCTTTCTTAGTTATGAGAAATGAATTGCCATACAAAGAGCTCAGAACAGTTGCTGACACATAATGATTTATTAAATATTACCTATTGTTCTATCTAGATAGAGCCAGTTCTCAGCCTTGGGCTTCCCAAGCTTCTCTTCCAGGATCTTTGAGCTCAGCACTTTGTAATCGAGGGCCCAATTCTGTGTATGAGACTTGAAAACTCTGAGAGAGCATGTCTGCCCTTTGCTTCAATGTTGCATTTCTGAGGAAAGCTGCCTACCTAGAGGTTATAGCTTGGTCAGTAAAAATAAAAAGAAGAAGAAAAAAACAATGTAGCTAGGCCACAGGAATGCCGGGTTCCAGGTTATAGTTTTAAAATCAAAATTCAGTTTTTCTCTCATTGTCAGGGGTATCAGCTTAGAGAAAGGCAGGCCGAACAACACACACCTAAAGCTCAAGGATTATACAGAACCAACCAGCCTCTATTTTGTGCTGCTAAGGGCACATCATTATCACACAGAGCATTCTAGGTTTCTAGTCTTTTCACTTCTGGCAGAGCAGATGTTGCCTTTCATACCAGTCTCGTCTGCCTTGGCTGGGAGCTGCTATGGGAACAAGATTTTGTGGAAAGACACTAGAATTACTTGTTTCTCATTTTATAGTGGTAGACTTTTTAAACTGAAGACATCAATGTATGACATGACATAACTTCTAATTTTGCCATATTTACTGAAATGAGAACTGTATTGCACTACTTCCTGTATTTACAATGAAAACCTAAGAACCTTCTCTATATATTTCTGACAATCTCAAGCTTTATTCTTCTGCCTTGAAATAAATGGCAATACAGTTATCAACCAGGACAATGGAGAAAACATTCTGAACTAGGGGCCAGAGACCTATTTTATAGGTTTGCTGTTAAAAGTCTTTAAATTTTGCCATGTTACTGTCTTTATAAAATGGGGTTGCTAATTTTCCTCTTCTTATGGGGCAGGGGTGGTTGTGACGATCAAATTTTAAACTGCATAAATGAACACCCACCTGCCATACTTGATCAGAAATTCTCTTTTGAGAGTATACACGCTTGAGAGAAAATTTTGTAATGCTGCAGCTGAGGTTTTAAAATCTTCAAATAAGTAAATCTAATGAGCTGATCAGTTTTAACAGGGTTGGAAGTAGCAAACAAGGATTGCCAAGAATGACTTAAGCATTTGGATAATGTAAAAGTGTACTGAAAAAACATAAAAGATTCTCTGTATATCCTTCTCCCATCCAAATCTTAAGTGTTAAGGTGTTGGTTAACATCTTAAAGCTGGCTGGGTGCGGTGGCTCACGCCACCCAACACTTTGGGAGGCCGAGGCGGGAGGAAGAGACCATCCTGGCTAACACTGTGAAACCCCATCTCTACTAAAAACACACAAAAAAATCAGCCGGGCATGATGGCGGCTGCCTGTAGTCCCAGCTGCTCGGGAGGCTGAGGCAGGAGAATGGCATGAACCTAGGAGGCAGAGCTTGCAGTGAGCCAAGATCGCGCCACTGCACTCCAGCCTGGGCAACAGAGCGAGACTCTTTCTGTAAACAAAACAAAAAAGAAAACATCTTAAAGCTTCCATATAAAAGCAGCAAATCCGACTTGGCAAGAAGGGGGCATTCCTCTTGTGAGGATGACTCACAGACATCTGTTTCCAGTGAAGAACTGCCTGATGTGATCTGCTCCTGAATAGTTTGAAACACATTTGTGTCCTTAAAAGCCCAGTGGCTTCTTGAACACCTCACTGCTACAGAGTGACCTTGGGACATGAGGGCCATTATCATCCTTGTGTCCACTTCTTTTCTCCAACTTACCCAGAGGAACAGGGGGATCCAGGAGACCTATGGGTGGTAGCACTAAAGACAGTGTAAGTGCAGCTTGCACAGTGAACATTCTTTTGCCATGTTCATAGCTATATTGGGGAAAAAAACAACCTGGTAGCAAACAAAACCTCTGACTACAAGTTTCAATTATAACCCTCCAAATACAAACTGACTAGAGAATTCTACTCTAGTCAGAATCCATTAAACTCCTGCATACTTGCTTCTCATTTCCATTTCTCTCTTGGCTTCTCTGGTTTAAGAGTACACACTGCAGTGCAGATCTTCAGTAGTGCAGCCCCTTTGTTTTATGCTCCCTACCTTCATCAACACAGCCACCTCCTTCATGGCTCCAGAAGTTTATTCTTTTTTATCTTTGGAACCAATGTTAACTAAACCATAAGCGAAGGTGAATAGGTATACATATATATACATGCACACATACATATTAGTAAATACTTGTTATTAAGGATAGTTTTGAAGTTTTCAAATAATCTCTCTCTCTCTCTATATATATATATATAAAACTGTGGGTCTTAAAAAAATAAAAATCACTTATTAATCAGCTCCTGACACTGCTTCCTAATCACCTAGAGATAATTCTTTTCTGATACTAGGATAATTTTTATGGAACCTCACAGCTAAAAACACTGAGCAACCTATTATCTCATTTGGCTAAGCTCTGGACTGTTTGCCTGGTTTCAACTCTCAGCTCTGCCACATACTATCTGTATAACCCTTAGGTAAGACCTGTAGCCTTTCCTCATATTACTCAATTTCCTCATCTTAAAATAGGATAACAGCACTTAACTCTTAAGAGTTGGTATAAGAATAAGCAGAAATACAAGAAAAGTTCTTAGTGCAGTGCCTAGCAAATAGTAGCAGTCAACAAATGTTAACTATCACTAGCAGATCCAATGCACAGGGTCTAGGCAGGCCAGATTCCCTGGACTTGAATAATTGTAAAGTTTATCTTTTCTTTTGGCCACAAATACCCACAGTTTTTGTTACCTATCCTCCCATTCCTACTATTCCAATTCCTCTTCTCTGACTTCCTCGAAATATGCCTGCCAACATTGTTCATTATGCTCCCTAGTGTTCCCTCTATCCTCTCTAGAACTCTTGTTCTTTACTGCTTCACAGACTTATATACTGCAATTTCATCTTAACTGAACCTGGATCTACCAAGATGATACTCTCATGAAGCTGCTTTCCCAAACTCCTTACCTGTACCACACAGCCTATAGGTATGCTCTTAATCAATTATTTTATTTTTATTTTTATTTTTTGAGACAGGGTCTCATTCTGCCACCTACCCTGGAGTGCAGTGGTGTGATCACAATCCACTGCAGGCCTGAACCCCTGGGCTCAAGCAATTCTCCCACCTCAGCGTCCTAAGTCATTGGAATTACAGGGATGATCCATCAGGCCTAGCCCTGCTGAAACAAATTTAGGACTTCAGTACTTCTTACACTGGTTTCTACTAAGGGCATCTTCTGCGTACAGTCCATCCAATAAAATGGACCAAAGTTAATCTACATCGAATTCAGGAATCTATTTGTATGGCCATTTCCAGACACTGTGAGCTGTATTACTCCTAAAATCATAAATTTCAATGTCCCAGTCTTTCATACCTAATTTTTAGCCTTATTCCCACTATCCCCTCTTTGTCACCATTAAGACCTCCAGTTCCTTGACCACTCCCTTTTCATGTGTCCTCTTGGCTGTTTCCTCCCCTATCCAGACTCAATTCATCAACATGTTACTTCTACCAGGACTACACAACCACCTCCCTCTTCCATCCAACTGAGGAACACTATCAGATATACCATGTAATCATGCAGAGGGTGCTACTAAAATATTATGCTTTCCTAAATCAGCTGGGCCTTGAATGTGAGAAACAGCATATATTAGCTGATCAGTAATCCTTTCATATCCCCTACTCAGCTCTTCCTCCTATCTTTTGTTTCAAATTTTCACCATTCAAACCTTCATTTTCTACTTTCCTAAGGCTTGCTGTTGAGCAGCAATGTTGTTTCTTTCCTTCCTGACAAAGAGCTCAACATTTCTACTTAACAGACTTAGCCTAAGAGGTATCCTTCCTACTTTGTAATGCTAATACTCCCAACCTGTGTTTTTGGGACCAGGTTCCATCCACGACTTACCTACCTACCTAAGTAACAACTACCTGCTTTTACTTCCTTAGTTGGCTCATTCAATTAAACCAGAAAATAAACAGTATTTGGCATTATTTAAAACTTCTCTAAAGATCAATGACCACCAACAGTTAATTCTGGTAGAGTCTTTATCTTACTCTTAATTGATCTCTCAATGGCATTTGGCATGACCATTGACACTTTACCATTCTCCCTCCTCTGGCTTCCATAATGCTCTGTACACTCACCCCCTTCCTAGTTCTCACCTGACTCTTCCTTCCCAAGTCATCTTTGCTGGTTTCTTCTGCATACTAACTGTTGGTGTTCCTCAAGACTTTCGCCTTGGCTGTATTTTCCCATGTCCTTTCTGGGCATGCTGTCATTTTCCTCAAACTAAGTTAAAAATGGCTAACTCTCAGACTTGTACATTAGATTTAAAGACTGATTTTGCTTCTTCCTTCAGTTCCAGTAAAATGTAATAAACGCTAACTATACCCCAGATCCTGAGCTAAATGCTTTGGAGATAAGGCAGGCCACTTGCCCTCAAGAAATTTAAAATCCAGAACTGTAGTTTCAGAGTCTCACATAAAGTACTGATCACTAATTAGGCTTTAGCCCTGGGATGCAAGGTTGCTTCAACATTTGAAAACCAAAAATGGAATTGATCACATAAACAGAACTAAAGGCAAAAACCACATGATTATCTCAACAGATGCAGAAAATGCATTCAATAAAATTTAACACCACTTTCATGTTAAAAAACTCTCAATAAACTAGGCATTGAAGGAACATACCACAAAATAATAAGAACCATCTATGATAAACCCACAGCCAACATCATACTCAATGGTCAAAGGCCGGAAGCATTCCACTTGAAAACTGGCACAAGACAAGGATCTCCTCTCTCACCACTCCTGTATTAGAGTATTAGATAGTATAGTATTAGAAGTCCTCGCCAGAGCAATCAGGCAAGAGAAAGAAAGAAAGGGCATCCAAACAGGAAGAGAGGAAGTCAAACTATTCCTGTTTGCAGACATGATCCGATATCTAGAAAACTCCACAGTCCGGGCCCAAAAGCTCCTTAAGCTGATAAACAACTTTGACATACTCTCAGGATACAAAATCAATGTAGAAGAGTCACTAGCATTCCTATACATCAACAAGCCGAAAGCCAAATCAGGACACAATCCCATTCACAACTGCCACAAAAATAATACAATATCTAGAAATACAGCTAACCAGGGAGGTGAAAGATTGCTACAAAGAGAACTACAAAACACTGCCCAAAGAAATGATTGCCCAAAGAGATGATTGGGCTGGGCGCAGTGGCTCACAACTGTAATCTCAGCACTTTGGGAGGCCAAGGCAAGCAGATCACCTGAGGTTGGGAGTTCGAGACCAGCCTGACCAACATGGAGAAACCCCGTCTCTACTAAAAATACAAAATTAGCTGGGCATGGTGGTGCATGCCTGTAATCCCAGCTACTCGGGAGGCTGAGACAGGAGAATCCTTTGAACCCAGGAGGCGGAGGTTGTCGTGAACTGAGATTGCGCCATTGCACTCCAGCCTGGGCAACGAAAGGGAAAATCCACCTCAAAAAAGAAAAAAAAAAGAAAAAAAAAGGAAAGAAATCAGAGATGATACAAATGGAAAAATAGTCCATGTTCACGGATAAGAAGAATCAACATCGTTGAAATGGCCATACTGCCCAAAGCAATTTATAGATTCAATGCAATCCCTATTAAACTACCAATGACTTTCTTCACAGTACTTGAAAAAACTATTTTAAAATTCATATGGAAACAAAAAAGAGCCCAAATAGCCATGGCAATCCTAAGCAAAAAGAATAAAGTTGGAGGCATCATGCGACCCAACTTCAAACTAGACAATAGGGCTACAGTAATCAAAACAGCATGGTACTGGCACAAAAACA
Source organism: Macaca fascicularis (assembly GCF_037993035.2). Lineage (NCBI taxonomy): Eukaryota > Metazoa > Chordata > Mammalia > Primates > Cercopithecidae > Macaca > Macaca fascicularis. The sequence continues at coordinate 88,021,281 of NC_088378.1, forward strand.
GGCACACAGACCAATGGAATAGAATAGAGAGCCCAGAAATAAGGGCACACACCAAAACTATGTGATCTTTGACAAAGCTGACAAAAACAAGCTAATGGGGGAAGGACACCATTCAATAAATGGTGCTGGGATAAGTGGATGACCACATGCAGAAGATTAAAATGGGACCCCTTCCTTAACTCAAGATGGATTAAAGACTTAAACGTCAAACCCCAAACTATAAAAACTCTGGGAGGGCAACTTACACAATATCATTCAGGACATAGGCATGGGCAAAGATTTTGTAACAAAGACTCCAAAAGCAATTGCAACAAAAGCAAAAATGGACAAATGGGATCTAATTAAAGAGCTTCTGCATTGCAAAGGAAACTATCAACAGGGTAAACAGACAACCTACAAAAGGGGAGAAAATTCTTAAAAACTTTGCATCTAACAAAGGTCTAATGTCCAGCATCTATAAGGAACTTAAGCAAATTTACAAGAAAAAAAAAAAAAAACTCCTAAAAAAATGGGCAAAGGATATGAACAGTTTTCAAAAGACATACATGCAGCCAACAAACCTATGAAAAAAAGTTCAGTATCACTGACCATTAGAGAAATGAAAACCGAACCACAATGCATACCATCTCACACCAGTCAGAATGGCTACAAAAAGTAAAAAATAATAGGTGATAGCAAGGTTGCTGAGAAAAAGGAACACTTATACACTGTTGATGGAAGTGTAAATTAGTTCAACCATTGTGGAAGACAGTGGGGCAATTCCTCAAAGACCTAAAAACAGAAATGCCATTCAACCCAGCAATCCCATTACTGGGTATATACCCAAAGGAGTATAAATCATTCTGTGACAAAGATACGTGCATGTGTATGTTCACTACAGCACTATTCACAATAGCAAAGACATGGAATCAACTTAAATGCCCACCAATGGCAGACTGGATAAAGAATATGTGGTACATACACACCATGGAATATTATGCAGCCACAAAAAGAATGAGATCATGTCCTTTACAGGAACACAGATGGAGATGGAGGCCATGAGCCTTAGCAAATTAATACAGGAACAGAAAACCAAATACTGCATGTTCTCACTTATAAGTGGGAGCTAAATTATGAGAACACATGGACACGGGGGGCGGGGAGGGGAACAACAGACACTGTGGCCTACTGAAGGGGAAGGTACGAGGAACAGATCAGTAATAATAACTAATGGGTACTAGGTTTAATATTTGGGTGATTATTAAATAATCTGTGAAACAAACCCCCATGACACAAGTTTACCTATGTAACAAACCTGCACACGTACCTCTGAACTTAAAGCAAAACAAAACTGATCACTATATATCTCTGCATGGATGACCTACATGAATCTCAAACTCAACATTATCCTTTCTTCGAATCCAGTTCCTTCTATTATTATCTTGGTAAACAGCATCAACATTAACAAATACTAAAGACAGAAACTTATGAATTTTATAAGATATGCTATTCCTCACATCATAACCTCTACCAAATCCTTTCCATTGGCACTTCAATCTATTCTATTTTGTCCATCATTTTAAGAACTTTGATTAAATTCCACGACATCTTTCAGCCACCAGTCCATCTTCCCTTCCCCTTCACAAACTTTCCAAAAATAGGTGTTTAAACTTGCTTCCTATAAGTCTCAACCTTCTTCTGGCTTCCACTAAAACTAATTGCAAAGTCACTGGTTATTTTCTTACCACTGAATCCAAAGGATACTTTAAATTCTTACACTGACAGAATGTAACAGAGCTGAACATGTCTCCTTTAAATACTTCCATCCTACTGTTGCCATGATTCTCCTATTTTGCTATTAATCTACTTCTAAGTACTGAGTTCTTCTGAATTCAGCCATTTTCTATATTCTTTCCCTAAGCAACCATCCATTCATAAAACTGCTCCTCTTCATCTTAGCTACCTGAAGAAATGGTATGTCTTCAACCATTTATTTAAACGAAAAACCTCACATTTCTTTCCTCTCCCTCCTTTCCCATAATCCTTAATGGTCAGGTCCTGTCCAATATTTTAGATCTCTCAAGTCCATCAACTTTTCCCCCTCTCTGCCAACACCAATCTACTTTAAGTCGGTATCTTCTTTCCTGGATGACTTGGACAGGCTTCCTAACCAGTCTTCTTCAATTCCCCATTGGAATGCTTCCCCTCCAGAGTAAACTTTTAAAACTTCAAGTATAAGAAATCTCATTCCTCCACTTAAAAACGAAATGTGAACTCATTACTTAGGATAAAGTCCAATACAATTAGGTCTAAGACACTAAGTGATCTGGCCCTTGCTTATCTTCCTTCACTTTAAATTTATCCTTAGCAACTTTCTATCATTTCCCCAAAAGCTATTCTTATCAGAGCTTTTTACACGTTTTTCCCTTAGCCCGAGTTTTCACTGCCTTCTCTCCCCTAATTTTTATTTATTTATTTGAGACGAAGTCTTGCTGTGTCACCCATGCTGGAGTGCAGGGGCATGATCTCGGCTCACTGCAACCTCTGTCTCCTGGGTTCAAGCAATTCTACTACCTCAGCCTCCCGAGTAGCTGGGATTACAGGCGCCTGCCAACAGGTCCAGCTAATTTCTGCATTTTTAGTAGATACGGGGTTTCACCACGTTGGTCAGGCTGGTTTTGAACTCCCGACGTTGGGCAATCTGCCTGCCTCAGCCTCCCCAAGTGCTGGGATTACAGGCATGAGGCACTGTGCCTGGCTAATTATTACTTTTATAGGTAAGTCTTTATTGCTGTCCCTCACCAGAGTATATAGGATCATATTCTCACCCTATATATCCTTAGAATACCCTTATTCCTTTATAGAACTTAGTAAAAAATAAACATATTTTATTCAAAGTGCTGTGGGAAAATCATGAGTTTTCCTCCCTTTGAAATTACTTGGAAAAAAAAACAACAACAAACAAAACCAAAAACCAATCTATCTGCTTGGTGGGGAATATTCTGAAAGCAAGCCAGTAGGGAGGCTGTTAGAGCAATTTAGGCAAAGTATGATGGTGATTTGGATTAGTTATGATGACAAGAAAGGTTCCTTCCTACTTAGAAGGTAGAAATGATGGCTGGGTGTGGTGGCTCATGTCTGTAATCCCAGCATTTTGGGAGGCCAAGGCGGGTGGATCACGAGGTCAGGAGATCAAGACCATCCTGGCCAAAGTGGTGAAACCCCATCTGTACTAAAAAATACAAAAATTAGCTGGGTGTGGTGGTGTGCACCTGTAGTCCCAGCTATACAGGAGGCTGAGGCAGAAGAATCGCTTGAACTCGGGAGGCAGAGGTTGCAGTGGGTCAAGATCATGCCACTGCACTCCAGACTGGTGACAGAGCAAGATTCTGTCTAAAAAAAAAATAAAAAAATAAAATAAAATAAAAAAATCACAAGGTAAAAATGACAATTGTGACTAAACAAAGAGAAAGAACATGAATTAGTACGATGACATCATCTAAAATCCTAGCTTCAGAAAACCAGGTAGTGACTTCCCTTATCAAGATAAGAAATATAGGGAGAGGAACAGATTGAAAGTAGGGTGAAGGACATAATGGTTTGGACATGATATACTTAACTATGAAGTAGGCAGTTGAACATACAAGCAGAGAATTATGAAAACTCTGGTCTTCAGAGGTATAAATATGGGTAGGATAGATACATTGATGATACTGAACTCCACAGAACAATGCAAAGAGAGTGTAGAGAGAAACAGTGACCCAGAGGTCAGGTACTCGAAGTGGAGCTAGGGATGGAATCAGAAATGGAGCATCCAGAATAGGTAAGGAGAAAACCAACAGAATATTTCAAGGAGTCATCAACCTTTCTGCATGCTCCTGAGGCAGTGAGTGGGGGCAGAAAACCAAACAATACATACAGCAGCATGGAAGACAGTGGTGATCCTGACAAGAAAAAATTTTAGGAGAGTTGTGGGAACACAGAAAGTGGCAGTAAAGTGAGAAGTGAGGAAATGGAGCATATATGAGCAGACAAGTCACACTGGCTGTAACTGGGACCAAATAGGGTTATAGCTGGATGAAATAAACTGTCTCCCGCCTATGTTTTCAAGAATAGTAGTTACTACAGTCTATTCATAAACTGTTGGAAAGGACCAAGTAAAAGAAATACTGATCAAACAAGAGAGCAACAGAAAGTTCTTAAGGAGATGGGGGGCGGGGGGTGGAATCCAGAAGAGGAAACTGGTTTTTGCTAAGTAGAAGAGTGCAAATACAAGCAGGTTTATTGATTTGGTGGTGAAAAGTTGAAAAAGTTCATGTCATTTTTCTTTTTCCTCAGCAAAATGTGGTTAAATGATCACAAAATGAGGGCTGTATGTCATTTAAGCTTGTGGAAGCAAGTTACCAGAAAACTACAGAAAAACTGCCAGGTAGTGCTGAGTCTACTTAAGTTTTGAGATTACCAACCTATCTCCCGGAATAATTTTCTTCCATTCCACTGCTCAAGAGTAGACAGAATGTTTGGGGATTCTTCCAGATCATGACAGAGGGAGAGGTGTATGGTCTGAGGATATTTGCAAAGGAGTGCTTGTAACAATGGGATCTAGTTTCTAAGCTGAACAAGTTGAGGACAGGAGTGAGCTGATGAATAGTCAGCAAGTGGTAGTAAAAGGTAGAAGTATTTTTTTAGCGGAGATATCTTGAGCAGGTGAGCTACAAGTTTGTGGCTAGAAAAATTAATTGAATTCAAGATTTGGAAGTGATATGGGGTTTGATTGTTGCAAAGTCATTGAAGAACACAGGTATTATTTTCTTCATTGACTGGTAGTGTTGAAGATACAAAGTATTTTTTAAAAATCTGTTGTAAAGAATGGGCATGTGAAACTTTATGATCCGGGTGTCCCTCCGATGAGGTGACATTTAAGCTGTGAAATGATGTATATGAAGTCAGCCATAGAATTAAGAGGAATAAGCATTCCAGATAGGCTTTGAAGTGAGGAAGGAAGGTTACTGTGTTCAATGAAATGAGAAGAGTGGGAAATGGGAAGTAGGATAAGAATGTTTAGAGGCAGGGGCTTCTGGTAAGTATGACAACTGGATTTTAATCAACGTTTAATCACAATTACTTGAAATTCAATGAATATTACTTGAATGCCCGTTTAATCACAATTACTTGAAACTCAATGAATATTACTTGAATACCGGGAAATATTCAAAACATTAACAACCAAAACAGCAAAGGAATCAACCGATTGGGACATATAAATTAACAATCAGAAAAATCACCATTTGCAAACAGCTGATACAATTGAATTGGTGTAGACATGTTGATTTATCAGTTCTGGTTGAATAAACGCTGTTTAAGATCAGCATTTCTCAAAGTGTGTTCTTTAGAATGCCAGTTCAGTGGGATATAACTAAGTATTAACATTAAAAGAAGAAAAATGCTCTCAGTCAATTAAGTCTGACTTTTAACTTTTTACATATTTACAGAACTTTTGTCTTCAATATGCAAACACGCATTAAATTCTTTAAGAGAGGCCACGTGTGGTGGCTCATGCTTGTGATACCCACACTTTGGGAGGTGGGGGCAGGTGGATCACTTGAGGTCAGGAGTTCAAGTCCAGCCTGGCCAACATGGTGAGACCGTCTCCAGTAAAAATACAAAAATTGGCCGGGTGTGGTGGTATGCACCCACTTGGGGGTGGCTGAGGTAGGAGAATCACTTGAACCTGGGAGGTGGAAGTTGCATTGAGCAGAGATTGTGCCCAAACTACAAAATTAGCTGGGTGTGGTGGCATGTATCTGTAGTCCCAGCTACTGGGGAGGCTGAGGCAGGAGAATCACTTGAACCAGGGAGGCAGAGGTTGCAGTGAGCCGAGATCACGCCACACTGTACCAAGCCTGGGCAACACAGTGCGACTCTGTCTCCAAAAAAAGAAAAGAGAGAGAGAGAGAGAGAGAGAGAGAGAGAGAGAGAAAACTACAGAACACAATCTAGAAAACTTCATCACAGCAATACTCTCACTATAATAAACATGCTGAAACAGGCTGCCTTAGCCATTACTTATTAGTATTTCTCTTATCCATTAGTCTCTTTCCCAACTTCATTGGCCTTTCTTCTGGCTCCCATCATTTTTTTCCTGGACTATTTTAGGTTCCCCTAAGTAATCTCCAAGTTACTCAATTTATCCACTATACCATGACAATTATCTAAAATTGATACTGATTAAATTGTTCAATCTGCATGCATCCAATAACGATTTTCAAAAACGAAAATAAAAGACTTCATACAGCACACAAGAACATTCCTGATCCCGCCACCCATCTGCCTCCTCAGCTTCACCTTCTTCAACTTCCTATCTTAACAAGTGGCCCACTGGCAATACTGCAATTATGCTTTACCTCCAAGCCTGAAATTCTCTTGTCCCCCTGAACCAATGAGCATTCACTCATCTTTCAAAACTCATATTTTTTACAAAGACTTTCACACCTACCTACCTCCTTTTCCAGAAAAATAGGGCATTCTTTCTGATGTCCCTAGGTATTGTATTGTTGTCCTTTCATCTTATTATCTATAGCCACTGTGACTGCTTGATAAAAATTTGCCTTAAAAATCTGTCTAGCCCTTTAAAATAATAACATATGTATGTTAAATTTAACACTGTTGAAAATTTCAAAAACCGTTACATTTCACTTAAGACGATGTATTTTGAATAACACAATTCTGACCTGTAATATGCAAACTTTGGGGGTTCAGAAGAGGGAAAATTCCTACTTTTTAATGACAAAACTTTAGCAAATTTAGGCTGCAGAAGATATCTCAAGACAATAGGTGGGGAAAAGTATACCATGAAAAAAATATATTTTATGATTCTTTTTTAATACTTAGACATTACATTCCATATCAAAATTTACCAACATGCTGTTCTTTAAATTCATATCTTTTTTTTTTTAACCATAATTTGATTTTTCTGTTTCATGCTAAAAAGCCCACTCTCTCATAACTACCTTTAGCATACATTACCTGGAATATAAAAATTTCATTAAATGTTGGCAAACTCTTCCCTATGACATGTAGAACAATTACAGAAATGTCTAGTTATAAATTTTCTTAAGCTAATGAGCAAAAGAAAAGCCCCAATACACTGGCATTTTCACTTAACAGTGGCTCATAGTTACAATGATCAGAAATAAACCTACTTGCTACTGTGCTATATGAGTAGTTTTGCCAAGTGCCCACCTTTAAGAGCTAGGTCAAATTCTAAGAAAACTGTATGGAAACATTCAGTTGTTAACAAAAATTTAATATTAAAATTACTCAGTTATTTAAATTATTAATTTAGGAAAAAGAAAACCCATGTATTAATCACCCATAAAATAACTTTTATTTTAATAAATAACAGTGGGCTTACCAAAGGGCAGGGATTTTAACGTGTCAAGTTTTATGCTTATTGCTAGTAAGTCTTAAAGAGGTGAAATGAACTAGTCAATAAAACCCAAAAGACCCTAAAAATAAAATTATACTTTAATAATAAAAATTAAAAAGAAATTTCCAAAAGAAAATAGTTCACTCCTTGACCATGCTTATTTATTCAGAGTACCAGCGATTTCAGTAAGTGCTTCATTTTTCCTGCAAATCTGATGTTGCACAGGGAATGTACACATTTTCATACCATCACAATATCATCAATATCTCAGGCCAATAATATTGTGAATGCAACTGTTTTATAACAAACACAAAATAAAAAAACCAATGTTACTATTTATGGCAAACAGAAACAAAAGTAAATATTGCAAGGATGTTTTCTTTTGTTTCTAGTACTGATTTTAGTTGGACTTTAAATGAAGGTCATCAACTCTCCTGGAATAACCTCTACCTCTGGCTGTGAATCCACAGTATAAATATGGTGAATAAAGCTAAACTGTAAGAGCTAACTATATACTGAATAACCAAAATAATTGTAACTAATACTGCTCTTGAAGACCAATCTAATGAAAAAAGTATCATTAGATATGGTGAGAAATACAGACAAATCTGTACAATCTAACATCTATAAACAGTAAAATCAAAACATCCAACTTCCTTATAGAAAGTGTTTTATCTATGTAATTATAAATGTTAAGGACTCTTGTATTTTATAAACACAAGATGGGCTCACTTTGATGATATCAATTTTAAGATTTATAAAAATGTTTAAAAAAATCTTTCCACAAAACTTTATACAGTTTAAAGCTATACACCAATCTATAAATCTCAGAAAATGGAAAACAAAACAAAAAATCTTTATAAGATCACATGTATAAAACAAGAAATGAAATGTGATTTTATTTAAGGCAATACTGGGCTACTTCACAAATCACCACCTCAAATATTTACACTGCTCCACACTACTAGTTTTCTATCACATTCACAAAGGATTTTTTTTTTTAATACCAAATGTTTAAAATCTTCAATGTAGTAAATTCTTTATTCACATTTCCATTATATTTCATGGACTCATACTATATCCAATTAGAAGCAATGAGGAAAAAAAAAAAAAAAACCAAAACCAAAACTGTAGCTATAGGAAACTGCTAAAGAATCTGCTTTAATTTCACATGAATACCACCCCAAAATCCTGGATGGCAAATTCACAAAGCAGAGCAAAGTGTTGATATAATGTGCCTATTTTGTGAAAAGTAATCTTGATATCATCTTGTAAATAAATGTTTCATGTAAAAATCAATGAACTATGGCAGAGTTTCTGGTTTTAGTTCAAAAAGTTCTTAATTTAAAACAATAAAAGAACAATTTAAAAAACTTGATCGCTTAGTTAAAAATTAAAATTCCAAATATAAATGTGTCATTTAATAGTTTAGACTTACAGACTGCTGGTGGCAGCACATGATTTACAATAATAAATATATACAAAAAAGGTATCTACAAATAAAGAGTACTGTTATACATGAGCAGTGACCTGGTGAAACATACCAATCACACAGATAATTGTTTAGTTCATGAAAAGGGCAATTGGGTGATAGAAATTTGAGGTTTAGCTATTTACAATAACTGAAGTACTGATTCTGTTCCTCAAGTCCCATAGGGATAAAAAAAAAAGTTTTACATGACAATGTCATGTTTTTTTTTTTTTTTTTTTTTTTGGCCAGGTTAATTCATGACAACAACAAAAAATATAATGAAAGTTCCACAATTCTAGCATGCTTGATGGCTTCCTATTTAAAATAAAATGGTAAATGATGTATTTATACTACATTAATTATCAGTACTGACCTCTGCCTGTGGCTTTACCTATACTGATATCTTTCACAACAGACATATCTGGATCATTTGAATGTACTTCAAGTTTTTTCAGACTGACGGTAGGTTTCATTTCCTGAAGCTGCTTTAAGACAAGCTCAGTGCAATCTTTAAGATTCTTGTCTAAAACAATTTTTACATTATCACTGCACTGAAGCTGTGATGGATTGGCAAACTGTACAAACGTTTCGCTTTCTTTACAAGGACATACATGATTTCCACTAGTCACAGCAGTCTTATCAGTATTTTTTCTTGAATTTGAATGGGATCCTTTTTTGTTTCCAGTATTTGGATGGTCTTTGTCAATATTTTTCTTCTGCTTCACTGCAGACTCCTCAAGAAACTTCAGAAATGATACTTCAAATCCCATTGGCTTAAAAGAGCTCCAGTCAAAAGATGCAGGACGCTCCTCAGTGGTTTGAATGGCAACAGCAGTTTCTTCTTCTTTACGCACGCTACTTAACTCAGCTGCCGATGCTGGTTCAGCTTTTTCAACTTTCCTTTTTTTATTTTGTGAGACATTTTTTTCTTTATTAACTCTCTTCAAATTACTTGCTTTTTGTCTTTCTGACTGGCAGGGGTTATCTTCCTGAAAATCGTTAATCACATTTGAAGAAGTAATAGCCTGGGTCTCTACACTTGTGCTATCTTCATTTATTAATTTTGTAATAAACAATTCTGTTAGTTCATCCATTTCATCTTTTTCATTTTTTTCAGCTTCCTTTTGTGAAACTGTAGCTGTTGTTCCTGAATTATCATTGCTCTCTGATACACACGTGTCAGAATCTTTCACGTCATTCTTAGCACCTTCTTGCTCAGACGTTTCCTTTACTTGTGAGTTGCAACACCGTTTGAATACAATAAGAAGATTTCGGTGTTGCGATGTAAATGCCTTAGATAATTTATGGCACTTATAATGTCTAATTATATTGCTTTCACTTGTAACAACCGAAGTACATCCCTTTATCATACATGGATACTGGGTTACAAATCTGCTTGTACACTCAGACAGGGCATCATTTCTAGCCTTTATAGAATATACATGCTTCCCACGTTTCAGAGAATAAGGCTTATTTTCTTCAATCTGCACAATCTTTGCATTCTTGTTTTCTAAATTATTTTTTTTCTTTCGTTTGGTCTTGGGCATTTTTATTCCTTCCTTTCCACATCTGCTGTGTTTCGTCCCCCGATGTTTAGACTTTGATTTTTCCTGGTTTGCCTTGCTTGACATATTTTCCTGACCAGGTGTTAATCTTCTTGGGCGAATCAAATGAGCCTTATGTTTGTCATTATGCTTATTAAAAATGTGTCGGAGGAGATTTGACCGGGTTGCATATATACGGTCACAGCCTTCACAATCACATTTGTATACACCATCTTCTTCGGTTTTACTTGCCCTTAGTCCAATTCCATGGTCTGCCTCTAGATGAACAACATAGTTCAAATATGTAGTAAATGAAGATTTACACTCTAACTGGTCACACGGAAATTTCCCAACATCCACTGAAGCAGTCATACTTTCAATTTCTTCAGGAGTCATTTCATGAAGTTTCATGTAGTGTTGTATTAGGCCAGTAATTGCTTGGAAAATTCGAGAACAGTCACTTACCTGACATCGAAATTCTTTCAAAGTTTGTTTAGTTTCAGTTTCTTCACTTTCTTTACCAGCTTCACTTTCCTCTTCGACCTCTGCTGAAAATGCAGGTAGATCTGATTTGTGTACAGCCTGGTAATGGAGAATCAAGTTTTGCTGTATCGTAAAGGCAGCAAAGCATCCCTGGTGAACACATCGATAAGGTCTGTAAGGATTGTATCTTGTTGGAAACTCAAGGGATTGGGAAACTGGCTTCTTTCGTTTTTTCTCCTCCTTTTCTTTTTTATGCCTCCTAATTTTCCGTCCTTTGGTTTGTATGTTTGTGAGTGCATTTGTATTACATTGTTCTGAAGTAACTGTAATCACCTGTAAAGAACTTTCTGTTTTGTCAGGGCTTTTTTTTTCTACAAGTTGTTTTTCTGGGATCACTGCTACATTACTGTGGGTAGTTTGGGTCTCTGCTCTCAATTCTAAAGCAGGCTGAGATTCCTTTTTATTTTCCTCTGTCATAGCTAGCTGTTTTTTCACTTGTGTACTTCGTGGGGCTGACAAATTTTCACTCTGAGATTTTCTTCCATAAGGCCTTTTAATTTTTAACTTTACCATTTCTTCAGTTGTAAAATGATGCACCAATTGACAGTGTGCCCGGAGGTTAGAATTTCTTGTAAATGTTTTTGTACATGTAGGTACTACACATTTAAAGGGAGCAAATTTCAATTGATTCTTCTTAATTTCAAGAATCATTTCTGGAGTGTACTGATGAATTTTACCATAGTGCTTAAATAGTGCATCCTTTGTCATAGCACTGTAGTTACAGCCTTGGTTTTGACACACAAAGGGTTTATTAACTTTGTCATTAAATTGAATGTTTATCATTTCAGAAACTGGCTGAACAACTGTGACATCTGCAGTTGATTTAACAGGCGTGGGAGTCAGTGTCACTGATGTATTTATCAGTACACACTGGGATGCTGGAGGGGACAGGTCATTTTCTAATTTTAGTTTCTGTAAGCCTTCTAAAATTTCCTGTATTTGATCCTCCTTATGTGATACGTCAGACTGAGGAATGTTACTTTTTGTTGGTATGACGCTTATAAAGGAGGAAAACTCAGAAGAATCAGGTAATTTGTTATTTTGCACAGTGTTTACTGAAGGAAGCTGAATGTTATAATTTATTTGAGCATTTTGTGATGTTTCACCAGCACCCTGAGATCCACTTTTTACCTCAAGTATTTGAGAATTCATAGCAGTTTTAATAATTTCAAGAGTCTTCTCAAAGTTTTGTATAACATTGTCTTCAGAAATCTGCAAATCAGAATTTATTGAAGTTGTGCATGAATTCAAAGCCATCATTTGGGAATCACCATTTTCAGTTTTTAATGTTAAAGGGGCTAACACTGTATGGGACTCAATACTGGTTTTGAAATTCTCTTTTACATCAGTCATAAATAACTGATTGTTAACATTATTTAACTTCTGTGTTAGATTTTCCACCAAACTCTGAGGTTCACAACTTGGAATTACATTTGAGTGAAGGTTAGTAGTTGGGATTTCAACACTCTTTGCTATGAGTCCGATTGTTGTTAAGTCACTTGTTACCAAGTTTTGGGAAGAATTAGGTGCAATTAGTGGAGGAGCAACTTTCTTTCTTCTCTTAGAAGCACTGTTTCCCTTTTTATTTAAATGACTGGATCTTGTGTTCTGAGGACCACTTATAACAGAAACACGAGAACTGTTACTGGTAAAATTTTGTGATGGCCCACCAGAATTAGGAAATGAACTAGAGCACAAACCATTTTCAACAGTCTTCAGTAGTAAGTCATTCGTTGGAAAAACAGGCAAGCTGCTACATTCCTCAATGGAGGAAGTTTTGGAGTTTGATGTCCTATTCTGGTTGGTCAGCAAGGTGTTTGGATGGCATACAGTCTGCAACAGGGGTGGCACAGTTGGATTTGGCATCACTGTTGCATTTACTTGTGGTGTATCAGAGACACAACCTGTTGAAACATGAGAAAGCATCTCGGCACCCTCAAATGTACTGGGAATGCCAGCAGTTTCCAAAGCCTGTTTAATAATTTCACTACCTTCTTGACTGACACTGGTATTAAAGTTAGTCACGCCAGGTCGAGGAAATGTATTTGGTAAAAATGTTGGCGAGCGATTTTCAGCAGCAAGCAGCTGTAGAAATGATGGATCTTTAAAGCATGCTTCTGGATTGAAGGTAGATTGTTGTGGCTGCTGCAAATTTACTGCATTTGTGGAGAGAATCATGCTGGCAAGAAGAGAAGGCTGTCCATTACTCTGTAGAAGTTCTTGAGCAATTTCGGCTCCATCCAGTGGTTTACAGTAAGATCGCTTGGATAAGTGCCCACCCAGTGATCTGGGATTAGTAAAAGCCCTGTAACATCTGCTACAGATAAATTTCCCATCTCTGATAATTGCAGGCCATTTAGCCCTTTTGTTGTGCTTAGGTTTTCTTTCCTTCCCATTTGGGCCCCGCCCACGGTCTTTTTTAACTTTTTCAGGTGCAGACTGTTGGTCATTGGTGCTACTGAAGTTATCTGCAACATTCACTTGTGAAGGAAAAACTGCATTTTCACCATTACCCCCCTTTAGAAAGGAGGAATTAGTGTTTCCTTCCATCTGTGAGGAATAATGATTTGTATTATTTTCCAGTTGGGAAAAAACAGAATTAGTCCCACTATCTGCTGGTGAAGGGAAGAGAGACATTGAACTACTTTCTGCAGGTAAAGGAAGGAAAGGATCTGAGCCACTGTCAATATTCAAAGGCAGAACTGTTTTGGTTAGATCTTCCATTTGTGCTGGCAAGGCAGTATTAGGTAAATTTTCCATTTGGGAACATAACATACCACCTTGTTCATTTTTATCCTGAGAAGTTATATTTGGATTTATGACACTTTCCATTGAGGACAACAATGGAGTTGACACACTTGCTAAATGAGCTGGAAAAATGGGAGGCGAGACATGCTGCAACTGGGCCGAACAAGTAGGATTCCCATTGGCTTTGGTCTGTGATGTAAAAAATGCATTATTTGAGCTGTTCACCGGTGATGGCAAAAAATAAACAAACTTTCCATTATTTGGTGTATTTAAGTTGTTAGCTTTCTGACCTTTTTTATTTTTGCGCTGCATTTTAAATGCAGCATATTGGTCAGGGTGTGCTGTCTTCATGTGTTTCCCAATACTCTGTGAAGAGTTATAGGTTCGAGTACATCCCTCGACCTGGCAGCTGAATTTCTGAACTGGAGCTTTTGGAGGCACTGATGGGGTTCCTAATGAATTACTTAGATTGGGCTGTGGCGGAACAAATGCAATACTTTCTAATGTCTTAAGAGGTAAATTATAAAGATTGGATGATGTTTTAACATTATCTCCACATTCAAATTTGGAAGTTGGTAAATTGTTTTGAAATCCTGCCTGATTTTGCACAGAAAAGGTCATCAAGTTGTTCACTTGTCTTTCTAAGTTTTGTGGGGTAAGGTCACCTATTTTGAGAGTTTCTGAATTTACTAAAGAATTCTGAGTAACCTGGGCTTCATTAAAGCAATCTTGTTCTTTTCTCTCCTGGAAACCTGGATGACATAAATCATTACAAGTATCTTCAACTGGTGTATGTAAGTCTGTAACCAGAGATTCACCATTGCCTTCCACAGTTGAGTTTTCTTGCTTTCCAAAGTTATCCTCAATCCCCTGATTGAGAGACACCTTAATGGACACAGCTACTTCACTGGATTGAAGCAGAGGAGTAGTAGCAGAGTTTTCCAAACCATTTGACAACGGTCCATTAACTTGCCTGAGCTCAGAGGCAGAAATCTGGTCTTGTTTGGTCACAGTTGATTCTGCTTTGCTTTTATCCCAAGCATCACTTCTATCTGCTAGTAAGCTGTTTTCAATGTTATTTTCTGAAGGAAGCACAGATCTTTCTTTCTCAGTATTCTCTGCTGTGTTCTGATTCACTTCAGAAGGCTGAATGGAATCTCCAGATGAATTAAGTTGGGCTTCAGGAGGCAGCACTTTTTCAGGAGGAGTACTGTGATCATCCAGATGCTTTTCCAGCTCACCCTGAGAACGATAAACTTTGCCACAACCTGTGAACTTGCAAGTGTACGTATTATAATGTTGTGCTTCATGATCATACAGTAAATAAGCTTCTGAAAAAATTCTTCCACATTTAGGAAACATACATTTTGCTCTAAAGACTTGATGCTCCTTTCGGTGGGTTAAAAGCTCGGCATAACTATTAAAACCAGCTTTACATTTCATCTGTATACAGATATATGGTTTACTGCCACAGTGCATCTGTAAGTGATCATTCAGATGAGTAACACTCACAAAATGCCGCCTACAGTACTGGCAAATAACTTTTTTGCTCTGCATTTCAAGAAAGCGCTTAGCATCTTCATTATCTTTATGCCCCTTTACATGAGCAATTAAATTTTTAAAGTACTTAAAGCCCTTTTTACAAAAAGTTACAGGGCAATTAAATTCATTAACAGGTACTGGTTTCTGGACTGGAATCACTTCTGGCTCATAGGATTTATCTTTGTCATCATTCTCATCGTCTGAACCATCATTGTCATTAAACACTATAAAATCTGTTGAATAGAGACTATTCTTTTTTATAGGTCGCTGCTCTTGTTTAGCCACAGTATTAGTCTTCTGATTTTCATTGGCAGTTGTGATCTTTGGAGGCCTTCCCAATCTTCTTAATGGTTTCATAGCTGCTAGTCTCTCTTTACTAGATTGTTTAACATGCAGTGTGACATGAGGGACAAAAGTTTCTTTAGAATTAAAGTTCTTTGCACATATGGGGCAACTATAAATTCCATCTTTGTAATGTTTCTGAGCATGTCGTACTATTCTGTGACCAAGGAATTCTTTGTCACACAACACACAATACTGCATGTAGGCTTGCCAATTCCTAAACCTAGCAGATATAAATCCCCTCTCTCTTAACTGTTTTATCTCTCTCTTCTTCTGCTTTTCATCACCAATGTCTTTAAGAAGGCCAGAATTAGCACCAACTCCACCAGAAAGTCCATTCATAGAAGTTTCTTTACTCTCTTCTTGGTAGTCTACTTTTTCATATACTTCACTGTCATTCAGTTCATCTATTGAAGACACAATGGATGCTTCTTCCCCCATTAATGCAAGGCATTGTCGTTTCAAGGTTTTCCAATCCCAGAATTCTGGATCAAAGGGCCACTGAGTTTTCAATACAAGTAACAGCTCACAGCGTAGAGAATTTGGTATTGGAAGATTCTCTTCATCATATTTCTGGTCTGGCTGATTATACAACATTTCCACAGCATAATACGCATCTACTGTAGGCTCAATAAGAAATTCACTCAGTTGACAAGCACGTTTTACTTCCAGATCATCAGGCAACAAACATGAAATGGTCTTGCAAATAGATATTTTCACTTCAGTATTTTCTGTAGACTCCAAGCGAAGAGCTTTTACACACAGTTCTATACAGGTAGCAAGTCCAGCCCCTTCAGTCTGTGAAAAAGCAAACAGGAAATGTTAATTTAAGCTACACTAATCAACACTAATTTATTTCAGAATTTAGTTAAGATTGAGATTTTTCTTAAATCTTGCAATAGCAGCTTATGAAAGGATTCCCCTTCTAAAGCACTGCACCTTAGGCTGTTATGTGTGTATGTAAAATGAACTGCATAGAATGGCAGAAAACGCCTAAGTATTAGAAGCTAAGACCTGGGTATGAAATTATTTAATGTCTAGGCAAACTTGGAAGTTAATTTAACTTTTTTGACCTTTCATATCCCACTTATAAAACAGAGGTCAAAACAGCACTTAAACTTCATTAAATTGCTGTATTAAAGGAGATTAAGTATGTGTTATAGTTTAATGTCTGGCACATAGTAAATGATCAATAAATGTCATCCTTATTGTAACTCTTCCTGTTTGCATAAGCAATCTTTCTGAAACAAAACCCTCCTAATCTAATTATAAAACTGAGAACATCCCCATATTTCCAAACTTATCAGTACTGAAATAGTTTGCTTCTATAAAATAAGGTACTAATCCCTAATAGTGGAGATTCTAGTGCTATCATAAAAGCGAATGTCAAATTACCTACCTCATAGCGGGACCAGCTTAAGAATTAGAAGTAGGGGTAGACATAGCCCAACATACGTTTTCTTTTGAATTAGCATTTTAAACTATTATTATTAGATAGCAATAACAAAGGTAAGAGTCATTTGAAAGACACATAGGGTAAAGAGATAAAAATAGGTTTTAAAGACAAGAAGGGAACAAAGATAAATGAGAAATAAGATAGCCACAGGATGTGGCCACATTCATTGGAATAAAATATGTATGATACAGGATCAAAAGGCAACAAAGAAAATAGGTAGAGAGAACTGATAGGGCCTGTATTATCATAAGTTAAGAAGTAAATATTATACCAAAACAAGCTTAAACTTGTAGGGCAAACGTATTTTTACTTAAAAGGAAAAGGAGCCTGGGATACTGAATTGGCCTTGATTTTAGAAACAGCAAGAGCACAATGACCAAAAAGAAAATGAATAGAAAGAATAGCATGATGAGACCTATTTTTAAAATGATAGGCTAGGCTGGGGGCGGTGGCACATGCTTATAATCCAAACACTTTGGAAGGCTTTGAGGCAGGAGGATCACTTGAGCTCAGGAGTTCGAGACCAGCCTGGGCAACACAGGGAGACCCCATCTCTACAAAAAGTACAAAAATTAGCCAGGTGTGGTGGTATGCAGCTGTAGTCTCAGCTACCTGTGGGGGTGAGAAAGGAGGATCACTTGAACCTGGAAGGCTGAGGCTGCAGTGAGCAGAGATCGCACCACTGCAATCCAGCCTGGGTGACAAAGTGAGACCCTGTCTCCAAAAAAACAAAAAGGCTGGGCATGGTGGCTCATGGCTTATGCCTGTAATCCCAGTGCTTTGGGAAGGCAAGGTGGGAAGGACTGATTGAGGCCAAGAGTTTGAGATCAGCCTGGGCAATACAGAAAGACCCCATCTCTACCAAAACAAACAAACAAAAAATTAGCTGGGCATGGTAGCATGTGCCTGTAATCCTAGTTACTCAGAAGGCTGAGGCAGGAGGATTGTTTGAAATTGGGAATTTGAGGCTGCAGTAAGCTAGGATTGCACACTGCACTCCAGCCTGGGCAACAGAGCAAGACCCTGTCTCTTAAAAAGAATAATAATTTTAAAAAAATGACAGGGAAGATGAAAACTGGGAACGAAGTGGGACCATATGGGTGTCTCTAGATTTCATATAAACTTGTATATATTATACTATTCCTAGATAGATCTGTGCCTTAAAACTTGTACAGTAAAACATCTGCATCTCTGTTACATGCCTTACGGGGCTGCTAAGGGTGAACAATTAGGTCACTCCTCTATTACGATATGCAAGAAAGAAAAAAATTACCGGTGGTCTGTGAAGCTGCATTCTACACATGGAAAGGCACAAATAAGTCTGGGAGGACTTAATGGCCAAGTAAACCATAAAGATGATTAAAAGTAATACTGAAGGCACATATAATAATGTCAGAAGAACTGGTACAAGTTCTTACTGGTGAAAGTTCTGAGAAGGGGTGTGATTCTTCAGAAATTCAGGAAATGATGGAGAAATAAATGAATTTAAAAAAGGATTCAGAGAGGCCTGGCATTGTGGCTCATGCCTGTAATCCCTGTACTTTGGGAGGCTGAGGCAGGTGGATCACCTGATGTCAGAAGTTCGAGACCAGCCTGGCCAACATGATGAAACCCAGTCTCTACTAAAAATACAAAAAATTAGCTGGGTGTGGTGGCGGGCACCTGTAATCCCAGCTACTGAGGAGGCTAAGGCAGGAGAATCACTTGAACACAGAAGGTGGAGGCTGCTGTGAGCTGAGACTGCGCCACTGCACTCCAGCCTGGGCAACAATAGCGAAACTGGGTCTCAAAAAAAAAAAAAAGATTCAGAGAATGAAGGATTTCTGGATGAAGGGTATCTGTCTTGCAGAAGATAACTATTTGTATCATATGAATGTTGAGCCTCTTCTCCAGGAATGGCAAAAGCTGATAAGAATTCTACTTATTGGCCGGGTGCAGTGGCTCACGTCTGTAATCCCAGCACTTTGGGAGGCCGAGACGGGCGGATCATGAGGTCAGGAGATCGAGACCATCCTGGCTAACACGGTGAAACCCGGTGACTACTAAAAATACAAAAAAATTAGCCGGGCATTGTGGTGGGCGCCTGTAGTCCCAGCTACTCAGGAGGCTGAGGCAGGAGAATGGCGTGAACCCAGGAGGCAGAGCTTGCAGTGAGCCGAGATTGCGCCACTGCACTCCAGCCTGGGCAACAGAGCAAGACTCCATCTCAAAACAAAAACAAAAACAACAAAAAAGAATTCTACTTATTGCTCACAAGACACACCTAAACTATTTAAAAGGGGAATTCCACTGACATTCTATTCTAATCCAGTCTGCGACTAAATTCGAAGGGTCATTTCGATTCATTAATGGTGAGGCGCCTCAATAAATTTGCTTTAAAAACATTTTCATGTTGTAATTAAACCTGAAACCTTTACATAATGTCAAAGAAACAAAATAAACTATATTTTACAATTTTTTTTCTTCTGACCTTTCATGTGTGTACTTGAAAATAAGTGAACAGGCAACATTAAAATCATAAACTGGCTATACAGCAGGTAAGTTTTAAAAGTTGAATTTGAATTCACAATAATTTTCTATAAAGACAATGTAATTAAGTGATTTGCCCAGAAAAATCTACTTAATTCATAAGTTAATCATAAATACTAATAGCACAAGCTTAAATTTATGAGTCACAAGAACAGAAAGCTAAGTGACATGAATTCAGAGGAGGAACAGACACTCAACCCCTTTCCAGGAAAAGAACAGCACCAGGCAAGTTCCGGAAAACAGAAAGGTTTGTCTTTTGTACCTTCTTCCCATTGCCTTTTCTGTTCCTTTCCTCTGGCTGCCTAGTATCCTTGACCTAAAGCTATCCAAGGCTTACATGTTGCTTTTAGTTTCCCACAACATCCTATCCAGTCCTTCCCTACCCACTCTTAACATCACGTTTTACCCGGTTTTAAAACTCTTTGAATAATTACCACATATTTCAGAATAAAATACAAACCTTAGTGTGGAATACAAAAAGGACTTCACAGTCTGACCACTGCCTCATCTGTTCTAGTTTCCTCTTTTATCTTTCCCTCCACTCAAACAACTGAGCTACCTGTAGTTACCCAAATATTCAATTCTCTCATTTATCTTGATACTACTTTATGTGTTTTTTCTGTGACTAGGAACACTCTCTCCTCCCTCTTTAGTCATTACTAATTGAGTAGCGAAAATAGACAAGTGGGTTATTATGGCCCACTTCTTTTATTCATTCAGAATCTACTTTTATACCAGGAACTGCACTAAGTAATGTACCCTCACCAGATCAAGATTCCACTCTAGTAGAAAGACTCATATAATATTGCTATTGGTTTTGAGTTTCCATCAACAGACTACAAAATCCTTAAAGGCAGGGATGTATTTTTTTAACTCTTAAACCTCAAGGAGTCTAGGGAAGAGTATACTATATAAATAAAAAGATCCCAAGCTATCTGCTCCAATTCCTTTGCAGATCTCAATTAGGATTTAAGATGTTAATTACAGTTGTCCTTCAGAATCTGGGGGCACTGGTTCCAGAATTCCTGTGGATACCAAAATCCACAATGCTCAAGTCCCTTATATAAAATGGCATAGTATTTGCATACAAACTATGGACATCCTCTCACATAATTTAAATCATCTATGTATTACTTATAATACCTAATAAATGGCTACATATTACTTCATTTGCATAGATTCAACATAGTACGCTTGTGGCAAATTCAGGTTTTGCTTTTTGGAACTCTATAGAATTTTTGTTTCCTTTTCTTTTTTGACACAGGGTCTCACTTTGTCACCCAGGTTGGAGTGCAGTGGAGTGAACCTGGTTCAGTGGCATGATCTTGGCTCGCTGCAATTTCTGCCTCCCAGGCTCACGTGATCCTCCCATCTCAGCCTCCTGAGTAGCTGGGATTACAGGCACACCACTATGTTTGGCTAATTTTTTTTTTTTTGGTAGAGATCAGGTTTCACTGTTTTACCCAGGCTGGCCTCAAACTCCTGGGTTTAAGTCTTCCAAAGTGCTGGGATTACATGTGAGCCATCACACCTGACCCCTAAATATTTTCAATCTGTAGGTGGTTGAATCCACTGATGTGGAACCCATGAATGTGGAGGGCCAACTGTATTTTAAATTAACATATGAGTAGCTGGCTGATAGTCTTCAATTCCTGGAGGTTTTTTTTTTTTTTTTTTTTTTTTTTTTAGGGTTACCAGTTGGCTGGGTGTAGCGGCTCACGCCTGTAATCCTAGCACTTTGGGAGGCTGAGGTGGGCAGATCACCTGAGGTCAAGAGTTCGAGACCAGCCTGGCCAACATGGTAAAACCCGGTCTTTACTAAAAATACAAAAATTAGCTGGGCATGGTGGTGTCCACCTGTAATCCCGGCTACTCAAGAGGCTGAGGCACGAGAATCGCCTGAACCTAGGAGATGGAGGTTGCAGTGAGCCGAGATTGCACCACTGCACTCCAGCCTGGGCAACAGAGGGAGGGTCCATATCAAAAAGAGAAAAAAAGGGGTTACCAGTTAATCCAAATCACTACATCGAGGTTAACCTCTATGTGGAAAATGAAGAGAGTTATTACACCAAAATCTAATCACTATAGCTTAACTTTAAGGTCTCTTCAGTCCTAAAATAATAATAATCCATGATTCTAGTTTTAAGATAAAACCTCTGCTTGATCAGATTTCAGAAAGTAAAAAAACAAAGGGAAAAAAATTTCTTGCAACAAGCAGCAAGGTTTTTGGGCAAAGAGCAATTACCATGGTGCATACTATCCCTGTCAAGAAGGCTGCTGCGAAGGTCACGTGTGGTGGCTCGTATCTGTAATCCTACCACTTTGGAAGGCCAAGGCAGGGAGAATTGCTTGAGCCCAGGAGTTGGAGATAAATCTGGGCAATATCGTGAGACCCCATCTCTACAAAAAATAAAAAAATTAGCCAAGTGTGATGGTACACACCTGCAGTCCCAGCTACTTAGGGGGCTAGGTGAGAGCACTGCTCAAGCCTGGGAAGTTGAGGCTGCAGTGAGCTGTGATTTGCAGCACTGCACTCCAGTCTGGATGACAGAGGAAGACTCTCTCAAAAACCAACCAACCAACAAAAGCAACAACAGAAAAGGCGGCTGCTGCCACTGCCAACTTTCAAAGCTATTCATACTTTTAACTGCTTTTTTATATACTCTAATTCTGAACCCAAATTCTCTGCAATAGTGTTACCCGACAGAACTATTAGTGATAACGGGAATGTTCTATATCTGTGCTGTCCACTAGCACAGTTCTATATCTGGCATAGCCACTAGCAACATGGAGCTACTCAGCAACTAAAATGTGACTACCATAATGGACAGCGCAGCTCTTGTCTAGTATTTTACACCCCATTCTCTGGCCCACCATAGTCTCTTTATGAGTAGGGAGTAAGACTGAAGAAGGATGGTCACTTTTACCTAACCTCCTCAATTTATCTGATTTAGTAGTAATGAAACCTACAGTGATTAAGGTCAATTCCAAGTCAAGATTTATACCCAGTTTGGATTCTAGTTTCAACTTCTTTCTACTCTACTCTGTCGTGCTGTTTTTTAAGTTAGTGGCACAATCTATAATTTAAAACTGCATAGTAGTTTCATAAGAAATTTATTATTGGTCCCTTTCAGGTTTTTGTTTGTTTTGTTTTGGAGACAGGGTCTTGCTATGTTGCCCAGGCTGGTCTTGAAATCTGGGGCTCAAGTGATCATGCCCAGCTACTTTATTTTTTAACTGCAGCACCGCAATATATAAATGAAAAATCAGGACAAGTTAACAAGGGTGACAGAGGAAAAACTGGAAAGCAGGATTCATTCATATTCTTTCCTCCTGAAAATGAAGAGAAATTATTTTTAGGAGAGAAAAATGAAGATACATCTAAGACTTACTGACCAATGACAGATTTTAAAAGGTACTTATAAAGAGGAATAGGAGAGTATCTTTTGGTCCTTCCTTTCAAAAACAATTATACATTCATTTAAAAATACTTCTTAATCATGCTGCATCTCAGTTTTTAGATTCTACACAATGGTAGCATCTTTGGAAGGTGTTTTCTGTGTACATTTAAATGGAAACCAACTGCATTTCTACAAAGGTTACTATAAGAAAATCACTAACTTTACGAAACTGGAATTCTGATTTATTAATATTTAATAGTAATAAATAAATGGAAACACATATGCAACCTCTACTCATCAACTCACTCTTCAGTTGTGTCTAATCTGTATAATCCACCTGTTAAAATTTTCATTTCAATAACTATATATGTTTATTTCCAAACGTTCTTTTGACTCTTTTTACAATGCTTGGTCATTTTGATACTGTCTTTCTCATACTTTAATTCCTTATTTTAAGTGTTTAAATATATACACTTCCCAGATTTTTCCATAATTATATTATTTAAAGTATTAGGCAAGTAATCCTATTATTCATTTGCTGAAAATCACTCAGGTCAGATAGTTTTGTATCTTTATAAATCTTAATGGTGAACTCATGTTAAGCAGGGCTTTATGAAACACCTGTGTTGACAATATGTCCCTCCCAAAGCAGTTCGGCATTTCCTTCTGCAGGAATCTTAGGTATTCATCCTCACCTTCTTAAACATTAACTTACTTGGCATAGGGATTTCTGAACTATACAGCTAGGGTAAATGTGGCTCCCAAATCTGTACGAGGGTAGACTTGTAGTTATAACTTCCTAAAGAATTTCTTCCTCTGACCCAGAGTCCAGTTGGACATACCTAAAATTCCCTACCATCCATCTGTGTTAGACAGTATTATTTTTCTAGTCTACCTTTTCAATAAAATTATAGAACTTCACAGTTTCCAGCTTTGTGTAGTGCTCGTGTATGCATGCGTGCGCACGTGTGTGTATATGTGGTGAGGGGATGGTTGTTTCAGATCTACCTACCCAAGCAGACAAGTAGAGCTGGCCCAAGATATTTTTTTTTTTTTTAAAGACCAAGTCTCACTCTGTCTCCCAGGCTGGAGTGCAGTGGTGCCATCTCGGCTCACTGTAACCTCCGCCTCCTAGGCTCAAGCGATTCTTGTGTCTCAACTTCCAGAGTAGCTGGGACTACAGGCACCTGCCGCCATGCCCAGCTAATTTTCTGTAATTTTAGTAGAGCATGGTTTTGCCATGTTGGCCAGGCTGGTCTTAAACTTCTGGGCTTAAGTGATCCACCCAGCTTGGCCTCCCAAAATGCTGGGATTACAGGCGTGAGCCACCACGTCCGGACTACTTTTTGTTTTTGAGACAGGGTCTTGCTTGTCGCCCAGGCTGGAGTGCAGTGGTGCAATCTCGGCTCACTGCAACCTCTGTCTCTCAGGCTCAAGCTATCCTCCCACCTCAGCAGGGACTACAGGCAGGCGCCACTTACTTTAGTAGAGATGGGGTTTCATCATGTTGGCCAGACTGACCTCAAACTTCTGACCTCAGGTGATCCACCCACCTTGGCCTCCCAAAGTACTGGGACTATGGGCATGAGCACCCTGGCCTGGCCCAAGATCTTATCTCCATATAGCTATCTCCCGTCCGTGTGTAAATATCAAACTTCCAAGTACTTAGTTACTGCAAGTAGCAACTTATCCCAATCTCCAGGTTAGGTGAGGCTCAGTATCCGTTCAAGCTTTCTGTTCCTGTTTTTAGGTTTCACCTTTTGAGCCCAAATATTCCTGCAATCTCAGCTGCTACACAATAAAAGAGATGTTTGTTTTATTTTATCACGTATTTGTGGCTGTTTGTAGAATTTTAGATAATGTAATCTTCCCTTCTGCTAGCAAAGGAACCTAGCACTATATATTCTTCTTTATACTTTTTAAGTTTCTTTTTGTTAGTTTGTTTGAGATGGAGTCTTGCTCTGTTGCCCAGGCTCGAGTGCAGTGGCGTGATCTCGGCTCACTGCAACCTCCACCTCCTGGGTTCAAGCAATTCTACTGCCTCAGCCTCCTGAGTAGCTGGGATTACAGGTGCACGCCACCACACCTGGCTAATTTTTGTATTTTTAGTAGAGACAGAGTTTCACCATATTGGTCAGGTTAGTCTCGAACTCCTGACCTTGTGATCTGCCCACCTCGGCCTCCCAAAGTGTTGGGATTACAGGTGTGAGCCACTGTGCCCAGCCTACTTTTTAAATTTCTATAGTCAAATTATTAAAGTAGTGTAACACCTAGAACCAAAACAAAGAATGATATAATTTAAGTATTACATATATTACTTTTCTTTTGGGTAAGTAAGAACAAGCCCCTGGATCTCAACTGCATTTTTAAGTCTTTCTGTATCAAGCATCTTAAAGGACTAACAAGAAAATGTTCAAAGGATTAAATGAAACATTTTAAAAATCACTGAAAAGGGTGCCAAAATCATAAAAGTTATAGTCTTTTATTAATGATAATGTATACATTTTAACCGTAAAAATATTCTGATTATTCTTACCTCTGAATTAATAACTTTAATCAGGAAGAAAATGTGATATACTGTTTTCGTTAACAAAGAAAGTTGACGACACCTCTCAAGGTACACTTGTATAGATGGTTCTACTCTTTGTTGTAATTTACTCCAAAAGAGAGTAAGTTCCCTTAAAAAAAAAAAGTTACAGTAAGAAAAGTTGGAGCAGTAAAGTAATAATCATGGACCACATTAGTCCAGTCATTACATTTGAAATTAAAACTGGTTTTATATTCCAATCCTATATGCATGCTTAAGTTTAAATGCAAGAAAATAGATCCCAACTATCTAAATACCAAATAAAATCAGGATATGATTAATCATTTTATTAATATTTTTCAGTCCCAGAGAAGCATTACCTTTTACTAGGAAAGCATCTAACATTTTTTTTTTGGAGGCAGTCTCACTGTCACCCAGGCTGGAGTGCAGTGGCGCAATCTCCACTTACTGCAACCTCTGCCTCCCAGGTTCAAGCGATTCTTGTGCCTCAGGCTCCTGAGTAGCTGGGATTACAGGTGCGCACCACCATGCCTGGCCAATTTTTTATTTTTAGTAGAGATGGGGTTTCACCATGTTGGCCAGGCTAGTCTCAAACTCCTGACCTCAGGTGATCCGCCCACCTCAGCCTTCCAAAGTACTGGGATTACAGGCATGAGCCACGGTGCCCAGCCAGCATTTAACATTTAAACGAGTTATACAGATGATAACTTTGAGCGACGTGTGAACTTTATGTAATAAGAAAGCTCAAGATACGTGTGTGTACGTACGTGTATGTGTGTGTATATATATAAAACATATCAATGACATGATTTTTAAACAGCATTTCTCTTTTATCTCCTAACAAATTTAAAATTGATAATAAGGTTATTATTATTAGATGAATATAAAAACCAATGCTGACAAAAAACCCAGAAGACACTAATCTATGTCACAGTAATTTCCCAGTTGATTTACTGGCTTTCCAGTTGATTTTCTGTCTGAACTCTGTACTGCTACTTCCTTGTCCAACTCTGCCCTCACTATTGAGTCGTCAATCAACTCACAACTGCTTATCTTAAACAGTGTTTCTTGAACATAAACTTCTATGTTGCCCTTCAAGAGCTTATAATGGACTGCTTTTGCTTAGCATATGAAACTTAGCTTTTGATGCCTTTGTAAAAACCAACATAACATACTAATTTTTTAGTCATCACTGATTTTCTGGTAGTATAACTAGAAAACCTATTATACTTGTCCTGGATAAATATATCTTACTTATTCTCCCTTCAGAATCTTTCTGCCTTTCATACCAATCCTCTGTATTGCATATACTACTTTGCCTTCATAACAAGGCTCAATGCTTAGAAATCTTTTATAAGCTTCAATCTTTATTGATTACACAATCATTGATTTACCTTGCTGTTCTATTATTCATTTGTATGCTGTCATTTGGTAAATATTCTTAAATGTTGGAATTTTATAAACCAAGTTTTCTTATGTGTTCCCATAATATGAACACAACACTGAAGAATTATAGTGCTGTTGACTGACCAGATAAATTGTCAGTGTTAGCGAAAGCTAATTTAAGGCAGATGATCTTCAGTTTTTTCATTAACTGAAACCAACATCTCTGTTTCTTGTAGCCTTCCAAAGGATTACATATAACAAGCTATGCCCAGCTGAAAATGTACCATAAGAAGAAATGTACTGCTTACATATCTAAAAAATGTTATGGTGGCATTGGACAAAACAAGTCTTTCTTTCGCTTTCTAACACTTAAAATTTTCCTGACCAAAGATAATTACTGGTATGCATGCTAAGGAATTGTGTGGCCTTTAATACACAAAGTTTTTAGAGTTGTAACAACTACTTGATAATAAGTTTGCCCAGCATGTAATATCTAAATATAAGCCTTTTGTCTTAAAAAGATTTTAAATTATGTTCCTAAGTCATATGAATTCTCACAGCCTATTTTGTATTCTTATTTAACAAAGATTTCTTAAAAAATAAAATCAACTCACCAAGCGCAGTACATATCTCCTTGTTGGAGCTGACGTGACAAAAATGCAGTACATAAGACAAGAGCGCTTTTTTCATCACCCTCAGATTCTAAGTTACAGATCATTTCCAGTGCATCTTTGCAATCAACTTCTGAAATCTAAAGAAAAAGCCAACAGAAATATTCCACGAAACGGTTTTATATTAGGATACAGAGCAATATACCTTTGGTTTTTTCATTAGATATTTACAGATCGTTTTCATGAATAAAATACCATTACTTCATACACTATCAAGTCAGTCATAATTTGTCATTATGGGACAAAGACTGGCTGCAGTTAAAAAACAAAACAAAACAAAACACCTTTCTTTATAGCCAGTAGAAATTTACATAGTAATTCTGAGAATATTAAGAAACACCTGAGAAATATTAGGAATATTAAGAAACACTATTTAAGAATTTACAAGCATTTATATGTAACTAACTGATGATAACTATAAGCACTCTCTACCCATTCAATCAGATCTGATCATGAAAAAAAAACTACAGTACTTTTATTTTTTCCCCTTTTATCCACTGATTTAAACAAGCATTAGAATCAACAGAGAGACACAGAGAGGTACACTGCATATAGACTGATAAAATATGTATCTATTCATGAGGGAAAAATATAGTGTTAAGCATTTTATGTAACTACGACTTTTAAAATTAGCTCACCTCAACTTTCTATAAATCTCCACTATTTTTCTTTTCATATAAATATACTCCATCTCAAAGCTTGCCAAAAGTCATGCATGTGTACATATAACCTAGATGAAGGCAACTTGCTTCATTTAATGATGCACTTACACCTATGATTCTTTTTTTAAAAATTAAAATTTATTACTTCATCACAATGATGTACTATATAAAACGAAGAGACTTTACCTGTGATTGCTACAAGCATCTGCTATAAGACAAGGGATGTGACAAACAGCATACAATCACAAATTACCAGTGTTCCAAAGAATAGAAAGATTAATTCCAACATGGTACAACTGACAGATGGCAAAAAGAACTGAAGACAAAACAGACCATTAGCACTCACGTACCACAGAGGAGACTATGCCTCTCCTAGTTGATTTTCTCTCTTTCATATAATATTGAGTAAGCAAAAATGTGCATATGTGTAAAATGTAATGTGTTTAGGAGTCAATAATTATGTAAATGGAGAATGGGGGTAATCCTGAGGTCAATCTTTGATAATGAGGATAAAAGCTGTGGGGCAGTAGATTCACAGGTTCTATTTTACACATTAAATCAGGCCTTTTTAGAAAACACCAAGGGAGAAACAAAAAAAAAAATCGTGTGTTCAAACATAAATGACTACCTAAAGCAATTATGAAGTTAGTGGAAGAGTTAAGACTGAAATCTAGTCTTGTACTACCCGGTACAGTGCTCTTTCCACTACTCCTCTGTCTGACTCTTTTTCAACAAATCTTTATAAGCAGCTTGATTTAAGCAAATTAAAAAAAGACTGAAGGATATATATTTATAAAGTAAAGATTTAAAAATATCTACAATATGTTAAACACACGGTCAGACATTTTATGTATATTATTAACCATAACTTTCCCACTAGGTAGGTATTATCACTAACATTCTATATACAGATGCTCTGTGACTTACGATGGGGCTACATCCCAATACACCTATCCTAAGTTGAAAGTGCATTTTTGACTTAAGATATTTTCAATTCAGAGTAAGTTTAACTAGATGTAACCCCATCATATGTCCAGAAACTTACTGAATGTGTATCACTTTCACACCATTGTAGAGCTGAAAAATACTAAGTTGAACCATCATAAACTGGGGGACTATCTGTATGATGAACGTGCTAGTTGAGTGGTTGAGCCACAAATCAAATCATGTCTGGCTGACATCAAAGATCCAAGCTCTGGCCAGACACGATGGCTCACCCCTGTAATCCAAGCACTTTGGAAGGCCAAGGTGGGTGGATCACCTGAGGTCAGGAGTACGAGACCAGCCTGGCCAACATGGTGAAATCCCATCTCTACTAAAACATACCAAAACTACCTGGACATGGTGATGCATGTCTGTAGTCCCAGCTACTCAAGAGGCTGAGGTGGGAGAATCGCTTAAATCTGGGAGGCGGAGGTGGCAGCAGTAAGCTGAAATTGCACCACTGCACTCCAGCCTGGGTGACAGAGCAAGACTTGGTCTCAAGAAAAACAACAACAACAACAACAAAAAAAACCCCCAAAAAACCAAAAAAAAAAAGTTCTTTCCACTTCATCACAATATATTTTATTCAAAATTATGTTAGTTTTAAACAATTACCCTGTCACACTCATGCAGACAAACTGCATTGCCTCCAGACAAACAGCTTGCCTGGTAGATGCTACCTACTACTTTATTATTTATTTATTTATTTGTGAGACGGAGTCTTACTCTGTTGTCCAGACTGGGGTGCAGTGGTGTGATCTCGGCTCACTGCAACCTCTGCCTCCCAGGTTCAAGCGACTCTCCTGCCTCGGCCTCTCGAGTAGCTGGGACTACAGGTGCGTGCCACCACGCCCAGCTAACGTTTTGTATTTTTAGTAGAGATGGGGTTTCACCGTGTTAGCCAGGATGGTCTCGATCTCCCGATCTCCTGATCTTGATCCACCTGCCTCGGCCTCCCAATGTGCTGGGATTACAGGCATGAGCCACCATGCTCAGCCAATGCTAATACTTCTTTTAAAGAAAGAAGGCCTAAGACATTAAGTTGCTTGCTCAAAGTTACGCACTTAGTGGCAAAGTCAAGATGTCAACCTAAGTTTAGCTTCAGAGTCTGTGCTCTTTCCAGAATTCCACGTGCACAGGCATACTAACGCCATATATTCGTATGCTGCTAAATATGGATTTTCACTTGTTCAGGTTTAATAAAAATCCTTATTTCTTGAAAGTCTGATTTATTTTTAATCTTATCATTTTTGTTGTTCTTCTAAAACCTAAGCCACCCTTAGGCTGGGCCCGGTGGCTCACACCTGAAATCCCAGCTCTTTGGGAGGTCAAGGGGTGTGGATCACCTGAGGTCAGGAGTTCGAGACCAGCCTAACCAACATAGTGAAACCCTGTCTCTACTAAAAATGTAAAATTAGCCAGGCGTGGTAGCAGGTGCCTGTAATCTCAGCTACTTGGGAGGCTGAGGCAGGAGAACTGCCTGAACCCGGGAGGTGGAGGTTGCAGTGAGCTGAGATGGTGCCACTGCATTCCAGGCTGGGCAGTAAGACCGAAACTCTGTCTCAAGAAAAGTAAAAAATAAAAAATAAAATAAAATAAAAAATAAAACCTAAGCCACTCTTGCTGAGTGCTCATATGGTACCAAATTTATCTATTATGTATAAGGAAAGAAATTTACTTCCCCAATGTTATTACTATCATTAGCTTACTCTTTTTTTTTTTTTTTTTTGAGACGGAGACTCACTCAATCACCCAGGCTGGAGGGCAATGGTGTGATCTCGGTTCACTGCAACCTCTGCCTCCCAGGTTGAAGCGATTTTCATGCCTCAGCCTTCCGAGTAGCTGGGATTACAGGCAAGTGCCACCACGCCTGGCTAATTTTTGTATTTTGGTAGAGACGGGGTTTCACCATGTTGCCCAGGCTGGTCTCAAACTCCTGACCTCAGGTGATACACCTGCTTCGGCCTCCCAAAGTGCTGGGATTACAGGTGTGAGCCACTGCACCCACCCGGCTTACTCTTAATATTTAAAAATATAAATGTGTGATTGCCTGTGTGTATTTTTTCATATACATGCAACGTACCAATGGAAACATTTGCTATATTTACTAACACAGCAAACTTCATTTTTCATAGGCATACTAATGAAACAATTTTTATGGTGTACTTGGGATCCTTCATTTCTCTGATTTGCCACTAGATGGCTGTCTTGAAAAAATATGACATTAAGTAGAATGTAGGAATAAGGAAGTCATATATAAAGTAGTAAATGACTGAATTAAAATTATGAAAAGTGAAGCATAGCCACCAATGAACAAGAATTATTTAAAAATCCAAAGAAGCAAAGTTCAGAGATTATCAGTATATTACCTATAGAGGGACTATTCTCTATTGCTTTGACAAATGAGCAAAAATTTAAATACCAGAAAATTTAGAACTCTTAATAAAATACTTAAAACCAATTAGGATGATCTGTTTGCTAAAGACACATTATGCTGAATAAAGTCCCTTTATAAAGCATAACAATTATTTCAAAGATGTAAATAATAATTTGTATGTTTTAACATGGCTCTTTATGCCAAACATTCAAAAAACATAGAACACTATCAACATTTTATATGAATTTACAAAGCATGCTTTTAAAAAGTATTGGCTGTAATCACATTTCAAAAACAGTTTCGGTTGGGTGTGGTGGCTCATGTGTATAATCCTAGCAACTTTGGTAGGCCAAGGCGGGAGGATTGCCTGAACCCAGGAGTTTGAGACCAGCCTGGGAAACACAGTGAAACCCTGTCTCTACTAAAATACAAAAAATTAGCCAGGCATGGCAGCGTGTGCCTGTAGTCCCAGCTACTTGGGAGGCTGAGGCAAAATTAATTGAACCCAGGAGGCAGAGGATGCCATGAGCTGAGATCACACCACTGCACTCCAGCCTGGGGAACAGAGCAAGACTCTGTCCCCCCAAACAAACAAAAGGTTTAAAAAATAACTGATTTGCTTATCAAAATAATATTGCTTTCCATATAGAAAATAAATGTTAAACCTGTCATAACTAAGAAAATATAAAATCAAGAGTTAATCAAAATTAACTTTTGGGCTAACAAATATTTAAGACTAATAATCTCTAAGAAGATATTTCACATATTGTTTTTGGAAACATAAATTGCCATAATCGTTTCTGGAGGATAGTTTAAACCTATCAATTTAAAACGTGCTGATTCTTTGATCCAGCAATTTCACTTCCAGAAATTTACCCTACCAGTACACTCCCCACAAGGATACACAGATGTATGCAAAAAGCAACAATATAAGTAAGTGTCCACCAATCTGGTTAAAAATATTACAAATCCATACTATGGAATTATGTAGCCATGAGAAATAAGGTTGATCTATATGGAATGATATGGAAACATGTCCACAATAATAGCGGGAAAAGTGGCCAACAACCAGGGAGTGTGTATGTGATTTTAAGTATTAAAAATGCATGTATCTGCATAGAAAAATGTCAGAAAGATTATATATCAAATTTTAATCTTAATAATAATTACCTAGTGGAGTGTTAAATGGGGAAATGAGACAGCTACAGAGATACAAGATAGAAAGTTTTAGTTTTTAAACTTCTATATTTATTTTAATGATAAAATGAATAGAAATATTGGATCTCAACTAGACACTGCTAACTTTATTTTTTACTACTATACCAAGAATCCAGTTCATTCCTTCCAGAAAGGCCAGATAAACACTCATCTCTCCCAGCCCCATTCCTCTGCCATCTACCAAGGCTAGCTGCTATTTCTTTTCTTTTTTTAAAACAACCTATGGGGTATCAACTAGCTGCTATTTCTATCACACTGAAAGGGTCCTGGGGAACAGTCAATCCCTTGCCTCACTTGGACAAAGATCTCAGAAAGATCACTACCAATCCAGGCCATTGCTGACTCCTTCTAACAGTCTATTCCCACTATCCTTTAAGGAACACGTAAACAAAACCAAACCTCAAATACTTGTAAGGCAAGTAACGTACATTAATGAAGTGGACAAAGAGTAGGGTGGGCAAGTGAGACAGGACACAGTGCATACCTCTTCTAAAGGGGGCAATGTCTCTGGGTTGGGGACAATAAATCAATAAATCTTAATTCACTCACCTCATATGGAACAATGAACAAGTTTCTAATGTGTTTATAACAGAAACATAAAAGAGCAAGCAATCTCTAAGCAAAAAAGGATTTTTAACAAAGTAATGTTGTTACTTTGTAACAAGGGACTTTAAACAAAGTAATGTTACTATATACGTGTAGACTTACACCTATCTGTCCTGTTCTGCAGTATATGATCTAGTTTTTTCCTGGGATGGAGTATACAGGCCTTAGTGAACCCTGCTTATGAACATGAAAAGTCTTAATTCTACCTGCTTAACATGAGAAGTGGGGGGAGGGAAATAGTTACACATGACATTAGAGGTACCCAGGGTCTTCACAGAGAATTTTCCTGATCACATCAGGAAACAACAGGACTGTTGTTACTCAACTCTGGATAATTAAACCAAGAAGGAACTTAGGCTCAGTATTGCAAGACTGGATTATTCAGAGAGCTGGAAATACAGATTTTCTTTTTTTTTTACTGGATTTTTACTTGAGACACAAATTCATAGTCTTCAACTTCAAAGCTAACCCAACCACTCTATGTTTACACAGTCAGTTTCCTAATAGGAGACATGCTTCTTTAGTGAAGGGCCTATGCCTTATTCACCTTTAAATCCCACCTCCCGTCAACTTCCCACCAATGCTTATACAGAAAAAATCATTCACTTAATACAAATCTGTGGAAGTGGAAGGGAGGACAGATAGACTTTAAGGGCAGGGACTGAACTGATAATAAAAGCTTTCATGGCATTGAAAAATATGAGATGTAGCAGCACAATAACTAATGATTTTTTTTAAAAAAGTTACACACATGTCAAAGGTGATTTCAATAAATTTTATACATCTGCAAATTAACTTATCTAGTTATTTTGAACTAATAAGAAAATGTCAGTCTTCTATTTTGCTCTCATATATAATATCAATTAAAAGGTCAATTACCTGTAATAAAATAAATAATAAAGAAAAACATATATAGACTAGTCGAAGTCCAAACTAATAATGATATAATATCCTATGCTACAGACCATGATTCTACTCCATCTAGCCTACAAACTGTCTGACATTACTCTTCCCAGTACCCTCAATATCCTCACATAAGAAACCCAACAGGTTTATTTCTTATCTTGGTCCAAGCCTACCACTTGCCTTCCTACTTGTCTATTCTCAAGGAAAAAAATATTACACAATCGTCATTACAAACCTCATGTGGCACTGAGCTTTCTGTATGAGCTATTCTGCTTTGAGACTGATGACAATACCTCTCGGTCTAAGAGGATCATGCAAGCTCTATTAGTTTACTCCTCTGTCTTATATCTCAACTTTTCCCTTAACATATCCTTATGTTTTGCCTATAATCGCTTTGTTTTCCTCTCTATTGCTCTGGAGTCAAAGGGTATATATATTAGAGATATAAGACACTTGTACACAATTAGTGCCCACTGAACACTGATCAACCTACTATAGGTGTTTTTGTTTTTTGTTTTTGTTTTTTTCAGACAGAGTCTCACATTGTTGCCCAGGCTGCAGTGCAGTGGCGTGATCTTGGCTCACTGCAACCTCCGCCTCCCAGGTTCAAGCAATTTTCCTGCCTCAGCTTACCAAATAGCTGGGATTACAGGTGCCCACCACCATGCCCAGATAATTTTTTGTATTTTTAGTAGAGATGGAGTTTCACTATGTTGGCTAGGCTGGTCTCAAACTCCTGACCTCGTGATCCGCCTGCCTCGGCCTCCCAAAGTGCTGGGATTACAGGCATGCCACAACACCCGGCCGATCTACTATAGTTTTATCTAAATTTTTAAAATATACACACCCTGTTTCTTGATCAACAACTTTTAATTCTCCTACCCTGTCTCCAACTTCCTTTTGAAATTGTGAGTCCCCCAAAATGCAAAATTCCCATTTGGATCATGATTCCACTCTCAGAATTTTGTAGTCATAAACTATACAAATATGTGAATACTATGCTTTATACCAAACTAGAAGCGAGAACACAATGTCTAAGAGAAAATAAGGTTTTACATTAAATATGCAAATAAATATGTACTCAAAATTATATATAGCATAGATGTGCATATACAATATAAAATTTATATGACTTATCTCCAAGTATTCCCAGAGATAAGTCATAAAATTTCTACA
This sequence comes from Macaca fascicularis, assembly GCF_037993035.2. NCBI lineage: Eukaryota > Metazoa > Chordata > Mammalia > Primates > Cercopithecidae > Macaca > Macaca fascicularis. The sequence continues at coordinate 88,056,799 of NC_088378.1, forward strand.
AAGTTACTTAAATTAGCCAGTTTAAAAGATCTTCAAGTATCTTGAAGTCAGACAAGATTGAAGTTAAGGCCCAAAGCTGACAAATCTAGATATTCTACTAAACTGTTAAGCCACCACTATCTTCCCAACAATTTAGCCAAAGCATTTAACAGATGTATATTATTTAAAACAGAAACTAGGTGCAATCAGTTTACATATAATTCTAAAAGTTGCTTAGAATCATGTTGCCACCACTCAGGAACATACCAAAAATGTAAGATTGACAATGATCTCTTCACTATCTAAGAGAAAAGGAAATCAAAGACATTCTAATTAAAAATTAATTTCTCAACGTAAAAAATAATTACTAATGAAAGAAAACATACTCACCTCTTCAATTAACTTTTCATTTGGTGATGATGTACAAAGACAGACAAGGTAAGTTTGCTTAAAACTACCTTTTGTACCAATCTCTGGATGGTCAGAACACAGCTTTGCTAGAGCAGTTGCTTGACTTAACTGATGTATTTTGATTAGGTGTTTAATTCTCATATCCAACAAGATGGGACCCTCAAAAGCTAAAAATTCATTCACTTTAAAAAACAAGACATAATAGATTATTAACATTTGGTAATAACTCGTTTGCAATACAAACACTTATAAGAAATATTTTTAAACATAGGAACTAAAATGCTTCTTTTTTTCAATTTTCTATTATTGCTAGTAAGGCTATCACAAAAGACTTGACCTTATAAGCAAGAAGAGATTATACAGCTAACTTTGAAAAGTTAAATACTTTTGGTCCCTTACATAAGGGATCATTTAGAATGAGCTGAATAAACTTGATGATGAAAATAATTCTGTGTTAAATTCTAATAGTCAATGTTATTAAAATTACACTAAATTTTTTTCCTACAGCAGTTATTCTTCAACACCAGCAGCTAGCATCCCTAAAATCTGTAATGCTAGGGCATTACAACCTTACATGATGAGTAACCACAAAAAGCTATTGGAACATTACAGAAGAAGAGATTCAACTAATATTTTGTTCAATATTGATGGTATATTTTCCATTTTACAAAGCTGAAATCTAACTTTTAAAAATAGATGTTTTAGAATGAACCAAAATATCTATAGAAAAATAAATAAGATGGGAGAAAAGTTTGCCAAAGGATAAAACTTCTGTGGGTTTTATGTCGTTATTTTTAAAACGTCAATGAACAAACTCAAAACAGTCACTTATTTATAAAACAATTCTACTTTGTTCAAACCTCTGACTATCCCCTAGTGCTAGTTTGGTCATCTACAAATAAGAATTAATATTTTTATTTTTCGTACTTATGAAGGAGAATTTAAGTTTTAACAAGTGCAAGTTTAAATTTTTCCCTAAGTGTTCTTTACCAGAATAGAAATCATGTTTAAAAATTTATTTGGCAATGGCTAGCCTGAAACCTTGGGAAGGCTTTTAGTAATAAAATTTAAAATGCCCTATGAATAAAACACACTATCTTCTCTGCTTGTTAACATACTGAAAGATACGTCTGGTAAGTAATTTGGAGGTTAGAGGATAGAAAATGAGAAAAGATGTTCTTTCCTTCTTGTAATATCCTTTGTTTCCCTCTAGTACTTTTATTTTTAGATCTAACTGTACTCCACTCTACTATGAAAAGATTCTTCTATAAAATGCTATGATCATGGCTCCTCAGTATTAAAACCATAAACATATAAGCAATATAATACAAGATCTCAAATCTAATCCTTTTCTTGAAGTCTAGACCTTTTTACCAGCTACCTTCTATTCTTTACATTACACTAAACCAAAAGGCATAAAGCATAAGCACAGATAAATAAAGCATATGTTTCTGGTGCCTCTGACTATTATGTCTTTATGAGATAAAGGGCATTACTTTTCTTTTTTAAAGTTGCATTATCCTATTAGGACAATTATATTGCAGTTACAGTTTAGTTCACTGACAAATCAAAAGATGCTAAATATAAGATTTAAAAAAACAAAGTTATAATAAAGTTATTCTGGCTATAAACACCTTTAGTTTCCTAATTCAACAATTTTCTCCAAAGGAAACTCTAGAGATATAAAGTCTGGGAATTACTGCAATGGGAATTACTGCAAATATTTCCACAAAAAAGTCATAATCAACAGACTCTAAAAGATCATGGTGAATAAATAACTTAAAGGTGGGAAGTATTTAACAAAACTGATGGTCCCAATCTCAAATAGGCCCTACATTCTCAAATAGCAGCATTTAAGTTAGAATGACAAATTGTGTAATTTCTGCATTAAATCAATGTAGAAAAATATTAATATTGCAAATTTCAAAACCATAGGCTTTTGTTTGTCTCTTAATGATGGGAAACCACTGCCACACTTAGGGCAAAATGGATTTCAAAAATACACAGAATATTTGAGTAGAAGGAAATTTACAGATCATTTTGTCTGCTCCATCATTTGGCAGATGAGTAAACTGAGGCTCAGAGAAGGCAAGTGACTTCCTAGGGACATAAAGCCAGTTAATGACATAACTAGGAGTAGAATGAGTCTTCTAACTTCTAGCTTTATACAGTGTGAGATACGAAAAGAATTTTTTTTTTTCTATTTGACTACTGGGTCTACTTCTCATTAGAATGGCAGCTTTCAGCAGTAAAAACCTCTGAAGTAGCATCAGCCTTTAAAGGAAGATAATTATATATTCTGAAGTTCATGATTCAAATGGATCGAAAGTGATTACACTCAATTCAGTCCTATTGAAAGCTCACTTCTATCCCTCTACTTCTTCACTACTTTTTCCCCCACTTCCCTGCATCTTTCTCTATTTCTCTGCAATCCAAGATGTTTTTCCTTATAATGTTACAATATTGCAACAAAGACTGTTTTCATGCTTCTCAGACTTATCTCTAAATAGCCAGCATATCAAATTTCACTCCCTAGCCTGCTTTTCCCACCGGCATCCCACAAAAGTATAAAATATTTGTAATTTTACTGATGTGGCACCTTTTCATGTTTTCTCCATATTCACAGACTTCAACAGAAAAGCAGGCTTTACTATATTTGGGCCTATCAAGAGAGCTATGTGACATAGATAACGCTACTTCACATGGCAATGTAAATAAATGATATTTAGCCAATTTGATTAAAAATGTAAAAGAGCCTTCTTTATGCCACTGTCTTTTTTTTTTTTTTTGGTACGGAGTCTCGCTCTGTCACCCAGCTTGGAGTGCAGTGGCACGATCTCAGCTCACTGCAAGCTCTGCCTCCCTGGTTCATGCCATTCTTCTGCCTCAGCCTCCCAAGTAGCTGGGACTACAGGCGCCCGCCACCACGCCCGGCTAATTTTTTTGTACTTTTAGTAGAGACAGGGTTTCAGCGTGTTTGCCAGGATGGTCTTGATCTCCTGACCTCGTGATCCGCCCACCTTGGCCTCCCAAAGTGCTGGGATTACAGGCATGAGCCACCGCACCCGGCCATGTCACTTTCATAATATTAAAAGGAAACTACTAATTCCTACATTAAAGATAATTAAATACAAAATATGAGTTGATTTTCTGTGAGAAATAATTACACAAGAATTAACTGTGTACTATGTACAACAGGTTACACTAGCTCCTAGATTCCCCCTAAAGTGGGGTCAACTCATTTACTGGGTTCCTATTCTCATGCTCAGATTTGCACAGGATTTCCTCTGCAGCATCTTTAGCTGTTTGAAAAGCATCTCAAACTCAGCATACGAAATCTCTACACCACAGTTTGTGTCATCTCCACATTTCCATCTATTCAGTTGTGCTCAAGGCAGAAACCTGAGTCTGTCTTAAAAATGCTCTCTCCTACCTCCTTTCTACCCAGATGTCAATCTATCATCTAGTTCTGTCACTTCCAATGCCTAAATACTCAATTCCATTAACTCTTCTCCATCTCCACTTCCACACTGTTCCCCCAACGCAACCCAGCCCAAATCACTAATCAGACTATTTCCTAGCAATCTGCTAGTCTTCTCCATCTACTCTTACCACCTCCATCACTTCACTAGAATCCAGGGTGCTTTTGGCATTACTTTAAAGCACACACTTGATTGTCTTCCCTGTTTAAAACCTTCTAGTGGCTTTCCCTTGCTTTCAAAGCAAGGATCACTTACCCCTTTTAAAAACACTTAATCTGTATTCTCTCTTAGAAATAATTCAGCAATTAGGCCAGGCACGGAGGCTCACGCCTGTAATCCCAGCACTTTGGGAGGCCAAGGTGGGCAGATCACCTGAGGTCGAGAGTTCGAGACCAGCCTGACCAACATGGAGAAACCCCGCCTCTGCTAAAAACACAAAATTAGCTGGGCGTGGAGGCGCATGCCTGTAATCCTAGCTACTTGGGAGGCTGAGGGAGGAGAATTGCTTGAACCCGGGAAGCAGAGGTTGCAGTGAGCCGAGATTGTGCCATTGCACTCCAGCCTGGGCAACAAGTGCAAAAACTCAGTCTCAAAAAAAGAAACAATTCAGCAATTAGGCAAGAAAAATAAAAGACATCAAGATTGAAAAGAAGTAAAATCATCTGTTAGCAGATGACATGATCTTATATGTAGAAAGTCCTAAAGATCCCATTTAAAAACTACTGCAACTAATAAGTTTGGCAAAGTTGCAAGATGTAAAAATTCACATAAATATCAGCTGCATCTATACACTAACAATGAACAATTCAAAAAGGAAATTAAGAAAATAATTCCATTTACAATTCCAACAAAAACAATAAAATAGGAATAAAGCTAACCAAGGAGGAGGCAAAAGACCTGTAGACTAAAGATTATAAAACACTGCTAAAAGAAATGAAATGCATAAATAACTGGAAAGTTATCTTGTGTTCATGAATGATGAGACTTAATATTAAGATATCCAAACTAGGCAAAGCAATCTACAGACTTAACACAATCTCTATAAAAATCTCAATGGCATTTTTTTTTTTGGCAGAAATAGAAAAATGCATCCTAAAATTCATACAGAATCTTTAAGTCAAAATAACTGACAAAGAACAACAAAGTTGAAGGTCTCACACTTCCTGATTCAAGATATATTACAGAGCTCAAGTAATCAAACACTGATGATAACTGGCATAAAGACAGACATGTGGACCAATGCAATAGAAAAGAGTCCAGAAATAAACCCTATCATATATGGTCAAATGATCTTTGACAAGGGTGCCAAGGTGACTCAATGGGGAAAGAACAGTCTCTTCAACAAATGGTACTGGAAAAATTAGATACCTAGATGCAAAAGAATGTAGCTGGACCCTACTCCTGCACCATATAAAAACATTAACTCAAAATGGATTCAAGACTTAAATGAGAAAATTCAAAATTACAGAACTCCCAGAAGAAACCATAGGGAAAAGCTTCATGACAACGGACTGGCAATGATTTCCTGGCTATGACACCAAACATGTCATAGGCAACAAAAGCAAAAATAAAACTACATCACACTTAAAAAACTTTTATGCAAAGGACACAATCAACAGAGTAAAAAGGCAACCTTTTCACCAGAGTGAAAAGGAATGAGAGAAAATATCTGCAAATCATATCTCTGATGAGGGATTAATATCAAGAATATATAAAGAACTCCTTTAACTCAACAATGACAAAAAACAAACAATCCAATTAAAATATGGACTAATAACTTGAATAGATATTTCTCAAAAGATAACATACAAATTGTCAACAAGCGTATGAAACATCACAAATCATCAGAGAACTGCAAATGAAAACCACAATGAGATATCACCTCACACCCATTAGGATGACTACTATGAAAAAAACAGAAAACAAGTGTTGGTGAAGATGTGAATTAACTGGAAACTTCATCAATACTGTTAGGATTGTAAAATGATGTACCCTCTGTGGAAAACAGTACAGAAGTTCCCCCAAAAATTTAAAATACAGCTACCATATGATCCAGCTATCCCACTTCTGGGTAGAAACCCAAAAGAATTGAAAGCAGGGTCTTGCAGAAGTGTTTGTACACCCATGTTTATAGTAGCACTACTCACAATAACCAAGAGGTGGAAGCAATCCAAATGTCCAAATACAGCAGATAAATGAATAAGCAAAATGTGGTATAAACATACAATGGAATATTATTTGGCCCTAAAAAGGAAGGAAATCCTTTCACATGCTACCACAGGGATGAATCTTGAGGACATTATGCTAAGTGAAAAAAGTCAGTCATAAAGAGAAAAATATGGTATAACATTTATATATGGGATCTAAAGTACTCAAAATTACAGAAACAAAAAGTAGAATAGTGGTTACCAGGGACTGAGGAGTAAGGGAAAAGGGGAGTTGTTGTTTAATGGGTATAATTTTCACCTTGGGGTTCAAGATCAAAAAGTTTTGAAATATGTTTACAGCAACGTGAATGTATTTGACATCACCAAACTTAAGAATAGTTAAGATGGTACATTTTACCTTGTGTTTTTTTACCACAATTAAAAATATATTAAAAAAACACAATTCAGCATCGTTGGAATCCAAATTAAGACATTTAATTAATCCAAAAAAATCCAAATTAAGACATTTAATAAAACACAATGCTTCAAGCTCTACAATACTGGTTGCCCACAGAGTCCAATTTAATTGGTATAAGGTAGGGCCCTGGCACTGGTCTATCTAAAACCTCCCCAGTTAATTCTAATTATAGCCAGGATTGAAACTACTGCTCATGGTAACTTCCAAATGACCAATTAGGGATAATCAACCTTGACCCCACCTCTTCCCCTTTCCTGAAGAAGGATGTCACATTTTCAGGAAACAGAATTAACTTTTAAAGATTAGAAAGTATTTCATATCATAGATGAACCTAGTCAGTATGCCACAATTTTTTCACAAAATGAGATTTAACTATGAGTGTCAGATTTAACTAAATTCTGACAGATTTTTCCACATGACATTATAAAATATACCCATTAAGGCCGGGCATGGTGGCACACGCCTGCAATCCCAGCACTCTGGGAAGCCAAGGCAGGTGGATCACCTGAGGTCAGGAGTTCGAGACTAGCCTGGCCAACATGGTGAAACCCAGTCTCTACTAAAAATATAAAAATATAAAAAATTAGCTGGGCATGGTGGCGCATGCCTGTAGTCCCAGCTACTCGGGAGGCTGAGGGAGGAGAATCGCTTGAACCCAGGAGGCGGGGGTTGCAGTGAGCCAAGATCACACCACTGCACTCCAGCCTGGGCAACAGAGGGAGACTCTTAGCTCAAAAAAATGTATATTTAAAAAATAATGTACTAGTCTGGGATGTTTAAGAAACCAAAGAATGTGTTTAAAACTCCTTTTTAGTAAAAATGAAAACTTTGCGTCACATAATTAATTACTTATATTTAATTATAAAATAGTAGGGTATAATCTGCATGTAATCAGATCTGACCTCACCCTATTTACCTGGGCAACATTAGTTATCGTTAGCTCTCTCCTCCCATCCCCTCTCCTGCTAAAATATTACTGCATCTTAGGTATGCTAATATCTAGCAAAGAGCAATTTCTCCATGTTCACTTCAAAATGCAAAGTTTATTACTAAAATAAGCGCTTATTTCCGACAAAACCATGAATGATTTATGAGTATCACGGAAAATCTTAAGCTTTAGAAATTTCCTTTGAAAACAAAAGAGTTCTGGGGGTGGGGGGAAGAGAACTGCAGTGCTCAAGATGCAAGAAAGGACTGGCAAGCTGACAAAAATGCAATTTACGCAATTGCAAATTAACCCAATATAGAAGTAGAGGGAAAGTGCCTAAAAAATTCAGTGTGACTATAATAGGGAGTTGTCTCAGAGCTTAGATTTTAAAATAATACATACAAAAGAAGGAAACACAGGTTTAAGACCAAGGATGCACCATGAGTGTCAGACACCTGGTGCTAACAACCTATGCAAAATGTTAATAAAGCTAAAACCCAAGATGATACCTAACTCACCAAAAAAGCTGAGAACAATACAACCGAGCATGGTGGGACCTTCTTGGGAAAGTCTGCTACTTGGGTCTGATTATGTACTATTTATGATAGCAAAGAAAAGCATATTTCCTCTACTCTTACTCTACTCCTTCTTTGATAAGCTTAAGATTTAAGAGTAGAACAAACCATAGAATAAGTGAAAACAGATGGCAAAATGTAATTTTCAAAACGGGGCTGATGGTACTTCTTGCAAAACTGTAGAAACAGCAACAGATGTAATCCTGAATAAGAGTTTAAAAATTAATTATATTAAAAAGATGGGTTGTGATTGTTCAGAAAAAGAAGTGTGACTAGTAAGAGCCAAGACGAATTCACTAAACATAAATTAAGTTACACTTTTCACAGAAATTCATCTCAAAATGGATCATATACCCATATGTAAAATGGGAAATTATAAAATTTCTAGAAAAGACCATAGAAAAATCTATATGGCCTTGGATTTGGCGATGAGATTTTAGATAAAATACCAAAAGCATGATCCATGGAAGAAAAAACTGGGAAGTTGGACTTTATGAAAATGTAAAACTTCTGCTCTGTAAGTTGCTCTTAAGAGAAAGGACAAGCCACAAGAGAATTCTTTCACAAGAGGGAAAGAAAAGATTTGCAAAACACATATCTGAAAAAGAACTTGTACCCAAAATATACAAAGAACTGTTAAAACTCAACAATAAGAAAACAAACAACCCAATTAAGAAATAGGCAAGAGATCTGAACAGATGCCTCACCCAAGATATACAGATGGCAAATATGCATATGAAAAGATGTTCAGAATCATTTGTCATTACAGAAATGCAAATTAAAATAACAATGTGATATCACCACATGCCTATTAGAATGGCTAAAATTCCAAAAACAGACAATACCAATTGCTGGTAAGGGTATGGGGCAAAAGGAATTATTCATTGCTGATGAGAATACAAAATGGTACAGGCACTTTAGAAGACAGTTATTTTTTCAAAGTTAAACAGAGTCTTACCATATGACATAGCCATCATACTCCTAGGTATTTTCACCCAACTGATCTGAAAACTGACATTCACACAAAAACCTGCATGCAAATGTTTATAATGGCTTTATTCAAATCACCAAAAACTGGCAGCACATACATCAAAAACTAGCATCCATTACATGGCTGTACCACAGTTTGTTAGCCATTCACCTTTAACAGGTGAATGGATACTGTGGTACAGCCATATAATGGAGAATTATTTAGTGATAAAAAGGAATGAGCTAACAGTTCATTGGTTTAACAGACACGTAAAGCCCTGGATGAATGTTAAATATACAATGCTATGTGAAAGAAGCTTAAATGAAAAGCTTTAATTACATGACATTCTGAAAAAGGCAAAACTATAGAGGTGGAAAACAGATGAGTAGTTGTCAGGTGTTTGGGAGAAAGCTGGATAGGTGAAGCACAGTTGATTTTTTTTTTTAGGGAGTGAAACTACTATGTATAATACTGTAATGGTGGACACATGACACTATTCATTTGTCAAAACCTATAAAGCTATACAACACAAAAAGGGAATCTTAAGGTATGCAAATTGAAAAAAAATTATTTAGGAGGTTCAGGAAGCCCAAGATGGAATACAGAATGTAACAAAATAACTGTATTACAAATGTATGAAAACAACCTCACTTTGAAAGGAATGGAGAAATAAGGTGCTGACCTAACTAACTTTGGAAATGAGTGGAGAATGTAAGAATAAAGTAAAAAAGAACTGTACAAAAGCACTGTACTGTAATTAATAAAGCTTTTCCCTATAGGGGTATAACAGGAGTAAGTAAATGGATGGCCAATGCTGGAAGAAGTTAGTCTGAAAGGCTACATACCATATGATTCCAATTATATGACATTTTGTTGAAGTGGGGGATTACAGATTAGCAAGGGAAGGAGGCTAGAATGATCCTTGTGTTAATGAATTAGACTTGGAGACATTAGTAAGAATTCATATTTAGTTTAATATAGATCTTGGTTTCTAACACCATTCTCCAATAAAAGGAGCAAGTCCTCTCTAGAGAAATGGGTGATTCCAGGACTCAGGCAGGAAATACACCAGATGAACCTGGAGCATATTATGGTGCCAGAAAGCAAGGAAGTGGTCACACAAAAAACAAAACCCATGACGAGGGACACAAGAGTCAAAGGAAAAGAGCTCCCATGCCAAAGCTGGAAGAAATTGAGCAACAAAATAAAGTGCATCAGATTATGACCAAAGTATAAAATAAATATATATAAGGCCGTACTAATATAAAAGACTGATTTTAAAAAAATAAATAGGGAGGAGACAAATCTCCTGTGTAGAATTCCAAATAACATGTAGATACTGCTTCCTCAAGGAGGTGCAGCATAACTTTCCACTTCAAGTATGGGTTGCACATAGTGATTTCATTCTAAAGAATACAGCATGGAAAGGGAGGAAAGAATAACTTCATAGTGGAGAAACCTGACACACGCTACCATAGCTAGGTGGTCTAGGTTCACACAAACAGTGGTAAGTCGGCTGGGTGTAGTGGCTCATGCCTGTAATCCCAGCATTTCGGGAGGCCGAGGCAGGTGGATCACTTGAGGTCAGGGACTTGAGACCAGCCTGGCCAACAAGGTGAAACCCCGTATCTACCAAAAAATACAAAGAAGTTTAGCTAGGCATGGTGGCACATGCTTGTAGTCCCAGCTACTCGGGAGGCTGAGGTGTGAGAATCGCTTGAACCCAGGAATTGGAGGTTGCAGTGAGCTGGGATTGTGCCACTGCACTCCAGCCTGAGGGATGGAGTGAGACCCTTTCTTAAAAAAACAAAAAAAACCCCAAAAACCCAAAAAACCTCAAAACAGTAATAAGTCATGTTGACAATATATACGCTTTATATGATGTGATGACAATGGTACTTTACCTTTCTGGTCTTCCTTCTCAAAACCCACAACCCCAGTCTAATCATGAGAACAACATCAGACAAATCTCAAATGAGGGACACTCTACAAAATACCTGACCAGTACTCCTCAAAACTGTCAAGGTCATCAAAAACAAGGAAAGTCTGAAAAACTGTCACAGCCAAGAGGAGCCTAAGGAGACATGACGACTAAATGTAATGTGGTATCCTGGATGGGATCCTGGAATAGAAAAAGGACATTAGGTAAAAACTAAGGAAGTGTGAGTAAAGTATGGATTAATTAATTAATAACAAAGTATAAATACTAGTTTATTAATTGTGACAAACGTACCAAACTAATGAAAGATATTAATGATAATGAAAACTGGGTGTAGGGTATACGGAAACTTCACAATTTTTCTATAAATTTAAAACTATTCTAAAATAAAAAATTTTATGTAAAAAACAAATTAGGTCAGACTAACCTCAGTATTGAATAATCTTACATAAGAGAACTTTAGGCAAACACTTGTCAAAAACAATGAAAGTCTGAAAACCTGTCACAGCCAGTTTTTCACAGTCACAAACACTTGTTATGGTCTTTCACCAAATCCTTATAGATAGAAAAGGAGAATCATGGGCCAGTATTATGGGAAAATAGGTATATTTGATAAAACAATAATAGTCAACGGATATGGATGTAAGAACTAAAGGCAAGCAGAAAGATTTTTGTAAGTATCCCAGAAGCTTGATTTCTGGACATGACCTTTTTACGGTTATGATGAAGAACCTGGATGCCAATATGGTATATGAAAATGAAGTCTACAAAATGAGACGAAATTGGGAAGGACAAAATCCTTGAATAACAAAATCAGGATTAAAAAGAATCTTGACAAGTTGGGGAGACAGAATGGATCTAATACAGTAAAATTAAACAGGAAGAAAAAGGTAATACACTTGTACACCAAAAGAAAAAGTATACAAATGTAGATTGAGAAGACATAATTAGAAGTTAGCATTTATTTTTTTTAAATTTTAAATGATTTTAGTAACCTCATTGAGTTGTGAGAATTACATGGCTGCCCAAAAAGGTAATGTCATCTTAGGTTACATTAACTTAAGTATAAATTGTTAGCATGAAGAGAAAGAGGATACCTGTGACCTCAAAACTGGCCAGATCATATTTAGAGTACAGATGAAGTGCTGAGATTTACACATTTAAGAGAACTACAAAAACATAAAATGCACTCAAAAAGGAGGAATCACGATTGTAGATTTATAATCAAGCCACATCAAGGTTTTTAGTCTACAAAAGAAGACTCCCATAAATATATACACCTGCTATATATCCACAAAAATTAAAAATTAAAGAAAAGAAGACTAAGTGTAGACACGATGGCAATCTTTAAAAATCTCAATTGCTACCAAGTGAAAGAGAGATTTATACTTTACTATGGCTAGAGGCAGCACCAGGTCCAAAAGAAGGAAACTCCAAAAATTAGTTTTCAGAATTTTCACAATGAAGATTTTCTAATTGCAGGCTAAGAATAGACTGAACTACGTAAGTACCATACTCTAGAAGTGTTTGAGCAAAAGCTAATTTATCAGTGATGTTTTAGAGGGGAATTAAAATTGAGTAACAAATAATTGAGCATTAAGTACCTTTCCAATCCCAAGATTATGACCAAAGAGAGGCATAAGTAATATTTAAGTATGCCTAAAGTTCCTTTGATATTCAAAACCATCTACTTGACTTGCATTGGTTTAGTTATTAGAGCTACCTCACTCTAGGATACTCAAACGTTGAAGTGAAACCACTATCTCTGAGTCCTGTCCACCCTTACTCTCCCAAATTAAAGAGTATTTCTTGGTTGAGCTGGGCTTTAGTAGCTCCAAAATCAGTCAATTGAAAAAAATAAACTAAAATAACTCAGAATTAATCAGATTATTCACTGTTCAAATACTACATCAAAACTTCAAAAGGCTTCACTATAAACAAACTAATGAGTATAACCTATAGAGGTATACTCATTTTCTGAGCTCTTATTCTTCTCTTCAAACTTGCTGCAGGCTAGATTATGGCTGCAAATCTCTCAATCATGTAACATCTCTCTGGTTGCTTCATGAGCTGTATTGTATTAGTTTGGCTACCTACAATCCATCTAATTTGTGGAAACTCCTCCTGGCTGCATAGTCCTAATTATTCCAGTGGCATGACAGATGAAGGTCAAGAAATAAAGCAGCACAGAGATGGGCAGAGACATTGGTTAACAGATACAATGTTAGGCACATTTAAACAAGTAAAGAAATCAGGCACATTATCTTTTCAAATAAAGTTGACATCTCTGCTAGGATAAAGGTTCCTTTTTCCCACTTTAGCATAATATGTGAATTTAGCAAAATGCTGTTCAGAAATTGACAATGGGACAACAGGGCATAATGGGAAGAGGCTGAGGTCTGATTTTAATTCCTGGCTCTGCCTCTCATCACTGGTAATGTGGTATGGAAAAAATACTCATCTTTCTGAGCCTCTATTTTCTCATCTGAAAAATAGGGACAATAAAGATCCTACCTTTTTCACAGCATTCACTATGATGGGTAAATGAAACCATGCATATAAAAGCACTTTCCAAACTGTGAGGAACTTGTAATTTGATATTATTACTAATATATCACATCTAATATTTCTAAAAGTTGACAAGATCAGAAAGTATAAGTTGGTGCCAGAAGTAAAGCATGCTGGTATTAATCTATTGGGAATAAAGTTAATATGGCAAGGCAAAAAAAAAAAAACAAAACTAAGATTCTCAACTTTTTTTTTTTTTTTTTGAGACGGAGTCTTGCTCAGTCGCCCAGGCTGGAGTGCGGTGGCGCGATCTCGGCTCACTGCAAGCTCCGCCTCCCGGGTTCACGCCATTCTCCTGCCTCAGCCTCCCAAGTAGCTGGGACTACAGGCGCCCGCCACTACGCCCGGCTAATTTTTTTTGTAATTTTAGTAGAGACGGGGTTTCACCAGGTTAGCCAGGATGGTCTCGATCTCCTAACCTCGTGATCTGCCCGTCTCGGCCTCCCAAAGTGCTGGGATTACAGGCGTGAGCCACCGCGCCCCGCCGATTCTCAACTTTTAAATGTATTGTTAGGCTGGGTATGGTCGGTCATGCCTATAATCCCAACACTTTGAAAGGCTGAGGTGGGAGGATGGCTTGAGCCCAGGAGTTCGAGACCAGCCTGGGTAACACAGGGAGACCACGTCTCTACAAAAATTAGCTGAGTGTGGTGGCATATGCCTGTAGTCCCAGCTACTCGGGAGGCTGAGAGGATCACTTGAGCCTGGAAGGTTGAGTCTGCGGTGAGCCATGATCACACCACTCAACTCTAGCCTGGGCCACAGAGCAAGATCCTGTCTCAATAAATAAGTAAATAAATAAATGAATTACTATTATTAAGTAATGAAAGGATCTCCTTCCAAGGTCTTGAGAACACTGTAGCTAATTTTTGGATATCCATGAAGACAGGGGATAAAGATAAACCTCTTGTGAAAGCTAAGGAACAGGTACACTACTAGAACAATCAAGAAAACATGGAGAAAATGGTGGAGACGGAAATCAAGTAGGAATAACCAACCTAAAGAGAAGTTTGAAGATTGGCTGGGAAGGCTTTGGGTAAATATCAAAGTACCAGAAGAGCTCACAAGCAATAGACTTAACACTCCCTTCTCATGGCCTTCATAACTTGCTATCACATAGCAAAAATTCCTAGAATTTGCCACTGATCAACAAGAAAAGCAGCAATAAATGACGGAAGAAGCTTACAGTGGTAAATACAAGATTTTTCCATTAGATATATTACAATTATTCTAAAAAATTTACTTCCCAAAATACCTTGGGAAAGGTTAGGATGATATTTGGGCACACTTTCCTAAATAATCTCAAGAAAAGTATCTAGAAGACAACTGTACTTTTCTTCAGGGTCTATACAAATTTTAAACTCTAAAAAACATTAAGCGCTATACATATAAGTAATTTAGCCACCTACTTTCAATAGGATACCAGGCTGAGCTCATATAAGAAAAACACAGGGGATAGAATAAGACTGAGCAATAAACTGAGAAAGCATATTAATCTCAGAGACAAAAGACTTAAAGAGTTCTAGCACTGATTTCTTATTCTATTTTGAGGAAGGGCATTTAATCACCCTATTTCTGTTTCTCCAACTATCAAATAAATTATCAAATATAAACTGGACTGCCACCTGTCAAAAGTTAGAGAAGAAATTCCTCTGTTAAAAAGATGTTGGGAAAAAATTCTACTTTATCTGTTATTCTATGATTCTATAATCGTATAAATACATCTTCCCCAAAATAAAATAAAGGCGCAGGGCCTCAAGCACACCTCAGAAGATATTTAATTAAATGGTCCTTCTTTGGAATATCTTGAGATAAATTATATCAAAACAACTTTAACACTTATTTTTTCTAGTCTAATTATTCTTTTTTTTTTCTCTCTCTCTCTCTCTCTTGAAAATTTACCTTTATCCTTATCCAATGGTTCCTGGGAAAGAATAGTGGACAGTACCGGGTTTTTCCACACCCCAGTCTCTTGAGCTAGAGTAGCTAAAAAATGCAATTCACAGCTGCCATTCTCCATCAGCTTTTCATGAGCTACCTATAAATATTAAATAAACATCCAAAGAATTACAACAGATTTTTAAAAGCAAGCTTATCAGGCTTTAAATATAATACTAAACTTCTGAAAAGACTTTTATCTTAAAACTTTCACATCACATTAAAAAGTACTCAATTCCTTTACTTCTAATATTTAAAGATGAATTTCAAGGATAAGAAATCATTTACAAATCTTAAATAAATATAATGTATTTACAGAATAAGTCTATATTTTCTTTTCCCCAAAATCTAAGCCAGGAGTAACGTTATTCCTCAAGGAAGCAATCAGAATATCCATACGCATAAAAGAACTTACACATTTTATATCCTCTGTGTTTAAAAAAGTTTTCCCCCAAGTCTACCATTAATAAAAAGATTCACATAACGAACTAAGTGACAACTTACGCATATTCCAATAAAAGGGAATTACAAAAAGAAAATAACTAAATGCACGATTTTTTTCATTTATTCATTGTATAGTTCTGGCAGTTTCACATTAAAGCTGACGATGAACCTTGCCTGCTAGTTGTTTCCAAGTGTTCATGAAAGGGGCATAGTCTTCAGTCCACAGAAGACTAACAGTTTTTATTCAATTCAGAAACTGTATATTGAAAATTTCTATGAACAAAGTTCTAGAGAAGAGAGCAACTAGTCCCTGACTTTACGGCGTTTGTCCTCTAGTGGGGTAAAGAAATGTTTAAATAGTTAAAACACAGGGAAAATAAATGCTGTTAGGCATAAACTAAGCTTGAGGAAGCTCAGAAATGGGAACAAAGTGTTGTAGAAACTCAAAGCTGCATGCTATTTTCAAACAAAAAGTCTAATCCTCAAAGCCATACAAATATTCCCATTCCAACAAGTTCAGGTGCTTTATTAAGTTTTAAGTAACTGAATGTAGAGGGATGTAGAGTTATTTCCTTCATAATCCATCTAAAAAGGTATTAACTAGTCCTTTTGTTTCAAAAAGGAAAGTGTAAAATTTTATCTTATGTTGGCAAACAAAATCAGTAGCATTTAGAATTCTGGTTAAGCATATTAAGTCTGTAGTAGGGTGTATCTGAATGGCAAACGGTAAGTTTCAAAATAATTTACCTAAAAATACTTTCTGGAAAAAAAAACCTAAGATACAAGTTACGGATATCTGAAGTAGAATATGCATGATCAAAAAGTTAGTTGCAATATGACAAACAGGACAAGACACTTTCATTTCAACAAACAGTTATGAAGCATTTGTTATATGTAAGACATTATGCAGAATCCTATGACATTAAATAAGATGAATTCCACCTTCAAGGGCCTGTTGCACTTGATGTAGATTTTAACGTTTAATATTAAAATAGGAAAGTTTATTTCTCTGCTTAACTATAGCTTATTCTACATGCTTCTAAAATTTAAGGCTATACCTCTTTAACAAATTTCTTACAGAAAATCTTAAGGCCTAAAGATATTTTAAGAACTCTGGATAGAGAAATGGGGAGAAAGAGAGCTATAGCTTTGAAACTAGCTGGCAGGAGCATTCTTTTTAACTAACCAATTAATCAAAATTTAATTGAAGCCATAATACATCCAGCTCTAGTGCTTGAAACAAAATTTAATATTCTTGAAAATACTCCAAGACAACTAACTGCTAAATTGTGTAGTATCGCATGTAAGCAGAATAACAACACTAAATAAAAGAGACAAAGCATGTGTTTTCAGGCCGGAGAAAAAGCATGGGCTTTGGAATAAAGAACCTTAGTTTGAATAACTACTATGTGATATTAGCTATACAAGTTTGGGCAGATAATTATTTTAGAGTATGAGCCTCAGTTTCCTCACCTTTAAAATGGGGAAACCATACCTACCCACACAAATTTTCATGAGGATTAAATGATATATGTGAAATTCTTATAAAGCACATTGAAGACTTTCAGAAACCAGTTTAACTGTTTCTAAATCCAAATGAGGGCACTTCCTTTTGTGTTCCCTTGCTGCTCTTACAAAGCCCTAATTATCTGATCATAAAGATTATTCAATCTATCTTATTTAGCAAACACTTGTTGAGATCTACTATATGTAAGACACTAGTGTTAATAAGATCAGTAATTAATGTCTGTCATTATTGAGATGTCTTAAAACTTAACTGAATAATTTTTTTAAGAGTAAGGAAAACTGACATAAGATATACCTATATTAAATCTAAAGATTCTCACCTGCACCAGTGACTGAAATTGTTCCCACTGTTTATCTGATAACTCAACAGGCAGACACAGTAAAAGTTCAACACAGCTTCTAAAAAACAAAAAATTGGTAAGGAGAGGAATAATTATTAAAATTCAAAGGAAAATAGAACCAGTAATTCTAATATCATAAGCAGATTCCCCATAACTAATCTATTTAAAATTAAACTATAAGACTTGAGATTTAATGTTTTTGTGTTCTTTTTTAAAGCTAAATCTAGTTTATTTACTCAAAGGTCTACTCACAATGCCAAGCGTTCCAGAACCAAGGCTACATTTTCACATTCAGAGGTAAGATAAGGTCGGGCTTTAACGTAACTTTGGATAGCCACTGTGTATACCTCCAATAAAGGTAAAGGATCTTCTGAAGTTTTCCATTTCTCTGCATACTCTAGGAGTGTCTGTTTTGGAAGGAATAATAAAAAGTATTCAAAACATAAATCAAAATATACATTGACTCATCAGCTGTGTTTCTGAAAAATTTTGAAAAATACAAACTTTTATTTATAAAAACAAAAAGTTTATATTGATTAAAATATTAAATGAAATATAGTCATATTTTTGGCAGCTCTCTGTAGGAGAAAATATTAGTATTAATTCATCCAGCAATAGCATCATTTCATCAAGGCTAGTTTTAAACAAGAGTAGCTCCTCTATTCCCTAGTAAGTTTTAAAAGTTATTTTGAAAAGACATCTGGGCAAGTAATACTTGACCAGGCATGCAGTGAAGAATTTCAAATAATATCTGTCTTCTATTTTTCGTAAAGCAGCAGAAAATTCAATACTGAAAAACAAAATGAATCATGTATGGTAAGCAAAGACATGTCCTTTTTCAGTCCATAAAAAAATAACAGTACATACAAATTAATAATTTTTTGACAAGCGCTAGCATTTAAAAAGTCATCCAAAGACTTTCAACATATAAAATCAACATTAAAGATATTAAATAATTATTATAAGATTAAGTAATTTCTATAATAGTTTTTAAATTAAAAATATTTCTCATCTTTTAATTAAGTAAATATTTTAAATTTACCTCATCAGAATTTCTTTAAAAGATGCTATTTATCTTACTGAATAAAGATGGGAGATAATGGAAAGAGAAGTTACACAGAAATACACACGTTAAGACTCTTATCTAAAAGGTTCTATAGTTATGCTAAATGAAGAGAGATTCTAAATAAATGTTTTTATAACACAGAAGCCACAATTGGTCCTCTCCACATTTCAGGGTTTAAGACTCATTTAATCAAACATATGGAAATTCAGGTGTCTTTTCCTAGAAAATAGGGCATTGAAGAAAAAAAAATTTCCTGAGGGCCTGTATCCTCTGGCATACAGAAGCAGATTTAAAAACTGGAGAGAGGGAGGAGGGAGAAGGGAGAGGGTGGGGATTGTATTCTACTACCAAAGCACTTACTACCTTGTCCTCTCTACTAACTTCCAACTAACAGAATTAGTAAGTGATCAGACGAAAGCAATAGAAAAAGCAAGCTGGTAAACTAAAGGCAACAAAACAACCACTCACCTACTGAGTAGCCACATATTCACAGACCTTGGCTCTCACTAATCCTTTCCTTTCCTTTCCCCCTAAGAAGTGAGGGCAAATACTAATTCCTAGGGAGAGAAAGGACAGAAAACCTGCAGCCACAGTGCAGGATGTAGGGTGGGGTGTCAGGGGATACTCAACTAGGTTCAAAACCAACTCCACAGCAAAATTTCCCAGTAAAGTTGAGGTAGAAAAACTTATTTCTCAGATATCCAGGAAAAAACACCCCAATCTTTCCCAGATGAACGCTGAAACAAATCTGCTCTCATCCACACTTTCATCTCACCTCACAATCCCATTATATCCCAAACCTCCATGGTACAAAATAGATTCTATGTGAGGATAAAAACAATCAGAGATAAGTTCCCTAGCTCAATCCACATGAAGCCCAAAGGTAAAGCTATTCCTGATCTTTTAAGTTCAAGCAGGGATAGAGATGCTGGAGAAGAGGGGAATCCGTGTTTCTGTACCCTCTTGGCATTGTTAAATGTAATGACGAACAAATGACATTGTAGCTGGTCAACATGGAACATGAGATGAAGCTGCCTACATTATACCCAAGATGATTCAGCTTCGACGTAAACATAGAAATTAAAGCCTTTTATTTGCCTAATCATGTCACTATTATACATATAATCCCAATCAGAGACTCACTTTTGCAGGTGTCGGGGCTCAGAAACTGATACCCCAAACTGCGGCACTCTGACATGCTGAGGAAGAAGCCTCAGAGTCTCTCTGACCTTCCCCTGTTCCTTCCCATCTCTTGATCTTCTTTCTCCCAAAGCACAGTTTGAAGTTGTTCTGTGAAGTTTCCTTATCTGTCTAAAGTCCAGATCCACCAAAGAAGAATCAAATTAACTTTGATCCTGTTAAATATAGTGAACCCCAAGTTTCTCTTCAAAGAATCAGTATGTCAGTATGTTCACCTCTCTTATTCTTTGATTCTCCATTTTAAAGTTCAAGGGTTCTCTTCACCCCCTTGCTTCTAAGTTTCAGTAAACAACTTTCTCGCCAGTCCTCATCAGTAGTTCACACTTGTTCCCTGGTCTCCTGGTCGGTCCTGACTCATCCCGGTCACCTGCTTTATCTGAGTCACCCCTGGTGACCTGCTCTGACCTAAGTCACCTTTAGTTATCTATTCCTAACCATCCTTCCCACCAAACTACTCACCCTACCACTATGGCTCATACCCCCTGCTCTTTTTAAAATAGCCAATCGGAATTAGCTCAGACTGTGTGGGCCAACCCTAGCCAATACGGGAACGACACAGCAGCAGGGGCTACCTGCATCAGGAACAAGAACTCCTTCCCCTCCCCTGTCCAGGTGTGGTCTCACCATTGTTCCATCTGTGAGGAGCACCTTTTCTGCAGAAAGTAAAAATTGCCTCACTGTGAAAATTAAATTTATGTTTGAGTGCTATTTCTTTGTGGCATTGGGAACAAGCATTTCTAACAGTTCCCTCCCTGAGTTTTTATTAACTGAACTCATAGGGCAGAAACTTTTGTCACAAACCACTGAGTGCTTTGCAGGCTCAACAGACTTTGTCCCAGGCCACTGCATCTTCTTCAAGCCCACTGAATTCCCCTAAAAATAATTTACAACCCTCCTCTAAAATCATCCACATTTCTCCACCTCCCTTTCATTAATAAATTTGTATGCCATTTCAAATCTGCTGTTCGTCAGTTGATTTTCAGTGAACCTTCAGAGGATGAAGGGGAAGTTTTCTTTAGGCCCCTACCCAGGAGAATTAACTTTCTTCTAAATATCCATCAAATAAAGAAGAACTTATATTTCTTACAGATCTGAAATGGTTATACTCTCCAATCTTTTGACCAGCTAGATGATTCAGAGGACAATGACAGAGAACTATGGACTACTAGAAATGAAAACATTCTCTTACACGTGATTTTGATTAGAGCAATTAAAACCTGGGATTAGTTCCTGGTTGAACCAACATGAACTAGGAATCAACATGAAAAAGAAAATTTGGAATTCGATTATGCAACCATTCAATCAAAAGGGATGTTAAGATTCATGATCAGTCTTTGAATTCAGTTTGTGCCACTGGCAGGCATACAAGTATGGTATAATAAAAATAACTGATTTTTGTCCTAGGTTCCTAGCACAGAGCTCCTGAAACCCTTGAAATCTACATACGTGTCTTTTTCATGTTAATGAGATAACATTAGGCTGAGGAGCTTCTAGATAGCTTTAAGATAGGGACTGGTCACTAGAAAGACCATGCCATGATTAGAGAGACGGAGCTTGCAGCCCCACCCCCCAGTCTTGGAGGTGATAAAAGGTCATAGAGATTGAACCCAATCGCCAATGGCCAATGATTTGATCAATCATGTCTATGTACTCCACAAGACCTCCTAAACAACAGTAGTCTAAGAGCTTTTGAGTTGCAAAACACATCCATGTGCTGGGAAGGTGGCACATTGCAACTCCACAGAGACAGGCTCTGGTGCTTGGAACCCTTTCAGATCTCACCCTAGGTACTTCTTCGTCTGGCTGTTCATTTGTATCCTTTATAATACCTTATAATAATAAGTATAGTATTTTCCTGAATTCTGTGAGTTATTCCAGCAAATTACTGACCCTGAGGAGGGGGTTGTGAGAACCCCTAACTTTGTAGCCAAGTTGGACAGACTTGGGGACCTGGTACTTGCGACTGGCATCTGACCAAACTCCTACACTTTTTCCCCCATTAAACCAATGGTTTTTGTTCCCACACTCTTTCAAGAATGAATGAATTTGTCTATACACATAAATTTATATTTATACACATATGAACAGACAAAGATAAAAGTCACTGTAATCTGGTTTGAAGATGAGTTTGGGGGGAGATGGCACAGAGGGGAAAAGACAGGAAACAAAACCTAAACGTCTTCCTGCAATGCACCATATTGCTTCCATTAATGAGTAACCTGTACGCAAAATAGGGTGAGAAAATTTAAAACTGTTTTTTGATGAATGACTGATGGAACTAGGGATGCTTAATCTGGATACTAAATAATATTTACTGAATACTTACCACATGGCTAGGTGTTGTTCTAAGAGCTTTACATGTACTACCTATTCAGTAATTAGGTAAATTATAGTAATATGCTTATATTAAAAATTAACAAACCAAGGCATAAAGTAGTGAAATAACAAGCCATAAGATCACAGAGCTAGGAAAAGGCAGAGAAGGTATTCAAACCCTCATAGTCTGACTTCAGAGTGTTCATTCTTAACTACTATGTGATACATTTCTGGAGAAATAAAAATTAACTTGTAAATCCAATTTTTAAAATTTGGATTAAATTACATTAAATTAGCCAAATTCACAAATCTAGAGGCTTGTCACATAAGAGAGGAGTTAATTTTATTCTGTGTGTCTCACAGGTCATACTAGGACCACTAGGTTAAAGTTTCAAAGAGACACTCCTGTTTCTGATAAGACAGAACTACCAAACCATCAGAGTAAACCAAAAACAGAACAAGTTGGTCTCCTGAGACAGGTGGTGGCCCATCAACTGAAGTTTTTCAAAGAGGAGCAAGATGATTCAGAGTTGAGGATGCTGAAAGGAGTCATACATTAAAGACACACTCCACCATACCAGAAGAGACTACACTAGTATGTGTGTCTGTTCATAAACTAGTGGCTCATGGATGTTTTGATGTGCACATTGTTCAAAAAATATTTGAATTAGTTTCTAATATTTAGAAGTCATATATTTTACATAAAAACTTGGGTTTCTGGCTTTTCTTTAAAAAAAAAAAAAAATTGGCAACTTTGGGCCCACATTCCAGCATGGCAACTAGCTAGAGCTGAGTAAGACCTAAGGTCTCCCACTGAGATCAGACACAAGCTCTGTGGTTGCTACATGCCTCACCTCCTTTAAGGGAGCTACTAGATCCCTACAAAGTTATTTGTGGCTACTGCATCTGCTCTATAGTGTGTGTTATGGGGCAAGCCTAGGATAGAAGAAATAAGCAAGAGGTTAAAGGATCTCTAACACAGTGTTTCTTGCGGTGGTTTTCATTGTTGTCCCCTCTTAAGGAGATCTTTGACTTTTTTTCCTAATTGTTCATCATCCCCAATGAAATTTTGATACCACAGATTAAACTATATATTTGTTTACATGTAACAAACATTTAAAAAACAACTTTTTTCTTTAAGAGCCAATTTTTACTCCCTTGAGAACAAAAATGCACACTTTAACATTTGGCTCTTAAGTTGATTTCTCATTATTTAAATCAGCAGAGTCTAGAACATATATGCTTTAGGGAGAAACAGTATAGATTAACTTCTGGTAGCTTCCTTTAGTTGCCCTAAGGATTACTAGGAAGGAAAATAAAAGAGAAATAAAACCACAGGGGTGTTACATTTAATAAACATGGGGATTAAATTACATTACTGTCCTATGTAAAGATAAGACTAGTGGAGTGTTGGTTATGTTTATATTATTACATTCATGTTCCACTTCCAATTTACATCTAGGGTTCTCCAGAACAGAAGTTGTCAAACATTTTGATCTCATGACTCTTTACCCTCTTAAAAATGACTGAGGAACCCAAAGAGTTGTTTATGTGAGTTACAACTACTGACATTTACCATATTCAATATGAAAACTGAGACTTTTACATATTTATAAACAAGTTTAAAATAACAAACCCATCACATAAGATATTTTTAATAAAAATGCATTTCCTGAAAAAAGTGAAAAGAGGCATTGTTTCACATTTTTCAAATCTCTTCAAAGTCCGACAAGAGAAAAGAGTGGGTTTCTCATATTGGTTTATACACTTAATCTGCTGCAATACCACACATTAGGTATCTTTGGAAAACTCCCTGTACACGACTGAAAGGTAGCAAATAATGTCTTACAGTTTTGACCTTTTACCCTGAAGAGCCTTTGATGAATGCGAAATACTCTTTAAAATTTCTAAGTTATTAAAATGTATTTTAAGGTTTTGTGTAGAAATGGTAGACTGGACACATTTATTTTGCACCTTACTCTCTTCTCCCCAAACCTCACTGAAACTACAGTAATTTTTTTAAAGTGGCATAAACCCATAAGAATAGGAACATGGGAATGGAACAAACAGAAATAAAATCTTAAAAGCTGGAAAGCATATGTAAGATTGACACTCCAAGAAAAGTGACTCCTAAATAGGCTTTAGGTAAAAACAACAAAAACAAACAAACAAGCAAAACCTACTAACTCTGCATAATCACCAAAGGGCTCAGGAACTGGGAGCACCAGATGCCTCTGAAAATGGGGGGTTAAAGTGGGGCTAAAAAAGAGAAAACTGGTTGAAAAGTCTATTTTAGGAGTTAAGCCTCCCTGATTTCCTCCTCACTCTCCACAGCTAGAAAATCTAAGCGAGGTACTGCCACTCTTCCTCAGTAAAGAAGTTTAAAAAGAGGTGTTTGGACACAGTTGAAAAGAAGTATCTTACTTTTCAGGGCAATAAGTCAATTTTACATACTCCCTATAGACAGCAAGCCCCTTTTTTCCAACTCACTGCCTGAACTTCCAGGTCCCTAGCTGAGTCTTTTTCTGGGAAATCAAAAAGAAAAGATCCAAGAATCTGACACCAAGCCTTCATCAGGGAATGAAACAAACTAGACCCCTTATTTGTGAAAATCACAACAAACGTCATACATGAACTTGGAGCTCTCAATCACGTTTTTAGCAGTATACCCTTAAATACGGTATTTAAAGACCAGTAGACATTTTTTAAAAGCTTCTAACGTTGAGAGAAATTAAAACAAGGAGGAAAAAAGCAATTTTGAATAAATAGAAACTATGCAGGGAGAAAATAAAATTTCAAGAAACTACCATTGATATTCTTGGATATATGAGAAAACACATTACATCTATGAATAAAAACACCATGTTATAAGAAATAGTTATGGGAAAAAAGACTAATAAAAATTACGGATAGGACAAAAAAGATTTTAAAATTTAAAGAATAATGCTAGAGGTCCCATAATTAACAACAGGAGTTCCAGGAAGTCAGAATAGAGAAATTGAGGGGAATAAATAAAATACTTAATTGAAATTAATTTTCTAGAACCTAAGAACATGAATTTTAAGAATGAAAAGGCCCACTGAATGTCCAGCACAATTACTGAAAATAGAACTGTACCAAAGTACTTTCTCATAAAATTTCAGAACTCAAAAACAAGATAGGATCAAAATAAGACTGGAAGGGAACGAGGCAGCAGACTTCTCAACAGCAACACTGAAGCAAAAAGAAAATGAAGCACTGCATTGAAAGCTATGGGGAAACTATTTATATCCAACGATTGTAACTATTAAAACAAAAAAGTCATTTTTGGACATATGTGGTCTAAAATTTTTTACCTTCTAGGCACATTTTTTCAGGATGTTACCGAAGAAGGAATTTCACCAAAATGAAAAATAAACCAGGAAAGGAGTCAGAATGATACACAGAAGAAAGGGAGCTCTAACATGAGAGAGATGAATGAAGTAAGAGTCCAAGAAGACAGTTGTGCAATGGACCTGGAAAATAATTATAGCATATTAGATGGATTTTGGATAAATTTCTTCAAGATGAAATTGATAGAGAACCCAATGTGCTTGAATAAGCTTAAGAGGAGATTTAAACAATTGAGGGAGAATTTGGATTGAATTAGTGATAAACACACAGAAAATTAAGCTAAGAAAAAAACACGATAATTTACGTCTAGAGAAACAGGACTCTCCAATTAGAAAATGCACACTCTTCACAAACACAAGTAAAACAGTTACAAAAATTGAACACAAACTAGGCCACATAGACAGTCACATGAAATAAAGAATATGTTCACATTTTTTATATTTTTTCCACATTTTTCCACATTCTTTGAATATAATGCAATAAAGTTAAACACTTAACAAAAGAATACCCTAACAAAACCACAAACTTGAAATTTCAAAGTGTACTTCTCAGTCTGGGGTAAAAGAAACCATAATAGAAATCAAAAAATACTTACACTTGAATTATAGCAAAAACAACCTATCAAAATTCGTAGGATGCAGCTAAAGCAATCTTAAGAGGGGCAGTTTTAGATGCAAATGTTTATACTGTCACTTCTGTTACAGCTTTAAAAAATACATATATACACATTTGTTCCGACACAACATTAGCAAAACATGAATTTCTCATTTGCTTATATACTATTTTTTGGTGTGAAACATTAGGTGAAAGCAGAGAATTGTACCCAGATGAACTGAGCTGTTAGAATACGCAAAATGCACACACGCACGCAAATCAAACATGTACCAGCTACCTCAGTTCACCATAAGTGTTATTAGTGATAACCAATCACACGTAGTGTTACAACTTTCCATCCAATTTCAGAGAACTCTCCTTCTGCTAATTCACATTAACTCACAAACTACATCCCTTCTGACACCCACTTTCCTTCTGGTGCTCACTTCCACAAAGAAACTTCAGATCTTTTTCAAGGTAAAGTACCTGTGCATTTTTTAACTACTTAATAGGTATAAAACTGCGCTACTGTTTCAATAAGGTTCTGTGTGTGTGAGATGACGTTTTTGCATGCTGTGTCTCTTAAGTACATTTTTTCAATAAGCCCTGGGATCTTTAATGTGCAATTTTATATGTCAAAGAGATTGTTAGGAATTCATATATTGTGATAAAACAAATATCACATTTGTTTTGTGATATTTGTTTGATAAATGGCTGCATTTAAAAAAGAGAAAATAAAGAATAGCCAAAGAGGGTATTATTGGGACAAATGGAGAAATTTAAATATATATCATAATTAGATAATAGTGGTGTGTCAATATTACATTTCCTGAGTGTGATGATTGTGTTGTGAGTATACAGAAAAATGTCTTTGGCCTTAGGAAATACATGCTTAAAGTACATAAGGGCGGCAATGTCATAACACTGGCTAACTCTTAAAAGATTCAGACAAGAAAATAAAGTGTGAGATAAAGCAAATACGGCAAAATGTGAATGAAGGAGGAATCTTGGTGAAAGCTATGGTGGTATTCATGGTACTATTCTTGTAACTTTTCTGTTATAAAGAGTTTGGAAGAGCAAAGTATTGAGGGTGGGATGTGTGGTAGATTGAATTCTTAGCACCTCTCCTTATTTCCATGTCGTTCGTCACATGACTTTGGAGTACTTCTCATAATGGTAGAAAATATTTTCCTAACCCATGTGACTTGTTCTGACCAAGAGAATGGGGCAGAAGCGATATTAGGACGGCTGTAAGTTTAAGCATCTTGCTTTCTCTTATGCTTCTGCCCTCACAATGAGAAGATACATCCAGATTAGCCTGCTGTTCCCAGCAGGGTAATGAGAGGCAGATGTCATCCTGTTGCTCCAGTTGAGTCCAACACGTATCAGGTAACAGCCAATCTGAAACATATCTATCAGTCCAGCCAAGATCAACAGATACTTAACCAGACCTCAGATGAGTAAGCGATAATGCTTATGTTAAACGCTATTAAAGTTTTTGCAGTTTATTATGCAAAATTTGGTGAAAATAACTAAGTAGCCAACTTAAATTGGAAAAAGAACAGGATAAAGTCAAAGAGTATAAAAACGTAAAAGTAATAAAACTAAGATGAGAAATAAATGACAAAAAAAATAAAGGCACAGATTGTGGTGAGGATGTTTAAAAAAAGAAAAAAATAAGAAAACACACAGAGAGGGTCAACAAAACTAAACCTAGTCATCTGGCAAAGCTGGTCAAGAAAAAAAGAGCACAAATCAACAGTACTGGAAATGAGAAAGGAGTCATAACTAGAGAAGCAATAAAGATGTTTTAAAATCAAAATATATTGAATAATCTTATTTGAAATAAGATTATTGAGTAAGAATCATGTTATCTGAAAATAACTTAAAAATCTGAATAAAATGGGAATGGTTAGAACATTACTAAAATGATCTCACAAAGAAATAGAAAAAAATAGTCCTTTACCTATTAAGAAACTGAATCCAGGTTAAGAAAAAAAAAAAAAAAGAATTATCAGACAATTTTTATAGAAAAGTCCAGCAAACAGGCTGGGCATGGTGTCTCCTGTCTGTAATGCCAGCACTTGGGGAAGCCAAGGTGGGGGGGCCATATGAGGCCAGGAGTTAGAGACCAGCCAGAGCAACACAGTGAGACTTCATCTCTACCAATGATTTTAAAAATTAGCCAGTTATGGTGGTGCATGCCTGTAATCCCAGCTACTTGGGAGGCTAAAGCTGGAGGATCACTCGAGCCCAGGAGTTCGAGGTTGTAGTGAGCTACTGCACTACAGCCTGAAGACAGAGAGATATATTGTGTCTGGGGCCAGTGGGAAGGGGGGAAAAACCCCAGCAAACAATCCTTTAGGAAACAGATAATCTCTTTATTACAGAAGCTTTTGGATGAAAGGAAGAGTGGGAAAATTCACTAATTCATTGTTTGAGGCTACTATAAACTTGAGAATAAAACTCAGTACATACGGTATGAGAAAGGAATCATCACAGGCCAATCTCAGACATAAACAGCAATTTAAAAATCCTAAATGTGGCCAGGCGCAGTGGCTCACGCCTGTAATCCCAACACTTTGGGAGGCCAAGGCAGGCAGATCGCCTGAGGTCAGGAGTTCGAGAGCAGCCTGGTCAACATGGCGAAATCCCGTCTCTGCTAAAAATACAAAAATTAGCTGGGCATGGTGGAAGGTGCCTATCATCCCAGCTATTCGGGAGGCTGAGGCAGGAGAATCGGTTGAACTCAGGAGGTGGAGGTTGCAGTGAACCAAGATTGTGCCATTGCACTCCAGCCTGGGCGATAAGACTGAGATTTAGTCTTAAAAAAAAAAAAAAAATCCTAAATGTTACCAACCAAATCCTACAATAAATAAACTTTAAATTTTTAAAAAAATATTTTGAAACAATCACAAAGTTACAGAAAAGTTGGAGATACAGTACAAAGAAATTTTTTTCCTAAGCTATTTGATAGTTAGTGGCCAACCTAATGCCTCATTACCTTCAAAGAGTACGTATTTCCTACACAGAAGTACATTCTCCCACATGACCACAGTATGACCATCAGAATCAGGCAATAAACACTGATACATTACTACTATTTAATCTGCAGACATTCACGTATGCCAAATTATCCCAATGACGTCTTTTATAGAAAAAGATACAGTAGTAGTACAGTTTGCGTTTGTCATGTCCTAGTCTCCTTAAACCCTAAATAAGACTTGAAAGACTCAGGACCCTGGCACCACTGGAGATTATTATAGGCCACTCATTTTGTAGAATGTCCCTCAATTTGGCTTTAGTGTTTTCTCTTGATTAGATGTATGTTAAACGAAAGAGTTTTAAAATAGAACTACATATATATGAGAGCATGGTATACAAAAAAGTCCCATTAGAAACCAGTGAGGAAAGTACAGACTATTCCATAAATAACCTGAAACAACCATCTAAACGGGAAAGAAAAATTATAACTATTCCCAGCACACAACAAAACTATATACTATATGGACAAGTAATTGAATGTGAAAAGCAATGCTTTAAAACTTTAGGATGAGGCTGGGCACGGTGGCTTACGCCTGTAATCCCAGCACTTCGGGAGGCTGAGGTAGGCGGATCACTTGAGGTCGGGAGTTCAAGACCAGCCTGACCAACATGGAGAAATCCATCTCTACTAAAAATACAAAAATTAGCTGAGCGTGATGGTGCATGCCTGTAATCCCAGCTACTTGGGAAGCTGAGGCAGGAGAATCGCTTGAACCCGGGAGGCAGAGGTTGTGGTGAGCCAAGATCGCACCATAGGATTCTAGTCTGGGCAACAAGAATGAAACTCCATCACAAGAGAAAAACAACAACAACAACAACAACAACAAAAAAAAACTTCAGAATGAAAACATAGGAGAACACCTTAAGACCTTAGGGCAAAGAAGGTTTTCTTAACAAGACAGAAAATACACACCATAACGGAAGACAATAACTGCAGCTACAACAGAATTAAAAACTTGTTTTCACCAAAACCCCATAGAAAATCAAATAAAAGGCTACAAACTGGGAAGACATTTTGTATCTCATATTCACAAATAATACATAGTGCCATATGCATAACACAAATTTCATAACATAAAAATAAGTCTACCTCGGAATCTCAGGGTTGAGCTTGTCCACCAATATTTTTTCTTCTGAGTATGTTGCCTTTATATCATCTCTCTCCCAAATTGTAAGAATTCAGGAGACTCTCACTTACTTGTGATGAAATCCAATAATCTTACTTCCCCATTGTTCTGGTTGAGACACTCGTTTCCCCATATCTCAGTATACCATCCCTGGCAAATGGCTCACTGCAGTAGTTATTTTAGTAGTAGTTGAGCATTTTCAAAGAAAATCAATTATGAATTTAACATGATTCACATTCCCATATACTCAGTGCTAGGATATGAAATAACCATTCACAAAACTGAGTTTCTGATAGCTTTGAATCCCTAAATAATCTCCAATATGGATGCTGTAACACAATCTCCAGACTTTCTGAGAATTCTAAAACTTCTGGCTCCAGGGCCTACTCTCTTTGTAGCATTTTGATGGCATGAACCAATTATAATCCCAAAACTTCCCTATTCCCTAGCCTGACATGGCATGCCCCATAATTTCTCTGTTCTTGTATATTCTTTGCTATAAGCTAGGCTTACAGAAGCAAACACATCGATGCCTTAGCACAAAGGGTTTCAATCTTGGAAAAACATGAGCATGTTTGATGCTAACCTAATTCCTAAGAAACCTGACATTAATGGGAGAAGAGGTTTTTTTTTTTAATGTCTAGTACATAATACAGAAATGGAATGTTTTTAGGTTTCATCCACTGAATTAATTCTCACAATGCTATGTAACTGTTTCTCTGTAAAAAACACTCTAAAAAGGATACTTCTGACTTCAGCTTAGTCTCCACAGTATTTCTGGCTTTGAACTTACTTTCCAAAAATGCTAACATAGTATGTCTGGTTGATCTGTACCTTTACATTTTGACTCCCATAGTCAAGTAGTCATAATGAAGGTAAATACATGGCTCAAATCTGAAGGGAAGACTTTAGCCCAACATACAGCTAAATATCATGTGGGAGGTCCAAAATCCTTAAGCGTAAACCCCTTACATAGAATGTAACCCCTAGTAACTTCAGAGACCTACAAGCTCAGTATGTACACAATCAGATTCAAAGAAAGAGAGTCTAGCTGCATAAATAATTATAGCATGAGTCTCAATCTCAACTTGCTGGGGATAAGCCAGAAAGGGTGCCACAGTCTACTGTGCATGTCTATCATGGGCCAATTGGCACATACAATACATCCTTACTTTAGGACATGAAATACAATGGTAGGAAACCCCGCTTTAAAGGTGATTGATTCCTTTAATTTCTATATTCTCTAGTAACTGCTCTGAATAGAAATAAAATTCAACAGAAATAGGTTTTCCCTTAGTAATTTATACTCATTGTATAAGTGACTTTGATAAAAAAGAAATTAAAAACATTTTCCTAGAAACAAATGCTAATATAGGCTGAACCAGAGGGCATGTGATCCATTCTCAGCACAGGAAATGGTACTGAAACAACTGAATATCCACATGCATAAAAATGAAATGAGATGCTTACCTTACATACACAAAACCCAAAATGGACCATACTTAAATGAAGAGCTAACCCTATAAAACTTTTTGAAGAGTTCTTAGAACACCAAACATGATCTATTTTTATAAAGTTCATAAATTGGACTTCAACTCATCAAAATAAAAAACTTCTGCACTTCCAAAGACTCCATTAAAAAATGAAGAGCCAAGCCATAGGTTGAGAAAAAAATGTTTACAAATGATATATCTAACAAAGGGCTCATATCCAGAATACAGAAAGAACTACTACAACTCTATAATAAAAAGACAACCTTGTTTTTAAAAATGGGCAAAAGACTTAAATGGACAGTTCACCAGAGAAGATAACAAATGGCTGAAAATGCACATGAAAAGATGTTCAATATTACTAACCATTAGGGAAATATGAATTTAACTATGAGATACCACATCCACTAGAATGGCTATAATTTTAAAAAGACAATACCAAGTGTTGGTGAGTATACAGAGAAACTGGAACTCTCATACATTGCTAAGGAGACTGTAAAATGGTAGTCACTTTGGATAGTCAGTTTCTTAAAAAGTTAAACATAAATTTACTATTCAAACCAGCAATTCAACTCCTAGCAATCCACCCAAAACAAATATAAGCATGTTGGCCAAAAGAGCCTAAAACTAGGAACAAGCCAAATGTCCATCAATAGTTTGAATGGATGAGCAAAATGTAATAAATCCATATGGCTGAATATTTTTCAACAATAAAAAGGAATGAAATGTTTGATAGGTTTTGTCCCATTTAGTGAGAATATTTATGTATTCTGCTGTGTTTATGAGATGCAACCCAAGGACCTCTGAAGTTATTATGTAATACAGTATATGCACCATATTCTTTTTTGAATGCAGAACATTTCTGAATTCTGATTCACATCTGGCTCAAAGTTTCAGATAAAGATCGCAAAGTTCACAGAGAATTAATAACTTCCCCAAGTCTAATATATTTAAGTACTTCATATCTTATAAAACCTATTTTAAGTCTCATCCATTTCCCAACTGCAAAGTAGTTCTAATGTTAATATTTTCTAAAATGACTAACATGGAATACATAAACATGCAATGGTGACTTGGTTATGTCAGGATTTAATTTTTAAGCTAATTGGTGTCATTGTTACACAGACCTCTAGCTATCCGCATATTCTCTCCAACTTATCAAATTTATAGAATCAATTTGAAACTGATAAAAAAGAAAATACCAATCAGTATCTATTAAACATTGCTTAAAACAGCAATGATTCAAATCATATTACTTTTATCTTCAGGAAAAGTTAACTACATTTCAGAGGGACCTGTTCTTAAGATACATAAATACTCTTGAAACAGAAATGATCTAAAAATCCCTTTAACTGTAGCACCCTCATAACCCAGAATCAAAGATTGAAAACACATACTGTTGAAAGCTAGAAATGAAGGTACATCTTTCAACTAAAATGGATACATCTTAGATAAAAAACTGAAACTAACTCTAGCTCTACTTAATGCTTATTTTTTTGAAACAGTCTCACTCTGTTCCCCAGGCTGGAGTGCAGTGGCATGACCTCCGCCTCTGGGGTTCAAGCAATTCTCCTGCCTCAGTCTTCTGAGTAGCTGGGATTACAGGTGTCCACCACCAGGCTCGGTTAATTTTTTTGTATTTTTAGTAGAGATGGGGTTTCACCCTGTTGGCCAGGCTAGTCTCGAACTCCTGACCTCAGGTAATCCACCCGTCTTGGCCTCCCAGAGTGCTGGGACTATAGGCGTGAGCCACTGTGCCCAGTCTTACTTAATGCTTTTTTTAAAAAAAAACCCAAATGTTAAAAATCTGATATTCTAAAATTGTACTCTGGTTTCAAAAACATTTATGGTACTATCTAACCTACTGCAATTAAATGAAATACTAAATTTTCTACTATGGGATGGATTTCCAGAAGAGCAACTGCTAGGATAAAGCAAACAGATATGCTGTTTTACTGACAGATTTACTGGCCAGATTGCTTTCCCAAAAGGTTGTTTTCTCATTTCCACCGAAGTTTGAGAGTGCCTTTCTCTATATTACCTCTAGCAAGAAATCATATACAACCCATTAAATTCTACAGTTTCTCTAATCTGCACTTCTTTAAATAATGAATCTGACCTCCTTTCTCATTTGTTGTCCATTTGGATTTGTTTTGTCTGTTGCTCTATCACACTGATGGTCTCTTTTCTTGTCACACCGCAAGAATTTTATATATTACAGAAATTCACCTTTTGTTCATCACCAGTTTTAGAAATAATTTTCTGGATCTACTGTTTTCCCTGTTGGCTTTGTTATTTTAAATTCATTTTTAAGTTATGAAATATGTCCATCTTTTTACACTTTCTGGGAATAATATAAAGACTAGAAAGTCTTCATTAGGAAGGACTAAATACGTAGTCTCTCAGATTATATTCCAAGTTTTTTTTGTGTCTGTGTGTCATGTACACAAGCAGTCTTTGCTTTTGCACAGTTCTGAAATACACAGGTACCAGTCATCACAGTTTAAATAGTCCCCAACAACCTGGCTCAACTCTTAGTTACCACAGTGTATCAACTTTGAGTAAGTGCACAGTTTCTAGATGTCTGGTCCACAAATCACTAAGTAAATAAGAGATGTGCATCATGATCAGTAAGCAATCACATAACTTTTCCCAAAATTTGACAGCAACTGGTTACTGGGTACCTGTTTGTATACTCAGTATATGCACAAACAGCAAAGTGTGTAACTGTGTTGTCTTCCTGTCTCCCAGTGATACACTGACTTGACATTTTACAAAAGGAAACAGTCAAAAGAGGGGACTGACCAACAAAAATGGAAGTGCAGCAAGGAAACAAAAAGTGGCAATGCTGAAAGTGGAACTGGAAACTGGTTATGACCAAAAGATGAAGCTATCCCAGAGGAAAAAAACTTCACATTAAAAGAAGTCTCTGAAATATTTCATGACTTTGGAAATGCCAAGTACTATATAAAATGTTGAAAATTAATACAAATTTAGAAAAGAAAATGATAATTCAGCAAGGCACAGAAGAGATGCTTGCTCCATATCTTAAGTTATACAATTAGAAGGCAAGCACCATTGAAACTATTCTCGATAAGCTTTTTACAAATAGAACATCCTCTCAATTTTTTTTTTCTTTTCTTTTTTTCCCCCAAGACGGAGTCTCATTCTGTTGCCCAGGCTGGAGTGCAGTGGTGCTATACTGGCTCACTGCAACCTCTACCTCCCAGGTTCAAGCGATTCTCCTGCCTCAGCCTCCCGAGTAGCAAGGATTACAGGCATGTGCCACCATGCCCAGTTAATTTTTGTATTTTTAGTAGAGACGGGGTTTCCCCATGTTGGCCAGGCTGGTCTCAAACTCCTGACCTCAGGCAATCCACCTGCTTTGGCCTCCCGAAAGTGCTGAAATTACAGGCGTGAGCCACCACATCCTGCCTAGTTCTCGATTTTTCTAATGTTTCAAATTTTTAGATAATTTTAAATAATTATTTTCTATTTTTTGTATTTTTAGTGTATTATTTTAATTCTTTTCCTCCATTTCCCAATACATTTATGACCAGTGATGGGTATTTTTAATAGTTTAATGAAAATTTTAACAGTTACAGGAAAACTATAAAATTTCCAACTGATAAAGTATTAAATAAAATTGCTTTGCAGTTTCAGCTCTCATCATCACTTCTGCAACACCTCAAAGTGCACCATGCAAATGAAGGAGTACCTGTATTTAAATCTTTATCTAAAAAACAATTTTGTATGTGATGTGAGGGTCCATTTTTATCTTTGGACAGCCAGTTGATACCAAAATCCTCATATTAAACTTTTCTCATTAAATTCAACACTGTGTTGTTATACACTAACTTCACAATTTGTACCAGAATTTTTTCACTCTCTACTTGTTCTAGTAATATACTTTTCTATTCCTTAAATGTTTACGTATTGCTATAATCTAAATGTGAAAAGGCAAATCTTCCTTTCACTATCTTTTGCACAGTTATTTTAATCTATTCTTCAACATTTTACTTTTCTTAAACTACTAACACTATGTTAAATAAAAATAGTACTAAAAGGGATTCCTATCTGTAACCTGTTTACAATGGAGAAGATTTTTTTGTTTTTATCACTTAAAATTATGTCATTAGTTTCTAAAACTTAGTCCCTATTACATTAAACAATTTCCGTGTATTCCTATTTTACGGAGTTTTTATTGGGAATGGTGATTTTAATGAAGGTCATTTGTAGCATCTACTGAATACAGGTTTTTTTTTTTTTTTCTCAAATGAGCTTTTCAATTTAATATAGTATATAGATATTTTCAGGTACAGAACCAGCACTGAATTCCTGCAATACCATCTGTTTTGTTAAAAGGATTTTTTGTATATATTGCTGGATTCTATTTCCTAATATTTTATTTAAACTTTTGCATATATATTCTTTCATATGTGAAACTGGCCTACAGTTTTCTTTTTAAATATTATCTATTAGGTTTTGATATTAAAGTACTTTGTAAAATAAATTCGGAAGCTTTCGATTTATAGGCCATAAATTACTCTTTTCAGTTAAACTGGAAAAGAGTAATTTATGGCCTATAACAGTTTTAACAATAGAACTTGTATTCATTCAGACTTTTCTTGATTCAGTTTCAGTAGTTTGAATTTTAAATGGAAGTCCACCATTTCTTCTTGTTTTCAAATTTGGTGCTATAGAGCAGCAAACTTAGTTCTTGCCCCCTAGATCCACAGTTGTCTCCTTATTCCTGATTTTGTCTACTTCTGCTGTCTTTTTTTTCACTTAGATGTGAAAAAGAGTAATCTTTTTCAAAGAATTCATTTATTTTTAATTCTATTTTTTTGCTTCATTAATTTCAACTTTTTTCTTTTTTCTGATTTAACATAAATGTTTAATTTCATTTTTCACGCTTTTAAACTAAAAAGTCCTTGTAAACAGCATTTTTATGTCTAAGAGTGAACTCAAATCATTCACATTTAATTTTATTCCTTCCATATTTATCATTTAATCTCCCCTTTCCTTTTCCCTATTTGTTCTACCAAGTTTGTTTTTATTCTGTTTTCCACACTTATTTAGAAGTTCTAAATTCATTCTGATAATGAATGCTGTGCCTTTTCTAGACATATGACATGAATAAGTTTCCACACTGAATTTCCCATGCTCCAATTCTCCCTAGTTACCCATCTAAAGGATGAGACCTTTAGGTTCTAGGGTTAGAATACTTCTATTTCCCCTGTTCTTGTTTTTCCTTTTCCTCTATTCGACCTTTAAGATGTTTTATCTCCGTCCTCTATCTCTCCTCATCTTAGTTCCTGGATTTTGTTAAATTAGTACAGGCTGAGTATCCTTTATATAAAATGCTTGAGATCAGAAGTGTTTCAGATTTTTTCAAATTCTGGAATATCTACATACACATTAACGAGATATCTTCAGTATGAGACCCAAGTCTAAACATGAAATTCATTTATGTTCCATGTAAACTCTACACTTAGCCTGAAGGTAATTTTATATAATGTTTTTAAATAACTTTGTGCATGAAACAAAGGTGCACACTGAGCTGTCTTATTACTCTTGGAGGGCGCACTTGTGTGAGAATCTGAGCATGTATGTGCAGAAAAGATACATCACAGTTGAAGGGCGCAGGTTGTTTTTTACCTTGGGGACACTGAATAAACTGTGTTGTGCCTGCATTTTTTTTTTTTTTGGAGGGAGGGTCTCTCTCACTTTGTCATTCAGGCTGAAGTGCAGTGGTGCGATCTTGGTTCACTCTAGCCTCAATTTCTCAGGCTCAAGTAATCCTCCCATCTCAGCCTCCCGAGTAGCTGGAACTACAGGCGTGCCACCGCCTGGCTAACTTTTGCATTTTTGATAGAAATATTTTTCGCTATATTTCCCAGGCTGGTCTCAAACTCCTGAGCTCAAGCGATCTGTCTGCCTCTGCCTCCCAAAGTGCTAGGATTGCAGGCATACCACCACACCCTGCTGTGTGGCCGCATTTTAACTGAGACCTGTCACATAAGCTCAGGTATGTTTTCCACTTGTGGCATGATGTCGGTGTTAAAAAATTTTAAGATTTTGGAGCATTTCTAATTTAGGGTTCTCAGATTAGGCAAGCTCAACCTGTACTTAAAATTACCCTCATCCCCGATACTTGGAGACTAGGGCAGGAGAATTGCTTGAGCCCAAAGGTGGAGGCTGCAGTAAGCCACGTTGCCATCGCACTCCAGCTGGGGCAACAGGAATGAAATCCTTTCTTTAGAAAATAATTTCCTTATATTTAATGTTTTTTGCTTCAAGAGTCTTTATATAACAGTAACTGAACTCATTCCTGGTCAAATCTATTCCTTATCCATTAAGATCCCTGGAAATCCAGCCCACTGAAATAAAAGTACCAGTATGTATGAACTTAAAATACAGGGACGTGCAATGCAATACTGTTCCTGATGGTCAAGATCTCACAAAAAAGTGAACATTCATCAGTAGAGAATTAATGAATAAACTGTGATACAGTTACTCTGTGATTCTCATGGAAACATTCACATGAGCCATTATTTAATAATTAAATGCAATGAAGTATATAATTCCATTTTTGAAAAATCAGGACTGACAAAGGCATTTTCTATGTGTGTGCATGTATCTATGTGTGTGTACAGAATTACAAGAGCCTTAAAACATTATGGAAGGGCACAAACCTAAGTGAATAAGGGTTTCCTAGAGGGGTTTGGGTATGTGGAAGAGTGTCCATGATTAAAAAAAAAAAAAAAACATGTAAAATCATCCTTCCTGTGCAAAATTAACGTGTATATTGGAATGTGCAACATGCATGAAAGCACAATAACTGACTTATCAAATAATGGTCGAATTCTAAGAAACTTACCAAAAAAGTTATTTTCACTAGGGTTAAAATAAAAATCCACCCTCACCCTAAACAGTGCATCTAGATTTATATTCACTTTTTAAAATAATGGAATTGTTCCAGTAGCTCTAGAAAGACTGTTGAGATATTTTATTGGACCTTCTTACACATAACAAAAGTTCCAATCAGAAATTGCAACTCAATCTCTGATAAATTAACCCGTGAACCATAAAAACAAAGTTCTCTGTTAAAAGCATTTTCTCCCCGTCTGTTGTTTGCCTTTTGTGGTTCCCACCATAAAGAGGTTATAAACGTTTTTGTAGTCAAATCTGTCAGTGAATCTTCAATCATTTCTAAGTTTGTGTTACCCTTAGAAAGGCTTTTCCATCACAAAGCAGACGTCTATGAGAAACAAATTCTCAAACCTCCCCAGTATCAGGAACATAAAGATTAAAAGTGCCAGGCATGGTGGCTCACACCTGTAATCCCACCACTTTGGGAGGCC
Organism: Macaca fascicularis; assembly: GCF_037993035.2. Classification (NCBI taxonomy): domain Eukaryota; kingdom Metazoa; phylum Chordata; class Mammalia; order Primates; family Cercopithecidae; genus Macaca; species Macaca fascicularis. Next base: position 88,096,103 of record NC_088378.1, read on the forward strand.
AAGGAGGGGTGAATCATTTGAGGTCAGGAGTTTGAGACCAGCCTGGCCAACATGGTTAAACTCCATCTGTACTAAAATAAAAAAATCAGCTGGGCGTGGGGGGCACTCCTGTAACCCCAGCTACTTGGGAGGTTGTGCCAGAATCGCTTAACCCGGGAGGCAGACGTTGCAGTGAGTCGAGATAGCGCCACTGTACTCCAGCCTGGGCGACAAAGCGAGACTCCGTCTCAAAATAAATAAATAAAATAAAAGCAACAAGGAGACATGATTTCACCCTAGAAAATGGTAAAAATTATATAGCTTCAAAAACAAGTATTGTAGAATGTTCATCAGTGCAGACTCTTGGAGGTCAATTTGGGAATGCAAAATACTAGTTCCAGAAAACAATTCTAACCAAGTATTGCCACATACATGTAAAGATATTGATATTAATATAAGGGTATCTTGACACAAACTCTAACCAAAACACTGTTAACAATCTAAGTGTCACTAACAGAAGACTGTTTAATAAAAGCTTGTCCAACCCGTGGCCTAGGATGACTTTGAATGTGGCCCAACAGAAATTTGTAAATTTTCTTAAAATTATGAGTTTTTTTGTGATTTTTTTTTTTTTTTTTAATCTCATCAGCTATCGTTACTGTTAGTGGATTTTATGTGTGGTCCAAGACAATTCTTCTTCCAGTGTGGGCCTAAGAAGTCAAAACATTGAACACTCCTGGTTTAATACATTATGGAATGTCCGTATTATGAAACATTATATTTAAGAATGTAGTAGCTTTGAATACACTGACATGGAATCATGACCAAGATTTATCATTAGGTTAAAAAAAAAGTATGGTATAGAATATTATGTATTATATGATCCCACTATTTAAATATAAACATATAAATACAAATGAATTATATCTGTGTGAATGCAAAGGAAACTGTCTAGAAAGAATACTCAGGTTTTGTATAGTTACCTCTGAAGAGTGGAACAATTTAAGGAAGATAATATTTGTATTGCTTCATTTTTAAAGAAGAATGTTACATTCATAACTAAAGAAGAAATAGTAAAGAAAAAAATGGAAAAAGACTATTAATACTCTGTACCGGAGAGGTAGCTTCAAAGATGTTTATTAACTATTTAATTCCTTTGGAGAAATTTTTCTCCAGTCTTCTTGAAAATACATATTCTGGGAGGCTAAGGCGGGCAAATCACCTGAGGTCAAAAGTTCCAGACCAGCCTGGCCAACATGACGAAACCTCATCTCTACTAAAAATACAAAACTTAGCTGGGCATGGTGGCATGCATCTGTAGTCCCAGCTACTCGAGAGGCTGAGGCAGGAGAATCACTTAAACCCAGGAGGCAGAGGTTGCAGTGAGCCACGGTCGCACCACTGCACTCCAGCCTGGGTGACACAGCAAGACTGCATCTCAAAAATAAATAAATAAATATAAATATAAAATTAAAAATGAAAATACATATTCACTGGCCTAAGAACTCCATTTCCTGATACATTTCCCTGTAAGCAAGCATAGGTAATCTTCACTGCTCTAATAACTTAAAAATCTCCTAGGATCTTTCTTAACGAGGTTCACTTCTAAGACAACGTTCCCTAATGCTTCTGAAGTACTTGAATGAAGAAAGCTAGCAGTAAAGCATAAACATAATACATTTTGTTAGTTATATGGTATTATGGTCAGCAAGGATATAAAAATGGAAGGTTGTCTGTATATCAGACTTACGTCTTACAAATTTTCTTCTCAATCAAAAGACTAGAATATCCCTCTAATACACACATATGCATACATGCATACACACACAAAGGTTAGGGAATATATCAAAGGGATATACAAGTAAAAGAGTTCCTGTGGCCAAAGTTGGAACAATTTGAGCAACAAAATAAAGTGGTGTTGGATTATTAACCAAAGTATAAAACAAATATCCATGAGTCTATACTGACATATATAAATGACTGAATAAATATAATGTGGTAGAAGAAAAATTTCCCATGTAGAAGAATCCCAAATAGTTTACCTAGATTCTGCCCTCGAGGAGACAGAGCCTAACCTCTTAAGTGTGGGCTACAAATAGTGGCTTCCTTCCTTCCAAGTGCAGTATGGAAGGGGAAGGGTGAAGAATAACTTTACAGTGTAGACTCTGACAAACAGTATTAAACCAGCCCATCAACTGTGCTAAGTCATGTTGCGAATATACATCTTTGATGATGGCACTTTATCTCTGTGGTCTTCTTCCCCTCTCCCCACCCCTATAAAAAAAAACATAATCCCAGTCTAATAATGAGAAAAACATTAGACAAATTCAATATATTCTACATACTACATGGCCATTACTCCTAAAAGTAAAGTTTGGAAAATAATCATGCTCAGAGCAGCCTAAGTAGACATTACAAATGTAATGTATATCCTAGATGGGATCCTGAAACAGAAAAAAAAAAAATTAAGAAAAACCTAATGAGATCTGAACCAAGTATGGACCTAGTTAACAATAATAATATATTATGAATATTGGATCATTAACTGTGACACACACTATGTGAATATAGGATCTGACTAATTGGAAACTGTGGCTATATGTGAACTCACTATACTATCTTCCCCATGCTTCTACCAATTTAAAACTATTCTAATAAAAAATTTATTTTGAAAAAGACTTATTTTTTATTTTATTTATATTTACTTATTTTTGAGTCAGAGTTTCACTCTGTGGCCCAGGCTGGAGTGCAGTGGTGAGATCGCAGCTCAGCAACCTCTGTCTCCCAGGTTCAAACAATTCTCATGCCTTAGCCTCCCCAGTAGCTGCGATTACAAGTGCCCGCCACCACACCTGGCTAATTTTAGTATTTTTAGTAGAGACGGGGTTTTACCATGTTGTCCAGGCTGGTCCCAAATTCCGGACCTTAGGTGACTGGCCTGCCTTGGCCTCCCAAAGTGCTAGGACTACAGGCATGAGCCACAGCGCCCGGCCTGAAAAAGACTTTTTAAAAGCCTTCATTATGATGTTCATTTTCAAACCTCTAATAATTTATCTGCATTGTATTTTAAAAGTCTTATTTAGATTAATATATAGCCAGCCATAGTAATTTTTTTATTAAAGCTTAATTCACTGTTGTTTTTCAAGTAAAAATAGCCAAAACAACAGTGAATTAAACTGTTTAATAAAAAAATTACAATAGAAAATTATAATAAAAAGTACAATTAATACAATGCAGAAAATTAAATAAGAAAACTGACATTCTAAAACTAATTTTAACATAAGCATCTTGTAAGAACTTTAAATAATCATGCAATTTTCAAGTTAACATGGTTACAAGTTAGTGTTATCTGATTTGCTCTCCTCTATCCTTCCACTGAAATACTCATAAAATCACTCTTGGATATATACAATGTTTATAAAGTTCTGGAAGCTTAGAATACTGGTTAAAAATCTGAGATCTCACGATAAATTAAACAAAGCATAGAGGCCTCTAATAGAAATATAAGGCCAGGAAGACAGTAAGGGATTTCTATATTATCTGTCAGTTGGGTATCTTTACCTTAGTGATTTCTCTTTGCTAAAGGTATCAAAACAGTCTGAGTTGTTTCCCTTCCCTAGCCATGCTGACCATTTGTACACTTATTTCCAAATGCATTCAGAGCTGTACAGTTTCCAGGTACGTGAATAATGATGAAAGCACAGAGACCACGGTAGAATTAAAGAATCAAAACTCACTATGGGAGAGTTGTTTTTCATGTACAACTGGCAAACTACAGAATGCTCAAAATCTCTAAGAATAAATTCCCCAGGCATGTTTTATTTGGCTCAGTCTTTTGGGGTCTTTTTCCCCCAGATATTTTGAAATCATTGCCAATATTTCATAATTGAGACATTATACACAAGCAACTGGACCTAGTTCTCACTGAAAAATCAAAAGACTCAGCAAACACCGGCCAGCATTCCTATACAGCAGTAATAAGCAGATAGGTAGCAGTTGGTGAATTACGGTGAGAGCTCTCTTGTTCCCCACTGTCCTTTCTCTATCCAAGTCATTAATTTGCATGCCTGGTGTCGATAGGCATTTAATGTTGCAACTACTCATATAGTGAAACAGCTAAGTAGTAAACACAGCTTTTAATCTAAGAGCATCAAACTACATTAAGTCAACAGTAAATATCAAACTTTTTTTTTTTTTGAGACAGAGTCTCACTCTGTTGCCCAGGTGGAATGCAATGGCACAATCTTGGCTCACTGCAACCTCCGACACTTGGGTTCAAGTGATCCTCCCACCTCAGTCTCCTTAGTAACTGGGACTACAGGCATGCGCCACCATACCTGGCTAATTTTTGTATTTTTGGTAGAGATGGGTTTCACTATGTCGGCCAGGCTGGTCTTGAACTCCTGGCCTCAGGTGATCCGCCCACCTTGGCCTCCCAAAGTGCTAGGATTACAGTTGTGGGCCACTGTACCTGGCCAAATATCAAACATTTGACCACAGAATGGGTTCATCCAGCCACTCTCCAGTTTAAGATCTGGCTGTAAATATGTATGTTTTCAAGCCTTAACATTTAGTAAAGTGAGTTACTGAACAAGATTTTCTTTTAAACTTTACTGATATTTATCATGAGTACAGAGATTTAGTGAAGTGAGTTACTGAACAAGATTTTCTTTTAAACGTTACTGATGTTTATCATGACTGACCTGGACCCATAAGTAGTAGTACTTGATATACATTTAAATCAGAGAAGACTGACAATATTTTCTAATTACTGCAGAAATTTCTTTTTTCTAAAAATTTGGATTACTATTTGCCTTAAAATTAGAAATTAAACATAATGTCACTGAAGTGAGGAAAAAATTAATTTACTAGCTCACATATTAATAACTAAAAAAGACCAGAATGATGATATACAACTATAGTCCTGAACTGAGAAAATCATACGCACCAAAGGCTCTAGTCTTACCCTCCTCATTTATCCCATGAACCTTTGCTGCTAATGTAATATAAGTAGTTGGAAGAAAAATTTTCAGTTCACGCGTTGAGAAACTTTAAGTTCTGGAATACAGGAACAACTATAACAAAAGACTAGACACAGGAGCAACTGGGAGGCTTCCCTCTTTGGAGATCCTTCCACTCCAAATTATCCTTCCTCCAAATCACCTGTACTTCTCTGCCTGTTTTTTGAGACCAGGTCTTGTTCTGTCACCCAGGCTGTAATGCCGTGGCATAATTACGGGTCACTGCAGCCTCAATCTCCTGGGCTCAAGTGATCCTCCCACCTCAGTCTTCCAAAATGCCGGGATTACAGGCATGAGCCACTGTACCTGGCCATTTTCCCATACTTATTATCTATCTGAAATCGTATTTATTTAAGGCACGTTCATACAGTATCATAAATTAGTTCATATTATTTTCTTTAGCAGCTAACTGAGCTCTCCTATATTGAAGGAATAGGTTTGAGTGAAGATGCAAAGTGTACTCACAGAAATATGAGAACATCGGCTACTTGAGAAAGAGGACTGGGGAAGGAACAGGGAATGAAAATGAAGTGATAAGGCATTCCCAAAACAAAACTCTGAATTTGACAGTGGTCTTTCCTGCACAGTATCCTGTTCCTAGAATATAAAGTAATATTACAATTTTATTGTGAATTTTAAAAATACTTTTTGTAACTAGTCTGGGAATTTCACCTCCATTAATAACCTAGAAAAATATGCCTGAAGGCTTCCTTGTATATTAATGAGTTGACTGATGGCTGGCAGCCCATAGGTAACTTCAGGACAGGGGTTGGACACCAGAAAGGCCAAAGCATGACTAGAAGGTTGAGACTTTTATCCCCACCTGCCCCCCAACCTTTGGAGAGGGGAGAGGGGCTGAAGACTAAGTTGATCACCAATGGCCAATTATTTAATAGATCATGCCTAGGTAATGAAACCTCCATAAAAACCCAAAAGGACTGGGTTCAGGAATTTCTGGATAGCCAAATGTGCATGAGGTTTCTGGAGGGAGGTGCACCCGGGCAGGGTGTGGAAGGTCCCTGAGCCCCTTTCCCCCATATCTTGTCCTATATGTCTGTTCCTGTCAATCCTTTGTAAAATCCTTTATAATAAACTAGCAAATGTTTAAAAAAATTTTTTTAACATAAGAAAAATACAGAGGGCCGGGTGTGGTGGCTCATGCCTGTAATCCCACCACCTTTGTAATCTACCCTTGGGTGGGTAGATCGCTTGAGCTCAGGAGTTCAAGACCAGCCTGGGCAACATGGTGAAACCCTGTCTCTATCAAAAATACAAGAAATTAGCTGGGTGTGGTGGCATGCACCTGTAGTCCCCGCTGAAATAGGAGGAATCACTTGAGCCCAGGAGGTGGAGGTTGCAGTAAGTGAGATTGTGCCACTGCACTCCAGCCTGGGTTACAGAGCGAGACCTCATCTCAAAGAAAGAAAAAAGTATGCTTAAAGTTCTAGAATACAAATGGTAAACCAACAGAATTAAATTACTATATTAATTAAATTGTGACGCTGGTAACTAAAGCAGTGCTCATCAGAATCCCAAAACACACAACCCTAAATGTTGAAATCCAAAACATCAAAATCCCAGAAATCTAAAATCCTGAAAATCGTAATTCTGAAAGATTAAAATCTTGAAATGTCAAAATCCTGAAAGTCGAATTCTGGGGAAAAGTTTAGTGCATTTTTCGGTTGTACACAGGATATTTGCATCATGTAAGTTGCATCATGTTAGGTGGAACTATTACTTTGTTAATGTCTTTATTTGGAAACTAAGTATTAGTTCAAGGAAATGCATATGGGCACATGGTCAAGGGGTAGACTTATGGACTTAATTTTAGGTATCAACTTGACTGGATTAAGGAATACCTAAAAACCTGTTAAAGCACTATTTTGGGTGTGTCTGGGAGGATGTTTTCAGAGGACATTAGTGTGTGAGTCTGGGTGGGCTAGGTAGGGAAGATCTGACCTCACTGTGGATGAGGACCATCAATTGGCCAAAAGCCAAGAGAGCAAATACAGAAAATGGATTGGTCTCTGAGAGTTAGGAAAAGACTTTTCTTCTGCTTCCTTGGATATGAGAACTTCAGGCTCACTGGCCTTTGTACTCCAGGACATACACTAGTAGCCCCTCAGGGTCCTTGAAGCTTTCAACCTCCCACTGGGTCACACCACCAGCTTCCTTGGTTGAGGTCTAAGGAACTGGACTGAGCTTTGCTACTGCAACCCCAGAGTGTCTGGCTTGCAGATGTCCTATTGTGGAACTCTTCAGCCATCAGAATCTCTTAAGTCAATTCTCCTAATAAATCTCACATATCTATATACATATCCTATTGGTTCTCCCTCTGGAGAACACTAATACAGACCTAGTATTGGAGAAGCCAACCATTCCTTCTTTTTTTTTTTTTTTGAGACGGAGTCTTGCTCTGTCGCCCAGGCTGGGGTGCAGCGGCCGGATCTCAGCTCACTGCAAGCTCCGCTTCCCAGGTTTACGCCATTCTCCTACCTCAGCCTCCCGAGTAGCTGGGACTACAGGCGCCCGCCAACCCACCCGGCTAGTTTTTTTGCATTTTTTTAGTAGAGACGGGGTTTCACTGTGTTAGCCAGGATGGTCTCCATCTCCTGACCTTGTGATCCGCCCGTCTTGGCCTCCCAAAGTGCTGGGATTACAGGCTTGAGCCACCGCGCCTGGCCTCCTTCTTATGGTATTTCTTACAACACAATGGAAGACACCTACGGAATTGTTCCCCCCCCACCAAAAAAAAAGAAAAGCTCTGGTAAGTTGAGCACACTAAGCTCCTTACTGGTGAAAGACAGAAGTTTAAAAGCTAATTATTATTGGTGATGTGAAAGCAGAAAAAATGCTTAATTGTAATGGCCAAACAATAACTAGACTTCCAAATGGACAACATATACCTACAAAATGTGTAGAATACACCACTCTCCAAAAGTTCACAGAAGTGAAAATGCAGGCAAAAAGTAGGAGAAATCTCTCGTGCCAAATTATTCAATCATGAATTACTTCTGCCCCTTCACACATTGTGCCAATTAGCTATGCTATCTTTCATCTTCACATCATTTCCAATACTGGAGGTATAAATTGTATAAAGGTTTAGAGAGTTTTAATTTGTCATATGCATTTTAGTAAACATGACTCTTGTACAAAAGTGTATTATCACAACATTAACTTTGTGTGTAAGCACCGTGTGTATACGTGAAAACGTTGAAATTTCCTCAACAAATAGAGATGTCCTTTTTTTTACATCTGTATTTGTGAAAGACAAAATCTCTTGTGATCTTGGCTCTCTGGGCAACTGCATATGTGGAGGTGAATCATTATGGTTTTTTGCTGACCTCATCAAAAGACTTAGCTGTCCATTACGGTATTTTAGATGACTGTGATCATCTAAATTATAAGTTATATACTTTATATACTATATAAGTTATAATACTGGGTGTATACAGTTGCCAACAATAGTGATATGTATTTACACATTTCACTTTGTGACCTATTTCTTTACGAATATGGCTTATCTGCTCATAACTATTATACCCATGTGACTATCCTTAGTATATCTATTTAAACTTGCAAAAATATGTATGTCATTACTGCCTATTTTATGGTGTAAAGTGGTTTATGTTCTGTGGTAATTTATGATTCTCAAATCCCCTTTAAAATGTAAATAAACTCTTTTTAAATGTTTTTAAAAATTATTTTTTCCAGAATTAATGGAATTTCAATCCTCTGGGATTTTAGACATTAGGGATTTCAATCTTTCAGGATTTCAACATTTGGGATTATGGTGTTCGGGATTATGTCTTTTAGAATTATGATCCAACCCCAACTGAAGGGACCATTTTATTTTTTTAAACAGTAACTTCTTAGATACAACATGCTTGAATTTCATGTTACATTTTCCTGCAGGGCCCCTGCAAGAGGAAAGTATTTGATAGCAATATGTATTTTAAATTATTTTACTCCCTGTTACTGTAACTGTTGCAAAGCACTCTGTTTGCCTTTAATATTATTAGATGCAGCCCTTTGTAATTATAAACTTCCTCTAGTACTTAACACCCTTACTGACTCTAAGGTGTCAAAGACTGGAATGAGGCATCATTCTTTCACTTGCAGCGGGAAATGACTATTTGTAACTTTATTGCAAGCATTTTTTCTTTTTCAGCAACATTCACTGTAAACAAAGTCATTTATAATCTAAGTTTAAAAAAACTGACTCCTACACAGAAGTCATCACTGCTTTTAAAAATTTATGTAAAATACTATCTCCATGAGTGTTTCATTGGGAAGATCACCTACAGAGTCAGGGCCATCAGTTTTATCTTCAATAATATCTCTCTACACAAAGTTGTCACAAACAGTGAAGTTAAAGCAGTAGGACTAGGAAGTAGAAAATCTCTCAAAAAGATTCTGGTGTCCTGCTGTTTTACTCATTTATTAAAAATAATGTAATTTACTTAATATAAAATGCAGGCTCATTACTTCTATACTAATGTAAAGGCTACTGGATATAGCAAATTTAACATGATGCTATGGAATCAATAATATGATTGTTAATTTGCTTTTATTCTTCTTTCAATTTCTAGAAACATATCACCAACTATTTTTACACATATAACTTCAAAGGAAAAGTCAAATATGAAAACGAACACAATCATATTTAGATGTCTACAAATGAACCATCTATTAGTAACAAGTTAGCACTAATAAATTAGTCACAATAGCTCATCTTCTGTCTCTCTGCCTCACCAACCCCACGTCCTCTGAAAGTGTAGGAGTGCTTTTCTTTTAACCCAGCCTTCTACTTGGGGAAATTTTTAAAAGATAATTTACATGACTGCCATTTGCTAATTTACTCAAAAGGAAATAACCAGGTGGAAATTTTTTAAGCTACCAAGCATGACAATAAAGTAATAGAATTGAAAAGTTCTCATTTGACGTTTCTTAATTGTTTAAATTAAAATATAATAGACTTTTAACTATGGCAACACACTCACACAATTATTCCATTCTCTCAACTCAACCATTTTGGGGATCAAAATGACTTTTAAGGGCTACTCCTGTATAGTAATATCCCACTAGAGTGAATAACTGCATTTACAACCATGGTATTTTTTAATAACAAAGCTAGTCACCATGGACGAGCAGTGACCCAAATATGCCCTGTATATGAGCAGTGGGGGAGGAGGAAGCATTCGTACTAATCTTCAGTTTTCAAGCACAAAGATAATATGTAATTTAACTCACTTTAGCCCACTGCATCTGGTAGGATCCAATTAAAAAAATGAGAACCACCGGGCACCTGTAATCTCAGCACTTGGGGATGCCGAGACGGGAGGATCACCTGAGGTAAGGAGTTCAAGACCAGCCTGGCCAACATGGTGAAACCCCATCTCTACTAAAAATACCAAAAAACTAGCTGGGTGTGGTGGTGCGTGCCTGTAATCCCAGCCACTTGGGAGGCTGAGGCAGGAGAATCGCTTGAACCCAGGAGACAGAGGTTGCAGTGAGCCCAGACAGTGCCACTGCACTCCAGTCTGGGGTACAGAGTGAGACTTCATCTCAAAAAAAAAAAAAAAAGAGAACCACCCCCTAATTTGAACAGGGAAAGTTTAATACACATGATATGAACAGGAGACAGGGAAATACTGGGTAGAAGAGAACAGATCCCCAGCAAATGCCCTACCCTCAAGTCTGAACACCAGTGGCGCTAAAACAGGGCAGGCATTCCTGTTTTTGCGCCCAGAAAGTTGCCTTTTGGCCCACCACTTCCCCCATCTTGCCCCCACTTAACCCAAGACCTTAGAGGGCACACACACAAACTGCTGAATGTCAACAGGAATAGTGGAGAACGGCAGAGAGCAGCAGGGCGGCACGGCAGAGAAGGAGGGAAGAAGCACCTGAATGCTGAAAGGAGTTCGGCTGACCACAGCTGAACTCCAGGGGAAGACTATATCCCCCATCCCTCCATCTTCTGGCTCCCCATCCATTTCGCTGAGAGCCACCTTCACCATTCAGTAAAACCTTGCACTCATCCTTCGAGCCTGCGTGTGATCTGGGACACTGGGGAAGAGCTTGGGATACAGAAGGCTGTCACAATGGCCTTCTTCCTTGCAATAAGGCAGAGGGTCCATTGAGCTGATTAACACTCAAAGCCATCTGCAGATGGCAAAGCTGAAACAAAGAGCTTTGGAACAGTGTGGGTGCAGGCACTCACCCCTAGACACTACCATAGGGCCAAGAGCCCAAAGCATTCATCCTGGTCTCTGCACCTACCAGTCTGCATGCTCCCCCTAGGGGCCTGAGCTGTGGGGAACCAAGCAGGTAAGCCACACCCGTCACACATCCTGCAAGGGAAATCAGGGAACTCGTTACAACTATTAACTGTAATAGGAAAATAACTATCAATGTGTAATGAAAACTCTGAAGAATACCCAAGGGCTGAGTGAGGGTATCCACGGGAGGAACAAACTTAGAAGAGGGTCCCCTCCCCAAAACTAGGGTTCAGGCCTTATTGGAAGTATGGTTTCTAGGCTTAAGGGGCTGGGCGTTGAGCACACACAGTCAGTTGGGACATTGAGAATCTGATTACCAGCAGGGCCTGCAAAAGGAAAGCTCTCCTGAGTGTAAGCAGACATGCAGGGGAAGTTGGAATATTGGCAGCTGGTTCTCCAGAAGGCAGGCATGAGGTCTGGGGTGTGCAGCCTCATGCTGGGAAAACTACAGAGAGGAGGTCACTAAGCTGAGGCTGGGGCTGTGAGCTAGACAAGGGTCTGTCTGCTCTTGACACAGACCTGGGGCAGAGGACCCCTGGATATCCACAGCCACACTACCGGCAGCCGTGCATTCACAGTAAGAAACAAAACCATAAGCCCACCTTTGTGCACTGTCCTTCCAGCACTCTCTACTCACAAAATTAACATACAAAGAAGAAATGCTTAAGGCAAGCTTGTTCAAAATGTGGCCCTGGATGGCTGTGAATGTGGGCCAATGCAAATTTGTCAAAACTTTCTTAAAACATTATGAGGTTTCTGGTTTTTTTTTTTTTCGATTCAGTTCATAAGCTATTGTTGGTGTATGTTATGTGTGGCCCAAGACAATTCTTTCAATGTGGCCCAGGGAAGCCAAGACATTGGACACCCCTGGCCTAAAGGGTTAGGCTTCAATATTGCAGATCAAGTAATGAAGAGGTAATTTAGAGCTGGGAGAGAATCTGATAACTCGCACACTCAATACTCGGGGATCTTCATAAAGAATAAAACATGGCAGAAGCAATAAACTAGAAATACACAGTAAATTAAATTTGACTAAAAGATAGTATAAAAAAATCTGAATGGGCTGTTGCTGTAACTTCTCTGTACATGGAGGAAACGGCAAATAAATCAGGCACTTATTTAATAATGTATTATTAGAAAACTTCATTAATCATAGCACTATAAACTAGGGATTTACAAACGGACGTACACTGAAGTACAGTAGGAAAAAAAATTCTATTAAATTCTTCTAAATCATAAAATTATATTATAAACAGACTTGAAAAACTATATAAGCTGAAATAGTATATATATTTATACTTATAATTTATAATTAGACATACTTATATTGAAGTTTCCTATTCAAATGTTTGCTGGTAAGGTACCCAATTAAAAAATTTAAAGACCACTACTGTAGAAAATAGCCCTATTTCTCTCTACAGATTTTACATACTCCTTTACACCATATAGAGTCCACATTGGCCAGGCATGGTGGCTCATTCCTGTAATCCCAGCACTTTGGGAGGTTGATGTGGGCAGATCACCTAAAGCTGAGAGTTCGAGACCCACCTGGCTAACATGGTAAAACCCTGTCTCCACTAAAAATACAAAAATTAGCTGGGCATGATGGCGCACACCTGTAATCCCAGCTACTCGGGAAGCTCAGGCAGGAAAATCTCTTGAACCTGGGAGGCGGAGGATGCAGTGAGCCGAGATGGCGCCAGGGCACTCCAGCCCGGGCAACAGAGACTCCATCTCCAAAAAACAAACAAACAAAAAAAAAGCCACATATATCACAAATACAGATTTGTTTTTGTTTAATCCAATAAAACAAATAATCGTATATTAATATGTAAAGATTGGGAAAAAATGTCTTCAACAAATTGCTATCACTATAGTTCATAAATACGTATTGTTCACCCTTCAAGGACCTACACATCACTCAAATTCAAAACTAATGAAATTCCCACTACTATAGAACAAAGAACCCTAATTTGCACATTGTTAAATAAGGGTATTACTCAGACTCCACAAGGGTAAAATGCTCACATTCTGCTTTCCTGAAACTTAGTTTCAAAAGATTAAAGTTTTCTTTTATAAATTCCTTTAGTACCCTAAAGCAAAATTCAACAATCACACCTACACACTGTCCCTAAAAAAACAAATAAAATGTTTTATTTAGTTTGGGTTCTGATTTTCTTGCATTGTTAAAAACTCCTAGTTACTTGACTTGGGCAAGTTATTTTACATCTCTGTGCCTTAGTGGTCTCATCAATAAATAGGGATAGTATCACCTATTTCAGAGAGGTGCTGAGGACTAAATGAATTATTTCCCTCTCTCTTATACACACAGGCAGACATACACAACACACAAATGTAACAGTTCCTGGCACATAACTTTAATAAATGTAAGCCAGTAAGAGTACTACTACTTTTCATACACTCACATTTGCTTTATAAGAACTGTTTGATCACACTGAATCCTTGCCCTGAATATAGATATCCAATTCAGAAATGAGATGAAATAAGAATAGTCGAAAGTAACATAATTTCAGTAAAGAACAGCTTCTTAAAGGCACAAAATTCACCTTTCTTCCAAAAACTGAAACCACCTATCCAAGGAGAAAACCATTCAACAAGATTTACTTACTTACAATTCAGCAAACTAGGCAAGGTCCCTCTTTTTAAGGAACACCAACTTGGGAGGTAGAAGAAAGAAACACAATCATAATACAAAGAAACTATGAAAAACATACACAGTTCAATAAAAAGAATGAGGAATACATAATTAAATCCATTTAGTAGCATAGGAAGGCCTAATGAAAAATGTAGAATTTGAATAGCCTTACCATAGACTAAAGCAAAGAGATGTGGAAAAACCAAGTCAATTAAAAAAAGAAAACACTAAAGGGGAAAGCTAAGGCAAATGCACAGAAGTGAGGGAGAATACATAAGCTGTAGCATAAGAATAGACTACAAAGGCCTAAGACTACAAAAAAATTAGAGATATGGTGCCAATCAGTCAGGATGGGGCACTGGAAGCATGAAAGATTCCTGAATGTAAGGTTAATGAGCTTGAATTTTCGTTTTCATGGAACAACAGCATTTTACATGGTGCTTGTTAATGTGATGTGCACTGTACTGATGCCTCACTTAATCCTTACAAACCTATGAAGTAGACACGACTATTATCCTTATTAAAGAAATTAAACAAATGAGCCCACAACTAGTAAATGGTGAAGTTGGGATTTTAACTCATGGTGTTCAACCCAGAATTTGAATTCTTCAACATAATGTAGTCTTTTAAAATCTTTAAGGAACAAATATGGTATCTGTGCTTTGGAAAGATAACTAATAATCTTAGTGACAGTATAGAAGACAGATTTAAAAAGAAGTGAATGGAGGACAGAAAAGTACCTTCATGAAAAAATAAATATTTGTTACACTTTCCTATGGCAAGAAACTACGTAGCCAGTAATGACTTATCAAATTTAAGCAGCAAGGGATACAGGAAATAGTACAGGAATAAAATTGACAAAACTTGGTTAACTGGCCTGTGGAAATGAGAGGAGGAGCTAAAAATGACTCAAGGATTCAAAACTTTTTTTTTTTTTGAGATGGAGTTTCGCTCTTGTCGCCCAGGAGTACAGTGGCGCAATCTCAACTCACACCAACCTCGGCCTCCCAGGTTCAAGAGATTCTCCTGTCTCAGCCTCCTGAGTAGCTGGGATTATAGGCATGTGCTGATAATTCTGTATTTTTAGTAAAGGCAGGGTTTCACCATGTTGGGCAGGCTGGTCTCGAACTCCTGACCTCAAGTGATCCACCAGCCTCAGCCTCCCAAAGTGCTAGGATTGCAGGCGTGAGCCACCGTGCCTGGCCAGGATTAAACAGGCCATTAAAAACATAAGTGTGTGTGTGGGGCAGGGAGGGAGTGCGGGGCGGGGAGGCGGTGCATTAGGAATAGCAGCAACAGGCTTTCTTATTGGTGGGAGGATGGAGGGGAAAGTGGATGAGTTCCATTTCAGACATATTTAATTAGAAGTACTTACTGAACATCCACGAGGAGGAGTTCCACAGGTGACTGAAAATGGAAGCCAAGAGCTAAAAGTCTATAAAAATAATGGACACCTGCAAATCCCATCCAGAGTGAGCGATGGGAGATACTGTCAGAGTGGATGACTACTGAAGACGATTATGTAAAGCATGGATTATCAACCGGGCCATCAGGAACCACTTTCTGAGGAGAAAGTCCTGCCTCAGACATAATGATAAGTTGGGAAAAAATGCTTGACTGTTGCCAGTGAAGAGTGAAAGAAGAAAACATTGAGGGTGATAGGGTTCAGGAAATGCTACTCCAAAATATGGCACCTTGGCATTTGAGAAAGTAGCAGAAACAGGAAGGTTTCTGATCTCCTCCCACCCTTCTCCCCTGAAACAGGCCATAAAACAATTTTCTGACCTTCCTCTAAACTAGGTCATAAGACCCTCATTTCAGAGGTGTCCTCACTATTCCCTGAGGAAAGGAATGTCCTTATCTCTGAAAACACAGGAACATTAAGGATCTGCACAAACAGGCCTTGCTAAGTTCCCCTCCAGTTTATTACCATTAGATCCTACCTGCTTTGTCCAATCATATTTCCCCACCACTGTCTATTCTTCATCAAATCTAAGCATTGAAATACACAGGTTTCCCTGTATCTTTGGGTCTTCATTTCTGAAAACTTCCATGTCATGTAAAACTTTTATTAAATAAATGTGCGTTCTTTTCTCTTGTTAATCTGTATTCTGTTAAAGGTGACTCAGCCATGAACCTAGTGACAGATAGGAAAAAATACTTTTTCTTCCCTATGAGGGAAAGCCCCCCCACCACACACATACTATAAACTTTTGGATCTAGTCCTCTTAAATATATTAATAATAGTTACCATTTACCTTCCAGAAGGTGAAAGGAAGAGTGAGTAAAGACAATAAACAGTCACAAATGTAGAACCAGGAGCCTAGTGTAAATAAACTGAAGGTAAGTCTAGGTGGTGTCACAAACATTTTAAACAGCCAAGAGGGGTTGGCCAGCAAGCCATTTCAGTCCAGAGCCAGGCATTAGTTCAATATTGCCAGATCTTCTGATTTTCCAAAAGCCCTAAACCCTCATTTCAATATGAGTTTATGATTTTTTAAATCCTGACAAAATTTCTTTAAAACCATGTACAGGCATATGACATAGTCTTTGAGCTGCTAGGTTGCTATGCAGGTCTACAAGTACTGCAGATATGCCAAGCCGAGTGACCATTAAAAGAACATTTTCTTGGCCAAGAGTGGTGGCTCACATCTGTACTTCTAGCACTCCGGGAATACATCTGTACTTCTAGCACTCCGGGAAGCCACGATCCGAGGATCACCTGAGGCCAGCAGCCTGGGCAACATAGTGAGACACTGTCTCTACAAAAAAGTTATTAAAAATTAGCCAGGCATGGTGGTGTGGGCCCGTAGTCCTAGCTACTCAGGAAGCTGAGACAGGAGAATCACTTGAGCCCAGGAGTTCAAGGCTGCAGGGAGCCATGATTGCACCACTGCACTTCTGGGCAAGAGTGAGACCTCAACTCAAAAAAAGAGAACATTTCCTTTTGTGTGGTGAGGAGTAAAATCCAAACTGCAATGAAAGGTAAAGAAATGAAGGCAATAAAAACAATACCTTTCCAAGAAGTCTGGCAATAATGATGAGGTGAAAAAAAGAATTAAGGAAAACCTTTTTTAGGAAGAAGAAGTTTCACATAAGGAGAGAAGAAGTCAGAAGAAGGGGCAAAATCTGAAGAGAGATGACCAGTGAAACAAGAAGATGAGAAAGATATGTATACGTCTATACGCTAAAAGACAGAAGCGTGAAAAATGATTAAGATTCAAAAGAGTGGGATGGTTCTCTGAAGCGGTGGGGATCAAGTACACATATGAAAAGATGTACTTTGGAAAGGGAACAGCCACTTCTTCCTTAGGTTTCCAAGGAAGGAAATGAAAAGTCCAGAGAAAATTTAAGACGACGACTTGGGGAAACATGTAAGATCACCTCAGTCTTCTCAATAAATTTTTAGAAACATTAGCACTGAGTATAGTTGTATAAATTTCACTGTTTGATATTATTGTTCCTCTGATAAAGTACAATTCCCCTATTCATACTATATACACATCAGTGCCGTGATTCCAGAGAAATATATTTAAAATCTTAGGTACTAAAAAAATGAGTTTAATGTGCCTTAGTAGGTAAGACAAGAATAAGCAGCATAAGTCTTTAAAAACTAAATCAAAGGTATGAAACTCTTCAGAAATGGCTTTTTTATGTTTCTAAGAACATTCACTATGTTAGTACAGAGAAGAAAGCAGTAGAAAGAGGAAATAGGAGGGAAAAACACCAGTTTAGGAAGAAAATACTGTCAGAAGAGAACTACACTTTAACTCCCTTCACGACCCCTGCCAATAATGCTGTTATATTCTAGAGTACTACTTGTCAAACTGTTCTGCAGCAGTAACTTTTCTATTTTATACATCAAGGTATCAGGTAAGACTGGGGAGAAAAGGGAGTTTCCCTATTTTTTTTTCCGACTGTAAAACCACTATCTAGATGACAAGAAACTAAACAGTATTTTATTAACACTAAGATTAATGTTCTTGGACAAGCCACATGGCTGCAGGCTGCTCAGAGGCGCTGTGGCTGAAGATGTCCTTCCTCTCCTAGAGCTGCCGACCTATCCTGCTGCTTGGATGCTGGTGAATTGAATAGTCGCTATTCCTGCCTGGTGGCCCAGCCAAAAGCACATCACTCTGCTACCTTAACAGGAAATACACCGGCATTGCAGAGAAGGTCAATGTGAAGCTCCTGCACTATTCTGAGAGCCTTTTGGGTGTCCCCATTGCATATAACATCAAAGTTGTGGTGAACTGGGAGATACTTATGATGATCAAGAACACATTAATCTTAACATTGAAGTAGATTTTGTTATTTTCTGCCCTGAACCAGGGCAAAAGGTACAGTTAACAAAGTGTCTTATAGTCAAACTGGCTATTTTGTACAAAAATATTTTAGTATGTCCATCCCTAAACCTGAGATGTTAGCTGACCAGTGGCAGGCCCTGGAGATATGTGTGGGTGATGAATCAGAGTATGAAGTGTTTCATCTAGATTAAGATGCTGCTGAAATATTCTGCATTTAGGGAAAACCACCACTAGTTGACAATCCAAGAACTCTGAAGTTTCTAATAAACCAGCACTGAAGAAGCTTTTGAAAAACTTCCAAAGAAGAAAAAGAGAAACCAGAAACACCTAGAGATTAATGAAGTGGATGATGGTACCACAAGCTAGCAAATTTTGCAGATGTCACCCCAAAGGAAGAGTTAGACTTACAGGATGATTGCTAATGAGAATAACCTCTGGGAAGATGAGCCAAAGAAGAAGAAAAAGAAAAAGCATCAGAACTAGGACCCTGTTTTCCAAGGTAGTGACTCCAGCGGTTATCAAAGTGACCATAAAAAGAAGAAAAAAAAAGAAAAAAACACAGTGAAGAAGCTAAATTTACCCCACTTTTGGAATGCTCCCCTAAACAGAAAAGAAAAAAGTTATCTTCTTTAGGGAATTTTAAATATGATTCAGTTTGACTTACACAATAGATGAATGTTTTGAATGACATGGAATGCCAGTGTACATCAGCAGTTTACGAAACGGAACGCCTGATAAGGAGTTGGATTTTTTTGGGGGGGACCAAAATTACAAAACTGACAATAAATTAATCTGGAGAATTCCAATATTATTAAAGTGCCATTTTATTGTATATAGAAAAAGAGCTGCTGTGACTCTCAAGTCTTCCATCTTTCCAGGTTTTATGCTACATAAAGTTATTTCTATAACCTTAAGACTACCAAAAGGACATTATAATACGATATTATTCATATTAAAGAATGAGTTAAATATAGATTTTTAATTTTATTTGTAACAGATTTCACCTTTAATCATTACATGCCATTTCATTTTTTAATTTAAATTTTTCTTTTTTTTTTTTTTTGAGACAGAGTCTCATTCTGTCACTCAGGCTAGAATGCAGTGGTGCAATCTTGGATCACTGAGACCTTGACTTCCCAGGCTCAGGTGATCCTCTCATCTCAGCCTCCTGAGTAGCCGGGACTACAGGTGTGTACCACCATGCCCAGCTAATATTTTGTATTTTTTATAGAGATGAGGTTTTGCCATGTTGCCCAGGCTGGTCTCAAACACCTGGGCTCAAGTAAGCCACCCGCCTTGGTCTCCCAAAGTGCTGCGATTACAGGTATAAGCCACCATGCCTGGTCCTATTTTAGTCTGCATTTTGAAAAACTCAGGGCATTTATTGGTATTAGGTTTTCCTTTATCATGACTACTATGGTACTTCTATTGTTTAACTTAGAATGGTTAAACATTCTAAAGAATGCTTAATTAGTCTCCAGGGTGCTAATGAACCATGCCTCTGACTGACTCCTGGGGAACAATACTCACTATTCTTTCCCACCAGGTGCATATATATTGTTTTCTTTTTTCTTTAAGTCTAAGAGGTTGATGAAAAGAGCTGTTCTCTTGTTACTTGTCCATTTGTGCCTCAACCATTCGGATTCCGCTGTGTCTTGGAGGAGGAGTTGGATGAAGGCAGGATAAATGTGATTCTGACTACTGGGAAATTTCCTGATTACTTTTTAATGATTGGGGTAGGCTATCATAAATTGTTCTAAAGAGAAAACAGCTGTTCACTGCTTTTACTGAGAAAATGTAGCAAACAAGGTGGATGCAGTTCCTTTCCTCATTGGGTGTCATAGGGGAAAGAGTACACAGTATAAAAGATTACAGAAAATTAGTAACTGTGCTAGGTGCTATGAAGAAAAAGAAATTACCCATTCACAGTTACCTTTGTTAGTATTTGCAAACACATAAATGGTTGAATTGAACTCTCCATGTCAGGCATATTTGTTGCCATTTAACTAGTACCAGACATAGTGCTAATCTCATAGTTTAATGTTCAACAATAAGTATGGTCCGCTAGTGGTATATCTTTATTTAAATCTAGATGATAGGATATAGAGGTTGGAGAGTGGCAGACATTCACACTGGTTTACAAGTAGATGTGCCGACAACGAAAGGGTGCAAACCAGTATATTTCATTACAATTGAGATTCATGTGAGTATACATACAGCCCTTGAAATGTAACTAGTCCAAGCTGACATATGTCATCAGTATAAAATACATACCAGACTTTGAAGATGTACAAAAAAAGACTGTAAACTATGTCAATTTTTATGTTGGTGAAATTACAACATTTTTGATATAGTGGGTTAAATAATTTTTTAAAACTAATATCCTTTTATGAGGGAACATTTTGGATCTACTCCTCTTAAATGTATTAATAGCTAACAATTACTCTGTAATTCTAGCACCATAATAAGCAAAGCACTCAGCAAACATTATGCCTTAATCACAACAGCTTTAAGCAGGTATTATTATTATTACCTCCAGTCTATAAGTAAGAACAGAGATTTAAACATACACACACACACACACACACACACACAACCCTGAAGTCCTTCAGGAAGTGCCAGAGTTGGAATTCAAATCATAGTTCAAAATGTATTCTTTTAGTTACTGTATAATCCCAGCTTCTCTCTCATCCCCAGCCTCTCAAATTCTAGTTTAAAATTTTGGACAAAGGAAAGGTTTCAACTATAAAGCCACTAATCTTCTCCCAGTACATTCACTCCCATCAACTAACTCCAAACCCTCCACCACACACACGCAAAAGGATCTTTTATAAAGTACTATAAAGTCTAATCCTACCCTCTTCAAAATGCGGGCTTTAAACAAATTAATAAATCAGTAATTTAACATTATTTTTAAAACTGATAATCATGGATAACTTTGAAAACAGTGGAATTATTAATGTTTTAAAATTATGCTAGGTCATATTATACATAAAACATCCAAAGTGTTTCCAAAGTAGTCTAAGTGTAAATGAAAATGTTACTTTATATTACAACGATCATTTAAAATATTTATGGCTTTCATCAGTTCTAATAACAATCACAAAAGGTCCCCATTTCAAGGATAAAGAAACAAAGAAATGCTGTAAGTGGCATGCCAAGCTCACAATAAACAGTATGTATAAAACCAACATCCTTAGAATCCCAAGATTTTAATTCACAGTATCTAATGGGCTGTCAAGCAAACTATACATGGAAGACAAAATCTAGGATATAGTTTCTTTTGGTCAAATGAAACAAGATCTATAGAGGATGGTTTTCATGGAGGAAAAAATTCACACCACAAATATTTTCATTGAATTATAGGTAAATCCTCAAAGGTCTTTTGGTGTTGAAGATAATTTCTCCTTAGGCAGAATGTGCAACATCAGGTAACCTTTTCAAAAATACTTCATAAATGAGTCACAACACTGGATATACTGATCAATTTATTGCCAACATATTCAACTTCACTTACTAGGGTTAATTCTTAATTGCTAAAGAAGCAGTTTTATAATACATGCATTCAGAAATGCTTTCTATAAAATATCTTCATGCTGATGAACTTCATAGTCAGTTTAAGGATATAAATTTTATTGACAATGTCATTTTATGCAATGTGCACTATCCTATTTTAGGGAGGCAATTAAAAAAAATCCCAAACCAAGGTTTAAAATAAGATTATACAAATATGAATAGGTTAAGTCATGGAATAAATCACCAGATTCAAACTACTTAAGTATCAGTCTTTTGTGTTTTAGTCTTTTAAAATAATATAATAATCTTGTAGAAGTTGTTTTTTAAAAACTAAAAATTTGCATTATTCCATAATATAATGTTAATGCTTTTGAGTTAACGTATAGTGATGTTTTAAGTTTTATATATAGTGAAATCTATCACATTTGCAAAAAGTAGGGAAAGATCAGCAATACATGCACATGTTCATATAGAAAAATGCAAAATGTAAACTATTTTGAGTATATACAAATTCTAGCCTGGGCATGGTGGCTCATGCCTGTAACCCCAGCACTCTGGGAGTCTGAGATGGGCAAACTGCTTGAGCCCAGGAGATCAAGACAAACCTGGGCAACATGGCAAAACACTGTCTCCACTAAAAATACCAAAAATTAGCTGGGCATGGTAGTGCACATCTGTAGTCCCAGCTATCCAAGACGGCTGAGGTGGGAGGATCGCTTGAGCCTGGGAGGTGGACGCTGAAGTGAGATCTGATGGCGTCACTGCATTCCAGCCTGGGTGACAGTGAGACCCTGTCTCAAAAAACCAAACAAACAAACAAACAAAAAACAACTAAATGCTAATGGCTCATCTTTTAAAAGTAGCATAATCATTCCTATTTACTGGAAATAATTTTCTCAATATCACAAATAACTACTTCAATTAACTTTAGTAAATCAAAATTAGTGCTAGACTTAATTTAGATTATTTATATCAAATAGTTTTCTGATATCTGTATAACACTGTCTGCAATGAGGAGCCGAGCCAACGGTTAATTACAGGGGGCCCTCAGTATCCGTGGGTTCCATATCCACAGATTCAACAATCTTCGTTGGAAAATACATTTAAAAAAAAAACAAGAAAAAAAAGCAGACCGGGCACAGTGGCTCACATCTGTAATCCCAGCAATTTGGGAGGCTGAGGTGAGCGAATCACTTCAGGGTCAGGAGTTCGAGACTAGCCCGGCCAACGTGGTGAAACCCTGTCTTTACTAAAAATACAAAAATTAGCCGGGCATGGTGGCACGCCTGTAACTGCAGCTACTCGGCAGGCTGAGTCACGAGAATCACTTGAACCCAGGAGGTGGAGGCTGCAGTGAATGGAGATAGTGCCACTGCACTGCAGCCTGGGTGATAGAGCAAGATTTTGTCTCAAAAAAATAAAAATTAAAAAAAGCAATAAAAAGTAACAATACAACAATAAAAATACAAATAAAAAACCAAATCCGTATAACAACTATTTACGTACATACATCTACAGAGAAAGCATTTGGGAGGATATGCTAGGTTATATGCAAATACTATGTCATTTCATTTAAGGGACTTGAGCATCTGGGGATTTTGGAATCCAAGGGGGGTCCTAGAGCCAATTGTCTATGAATACCAAGGGATTATTGTACTATCTTTAAACTTAATAACCTCTTTCTAAATATAAAACCTGTAATCAGCCGGGCACGGTGGCTCACACCTGTAATCCCAGCAATTTGGGAGGCTGAGATGGGCGGATCACCTGAGGTCAGGAGTTCGGGACCACCCTGGCCAACATGGTGAAACCCCGTCTCTAATAAAGATAGAAAAATTAGCCAGGTATGGTGGTGCATGCCTGTAATCCCAGTTACTCGGGAGGCTGAGGCAGGAGAATCACTTGAACCCAGGAGGCAGAGGTTGTAGTGAGCTGAGATCGTGCCACTGCACTCTAGCCTGGGTGACAAGAGCAAAACTCTACCTAAAAAAAAAAAAAAACAAAAAAAAAACCAAAAAAAAAAAACAAAACTATTATGAAGCTAATATATCACCTCCTATATCAGGCATCAATAAGGATGCCAAATGTTCCACATGAAGACATTTTCCAGGTATTTGAAATTTTATTTTTTAAAGCACTGCTTAGTTTTAGCCATTTAACCCTATGCCTCAGTCTTCCTAAATAATCACTTAATTTTTGATGACGCTGGGTCACACTGAGCAAGTATTATATAGTAGTAATGGTGAGGTCGTAGGAGGCAATTTAAATTAACTTGGATACTAAAACAAACTAAATGGTTCTTGAATCCTATGATCTCATAGGCCTTCAGATTAAACAATTAATCGTTAGTAAAGCATCTAACAGTGCCTGTTCCGAATACTGATTCCCTGTCTCTTCAATCTGGTTGGTCTTGCCTCTAACTCCAAGGTTCCACCCATTTGCAGATTATGGAAATTAGATAATTGAATTTCCTAACTTGTAAGTAAAACAACGTTACTGATTTTGGACAATGACAGTCTGAGTGAGGATGGGTGCCTTCAGTCCAAGACAATGGAGAAGCTTCACTAAGAGTCCTTTTGGTTCTGCCTTTACAGGTAAAGAAAGGACTACACTCTGGATAATCACATTTGGTTTAACTTTGAATGCCAGTTAGGTGGCATTTTCTGAATTAGCCAAGAATTCCTACACAATCTTAGTTCAAATTACTTTCTCAACCACATAAAGAGCAGCAAAATATATCTAACAAACATAGCTCTCCTCAATCTCATAATCTCAAAAGTATTTCAGGAAAACTAAATGTACAAACAGCAAGGTTGTCATTGAAACAGAAGTTTTTTGTTTTTTGTTTCTGAGATGGCGTTTCACTTCACTCTTGTTGACCAGGCAGGAATGCAATGGTGCGATCTTGGCTCACTGCAACCACTGCCTCCCTAGTTCAAGCGATTCTCCCGGCTCAGTCTCCCAAGTAGCTGGGATTACAGGCATGTGCCACCAAGCCCAGCTAACTTGTGTAGTTTTAGTAGAGACAGGGTTACACCATGTTGGTCAGGCTGGTCTAAAACTCCTGACTTGAGGTGATCCACCCATCGCATCCTCCCAAAGTGCTGGGATTACAGGCATGAGCCACTGCACCCGGCCTAAAACAGAAGATTCAAGAGTCAGTTTTACTTTAACTGAAAACGAAATGTACTGAGGGAAAAAATATTTCAGGATTGACTTCAGAAGTTTAACTTTTGCAAGTTTTTTGCTAAAGTGACAGCAAATTTTTCCTATACCAATAGTACAGTGTCTGCCACGAATTAAGCACCAAGTAACTGCTAATGGAATAAATAAATGATTCTTCCTGCAGTTCATTTCCTAGTTTATGGAAATAAATAGTAGTATTTTTACTATTAAAGTAGTTTTTTAACACTACTACAATAAAACAGTATAACCTATTTCAGGAAGAGTCAAGTAACTCTTTTAACAAAAGAACACGGGAGGCACAGGCAGCAAAATATATTTAATTTGGACCTGGGGGCTAACCATATCCTAACTCTGGCACCTTGGGCAAATCAAAACTCAAAAGTGTTAATATTTGAGGACAAGTAAAGCTCTGAGAAAAAATCTCAAAGAAATACTTACGGAGAACTTACTACATCAAAGCATTGTATGTCCAATGAAGGAAACCCAAAATCTACTGAGGACATAGAGCATGCAACAAAGAAACAAAAGGCAACAAATGCACACATATTTATGACTCATGTATATTTTCCTAACCAAAACTGAAAAAGTTAGAACAAATTTTCAAACATTGAAAATAAAGTTAAATCATACTGAAAAATCCATGCTATACAAGCAACATAACATAGTCAATGACAGAAGTCAGAAGTAACTCTCAGAGCAAGTGCAGACCAGAGAAGGGTATACTCGGAAAACACGTAATCATCCTGGGCTTTAAGGTACAAGTAGAGTTGAGAATGACTCAAAAACTACTTGTTCATGATGTCTTCCTTATGCCAGACACTGTGCTGGGAGCCTTCACCAGTGTCTCCTACCCTCTATGGGTGGGCATTTATCATCCCTTACCTCAGCCTTATTTTTTCAAAGAAAGCATGACTTACGGAGCTGAATATTTCTCCCAGATTGTGGGGGAGCTGTTAGTTGAACTCAAAGCCATTTGGCTTTCCACTATTGTAACATTGCAAAGTTATCTAAGCAGTCACAAAGGCAGTAAAATGAACAGGTATGCTTGTGAGGAATTAATAAACTTGGAGCAGAAAGTTCCTGTAGAATAATAAAAAGTAATGCTGAAAAAAGTAGGAGGGAGAGCACTGGGTTCATGCTTAAATGTAGGTTTTTTCCTACGCATCAGTATTTCTCAAATTGGGTTCTGTGAACATAATGTTGGGTTTCTAGCATTCACTTTAAGAAATGTAAAACTGGCCAGGTGACGGGGCTCACGCCTGTAATCCCAACAGTTTGGGAGGCCAAGGCAGGCAGATCACCTGAGGTCAGGAGTTTGAGACCAGCCTGGGCAACATGGCAAAACCCCGTCTCTACTAAAAATACAAAAACTAGTCGGACTTGGTGGTGCCTGCCTGTAGTCCCAGCCACTCGGGAAGCTGAGGCAGGAGACTCGCTTAAACAGGGAGGCAGAGGTTGCAGTGAGCTGAGATCATGCCATTGCACTCCAGCCTGGCAGACAAGAGAGAAACTCTATCTCAAAAAAAAGAAAAAAGAAAAGAAAAGAAATGTGAAACTGTATTTTAATTTTGATGCTTCTAAATAAAAGAATGTTCTGGGCCAACTAGACTAAAAGACTAGCTTAAACATAGGGACTGCCTACTTTTTTACTTACTACTGAATTGAATCCCAGTAACCCTCTAAAAGAGTATTTTTCAAACTGTGGGTTATGACCTATTGGTGGATTATAAAATCAAGAGTAACATTTTAAAATAAGTAAAAACAGAATGTGTCACACATAGTAAGGATAAGTATTGTTTTGTGGTCATTTTGTTTCAGTGTGACAACTAAATAGTGAAGTAAAATAAAGTTACATCTTACTCCAGGTTGAG
Source organism: Macaca fascicularis (assembly GCF_037993035.2). NCBI lineage: Eukaryota > Metazoa > Chordata > Mammalia > Primates > Cercopithecidae > Macaca > Macaca fascicularis. The sequence continues at coordinate 88,122,920 of NC_088378.1, forward strand.
TATCCCTAATCTGAAAATGCTTGGGACCAGAGTGTTTACCATTTCAGATTTGGAATGTTGAACCTGGATAAGCTGAGGTGAATAATTTGTAACTCTGAGATCTACAGACTTACTCTCTTTGATTTCTGCAAACTGAAGTTTGAGAAACACTGTTACAAGAAGTAGTCTGCCACTGAGAAAGACAAAAGCAGGACTTTGGAGAATTTCACAAACTGAAAGGAATGTTAAAAGCAAGTTCATTGGGACAAGAACTAGGATGTCATTATCAGACTATACAAGGTAGAGATAATGCAACACAACAAATTCAGACCAGGTTTAATATCAAGGTAAAGAACCATGGTAAATAAAGAGGTCATTCTAGCCACGCAAGGTGGCTCACACCTGTAATCCCAGCACTTTGGGAGGCTGAGTAGGGCGGATCAAGAGGTCAGGAGATCGAGACCAGCCTGGCTAACATGGTGAAACCCCATCTCTAATAATACCAAAAAAAAAAAAAAAAAAAATTAGACGGGCATGGTGGCACATGCCTGTAGTCCCAGCTACTTGGGAGGTGGAGGCAAAAGAATCACTTGAACCTGGGAGGCGGAGGTTGCAGTGAGTCGAGATCACCCCATTGCACTCCAGCCTGGGCGACAGAGTGAGACTCCATATCAAAAACAAAACAAAAACAAAAACGAGGGCATTCCACAAATATTCTAAAGTCTCAGTGATGGGGTGAGGATGCCTCTCTTCTATTTAGAGACTGAGATCAGAAAGCAGGAATGGGAATGACTTTTGCCAATCAGATGGACACAGATGTGGTTAGAGAAGATGAGTGACAAGAAAGAAAGCAGAGGCAATAGCAATTGAGAGTAAAAAATTAAATTTGTCCTATAAAAGTGCCTCACACTGCAGTAGGGAATAAAGGGAAATGGGACATGTAGTAGAGTGTTACAGAAATGGTCCCTAAAGAATCACATCTCCCTGTACCCATAGCATGTGTGGTCTCCTTCCCACAAAGAGGATGAGTTTGACCACTTAATTGGCAGTAGCCAACAGGACATCAGTATAAATATGACACCAGGAGGGGCATACAAAGTAAAGCATGTGTGGAAAAGAACTTACTCTCTTGATACCATGTAAAGAAATCCAGGCTACCTTACTAGAGAAGGCTAAGAAGAGAGAAATAAGCCAGCCCAAGTGAAGCCTTTAGACCAGCCTGACAACCACCAGACATATGAATGAAACCATCTGGGACCATTCAGCCCCAGATAACCTGACAGCTGACAGCAGAACCACTCAGCTGACCCACTGACTTGCGAACAATAATAAAAACGGCTGTTCTTTTAAAGGCAGTAAGTTTTTGGATAGTCTGTAACATGACAGTAACTGATACAGGATACTTGGGGGGGTGGGGTGGGGGAAACAAGGGTTGTAACATTCTGAATTTAACTTTTATTTCAATGCCTCAAACACAGAAGGATGAGTCTTTAGGCCATGTAACCATAAATCTACGCTTACAAGATTTATCAAAACTTCTTGGCTTGGCATCCTAAACTCTTAGTCTGGTTTTAATCTATCCTTTCAATCCTATCACTTGACATTTTTCTCCAAAAACACCAGTTTGAATAGTTGGTCCATTTATCTAAGCTTTTATTCTCAACCCTCCCACTTCTCTTTGGTTATCCAAAATCCTTCAAGATCCAATGTAAATAGTGTTTTCCTTTCCTGCTCAATTTCTGGCTACAATAATTTTAAGATGCTCTACACTTCTTTGAATCCATACTTATTACACCGCTAGATGCCTTACTATCTAATACTGTCACTTAACAGTTAATACACACTGTTGATTTTGTAAGCTCTTTAAGGTAGAGGTCCACTCCATAATTCTCCATAGCTACCTTAGTGTTCCCACATAAGAGCAATTTAAACATCTGATTAGAATAAATCAAGAAAAGATATATATAACTGAAATGTATGTGTGGGTTTTTTTGTTTTTTTTTTAAGGCGGAGTCTTGATCTGTCGCCCAGGCTGGAGTGCAGTGGCATGATTTAGGCTCACTGCAAGCTCTGCCTCCCGTGTTCACATCATTCTCCTGCCTCAGCCTCTGGAGTAGCTGGTACTACAGGTGCCCACTACCACACCCGGCTAATTTTTTGTATTTTTAGTTGAGACGGGGTTTCACCGTGTTAGCCAGGATGGTCTAGATCTCCTGACCTCCTGATCCGCCCACCTCGGCCTCCCAAAGTGCTGGGATTACAGGCGTGAGCCACTGTGCCAGGCCTTATGTATGTAACTGAATTTTAACAAATCTTCTTAGCTGAACATACTTACTTAGAGACCTTTAGTCTTTCTTTTTAAAATGTAAGTCAAGGGGGAAAAGGTAACATTTTTCTTTTGAGATACATTGTGCAACTGCCAATGCCAAAACAAAAACAATGAATCAAGAGGGTCTCCTGGAAAACAATACATTGTTAAAAGTTGCAGTGCAAGCTGACAAACATACTAATGAAAGCAAACTTTCCATTTTACAACTATAAGAGGATACTCACATTGATTGGTTAATTTTATAAACTGAATTTATCTGTAGGAGTTGGGAAAAATAATGTAACCTCTCATCTTTGACAGAAGCTCAAGAAAATAAGTACAGCAGCAGTTTTACAGATAAAAACCTATGAAAATCCTGTTTGGCAGGTTATTATATGTTATGAAGTACATCTGCAGAATGAATGTTCTCTTCCCTCATTTTAATTTAGGACCAAAAAGGATAAGAAGGGGACAAACACAGCTTAATAAAGTTTTCCCCTTTGCTAAAATTGATATAAGCATATTCTGCAAAGTAGAATTTATTATCTCTAACATGCAATCACACTAATAATGAACATTTAAAACATTATTTCCCCTGAGCATTATCTAAACTTCTAAAAGTTTAAATGACTTATTGCTCCCTCAATACCTGAAGTAATTATCACTAATTAACAAGCAAGCTATCTTTTCTTCTGATTTGAAGTGTCCTACAAATTAAGATAGCCTCCGGGCACGGTGGCTCAAGCCTGTAATCCCAGCACTTTGGGAGGCCGAGACGGGCGGATCACGAGGTCAGGAGATCGAGACCATCCTGGCTGACACGGTGAAACCCCGTCTCTACTAAAAAATACAAAAACTTAGCCGGGCGAGGTGGCGGGCGCCTGTAGTCCCAGCTACTCGGGAGGCTGAGGCAGGAGAATGGCGTAAACCCGGGAGGCGGAGCTTGCAGTGAGCTGAGATCTGGCCACTACACTCCAGCCTGGGCGACAGAGCGAGACTCCGTCTCAAAAAAAATAAATAAATAAATAAAAATAAGAGTCTAATTTTTAAGGAAAATGCTTAGTTTCAAAGCTCTTGCAGTTATAATCAAAGCTAAGCAAAACATGTATATAAACAAAAGAATCAACTTGTATCAAACTGATGAGACATAAAATATACAAAGAAATGTCTAAATATGTAACCTACACATTCTGTAGCTCTAACAGTTTTAATTTGGTTTTTATTTCTTATACCAATCAGGTACCACTAATGGCTAATAAAGGTAATGAAGACTAGCTCAAATAGTACCTTCTTGGTAAAGCCTTCCCTGATACCCCAGCCTGAAGTGCTTACTACCTACTTTGAACTCTTTAAGTTACTATACATAAAATTAACTTACTCTCCCAAATATCCACTGATAATGAACTGATTAATCAGACACAGTCATAGACTAGAATTACTATACACTATACAACAGAAAGCCATAAACTTACATGAGCAGCTATGGAATGAGCTAGAAGATGCCTCTGGGGGGAGGGAAAGCAAGATGCAGTGTAGTTATCTTTATTTTCTTAAAAAGAGCAAACTAGTTCTGGAAACTATTAAGGGATTTGTCTTCATGGAAATGAGACCAGAACTCTAGAATGGGAAAAAGATCAAGTTTTCATTGTATGCCCTTTCTCAGGGTGAATTTTTAAAAACCATTTCAATTAGTACATTTTCAATTTAAAACAAAACAAAACAAACAACAAAAAAGCAAAACCAGGCTGGGTGCAGAGGCTCATGCCTATAGTCCCAGCACTTTGGGAGACCAAGGTGGGAGGACTGCCTGAGCCCAGGAGTCTGAGATCAACCTGGGCAACGTAGGGAGATCTTGTCTCCACAAAAAATGTTAAAGTCAGTCAGGCATGTTGATGTGCACCTGTAGTCCCAGCTACCCGGCACGCTGAGGCAGGAGGATCACTTAAGCCCAGCTGGTTAAGGATGTAGTGAGCCGTGACTGTGTCACTGCACTCCTGCCTGGGTGACAGAGTGGAGACCCTGTCTCAGAAAAAATAAATAAATAAAATAAAAATAAAGCAAAACGAATTTGTTAGTTAATACACTGCCTTTTGACATCTTTTCAGCTGTCATTCTGAAGTGATATTTAAATATTATCTTACTAATTTATATCCCACTAGTCGCCCATATCTTTTATTTCCTGTAACATCTAAATCTAGGTCCTTGCATATAAATGCTTAAAAGTACGGAATTTGTTACACCAAAATGTCAAACCTTTGCTTTAATCAGGATAATTATGCTGAAGTTGCTGCCTTCTTTAACCTAGTAAGAGTTGTTTTACTAACTGTTTAAGTAATTGCTTGTAATTTCTGCTAAGAAAGTAGAAAGCTTCTTGACCTCTCATGGTCAGTACAAATTATACTTAAATATAGTTGAATATAATTTACCTGAACCTGTTCCAAATTAACCATATATCTGGAGCTTAACTATCTCAATATGAAAAGAGTATAAGGACTAAAAACAAAACAAAACAAAAAACAAAAAACAAAAAAAACCCTTCTAAATATATTATTTTTCTTTCTATTCAATGTTTCTGAAAAGGGCACTGCAGGTATTTAGACAGAGGGATTATGTTTCCATTTGTTGGGACTGTCCTGATCACTTCAGAAAATTTAGCATTCAGGGTCATGGGCACTAAATGCCAGTACCACATCCCTAGTCATAGCAACATCCAAAAGCCTGATCCCACATATTTCTAAGTGCCCTTGAAGAGATAACTGGAGGTAGGGAAAGTACTATGTCCAGTTGAGAAGCACTGCTTATATGAACTAAGAAAATTTTATATATATACACACACTTCATATATATGTATATACACACACACACCGTACATATGTATATACACACACACACCCACACACACATACTTTTTTTTATTAGTCTCTTGTATCTTATATCCTCTGCAACATCTAAACCTAGGTCCTTGCACATACATATACACACACGTATGTGTATGTGTGTGTGTATTATACACACACACACACGACTGCAATTCAACCCTTTAAAACAACTGTCAGCCACCAGATCACTACTGATCAATGGTCAATAACAGTTACAATCAACCAGTCAGTCAGTCCAGTATATAGTGCTGTCAGTAAATATCATACTCCAACAAATCAACTATTACAATGGCCAATTTTTCCAACCATTATTTTAAAATCTCTTTAGAACAACTCCTCTGTTGGAATGCTTCTTTTAAAACTCCCAAATAACCTTCCTCTTTACTGTACTCATCTCTGCAATAAAATATATAAATCACAGTTTACGATTATCTGTCTACCTTCCTCCAGAGACTATAAACTCTTTGAAGCCAGGGACCATGATCATGCTTGCCTAGCCTGTATACAGTAGAAATGTTGAATGACTGACTACTGGCCCAGTCTAATACAATTAACTAGTCCAAAAGATTCCAATTATAACCAATTTTTTATATAATAAATACAGTAATAATCCTAAAACAAGTAAATGCAAGAAATTACTTCTGGTTATTCTATATACTTATTCTAAGTCAATTTTAAGAAATTGAGTTGGTTATATTGCCCATATTAAAGCTAACTTTGAAAAGATACAAGGAAATTTAAGAGCTGGGCGTGGTGGTGTATGAGGTCTCAGCTACTTAGAAGGCTGAGAAAGGGCCAGGCGTGGTGGTTCATGTCTGTAATCCCACACTTTGGGAGGCTGAGGGGGGCGGAACCAGCCTGACCAAGAAGGAGAAACCCTGTCTCTAGTAAAAATACAAAATTAGTCGGGCATGATGGCACATGCCTGTAATCCCAACTACTCGGGAGGCTGAGGCAGGAGAATTGCTTGAACCCAAGAGGCAGAGGTTGTGGTGAGCCCAAATTGCGCCATTGTACACCAGCCTGGGTGACAGAGTTAAACTCCAACTCAAAAAAAAAAAAAAAAAAAAAAAAAGAAGGCTGAGACAGGAGGATCACTTGAGCCTAAGAGTTTGAGGTTGAGATCATACCTGGGCAATGTAGCAAGACCCCATTTCCCAAAAAATAAAATAAAATAAGGAAAATTTAAGATTTATGACAGGCGCTCTACCATGCCCATCCTCCACTTACTCTTTCCTCCTCCCACTTAAGCTTTAAGCAAATTCTCATTTAAATAAGCAAAGAGGGGGGCTTATTTCCAGAAAGAGCAAAACAACACTGTTAAGAAAAGCATTTAATGCCTTTCGTTTCTATTCTGCTACTCAGAATTTAAAAAAATCTATTAATCTCCTACCTCACTCAAAAATAAAACTCTATAAACTAGGGATCATAAGCAACTCCTATTTCTGTGGGTTTCACCACATTCTCCAGAAACTTAACTTTTGTTAATAAACATTACATAGAAAGTAAACTAATTCATTTTTTAAAGTAAATGCAAAAATAAGGGTTACACAAGCACTAAGCATCAACACTGGCAGAATATTAATTCTGAAGCCCATTAACTTTGACAAACGTTTATTCATCTTTGCCTTCTTGAAGCATGTGACTATCCCAGTTTTACAGGAAAAGCTTAAATAGAAAAAGTTAAACAATAATCTCAAGATTAGAAACTAACAGATAATTTCTAGCTCCTAGTATCCCTGGCACTCACTATATTTAGATTGTGCCAATAAATTCTACAACTGTTAAACACTGCTTCACTCAACTTCGTATCAAAATGCTAGGTAGTAATTGCTAAGATACAATTTTATTTTTATTTTTTATTTTTCTGAGCCAGAATTTTGCTCTGTCACCTGGGCTGGAGGTGCACAGTGCACAATCTCTGCACACTGCAACCTCTGCCTCCCTGGTTCAAATGATCCTCCCACCTCAGCCTCCCGAGTAGCTGCGACTACAGGCACTCGCCACGGAGCCTGGCTAATTGTTTTGTTTTGTTTTCTCTATTTTTTGTAGAGAAGGGGCCACACCATGTTGCCCAGCCTCAAGCAATCCGCCCAACTTGGCCTCCCAAACTGCTGGGATTCAAGGCGTGAGCCACCTCCACCCCTGTAAATAAACATAAATAAAACAATGGTTTCAAGTTACCTCCATTTGACAAGATCACTAACATAAATAGGTTACCTGAAAAACAAAACAAAAAACCCCACCCCAGAAAACGTTCCAGAGGAAATTAGACACACTCCGTATCGTTTCAAATGGAGATTGCTTTTAAGTGTACTTAAATTATTCTGAGATTACAGTGTATGAAATATTTTATAATTTTTGAAATCCACAAATCCAGCCTTCGTTTCATTACTGTTTGATGTTTTTTGTCAGTAGCATCAATAACAATTTATGTGTAAGACTAATCATTTAATGAAACTAATGTAGGAAATTATTTTCATTCTGATTTTTAAAATGCTGTTTCACTCATTTAAAAAACTCTTGTAAGTCTGGCGGGGTGAGATGGCTCACACCTGAAATCCCAGCACTTTCGGAGATGGAGGCAGGTGGATCACTTGAGGTCAGAAATTCAAGACCAACCTGACCAACATATAGTGAAACCCCAAACCCCATCTCTAATAAAAATACAAAAATTAGCTGGGCATGGTGGCGCACACCTGTAGTCCCAGCTACTTGGGAAGCTGAGGCAGGAGAATCCCTTGAACCCGGGAGACGGAGGTTGCAGTGAGCTGAGATCGCACCACTGCACTCCAGCCCGGGTGACAGTGCAAGACTCCGTCTCTCAAAAATAAATAAATAAATAATCTTTAAGTGATAACTTTACAACCTCACACACCCACAGAAAGGGGGGGGGGGGGTCTAGCTTGCATGAAATTCTATTTTCCCAGAATTATTAATCCTGCTTAAAAATACTGCTGACAAAAGAGAATTTACAGTAATTAGCCTTAAAACTATCAGTGGACACTATTAGGGGAAAAATGTCTTTCAGCAAAGCTAGACTTTAATAGTTCTCACTGATTATTATATAAAAACTGACTCGACTTACTAATAAAATACTTCCTATTATAGGTATCTTAGAGAAATCTTTTTCTCTCTAAAATAAATCTTTAAAGACCAATTAAGAATGAGTGGGTACTGCAAGGTAAAGAAACTGAGAAATTTCAACAATTTTTTAATATTAGAATTCAAAGGAATGAGCCTCTAATTTTGCCACAGGTATTCACCAGACCTATTTACCTAAGTAGGGAGCTTTCAAATTGCACATCCTCCTAGACAAGTCACCACTTGATCTCACAGTTTCTGTTTTTAAGATTTTGAACAGCCATCAAATAATTTATGACAATAAAGTGCATACAGCGGCGGAGATTCTTTTGTATATGATCACGTATCCCCGACATTATAATGGAAAGATTTCAATATTTGGAGGCTAAAAAATAAGTGAAAATGTAATCTACTCAGCTAAAATGGTCAACCATTGTTCTACGTTAAGATCAATACTTTTCCAAAACGAATTCTCTGTAAAGATACATTCACAAGTTAACTCTAAATATGACCTGTGTAAATTGTGTCTTCTTTTTCCTCCTCAAGACAATCCAATCAAAGTCTTCACCAGAGCCAGCAACACTACCTTGAAATTTCAAACCTAAGTGCAAGGCTCGTAATGAAGTCCAAATGTAGTCCCAAACTCTCCGATTTTCATCAAGGATGAAATTATTTTCATCACTAGCAAACAGTGTTATTAACATTCCAAATTCTGATTAGAATGCAGTCACTGGTGAGAAGCGTCCTTGGGCAAGCAAAGAAAAGATTTGAAACTACCCAAAGCACAGATCCACATGAACCTGTCTTCTCCCACTTCATCAGGAAGCCAAACAGGGAGAACTCCAAGAAACAGGGGTGAAGGGGTGATCGGCAGAGAAAGGATAGTGGAAATCATACTCCTCGAAGGGTGGAAGCAAATGAGAAACGGACTCTGGAAAAGCCGTCCCAAAGGGCCACTCAATCTGAGACAGATGTACAGGGACAGCTCCTCCACACTAAGGAGATCAAGCTTTACCATGGGTGCACCAAGCAAGCAAGTATGGGCAGGAGGGGACAACCTCCGCCAAGCACCCCCTCCGGAACGTCTAGCTCAACTAGAAGGGGTCGGCGGGGACTGCTCCTCCGAACATCAACAAAGGCCCCTTCAGTCCTAAGGCGAAATTCGAACAACAAAGGCCCGGAGACAGCCAGGACAGGGCCGGGGCTGGGGGCGGGACGGATGAAAGCAGGGGAAGGCAAAGGAATCAAACCAGTGGGGGCGGAGGCCCGTCGGAGTGGGAAGCAGAGAGGCGCAGAGGCGGGAGGCGCGGTAATCCCCAGTGCACAATAAGAGGAGGAGGAAGAGAACCTGGCCTCCATTCTCCTCCTACTCTCTCCAATCCGCACCGTCTACATTTCCTCAGCCGCGAGGACCGCGCAGTCCCGAGTTCAGGGAAGGAAAGGGGAGGGGGGATTTTCCGCCTTGACCACAACTCCCTTCCCCCAGCCAGGAGCTGCAGACGACAACAACCGCCACAACTGCAGCCACACAAAGGCGCCTTCCTTCTACTACCGCTCCCACCCGGGCGGAGGCGCCGATGATGCCAAGGAAGCGGCGACCACCTCTCGGCCGCCTGGCGCTCGCTCGCCCTCTTCCCCTTCTAGCTGGGTAAAGGGGGAGGGGACCACCGGGCGCCCTCACCTGGCACAGCTGCTGACAGTAGTCGGTGGCCGCTTCCACGGCCGGTACCCGGCTCTCCCGCAGCTGTCGCTCTAGCTCCTGGAGCTGCTCGCCCAGGCGCTGCAGCTCCGCGACGCAGCCGCCTTCGCCGCGACTCAACCTCTCCTGCTCGGCCTCTTCGTCCGCCATCTTCACACCCCGCTCCGTCGCGTACGCACCTGGGTCACGTGATAACACAATGCCACGTTCGGCGGGGTCACGTGCCAGGCGCGCTTGCACGCCGCCGAGCACGTACAAAGGGCCCGATGGGGAAGATAGGGGGGTGGGGAGAGTGGCGCGAGAGAGCCCGAGGGAGGTGAAGGCAAGGGGAAAGGAGAAGGGCGGGGTTGGGGCGGTGCGGAAAACCGCGGTTACTTACCCCGAGCGGGAAGTGGGCAGTAGCGGCCGAAAGGGGCGGGCTGGTGAAGGCCTGCTCTCGGTCACGTGGGCGCCGCGACGGGAAAAAGCCTAGGGAGGGGCGACCCTCTCCGGCGTCCCGATCCTGGCGTGGCTTTCCCCAGTCCCCGAAGTCTTCTACGGACATATCCTCCTGTTCCCCAAGAGGATGGCACAGGGAGAGTTCTGAGTGGCCTCGGGCAATGGCTGCATTTGCTGTTGGCCTGTAAGCAGGCCAGAAGCAGAGGAAGAGAGAGAAGGTAAAACCCGCCCATGGACCGCAAGCGTGAGAGCCGAGGCAGGACTATGAACTGTCAAAATTGTCTCTGACTTCTCACCAGGCCGGAGAGGAGGGATCTAGTGCGTGAGGTACCAGATCTCGTCTCACTTGACTCTCCTCCTCTTCAGCCCCAAGAACGCCTGTCCCCTGGAAACACATTCTCTAGGGGGTGGAGGCAACAAAGGAAAAGAACAATTGGGTCAGAGCAGAATGAGGTTCAATCCTCAGTCTGGAGAATGAAGCAAATTCATGAAAAGCATAGTTTAAAAGAAGTCAGAATATGAACAGACCAGATGATTTTTAAACCACGAAAACATTTCTACAATAAGTAATAACTAACTACTCTGTTTCACCGTGATTTAGACTCTACTAGACTCTACAGAAATCACCAACAATGAAAACAGGCTATATATGAAAGCTATTGAAAAGAAAGTAGGTCAAGAAAAAAAACACCAATAAGGACTCCATTAAAAATCATAACGGAGGAGAGGAAATTGATGCTAAAATAAACCAATGTTGTGGAGAATTATTATAAATACAGCATTTTTTCCTAATGCTACAAATAGAGGTAGCATTCTGAACCACATTTTACTTACAAGCTGAAAGGAATTAATACTTGGCACTTGAACAAAAGAGTAGAAGAGGTGCTACAAAAATCCAAGAGCTTAACCCTAAAGTTCTTAATAAAACTAATATTTTGTTACCGTTAGAGCATTAGACCTGTCACAACTGAATGGTCTACAGAAATTTAGAAACCATGATATTGATGAGGCACCCAGTCTTATCATTTACTCTGAGTGAAGTATATTTTTCTAGTACAAGCATCTAAAATAAAAATAATTCCCATTGTGGGCAGTGTCCTCTTCAAGAGATTTCTAGTAATTAATGGAAAGTGTTCTGCATACTATGTTGTCCAGAATAAATGTTTTATAACGCATCAGTGATGGTGATGTTTTTAAAGCAGCATTATATAAGGTGACCAGGCACAGCTAAACCCCTTATGAAAAACAGTATCAGTTAATATTACATATTAACAAGGTAGAATCTTCAAATGTTTAATCTTCAAATGTTTACTCATGGAAGAGACTAGGAAGTACGTTCAAAGGCTGAGGAGAGAGGATATAATGGTATCACTGAGTTGAAAAAGCAACAATTAAGGCAGCTAATGATTTTTAATATTTGCAGCTCACTTTCCCAAGTTAAGTATTTTAGATACCTAAACCAGGTTTCACCAGTTTATGTTATCTTAGGATTCCAGTGAAAAATGTAAAAAGGGAAATATGAGATTAGCCAAATGTACCAGTAAATCCAAGGACTGGTAAGGTATCACAGGTTAGCAAGCTCATTTCCACTGTAAGTATAATGGTTTACACCACACCTAATCTATAGAAAGGAAGAAAAAATGGTGGTTGAGGGGTGGGAGAGATATATATCCAGATATTGATTTTTAAGAGAATTGCCTGATACTGTAGGTCATTCCTACCTCTTCCACATAACAACCCTAAAACTAAGGAGACTTGATTAGCAAACTGATTCTGAGCACCATTACTATCTGGTAAATATCCATCAGCATTGATGGCCATGTCTTTTACTTTTATTTGGTATCTGTGAACCCTATCTCCACATTCCTCCATTGCTACTCCTTTGCACACACAGAAATATTTAGAGCCTACAGGAAATGAAAGGATTGGGGGTGAGTGGTGTAATTAACACTCATTTATTGGGTACTTGATATTTGCAGGCATTACTTGGTTTGGGACAAGTCAGAGGCGAATAAAAGGTCTTCCTGCCTTGAAGAAGCTTACAGTTTGGTGGGAAAATGACCTGCAGTGGGAATACATATGATATAACAAGTGTTCTATTATGAAAATTCATGCCTATATTCAACTTAGAACATCATAGTAATCTAAGATACTAACAAGAATGTCCAACAAAAATCTACAGAAGTGCAGGCTTTTTTTTTTTTTTTTTTAATTAAATGAGAAGGATTGAAAATACTATCCCGTGACAGGTCAACCTTGTCTTGGAAATCTCAGAAAATCTCAATCTTATCCATGGAAAAGGCATGACTTCTGTGCCTATGTCCATTTGTTCTTTAAATACCAAACTGTCAGCTCATAGGAACCATTTACACACACACACTGACACACACAAACACGCACACCCCTACTTACTGAGATGTTCCTGGGGAAATTCGAAGACCTGTTCCATTGAGAAAACAAGAATAAGCCCCTGGGGCAAAAGACTCCGCGTCTCTGGGGAACTCAGTATCCGCGCCGCGAGCACCCATGCCCATTTTGAACACAACGCGACTGCTATGGACGTGGTATAATCATATGGACCTTCACTCCCAAGAGACTCGATTTCAGAGAAAATCTGGGAGACAAATTTAGATCCCTACCCCCCACCCACGCGATCAATAAAGCTGGGGAGACCTTTGGGGGAGGGGACAGATGTGCTTGCATCCGGGCCGTGCGTGCCTGCTTCACGGGTTTTCCGGGCAGCACCGGCCCGCACACGCCGGTGCACTCTTTTTCTGGAATTCTTGAAATAGCAGGGCCTGAGAACAGTAAGGGAGCTGGGTTGTGTCTGCTACAGACAAGCGGCGCAGAGCCTCGGGTCCAAGCCAGGGATTCAGGAAGCGCGGCGTTAGCGGATGACCGATAGCTCAGGGCTAAGGCCTGGCAGGTCCTCCCTACCCCCGACCCAGTACACCACGCAGCCCCGCCCTCGCCCCAGCACGCGAGGTGAAAGCGTGAGGCCCGGGGATGGCGGAGAGCGCGCGCCACTATCGGGGCACTGTTTGTCTCTTCCCCCGCTCTCGCCCTGGGCCGGGGAGCACAGAAGGTCCGCAGGCCTGGGGCCACGAAGGGCACCAGATCGGTCCGCTCTGCTCCGCTAACCCAGCCTGCGCCTCTCCACCCTGCCAAGGCCCTGCTGGGCGCTGCGCGGGTTGCTCGCGTCCTCTGTTGTCCGGGAGCCGTCGCCGCCCGCGAGCCAGCAACGCCGACACGCAGCAGCTGCAGGCCCCGCGTTTGCCGCCGCGGTTTCTCCACCCAGCACTGAGGATCAAGCCAGCTGTAGCGTGGCTGCGACTCCCCGCTTGTGAGCAGAGGCCGCGTGGGGCCTCCGGGCCGAGAGATTTTGGAGCCTTTCCCGGGCGCGGCGGGGCGCGGGGCTCCGGAAACCCACCCCGGGGATGGTGGAGTCTGTCCTGCAGAGGCCGTGGCACGGGCACTGCTGCCTGATTTCGAGGAGGCTCCATCAGCCTACTCTCTTCCAAAGGGCTGGGCAGCCCAGCCACAGACAAGCAGCCTCTGGATCTCAGAAGTGGGGGACGGAGTCTATCCTGGGTTTGGTCCAGTGGAAACCCCCCACCCCCATCCCCAGAGTCTGGGAACCAGTGCTGTGCCCACAGATGCAAAGAGAAAGAGCATGGGTTAAAGCGCTATTGGGATAGGTTAGACACCACACTTTTCCATGGAAGACATTTTCTTCCAGAGGAACAGCAAAAGGAGTCAATATAATGTTAAAAACATTAAGGCAGGTGCTGTGCCACGTGTTGAAGTGATTCCAAAAGCAGATAAAACATGGGACTCACATTTAAGAGGATTAGTTGTAGCCCTTGAGTTTTTCCCAGAAAACAAAAAAGGATAGCATATATATTTATATATATTTATATGAACAGTTAATTAAATAAGGATTTTTAAAAATTGTCTATTTGGATATCTTTTTCCTTTCTATTTGAGGAAAAGCCAAATGCAAATAAGGAGAATAACATTTAAAGAAAATGCTTTTAATAGAGCCTCAATTATCCTAACTTCTAATTTAACCAAGATGAAAATAATTGTGAAATAAAGCAAAATAAAATCTTGGAAGCATAAATGTGGTATACATTTTTTTTCCTTTTTTTTTTTTTTCTTCTTTGAGATGGAGTCTCACTCTGTCTCCCTAGGCTGGAGTGCAGTGGCCCGATCTCTGCTCACTGCAACTTCTATCTCCCGGGCTCAAGCGATTCTCCTGCCTCAGCCTCCCAAGTAGCTGGGATTACAGGCACCCACCATCATACCAGGCTAATTTTTGTATTTTTAGTAGAGACAGGGTTTCACCATGTTGACCAGGCTAGTTTCAAACTCCTGATCTCAAATGATCAGCCTGCCTCGGCCTCCCAAAGTGTTGGGATTACAGGCATGAGCCACTATGCCCAGCCTGTTTCTGTAGAGAATCCTGGAGTTGGTTCACAGCATTTCTCCGAAGATTCAAAGAGAGATATTTTAAAGTGCCTTTCTTTTCCTATATTTCTAAACTTTAATCACTGTGTCTCATTTACCTCATCAGAAATTCAAGGTTATTAAAAAAATTAGAGGATACGACTTTTGTGGCATTTGGCTTTTTAAAGAAATAATACTGTGCAGATGTGACAAACTTGGAAATTCCCAGGTCTCTTCCCATTTTAGGACATCACCTTCTTAGTTTTGCTGGTTTCTGTGATTCTTATAGGCATGTTCTTCAATGTAACAACAATAATAATAATGTAAATAATATCATTTTGAGTAGTATTCTACTCATGTATCGGGCCAGAATTGTTGTTCCCACCAAGTGCTTACCCTCTATCACATTATCACATCTTTACAAAAATATCCTTTTTTTTTTCTTTCTTTCTTTCTTTCTTTTTTTTTTTTTTTTGACACGGAGTCTCACTCTGTCACCCAGGCTGGAGTGCAGTGGCTCCATCTCGGCTCACTGCAATCTCTGCCTCCCAGGTTCAAGCGATTCTCCTGCCCCAGCCTCCTGAGCAACTGGGACTACAGGCGCCCACCACCAAGCCGGGCTAATTTTTGTATTTTTAGTAGAGATCAGGTTTCACCATGTTGACCAGGCTGGCCTGAAACTCTTGAACTCAGGTGATCCACCCCACTCGGCCTCCCAAAGTGCTGGGATTACAGGTGTGAGCCACTGCCCCCAGCCTTACAAAAATATTATCTTACTCATTGTTCCTCTCGTCAAATCCTCATCCTTGTGAATTTCTCTGTAACCAGGCTCCTCTGTGAAGTCTTCTCTGGTGTGCTCTGGTGGAGTATAATCTGGATGCAACACCTCTAAACAGAGTAGATTTGACTTATTTGTTCTGCTTTTCCTTAGGTTACCACAAACAGTCACTCTCCAAAGTTCCTATTGTTTAGATTTACTACTTACTGCATTTTTATTTGGAATCTGTCATTTTGCCTTTTATTAAAGTTAGTCTATGGATGAGCCTTGTTCAACATCCTGTAAGCCCTTCGAGGGTAGAACTGTATCTTATAACCAGCTTACCTCCTCTAATATCCTTTGGCAAATTGCAGTATAATAAGTAATTGATAAATGCACATTAAACTAGATTCAATTCTGTTTATACTTGGCAGTCATATATTGATTTATACTTATCCTCATTGTTATCTAAAATAATCTAGACTCTACAGAGAGATCAGATGCCTTCTAAACTTTAGGACCTTATTCATAATAGTCTTTCAAATATTTTAGGAGACCTGTGATTTATCAACAAAATTATCTATAATCAAATTTATAACACAAGTAAAATCAAAAGAAGACAAGATGTATGCTCAGTTATTACATTATAACAGATGAACTGCAAATACATGGTCTCTAGCTTTCTCTTTCACAAACTTAAGGGAAAAACTCATGATGAAGCTACTGAGAAAATAATCATGTTAAGGAAACAATTGGATGGAAATTTAGAATCCTTTGAGATGATTTTAAAAATCTATATTGTGACAAAATGTAAGAGAGATGGCAAAATTTTAAAAAGCACAGATTGAGTTTTTTCCCTAACATCTAGCTCACTCCCTAATATGGGCCCTAACACCTTCCTAGAAATCTAAGGAGAAAATAAACATAAGGAGAGTATCTCCAGATAGGACTTATTCTTCAGAGTGGAAATAATCTTAGAGCAGAGCTTCTCAAACTTAGTTTTATAAAGTGTACTTAGACAATTTGACTTCAATGCAGATTCTCAGGACACACCTCTAGAAAGTCTTATTCAGTAGACTGAGGTTGGGCATTGGAAACCTGCATTTCTAACTATCACTCCAGGGCCTTTCAGATTATACAGTTCTAGACCTGTGGTTGTCTAATTCTGTCTTCTCTTTTTTTTCTTCAACTTATGTCTCTTTCACCAACTTCATAAAAAATGCCTGAATAGCTTCCTTCTGGCTCCATCCAGCAATGGGCATACACAACTTTAAAACAATTAGAGCTAACTCTTCATAATTTCTTCAGATCATCCTAATTATCCCAAGCATTTGTTTTGTGAATCATTTGGACCCTAAACCCTAGTTCAATGCCTGGCACATAGTGGTTATGTTTTCAATAAATGTGCATTTTCCAATCCCTTCCTTGTGCATTCTTTAGCAAGATTACTTGCTGAGGATAATGATTACTTGCTGAGGATAATTACTTATTAACAGCTGTATCAGAAGAGGTATGCAGAGACAGAAGGAAGACAATTCAAAACTTTTCCTGTATTTATCTGCTATGACAAAAGGCATTTTTCGTTTTATACATGTAAGGGTAAATGGAGAGGGAAGAGAGCCATTTAAAATGTTCATCTGTGAGTTTCAAATGTCCATGGTTTCAATAGTCCCTATGATTGAGAATCAGGTGTTATTACTTTTTAAATTATAAACATAATCTCTATTTGTGGTAAAAATTTCAAGCAGCAAAGGAAGACATAAAATAAAAAGTAAAGATTTTCTTCCTCCATTTCTGACCTCTAGTTCCATCCCATTCACTACCCTCAGGAATATTAACAGTTGCTTGCTTGTCGTTTAATAATTTTTTTCTTCATATATAAACATTTATGGTTATATCAGCTTCTTACTTTCAGAAACAAATCAGCTTATACCTCCCCTTGGGCAGTTCTTCACCTTTCTTTTTTCCCTTAATAGTTAATTTAGAAATCTTTTCATGTCAGTGTTCTTTCTAATGGCTGTGTAGTATTCCACAGTATAACGCAAGATAAGTTAATTATTTTATTGGTGAGCAATTAGGTTAATTTCATTTTTTTAACTATTAAAAAGGATGTAGATGCAGTGACCTTCCTTGTGCACGTATGTGATTATATCCATGGAACAAATTCCCTAAAGAGGAGTTGTTAGATCAAGAGCAGTGTGTAATTTTTTTTTTTTTTTTTTTTTTTTTTTGAGACAAGATCCTGCTCTGTCACCCAGGCTGGAGTGCAATGTCATGATCACAGCTCTCTACAGTCTGGATCTGCCGGGCTCAAGCAATCCTCCATCTCAGCCTCCTGAGTAGCTGGGTCTACACATGTGTGTCACCATGCCTGGCTAATTTTGTTTATTTTTTTGTAAAGGCAGGGTCTCACTATGTTGCCCAGACTGGTCTGAACTCCTGTGCTCAAGGATCTTCCCTCCTTGGTCTCCCAGTGTGCTGGGTTTATAGGTGTGAGCCACCTCTCCCAGTTGCAAGGTGTGATTTTAATTGTTAGATGGCCAAATTGCCCTTCCAAAATGTTGCACCAACCTATGTTAAGACAGCTGATTTTTCCAGAAACCCTTAATAAAACTGTGATTTATCAACTTTAAAAATAATTTCATAGTTTTAAAATATCACATTTTGATGAATGTTTCTCAAATTTTGGACCACATTGAGCATCTTTTGACTTGTTCACTGATACTACTAATTTTTGAAAGGTATACATAATTAAAATCAGATACTATTTTAAGTAACTGTTAACATTAATATAAAATTACATGAATATACTGTGCTTGAAATTATTAACTTTGATGTTAAAATGTATCTTTAAAATGTATCTTTAAAAGGATAAAATGTATCTTTAAAATGTATCTTTAACTTCTTCCTCTCCTCCTCCTCCTTTTTCTTTCTCCCTCTCTTCCTTCTCCTCCTTCTCCTCCTCCTTTCTGAAACACAGTTTCACTCTGTTGCCCAGGTTGCAGTGCAGTGGCAGAATCGCAGCTCATCACAACCTCCACCTTCTGGGTCCAAGCGATTCTTGTGCCTCAGCTTCCTGAGTAGCTGGGATTACAGACGTGTACCACCATGCCTGGCTAATTTCTGTGTTCCTTTTTAAGTAGAGACAGGGTTTCGCCATGTTGGCCAGGCTGGCCTCAAACTGCTGACCTCAGGTGATTCTCCCGCCTTAGCCTCCCAAAGTGCTGGGATTACAGGCATGAGACACTATGTCTGGCCTAGATAACTTACTTACCTAAGTCAATAGAGGAATATGAAAATAGGGCTAATGTTTCTTTCCTTTTTAAATATTTCCACCAATAAAATAGACTTTGGGTATATTTTTCTCCATATAAATTAGTGACAAAAGGTAAAATGGGGTACTTATTTTATACAGAAAATAAACAGTGAAACAAGGAGGCAATTTCTTTTACTTCTGCTTTAGGATGCCCATATCTTGCTGTCATTTTCATTCTACTGTAAGATTTCTTTCTTTGGTGCTTTGCACTATTTCAAGTCGTAGAAAGGAGCAGAACATTTAAAAGCACTCAACTGTCTGTAGCACTGGTATGTCATTTAAAAAGCAAAAATCATTTTTCGCCAAGCACTGACTGGCACCACACAGCAGGGGTGTAAAGCTGAACGGAGAAGCCATGAGAAATTTATGTTTCCCTTTTCTGTGAAATGCATAAAACTAGGACTTCGAAATGAACCACATGTGCTTCAAATGAATTTTCAAGATTAAAATCAAAACTTTTTGTAACTTGCAAAGATCAGTATATGTTGCTCCGCACAGAATGATTAGAAACTGCTCTGTACATATTTATTTGAAGTTGTAAGGCTATAACAGAAGAGACAACGTGATAGCAGCCCTCACTCTTGGCGCCTCCTCGACCTGGCATCCACTTTGGTGGCGCTTGAGGAGCCTTTCATCCCGCCACGCACTGTGTGAGCCCGTCTCTGGGCTGGCTGAGGCCGGAGCCGCCTCCCTCTGCTTGAGGGGAGGTGTGGAGGGAGAGGCCCTGGCGGGAACCAAGGCTGCGCCTGGCGCTGGAGGGCCAGCGCAAGTTCCCGCAGGCGCAGGCGCGGGCTTGGCGGCCCCGCACAGGGAGCGGCCGGCCGGCGCTGCCAGCCCAGGGCAGTGAGGGGCTTAGCACCTAGGCCAGCAGCTGAGGAGGTTGCGCAGGATACCCCAGCACTGACGACCAGCATGCACCACGCTCGAATTCTCACCAGGCCTCAGCCGCCTCCCCGTGGGACAGGGCTCCAGACCTGCAGCCCGCCATGTTGGAGCCCCTACTCCATGGTGGGCTCCTGTGTGGCCCGAGGACAGCGTCCCATCCACCGCCCAAGGGCTGTGGAGTGCAGGCGCGGCTCGGGACTGGCGGGCAGCTCTGCCTGCAGCCCTGGTGCAGGATCTACTAGGTGAAGCCAGCTGGGCTTGGGAGTCTAGTGGGCACTTGGAGACCCTTTATATCTAGCTAAGGGATTGTAAATACACCAATCAGCATTCTGTGTCTAGCTCAGGGTTTGTAAAATACACCAGTACTCTGTGTCTAGCTCAACGTTTGTAAATACACCAATTGGTACTTTGTATCTAGCTAACCTAGTGTGGACTTGGAGAACTTTACTGTCTAGCAGTCTGTGTCTAGCTCAAGGATTGTAAACGCACCAATCAGCACTCTGTCAAAACGGACCAATCAGCTCTCTGTAAAATGGACCAATGAGCTCTCTGTAAAATAGACCAATCAGCTCTCTGTAAAAGGGACCAATCAGCAGGAGGTGGGTGGGGCCAGATAAGGAAATAAAAGCAGGCTGCCTGAGCTACACAGCAACCACCCAGTTGCATCCAGTTCCATTTAGAGGACATTTTGTTTTTTGTTTCTTTACAACAGATTTTTTTGCTGGTGGTCACTATGTGGGTTGATGTCACCTTTAAGAGCTGTAACACTTACTGTGAAGGTCTGCAGCTTCATTTCTACAGCCGGTGACATCACGAATCCACCGGGAAGAAAGAACAACTCCAGACGCATGATCTTTAAGAGCTGTAGTGCTCACGGCAAGGGTCCACGGCTTCGTTCTTGAAGTCAGCGCGACCAAGAACCCACTAATCCAGAGACATGACTGTCAAAATTAGTTTTATGATGAACTCAGCCTTTTGGAGAATTTTGCGTCTTTCATTTAAACTATTTTTATGGAAAGCAAAAGACTTTTTGAAAAGAGTAACTGACCACCGTTACTTCCGTGTATGTTTTTTGCACTGTGAACTTTCACAATTACTCCAAATAACGCTGCCTGCAAAGCATAATAAAAACAAAGCACATCATTGTGTTAAAGAGGTCTGTGTGTTAATATACTTGGCTTTGGGGTGTGCCGTGCAGGATGGCTGAAAGTTTGCAGTGAGTGCTTTTATGAATTGAAGCCCAGGCTCGTCATTTGTACCTCTGATTTCATAAGACCGTTTTCTGTACAATTACTTTGGAAAATAACTTCCTGGTGAAATATTTACTGTTGTGTTGTAGAACTGTTAAGTTTCTCTTTGGGGGATGTATCTTGTAAGACCTGACTTTGTGTCTTGGTAGCTAAAGATACTGAGTGATTTTTTTCCTTGTTTTTGTCTGTAGTAGCATAATATGGTTCTATTTTTTATTATACTTTTAAGTTCTGGTGTATGTGCGCACAACGTGCAGGTTTGTTACATAGGTATACATGTGCCATGTTGGTTTGCTGCACCCATTAACTTGTCATTTACATTTGAAATTTCTCCTAAAGCTATCCCTCTCCCTGCCCCCTACCCCACACAGGCTCTGTGTGTGAAGTTCCGTGCCCTGTGTCCAAGTGTTCTCATTGTTCAATTCCCACCTAAGAGTGAGAACATGCTGTGTTTGGCTTTCTGTCCTTGTGATAGTTTGCTCAGAATGATGGTTTCCAGCTGCATCCATGTTCTTGCAATGGACATCAACTCATCCTTTTTTATGGCTGCGTAGTATTCCATGGTGTGTAGGTGCTACATTTTCTTAATTCAGTGTATCATTGATGGACATTTGGATTGGTTCCAAGTTTTTCCTGCTGTGAATAGTGCCACAATAAACATACATGTGCATGTGTCTTTATAGCAGCATGATTTACAATCCTTTGGGTATATACTCAGTAATGCAGTCACTGGGTCAAATGGTATTTCTAGTTCTAGATCCTTGAGGAATTACCACACTGTCTTCCCCAATGGTTGAACTAGTTTACAGTCCCCCCAACAGTGTAAAAGCGTTCCTATTTCTCCACATTCTCTCCAGCACCTGTTGTTTCCTGACTTCTTAATGATTGCCATTCTAACTGGTGTGAGATGGTATCTCATTGTGGTTTTGACTTGCATTTGTCTGATGGCCAGTGATGATGAGCATGTTTTCGTGTGTCTGTTGGCTGCATAAATGTCTTCTTTTGAGAAGTGTCTATTCATATCCTTTGCCCACTTTTTGTTGGGGTTGTTTGTTTTTTTCTTGTAAATTTGTTTAAGTTCTTTGTAGATTCTGGATATTAGCCCTTTGTCAGATGGGTAGATTGCAAATATTTTCTCCCATTCTGTAGGTTGCCTGTTCACTCTGATGGTAGTTTCTTTTGCTGTGCAGAAGCTCTTTAGTTTAATTAGATTCCACTTGTCTATTTTGACTTTTGTTGCCGTGGCTTTTGGTGTTTTAGTCATGAAGTCCTTGCCCATGCCTATGTCCTGAATGGTATTGCCTAGGTTTTCTTCTAGGGTTTTTATGGTTTTAGGTCTAACATTTAAGTCTTTAATCCATCTTGAATTAATTTTTGTATAAGCTGTAAGGAAGGCATCCAGTTTCACCTTTCTATGTATGGCTAGCCGGTTTTCCCAGTACCATTTATTAAATAGGGAATCCTTTCTCCATTTCTTGTTTTTGTCAGATTTGTCAAAGATCAGATGGTTGTAGATGTGTGGTGTTATTTCTGAGGGCTCTGTTCTGTTCCATTGGTCTATATATCTGTTTTGGTACCAGTACCATGCTGTTTTGGTTACTGTAGCCTTGTAGTGTAGTTTGAACTCAGGTAGCGTGATGCCTCCAGCTTTGTTCTTTTTGCTTAGGATTGTCTTGGCAATGTGGGCTCTTTTTTGGTTCCATATGAACTTTAAAGTAGTTTTTTCCAATTCTGTGAAGAAAGTCATTGGTAGCTTGATGGGGATGGCATTGAATCTATAAGTTACCTTGGGCAGTTCGGCCATTTTCATGATATTGATTCTTCCTATGCATAAGCATGGAATATTCTTCCATTTGTTTGTGTCCTCTTTTATTTCATTGAGCAGTGGTTTGTAGTTCTCCTTGAAGAGGTCCTTCACATCCCTTGTAAGTTGGATTCGTAGGTATTTTATTCTCTTTGTAGCAATTATGAATGGGCGTTCACTCATGATTTGGCTCTCTTATTGGTGTATAAGGAATGCTGTGATTTTTGCACATTGATTTTGTATCCTGAGACTTTGCTGAAGTTGCTTCTCAGCTTAAGGAGATTTTGGGCTGAGACGATGGGGTTTTCTAAATATACAATCATGTCATCTGCTAACAGGGACAATCTGATTTTCTCTTTTTCTAATTGAATACCCTTTATTTCTTTCTCTTGCCTGATTGCCCTGGCCAGAACTTCCAACAATATGTTGAATTAGAGTGGTGGGAGAGGACATCCCTGTCTTGTGCCAGTTTTGAAAGGGAATGCTTCCAGTTTTTGCCCATTCAGTATGATATTGGCTGTGGGTTTGTCATAAATAGCTCTTACTACTTTGAGATACATTCCATGAATACCTAGTTTATCGAGAGTTTTTAGTATGAAGCACTGTTGAATTTTGTCGAAGGCCTTTTCTGCATCTATTGAAATAATCATGTGATTTTTGTCATTGTTTGTTTGTGTGACAGATTATCTTTATTGATTTGTGTATGTTGAACCAGCCCTGCGTTCCAGGGATGGAGCCAACTTGATCATGGTGGATAAGCTTTTTGATGTGCTGCTGGATTTGGTTTGCAGGTATTTTACTGAGGATTTTTGCATCGATGTTTATCAGGGATATTCATCTAAAATTCTCTTTTTTTGTTGTCTGTCTGCCAGGCTTTTGTATCAGGATGATGCTGGGCTCATAAAATGAGTTAGGGAGGATTCCCTCTTTTTCTATTGTTTGGAATAGTTTCAGAAGGAATGGTACCAACTCCTCTTTGTACCTCTGATATAATTCGGCTGTGAATCTGTCTGGTCCTGGACTTTTTTTAGTTGGTAGGCTATTAATTATTGCCTGAATTTCAGAACCTGTTATTGGTCTATTCAGAGATTCAACTTTTTCCTGGTTTAGTCTTGGGAGGGTGCATGTGTCCAGGAATTTATCCATTTCTTCTGGATGTTCTAGTTTATTTGCATAGGGGTGTTTATAGTACTTTCTGATGGTAGTTTGTATTTTTGTGGGATTGGTGGTGATATCCCTTTTATCATTTTTTATTGTGTCTATTTGATTCTTCCTCTTTTCTTCTTTATTAATCTTGCTAGCAGCCTATCAATTTTGTTGATCTTTTCAAAAAGCTCCTGGATTCACTGTTGTTTTTTTTTGTTTCTGAAGGGTGTTTCGTGTCTCTATCTCTTTCAGTTCTGCTCTGATCTTGGTTATTTCTTGCTTTTTGCTAGGTTTTGAATTTGTTTGCTCTTGCTTCTCTAGTTCTTTTAATTGTAATGTTAGGGTGTCGATTTTAGATCTTTCCTGCTTTCTGTTGTGAACATTTAGTGCTGTAAATTTCCCTCTACACACTGCTTTAAATGTATCCCAGAGATTCTGGTATGTTGTCTTTGTTCTCTTTGGTTTCAAAGAACATCTTTATTTCTGCCTTCATTTCATATTTACCTAGTAGTCATTCAGGATGAGGTTGTTCAGTTTCCATGTAGTTGTGCAGTTTTGAGTGAGTTTCTTAATCCTGAGTTCTAATTTGATTGCACTGTGGTCTGAAAGAAAGTTTGTTGTGATTTCTTTTCTTTTGCATTTGCTGAGGAGTGCTTTACTTCCAACTATGTGGTCAGTTTTGGAATAAGTGCGATGTGGTGCTGGGAAGAATATATATTCTGTTGATTTGGGATGAAGAGTTCTGTAAATGTCTGTTAGGGCCACTTGGTGCAGAGCTGAGTTCAAGTCCTGGATATGCTTGTTAACCTTCTGTCTCATTGATTTGTCTAATATTGACATTGGGGTGTTAAAGTCTCCCATTGTTATTGTGTGGGAGTTTAAGTCTCTTTCTAGGTCTCTTAAGAATTTGCTTTATGAATCTGGGTGATCCTGTATTGGGTGCATATATATTTAGGATAGTTATCTCTTGTTGTTGAATTGATCCCTTTATCATTATATAATGGCCTTTGTTGTCTCTTTTGATGTTTGTTGGTTTAAAGTCTGTTTTATCAGAGACTAGGATTGCAACCTCTGATTTTTTTTTATTTTCTATTTGCTAGGTAGATCTTCCTCCATCCCTTTATTTTGAGCCTATGTGGGTCTCTGCATGTGAGATGGGTCTCCTGAACACAGCACACTGATGGGTCTTGATTCTATCCGATTTGCCAGTCTGTGTCTTTTAATTGGGGCATTTAGCCCATTTACATTTAAGGTTAATATTGTTATGTGTGAATTTGATCCTGTCATTATGATGGTAGCTGGTTATTTGCCCATTAGTTGATGTAGTTTCTTTGTAGCATTGATGGTCTTTACACTTTGGCATGTTTTTGCAGTGGCTGGTACTAGCTGTTCCTTTCCATGTTTAGTGCTTCCTTCAGGAGCTCTTGTAAGGCAGGCCTGTTGGTGACAAAATCTCTCAGCATTTGCTTGTCTGTAAAGGATTTTATTTCTCCTTCACTTATGAAGCTTAGTTTGGCTGGATACGAAATTCTGGGTTGAAAATTCTTTTCTTTAAGAATGTTGAATATTGGCCCCCACTCTCTTTTGACTTGTTGAGTTTCTGCCGAGAGATCCACTGTTAGTCTGATGTTCTTCCCTTTGTGGGTAGCCCAACCATTCTCTCTGGCTGCCCTTAACATTTATTCCTTCATTTCAACCTTAGTGAATCTGACAACTATGTGTCTTGGGGTTGCTCTTCTCAAGGAGTATCTTTGTGGTGTCCTCTGTATTTCCTGAATTTG
The DNA here is from genome assembly GCF_037993035.2 of Macaca fascicularis. Classification (NCBI taxonomy): domain Eukaryota; kingdom Metazoa; phylum Chordata; class Mammalia; order Primates; family Cercopithecidae; genus Macaca; species Macaca fascicularis. Next base: position 88,148,695 of record NC_088378.1, read on the forward strand.
AATGTTGGCCTGTCTTGCTAGATTGGGGAAGTTCTCCTGTGTAATATCCTGAAGAGTGTTTTCCAACTTGGTTCCATTCTCCCCGTCACTTTCAGGTACACTAATCAAATGTAGATTCGGTCTTTTTCACGTAGTCCCGTATTTCTTGGAGGCTTTGTTCATTTCTTTTTCCTTTTTTTTCTCTAAACTTCTCCTCTCACTTTATTTCATTAATTTGATCTTCAATCACTGATATCCTTTCTTCCAGTTGATCAAATCAGTTATTGAAGCTGGTGCATGTGTCACATAGTTCTTGTGCCATGGTTTTCAGCTCCATTAGGTAATTTAATGTCTTTTCTACAGTGTTTATTCTAGTTAACCATTCGTCTAATCTTTTTTCAAGGTTTTTAGCTTCATTGCGATGGGTTCGAACATCCTCCTTTAACTCAGAGAAGTTTGTTATTACCAACCTTCTGAAGCCTACTTCTGTCAGCTTGTCAAACTCATTCTCTGTCCAGCTTTGTTCCATTGCTGGCGAGGAGCTGTGATCCTTTGGAGGAGAAGAGATGCTCTGGTTTTTAGAATTTTCAGCTTTCCTGCTCTGGTTTCTCCCCTTTTTTGTGGTTTTATCTACCTTTGGTCTTTGGTGCTGGTGACCTAAAGATGGGGTTTTGTTGTGGATGTCCCTTTTGTTGATGTTGATGCTATTCCTTTCTGTTTGTTAGTTTTCTTTCTAAGAGTCAGGTCCCTCAGCTGCAGGTCTGTTGGAGTTTGCCGGAGGTCCACTCCAGACCCTGTTTGTCTGGATATCACCAGCAGAGGCTGCAGAATAGCAAATATTGCAGAACAGGAAATATTGCTGCCTGATCTTTCCTCTGGCATCTTCATCCCAGAGAGGCACCCACCTGTATGAGGTGTCAGTCGGCCCGTACTGAGAGGTGTTGCCCAGTTAGTCTACATGGGGGTCAGGGACCCACTTGAGGAGGCAGTCTGTCCGTTCTCAGAGCTCAAACACCATGCTGGGAGAACCACTGCTCTCTTCAGAGCTGTCAGACAGGGACGTTTAAGTCTGCAGAAGTTTCTGCCGCCTTTTGTTCAGCTATGCCCTGCCCCCAGAGGTGGGGTCTACAGAGGCAGCAGGCCTTGCAGACTTGCAGTGGGCTCCGCCCAGTTTGAGCTTCCCTGGCCACTTTGTTTACCTACTCAAGCCTCAGCAATGGTGGACACCCCTCCCCTTGCCAAGCTGCTGCCTCGCAGGTCGATCTCAGACTGCTGTGCTAGCAGTGAGTAAGGGTCTATGGGTGGGGGACCCACCAAGCCAGGTGCGGGATATAATCTCCTGGTGTGCCATTTGCTAAGACCGTTGGAAAAGCACAGTATTTGGGCAGAATTGTCCTGATTTTCCAGGTACAGCTTCCCTTGGCTAGGAAAGGGAAATCCCCCCACCCCTTGCACTTCCAGGGTGAGGGGATGCCTCACCCTGCTTCGGCTCACCCTCCGTGGGCCACACCCACTGTCCAACCAGTCCCAATGAGACAAACCAGGTACCTCAGTTGGAAATGCAGAAATCACCGTCTTCTGCATCCATCATGCTGGGAGCTGTAGACCAGAGCTGTTCCTATTTGGCCATCTTGGAATGGAATCAGTATGGTTATATTATATTGGATCTTTGATTTCACTAGAAACTCCTTCAGGCTGTTAATGTTTTTCTAAGTTTCTGCTGTCAATCTTCTCATTTTACTTTCTACTTTGGCAGTTTCATCCATCTTTATGGCTTTGGTTTTATTCCTATGACTGTGACTCCAAATCACATCTCAATCCCAGATCTCCAATCTGAACTTTTGCCTGATCTGCAACTTCACATATCTGATCACCTGTTGGACAGCTCCACCTAGATGTTTTGCCAGTGAATTTATCAAAGTCCCTTCCTACCCTTGCCCTCACTCAAGTTAAGCTTTCTCCTGACTTTCCTGTTTCTGTTCAGGGCACTGCTATCTTTCCAAGTTTTAGGTACCAAGTCTTAAGTCCAGCTTTGACTCCTTTTCCTTTTCTTCATATGCCATCAGTTGTTCAGATTTGCCAATGAAATCTTTGTGTTACTTCTCTTCCCCATTCCCAGTGTCAACCCCATGTGGTTCTCTGGATCTCTCCTAAGGAAAGTTTTCTTCATTTGTCTTTATCCTCTGGCTTTTCCTACTATGACATCTTTTAAAGTTGAAATATATTTTAGTCCAAAAATTAGTCTGGGAGGATATGATAAATTACACTAAATACTGGAGTTATGTGGAAGTCGGATTAATGGTCCCCATAGATGTCTATATCCTAATCCCTAGAACCTAGGGATTAGCTTATATGGCAAGGGAGAATTAGTGTTGCAGTGGAATTAAGGTGATTATTCCAGAATATCTGTGTGCGTATAATGTAATCACAAGTATCCTTTAAATATGGCAGAGGTAGGTAGTAGAGGAGGTCAGAATCATTCCATATCAGAAGGACTAGACCAATCATTGCTGGCTTTGCACATAAAGTGTGGCCATACGTTAAGGAATACTGCAACCTCTAGAAACTGGAAAATGCAAGAAAATTTTCTCCTAGAGCCTCCAGAAGGAATGCAAGTCTGCCAAAACCTTGATTTTAGCACAGTAAGACCCATTTAGGACTTCTGATCTCCGAAGCTATAGGATAAACTTGTATTGTTTTAAGCCACTAAGTTTGGAGAAATTTGTTACAGCAGTCATAGGAAAGTAATGTAAGTGCTAGTGTCATAAAAGGAAGGAAGATATTCTCTAAACTGGTTAATTTTAGTAAAATTAGGAAACTTTAAAATGGACATATTCAAGGCAGATGTTAGAAAAATAAGAATAATTTGGGCTGGGCATGGTGGCTTACATCTGTAATCCCAGCACTTTTGGGAGCATGAAGCGGGTGGATCACCTGAGGTGAGGAGTTCGAGACCAGCCTGGCCAACATGGTGAAACCCTGTCTCTACTAAAAATGCAAAATTAGCTGGGCATGGTGGTGCATTCCTGTAATCCTAGGTACTTGGGAAGCTGAGGCAAGAGGATCACTTGAACGCGGGAGGCAGAAGTTGCAGTGAGCTGAGATTGTGCTATCGCACTCCAGCCTGGGCAACAAGAGCAAAACTCTGTCTCAAAAGAAAAAAAAAAAAGAAAAAAATAAGAATAATTTGATTCATATAATAATTTATCAAAATTAGCTGCTAATATGTTACTGCTGAAGGTACTTAAAGGATGCCATATGAAATACACAAGACATCCTTGATTCAGAGAATATTTCCAAATTTGTTGAGTGTCATATAGTTGGAAGGCAAATAAGCTTTTGTATCAAATTATTTGTGCTTTGTTTCCCTTACTAAAACAAAACTTACTGGAATGATGTATATGCCCATCAGAGTGTGTGAAATTCAATCAACATAGCTGTATTTAGAATTTGAATATCACTAGCTGTATCAGAAAGTTCACCTGTATAACCGGCTTCCCCTGGGGAATACTGCCTTCCTATGTAATTTGATTGCCATAGTTACATAGAATGAGAACCTGGCCTCTTGAAAACAAGGTATTGATCTGGTAAGAATCTACCTTATTCTTATTCATGAAAGCTGTTTTTAGTTGTAAGCATGTAAGGTTCTGAAAAATCACCCTATTTTAAGGGACTATTAACTAAGGTTTGGAGTGATGATTTTTAACCTAATTTGGCATCTAACTTTTTATAGATTGCCATATATTCAAGTTGTGTCATATTCTGCAAAAGTCATATTAGCCACAGAGAGGTCAAGAAGTTCTGGTCCATCACGTACTTGGGAGGCTGAGGTGGGTGGATTGTTTTATCCCAGGAAGTAGCAGCTGCAGTGAGTTGAGATTAAGCCATAGCACTCCGGCCTGGGGAACAGAGTGAGATCCTGTCTCAAAAAAGGAGGAGGAGGAGGAGGAGGAGGAGGAAGAGGAGGAGGAGGAAGGAGAAGGAGGAGAAGAAGAAGAAAAGAAGAAGAAGAAGAAGAAGAAGAAGAAGAAGAAGAAGAAGAAGAAGAAGAGGAGGAGAGGGAGGAGGAGGAGGGAGGAGGAGGAGGAGGGAGGAGGAGGAGAAGGAGGAGGAGGGAGGAGGAGGGGGAGGAGGAGGGGAGGAGGAGGAGGGGGGAAGGAGGGGAAGGGGGAAGGGGGGAAGGAGGGGAAGGAGGAAGGAGGGGAAAGGGGAAGGAGAAGGAGGAAGAGAAGGAGGAGGAGGAGGAGGAGGAAAGAAGCAAAAGGAGGTGGAGGAGGAGGAGAAGAAGAGGAAGAAGAAGAAGAAGAGGGAGAAGAAGGAGAAGAAGAAGAAGAGGAGGAGGATGAGGGAGGAGGAGGAGGGAGGAGGAGAAGGAGGAGGAGGGAGGAGGAGGAGGAGAAGGAGGAGGAGGAGAAGGAGGAGGAGAAGGAGGAGGAGGGAGGAGGAGGAGGGAGGAGGAGGGGAGGAGGAGGAGGGGGGAAGGGGGGAAGGGGGGAAGGGGGGAAGGAGGGGAAGGAGGAAGGAGGGGAAAGGGGAAGAAGAAGGAGGAAGAGAAGGAGGAGGAGGAGGAAAGAAGCAAAAGGAGGTGGAGGAGGAGGAGAAGAAGAAGAGGAAGAAGAAGAAGAGGAAGAAGAAGGAGAAGAAGGAGAAGAAGAAGAGGAGGAGGAGGAGGGAGGAGGAGGAGGAGGGAGGAGGGGGAGGAGGAGGGGGGAGGAGGAGGGGGGAGGAGGAGGAGGGGGGAGGAGGAGGAGCGGGGACGAGGAGGGGGGGGAGGAGGAGGAGGGGGAAGGAAGGGAAGGGGGAAGGAGGGGAAGGGGGGAAGGAGGGGAAGGGGGAAGGAGGGGAAAGGGGAAGGAGGAGGAAGAGGAGGAGGAGGAAGAGGAGGAGGAGGAGGAGGAAAGAAGCAAAAGGAGGTGGAGGAGGAAGAGGAAGAGGAGAGGAAGAAGAAGCAGAAGAAGAAGAGGAAGGAGGAGTAGGAGCAGGAAAGAAGAAAGAGGAAGAAGAAGGAAGAAGGAAGAAGAAAGAAGAAGAAGGGGGAGAAGAAAGAAGATGAAGATGAAGATGAAGAAGAAGAAGAAAGAAGAAGTAATCCTTGGCCATGAACAGAGGCCCTGACTTTTTATAAACTGCAGATTTCAAGTGGGCCTTATCCCCTTTGGTTTGTTGGTCTTTCAACAAGATACCTCTAACTCTAATTTACATACCAAAGGACAGGAGAAGCAGGGTTGGGTGGGGAGGATAGCTCTCCAAGAACTTTTATGGAAAGGTTAAAATAATTACAGATTTTATGAGCCCATAAAGTTTATTGTTAGTCCTACAGAATTTTCAATTTCTTGCAGAGATTTCTTTCTAAACTGTAAAATTTCATTCTATGCAAATTGTTTAGTCCCTTCTTTTCTTTTCCTTTACCCTATTATTAAAACATTCCCTGGAATGTTTCCTTTATGACCTCATATATGCATATATATGCAGCGCTAGAATTTCAAATAATACTGAGTTCAATTCAACAAGGATAATGTATAAAAATAATTGCTGCATGTTTCTTTAAAGTCAGAGAGAGTGCTTCTAGCAATGTTGATATGGTACCATGTCAATATATGCAAGCATAATTCTTTGTTTAAAACTCAACCATGAAATTCTTCCTGTCAGATGGTTTCCAGAACCCAAAGAAGTAGTGCAGTTTGGACTATGATGGGATGATGACAGAATAAGTACCCATATTAAAAAGGATTATGCCATATAGAAAAAGCAGGAATTCCCAGGCACTCTGCAAATAAAGAAGCTGATTTGTAAAAAGTTTGAGGTCCTGGTATGGCAATGGCTCATTTCTAACATCTCTGCATATTCCCTGTACATGGAGTTGCCTGATTTTCATAACAGGATCTGTAATTAATAGTCAGATTCTTTTAATGCTTGGGCCCATCTATAGCCATATTTTCAATTTTTCTTAATTTTAGCTATACATTTTCCCTTGCACTCCTAATATCAATTAGTAGCATAATCTAATTCTGGTGTTATAATTGATTTAATAACTTGACATTCAAGTTTTTACCTTTTCTCATTTTGGTTTCTTGACTTGGATGCAGGCAATTGTAATCAGATAACCAAATGCAACTTCATGCTTCATGCAGCTTTTTCTAAAGATATTAGTTTGGTACTGCTTTCCAGGAAAGAAAACTCTCTACTTCGAACTCCTTTTTAAAGTGAAGGTTTTCTGTGTAAAAATCACACAAAATCCAAATTAGCTTGCTGTACTATAATACCAGAGGCAGAGTGAACACGTGAGAAAGTGTTCTAAATGTTCATATTCTAGCAATATGCAATAAATAACTTTTTCTCTATTATATTTCCTTAAATATTTTAAATATTTTAGTCAATTGATATTGAGAATTGTGCTATTTTCTCAGTGAAATAAACCAAAGCCTCTAAAAAGAATTTCCCAAAAATACAAAATCAAGGATAAACTGAAACTCAATTTTAGTACGTGCTGTATTAGGTCCTCGGGGTTTTCGATTGATGATAAACGTATATATATTCTTTGTTAAATGTCTATTGATTTCAGCCTTATGTTAAGAATCATTGCTTAGTGGAAAAATAATAGGTGTTAAATGGTAAAATGAAAAACAAATATAATATTTCTTTTAAAAAATATTAATAAGAATACAATCAATGTAATAAATTCCTCTTGTAACATAGTTGATTAGCAATAAGAAAAATGTAGGAAATATTAGGAGAAGAATGTAACATTAACTGCCTGCTAATACAAAGCCTTATAACATATATCTTCAGCAGCTAAATTTACTTTCCTCCAGCTCTTCATGTATAGATACTTTTCATTCACACGAACCTTTGTATTATTTACAACTAAATCATGGTATTATGACGATAGAGAATTTAGCAAGAAAATATTAACTTACTTCTCTAAATCTCCCCTGAGATTAACGACTTGCAAATGGATTCTTTGTCAGAGATGCAGTCTCCATTTTTTAACAACAAGATAGGCTCCTTACACAGCTATCCTCCTACTTGATCAGGGACAAAATATCACTTTTGCTGAAAGCAAACCACTGCTCTGACAGCAATCAAATGATCAAAATTTCACTTTACAGATATAAATTGTTAATGGATTTTTGTAGAAAAAAGTTGTGAGTTATGAATGAGGGAAAACTGAAGGAATCTAGGACAAACAATTTTGTGACTCATTCAAAAATAAGGATTTAAATGTATTGCTAAATCTTGTTTCTCAGAAGTATTATTTGAATAATTCCTTCAATAATTTTTAGACTACCTTCAACGTTGAACCAAATTGCCATAATCTGTGACTGCATGATGTTTCCAAATACAGTCAGCCCTCTGCATCTGTGAATCCCACATCTGTAGATTCAACCAACCATGGATTGAAAATATTTTTTTAAAAAAGGAATGGTTGTGTCTGTACTGAATATGTGCAGACATTTTTTCTTGTTATCATTCCTGTAACAACACAACCATTTATACATCATTTACATTGTATTAGGTATTACAATTAATCTAGAGATAGTTTAAAATATCCTGGAGGATGTGCATAGGTTATATGGAAATACAACACTATTTTATTTTTTAATTAAAAATATATTTTAAAAATTTTTATTAGAACAGTGGTCCATGTGCATACACCATTTTGTATAATGGACAAGCATCTGTGGATTTTGGTATCCTCAGAGGTGGGGGTTTTCCTGAACCCAATACCCCATGGATACTGAGACATGACCATATTGATGGATGTGGTCCTTCTCCATTTTCTTTTGTTCCCATAACCCTTCCCAGTAGTTAGGCCACCATTGCCCCAAAGTTCATCACAATAGAACCAAAGAACCAAGGTAGCGACTTCCTGTTTTTGTTTGTGTGAGTATTAATACTGGGTGTCTACTTGATTGGATTGAAGGATGCAAAATAGCGATCCTGGGTGTGTCGGTGAAGAAGGTGTTGCCATGGAGATTAACATTTGAGTAAGTGGACTGGGAAAGGCAGACCCACCCTTAATCTGGGTGGGCACAATATAATCAGCTGCCAGCATGGTCAGCATAAAAGCAGACAGAAGAACGTGAAAGACTAGACTGGCTTAGCCTCCCAGCCTACATCTTTCTCATGTGCTGGATGCTTCCTGCTCTTGAACACTGGACTCCAAGTTCTTCAGCTTTGAGACTCAGATTGGCTTCTTTGCTCCTCAGTTTATAAATGGCCTACTGTGGGACCTCACCTTGTAATCGTGTGAGTCAATACTCCCTTTTTTTTTGAGATGGAATCTCGCTCTGTCACCCAGGCTGGAGTGCAGTGGCTGGATCTCGGCTCACTGCAAGCTCTGCCTCCTGGGTTCACACCATTCTCCTGCCTCAACCTCCCGAGTAGCTGGGACTACAGGTGCCTGCCACAACACCCAGCTAATTTTTTTGTATTTTTAGTAGAGATGGGGTTTCACCATGTTAGCCAGGATGGTCTCGATCTCCTGACCTTGTGATCCGCCTGCCTCGGCCTCCCAGAGTGCTGGGTATACAGGTGTGAGCCACATGCCCAGCCAAGTCAATACTCCTTAATAAACTCTCCTTTATATATACATCTATTGTATCAGTTCTGCCCCTCTAGAGAACCCTGTCTAATACAGTTTGCTTGCTTGCTTGCTTGCTTTTTAAGTTCAAATGTTCAAGTCCAAGTATAATACAGAAAATATAGGTGGTATAACATTTGACAAAATACCTAAGTGAGTTCCACTCTGCCCCCATCTTCCTTCATTTTGTTAAAGAAATAAACTATTCAATGACACTTGTTAAAGCATGTTAAAGATGTTATTCAGGACCATGATGATAGGTATTGGGACCATGGCACTGTGATTTTGCACTGGAGACAGATTGGTCTTAACTCTAAAGATAGCATGGACAAGTCAGAATTTATAGCCAAAGAGCAGGATGGGGTCAGTGGATCAAAAATTACTGTAAGAGGAAATATTAGGGTGGTGAGAGGGATTCTGACTAAATAGACCTAAACAAGATTCTTGCTGAAGATAGGCCAGGGTGACTCAACATCACCTGGGGGATGGTAGGAGATGAGGAACTGATAGGATAACAAGGGTGATCACATGTCAACAGTGGAGGGTTCTTGCTCAGCTGACTTAGGGTTCTTTGCTAAAACTGGATTTTGGAAGGAAGTACACAGATGGGCCTAAGAGAAGGTTCAGGAGCCTGGCTAAAGCAAGAAATCTTTGTCAATTCCTACCTGAGAGCAAATTAAAAAACCAAAAATCCTCTTCCTGTGCTGGAAGAGGGAGAGAACATTGGAAATAAAACAAAAGAGACCCCTAGAAAAGAGGCCTGCACCTGTCCAAACCAATCCCTGGATAGGGAGAGGGATGATCTGATAGACTATTGAGATAAATTTAGGTATCCAAGAGTGTGTGTGTCTAGTGTCCTGCTTTTTGCCAGGTGGCCCTATGGATCAGATGAGATGTTTGGGGTAGCCTAAACAATAAAGAGACTTCTGAGACTTCCAGGAAGAAGTTCAGTTGCACACAACTTGTTCTCTCTTTCATCCTTAACTCTTTTAAAAACTGTACATAGCAGATACATAATTAATGAACTAGAGCTATTTATAAAAATATCAACGAGGCCGGGCACGGTGGCTCACACCTGTAATCCCAGTGCTTCAGGAGGCCAAGGCAGGTGGATTACTTGAGGTCAGGAGTTTGAGACCAGCCTGGTCAACATGGTGAAACCCTGCCTCTACTAAAAATATAAAAATTAGCCCAGGCCTAGTGGCAGGCACCTGTAATCCCAGCAACTTGGGAGGCTGAGACAGGAGAATCCCCCTTGAACCTGGGAGATGGAGGTTGCAGTGAGCCGAGATCGTGCCAGTCTGGACAACAAGAGCAAAACTCTATCTCAAAAAAAAAAAAAAAAAAAAATCAATGATTTAAACAAATATTTATTGAATGTTATGTGTGATCATTTTAGAGAACTAAAGAGGGAGTAATATGCAGCCCATACAATCAATGTTTTAAGAGTCATAGAAAGGAAAAATTCAGAGTGGAATGAAGTAAGACTCATGGAGAAAGCAGGTCTTGGGTGGGAGGTGGCAACCTATTTAGTAAAAATAAAACAACTCCCTCCAGAAAAAAGAAAAAAAAAGCAGTCAAGGAAAGAATAGGTCTTCAAAAGGATGATCTTTTATTTCTGGAATCCCCTCTAGGCTAAACTCAATCACTAAAGCATGAAAATATAAAACTGCAAAAGAATTGAAAACCAATAATAAATGATAATTCCTGTTCCTCTGAAATTGTTCAATCCAGCAATGAGTAAAGAAATGCTGTTTGTGGCCTGGCGCGGTGGCTCAAGCCTGTAATCCCAGCACTTTGGGAGGCCGAGACGGGCGGATCACGAGGTCAGGAGATCGAGACCATCCTGGCTAACACGGTGAAACCCCGTCTCTACTAAAAAATACAAAAAACTAGCCGGGCGAGGTGGCGGGCGCCTGTAGTCCCAGCTACTCGGGAGGCTGAGGCAGGAGAATGGCATAAACCTGGGAGGTGGAGCTTGCAGTGAGCTGAGATCCAGCCACTGCACTCCAGCCTGGGCGACAGAGTGAGACTCCGTCTCAAAAAAAAAAAAAAAAAAAAAAAAGAAATGCTCTTTGTTAAGGATTAATTGTGGATGTAGATATACTAAACGACTTCACTTCAGCAGGCAAAAGGGAATTACAGCTTTTTGTTTTTGTTCCCTGGTTAGTCTTCAGGCAGCAATGTTAAAAAACACCAAAATTATTCTGAAAAGTAAATTTCCCTAAAGAATCAAGTCCTTATGTTAAGGACCAAGTGCTGCAGTTTGAGGGAATTTCTCGGGTGCTAAATTGTGAAATCATTGTGTGTGTGTGTCTGTGTGTGTGTGTGTGTGTGTGCGTGTGAGAGAGAGAGAGAGAGTTTCTTGAGAAAACTCTTTCACCTGTACCTCTTGGCTAAGCCTGTTGCTTCATTACTTCCTGCAGATGCTTTTCCCAGAAGACATAACTATTTCATTACTTACTCTGAAAGGGTATTGTGAAGCTGCTGTGGAATAAATTGTGTACCTTTGAAATTCTTATGTGAAGCCCTAACCCTCAGTATGATAGTATTTGGAATGGAGCTTTGGACAGTAATTAGGTTTAGATGAGGTCATAGGGCTGGGGCCCCATGATGGGATTAGTGCCCTTAAAGAAGAGATGCCAGATAACTTGCCCTCTTTCTCTCCCTGCCATGTGAGGATACAGCAAGAAGGCATCTTCTGCAAGCCGGAAAAAAGGTTCTTGCCGGAACTTGATCATACCAGCATCCTGATCTTGGACTTTCAGCCTCCAGAACTTCAAGAAAATGAATTTCTGTTGTTTAAGCCACAACAACAGTATTTTGTCATGGCAACCCAAACTGACTAAGAAGCATTGCATTTGCCAGCATGAGGATGCTTTCTGAATGTCAAGTGGTTATTGACTTTTAGTCTACCGGAATGCATTATCATGAACATAAACTACTGCCGCTTACCACTTATATGTCATCATGTCAGTGCTGGAGCTGAGTCTAATTACAAAATGCCAGTGGCAAAGAGACACCAACTGTTACTGTTTAAGAGAGTAGTTATACTACTAGACAGCAGAACTAGGCACAAATGAAAAAGAAGCCTTTAATGTTAGCTCAGAGATTAGGAAGCCTCACATCTTCCTGTGTAAGGGCCATGCTTTTACAATTTGGATATATCACAAACTTTCTGTTTATGATAACCTTTACTTATTACCATCTATACAGAGCTCAAGATGTTTTTGCTTGATATGTATGTCTAGTTGAACAAGTATAAACCCGAAAAGCACTCTAATGCTTATGATTTGAGCTGCAATAGCAGACTCTATAGCAATGCCTTCTTTGAAAGTGTGGTGTAGAGAACCTTCAGGATGTTCAGACTGAATGACTCAATGAATCCCAGGTTGGTTCAATGGCTTGAATCAGGTATGAGGGCATGTGTAGGAGAGAAACTGCTTGAGTTATCTAAGCCATTCCTAAGCCAGGAACATAAATTATCAGCCCCACCTTTTGGGGAGAGTCACATTATCTCATAAATTATGGTGACTGTGCTATATACACAGAATCAGGGGATGTCTGCATGAAAGTAATGACTAGAAGCTACTTTTGAAGACTTGTAAGAACAGTAATTTTTCCTCAAGTGCAAGTTCCCTTTATATGAAATTCTGGTATACTTAACCTCATTTCTATTCGTGTTTTGGTAAGCATGAAAATTTTATTTCTAAAATAGGTTACTATTTTGGGGGGCAATTAAGAAAAGAGTGCTGGTGTGGTGGCTCAGGCCTATAATCCCAGCACTTTGGGAGGTCAAGACAGGCAGATGACTTGAGCCCAGGAGCTCGAGACCAGCTTGGGCAACATGGCAAAATCCTGTCTCTACAAAAAAATACAAAATTTAGCCGGGCATGTTGGCACATGCCTGTAGTCCCAGCTACTCAGGAGACTGAGGCAGGAGGATCACTTGAGCCCAGGGTGGTTGAGGGTTCAGTGAGCCATAATTGCACCACTGCACTCCAAACCGAGTGACAGATGGAGATGGAGTCTCAAAATAAATAAATAAATAAATAGTCTGGGCACAGGGGCTCACACCTGTAATCTCAGCACTTTGGGAGGCCGAGGCAAGCAGATCACTTGGAGTCAGGAGCTTGAGACCAGCCTGGCCAACGTAGTGAAACCCCGTCTCTACTAAAAGTATAAAAATTAGCAGGGAGTTGTGGTGTATGCCTGTAATTCCTGCTGCTTGGGAGGCTGGGGCAGGAGAATGGCTTGAACTTGGGAGGCAGAGGTTGCAGTGAGCCGATATCATGCCATTGCACTCCAGCATGGGGGACAAGAGTGAAACTCCATCTCAAAAATTAATTAATTAATTAATTAATTAATTACATTTAATTAAAAATAAAAAGAGAATTAGAAATAGAAAATAGGAAAATGATAAAAATATTGATGGCATATTACGAGAACAAAAATTTAGAAATTAAGCTAGAGAAAGAAAGATGAAAACAAATCCAGCTATGGGAATCACCCTGCTACATCTGTTAGAAACAAGGAACTGAGACACCTCTGAAAGGGCAGGTGAACTGGGGGCTGCTTCTAGGCCTATGGTGGGATTCTGGGGGCCAATAGTAAACAGTATTGGGTCACAAACGCAGAAAAGCTTTAAATATTTGAATGAAGAAGAAGGCACACAAAAAGAATAACTTTTAGGATGTCTATTAACCTATAGAAAAGTTAAACAAGTTTACCAGCATTTCCTTGAAACTACAAGGACAGCAGATTCTAAAAAGTTTCTCATAATCTGGAAACGTAAATGTAAATTAATTTATGGTGCTCATCATTATCCATTTGAAATGTTTTAAAATCCAGCTTTAACCTCAGCCCCTATCTAATAGATCAAATGCACAGTGAAAGGAAGACTGTATTTGACAGACGTTTTTACATCTGTTCAGTTTCACTATATATGGATATAAGATATATATACATAAAATATATATATGATATATATATAAAAGTTAGACAAGTTTACCTAAACATATTGATACAAAGTGGGATAAACATTATAAATGATCTCAATTTCAGACAGGATTTACTGCTAAATGAGTCCAGGTCAGGACAGGTTTTGCTGCCAAGTGAGTTATGAATGCATTTTCAGTTTTAGGAGAGTTTTAGACTTCAGATGTAGAATCGTGGGATTGCAAACCTATATTACTTTTTTTTTAAATGCCAAAACTCAGTTTTGGCTAAGAATTATAGAGTTGTGCCAAGTAATACTTTTTCAACTATAATTGAGGTCATACAATCTGTTTTGCACAAAGTATAGAGTACAAAGGAACAGTTATGGTATCTTCGAAAGGAGTTATGTAGACATTCCCCCAGAGTAACTCTAGGCACAGAACCATTGGGACAATCTTGTCTTGTGAAGCTGGTCATAGGAACATACTCAAAATTTCCACAACTTTTTCAAGTGTCCTTGTTTTTGACAAAGTAGAAGAAGTAAGTAATCCTATTTAGCACACACTTTTGGTCCCACAGATTGTCAGGAGATCAGAGTAGTTCAATTATGGGATGTTTAGCCTATTCATTCCAGGATACTAACTCACTCCATCAAACTCCAGTTTGCTCCTGAACAGTTAACAGCGTGTTCTGCTCAGGTTTCATAACGAAGTGTGTGTGTGTGTGTGTGTGTGCATGCACGCGAGCGTGTGTATCTGTTTACCAGTAGCATTCTCTCAATTTCTCTCTCTCTTTCAGTATTGCTCCCTTTCTCTCAATGTCTCTCAATATCTCTTTCTCAATCTATCTCTCTTTCTCAACAATTTCCCAATTTTGCTGCTAGAAAAAAGGTTGCATTGGCTATTACCAAGCGTCAGACTAGGAACAGGTATGCTTTTGACTATTTCGCCCTTTATTAGTTCGAAAATTGCAACTCAGCCTGCAATTATTTTAGCACAAACCAAATCAAAAGAAACATAAACACTGATACCAAACCACGGCATCCTAGATATACAAAGCAGAAGCATTTCAGAAAAAATCAATAGACTGAACAAAACAGAGAAACAGAAAATAATAAATACAGGGAATGTGAGGAAAAATGGATGACAGCCTCCTAGAGTAACTGAATATTGGCTCATAACAGAAAATAAAGATGGAAAAGCAGTGTGAGACCAGGCATGAACTGATGTGCATGGGCTAAAATGCTCCCATTGCTAATCTTTGTCACCTCTGTGATAAATGGAGGGGGAATAATATTTTTTTATAGCAATAGCTAATGTACATACGGCAGTTTTTATGTGCCGGATATTATCCGGGTATTTTATATAAATTAGCTTATTTACTTCCTACAGCAACCTTATGAAGAGGGTACTACTACTACTCTCATTTTATAGGCGAAGGGACTAAAGCACAGAGTAGTTCAGTAAACCAGCCCAAATTTTGCAGAGCTAGGAAAGCATGGAGGTGGAATTTAAGCCCAGATAGCTTCTTCTGTCTTCACTGTTAAAAACCATCATATTCCAGTGACAAAATAAGTATGGGGACCAACTAGAGAAAGAGTCATTGTAGAACTAGATTGGAGCGGAAGTGAGAATGTCTAGTGGATTTTTTTTTTTTTTTTAAGATGGAGTCTTGCTCTGTTGCCCAGGCTGGAGTGCAGTGGCACCATCTTGGCTCACTGCAACATCCACCTCCCAGGTTCCAGTGATTCTCCCACCTCAGCCTCCCAGGTAGCTGGGATTACAGGCACGTGCACCACGCTTGGCTAATTTTTGTATTTTTAGTAGAGATGGGGTTTCACCATGTTGGCCAGCCTGGTCTTGAACTCCTGGTCTCAAGTGATCCACCCGCCTCGGCCTCCCAAAGTGCTGGGATTTCACGCACAAGCCACTGCGCCTGGTCCCTTTTGATGAAAGATGGAGGTTGATATTCTTGCCTGCTGAGTTTAGAGCTCAGAGACTGTTAAATCTGGAGTTGTGGCAGCCACTTGCTATCACATGGACACTTTGCCTGCTACCACCACAATAGAAGAAAAAGTCAGGGTGTGGAGAGAGGCCAAACTCTGAAAATAAGACTTGAGCCTTGAATCCAGTCATGTCCAAACTCTCTCTCTTACTCAAGGTTTTAGTTGTGTGAGGCAATAGATTCTCTTTAACAAACCTCATTTGTATCGGGTTCTTTGTCATTAAAAAATGTACTAGCAAATACAGAGTAAGAGTTTGGAAGAGAAATAAGGTTGGTTTCAACAACTCATGCTTGAGGTTGTCAGTAAAACAATAACTGGAGATGTTCCATAGATACTTGGGAATATAAACTAAATGAAAGGTCACATGCAGAGATGCCTGTTCAGAGACTCCTTCAGCAGTTAGAGTTGATTATAAAGAGACTAATTGAACAATGAGTGTGAGTTAACTCTACAACTCAGGTGGTTGTACAGTTGAGTGGAAAATCAAAGACGGAGCTCCAGGGAAGTGGTGTTCTTAATATTTTCAAAATACATGTGCCCGGTCAATAAAATTTTTAAGAAAATTTTCCAATGTAGGCTTAAGTGGTTGCAAAGTGTATACTTTTCTGCATATTCTGACATTTTAAAGTAAAATGGTTATATCACTCTTTTAAATATATCATATGAATTCCAAAAGCTGTACCAATTTAATATTTATCATAAACCATTAAAAAATACATGCACAAACTCTTCTTTAACATAGAAATGCACATTGTCAGCTTTTTTCTTGAACTCATTTCAATTATATTTCCCTAAAGTATTTTACCCTAAAGTAATATATTTTAATGCTTAGAAATATTTAATAAATCATTTTATACTTCTCTCTATAAAAAATATGTATAAAAACTGAACCTAAGGCACTTTTATTTTCTGTGATTACAGGGCTGTATGCTAAAAATGCTTTTCTAGATTGAGGTATTAAAATGATTTTCAGTACCAACATACCAAAACAAGGTATATATGTTACGATTTGGTAACTAATTATTAATGTAAACCATTTTGGAAATGCATGTGGAAATAGCTGTTAG
Organism: Macaca fascicularis; assembly: GCF_037993035.2. Lineage (NCBI taxonomy): Eukaryota > Metazoa > Chordata > Mammalia > Primates > Cercopithecidae > Macaca > Macaca fascicularis. The sequence goes on from NC_088378.1 coordinate 88,165,268, forward strand.
TTATATCATTGCCACCTCTATGCCACCTGCGGTGGTAATAATGATAATAGGAATAATAATAGTAGTAGTTAACATATATTGAATTTTATTATGTGCCAGGCATTGTCTAAATCCTTTTCCTTTTAGTTTACTTACTCTTCGCAGCAACACTATGATGTGGCGACTCTTACTACCCACATTTTAAGTTTGTCTCTGGATTACTATTACTTACGATTACTTATCACTAGAAGAAAATGGGATTTTTAGTATCGATTCTACTTTTTAATTTTAATGATGTACAATCTGAGAAATCTTTACTCCCATAAGTAACTAATGGGAATAGAAGGTTTTATTGTGGCAGTATTACTCAATATTTAAAACTTCGTTCAAGTTACATGCTAAAAAATTGTATTTTTATTTTATTTATTGTTTAGTTTTAATTTTTTAATTTTTATTTTTTTTGAGACAGGGTCTCACTCTATTACTCAGGCTGTGGTGCAGTGGCACAATCACAGCTCACTGCAGTCTCAAACTCTCAGGCTCAAGCGATACTCCCACCTCAGCTTCCTGAATAGCTGGGACTCAAGGTACCTGCCACCATGCCCGGCTAATTTTTATTTTATTTTTTTTTAGAGATCAGGGTTTCACCATGCTGCCCAAGCTTGTCTCAGACTCCTGGGCCCAAGCAATCTGTCCACCTCGGCCTCCCAGAGTGTTGGGATTATAGGCGTGAGCCACTGAACCAGGCCACATTTTTATTTTAAATTATCTCATTGACAACACAATTAGGTGCTCCTTCAATTCTGTTGAAATCGTGGAATTAGAAACTACCTAACTTGCAAGTATATTTGTTGCTCGGTTAGAGTAATTTCATTTCTGGGAAGTCTCCCAAAGAGGCTTCACTAAGAGTTATCAGATGATTATTAGTTACTCTTACTCTTTCACTTGGAGGCATCTCAATATACACAGAAAATGCTAGGAAAATCTAAAAGTTGTTAGTTCACCTTTGCAAATATAATATTTCACCTGATACGTGATTTATTTATTTTAAAAAAATTCTTGGAGCTTCAAGATTAGTTCATTCAATGTATGGATAACGTCCAACGTGTAAAATAATTGGCCAAACCCTCGTTTTGTCAAACTAATAAGCCAAATCATACTTTCTTTTTTCTTTTTTTTTTTTTTTTTTTTTTTTTTTTGAGAATGGGTATCGCTGTGTTGCCCAGGCTGGAATGAAGTGGTGCGATCACAATTCACTGTAGCCTTATCTCTCAGGCTCAAGCGATCCTCCCATCTCAGCCTTCTGAGTAGCTGGGACTACATTTATTCATTCATTCATTCATTCATTCATTCATTCATTCATTCATTTTAGAAATGTTGCCTAGACTGGTCTTGAACTCCTGGACTGAAGCAATCCTTCCACCTCAGCCTCCCAAAGTGCTGGATTACAGGTATGAGTCACTGTGTGGAGATTCACGCTTACTTTCCATCAGAATAAAAAAAAAAAAGACTTCATTTTTGAGTTAATATACATCCCAATCATTATAATCTTCCTTCCCAATTCTAAGGCTAAGATAAATATTTAGGTAAGTCGTGAAGCTTTGGCAGGAGTTTGTTACAGAATGAAATAAGGGACTGCCACTTGTCTGAGTCTCTTTTGTTTTCCTTCGAGAAGAATCTATTGTCAGGGATAATGCATTTTGTGATCATGTGTAGAAGTTGGAAGAGATGAGGTTGTTGACCGAAACTGCCATGATTTTTGCTGCGCTACCCAAGCATACGTCTATGGTTCACTATGAATAGAAATAGATTGGCCGCCTGCAGCTTCCCAGTCCCAGGACCGGGGGATGCGCACCTCTGCTCCGGCTCGGGTCAGGCCGTGGCGGAGGGACTGGCCGGTCCCTTCCTCCGCGCCGGCCCCAGCCCCGCGGCTGCCGCCGCGCTCCGAGCCCGCATTCCCGAGCTGCCGCTGTAGTCGCTCACTCGGCGCCTCTCTCCCGGACGCCCTCTCCTCGGGACGATGGCGCGCGGCGGCCGCCGCCTGGGGCTCGTCCTGGGGCTGCTGCTGGTGCTGCTGCTGGCCCGCGGGCGCTGCGGGCCAATCCCACCGTGCGCAAGGAGCGCGTGGTGCGGCCCGACTCGGAGCTGGGCGAGCGGCCTCTAGGGGACAACCAGAGCTTCCAGTACGGCCAGGAGGCCTTCCTGGGCAAGGAGGACTCCAAGACCTTGGACCAGCTCACCCCGGACAAGAGCAAGGAGAGGCTGGGGAAGATTGTTGATCGAATCGACAATGATGGAGACGGTTTTGTCACTACTGAGGAGCTGAAAACCTGGATCAAACGGATGCAGAAAAGACACATCTTCGATAATGTCGCCAAAGTCTGGCAGGATTATGATAGGGACAAGGATGACAAAATTTCCTAGGAAGAATACAAACAAGCCACCTATGGTTACTACCTAGGAAACCCCGCGGAGTTTCATGATTCTTCAGATCATCACACCTTTAAAAAGATGCTGCCACGTGACAAGAGAAGATTCAAAGCTGCAGACCTTGATGGTGCCCTGACAGCCACTCGGGAGGAGTTCACTGCCTTTCTGCATCCTGAAGAGTTTGAGCATATGAAGGAAATTGTGGTTTTGAAAACCCTGGAGGACATCGACAAGAACAGGGATGGGTTTGTGGATCAGGATGAATATATTGCGGGTATGTTTTCCCATGAGGTGAATGACCCTGAGCCAGACTGGGTTTTATCAGAACGGGAGCAATTTAACAAATTCTGAGATCGAACAAGGACCGGAAGTTGGACAAAGACGAGATTCGTCACTGGATCCTCCCTCAAGATTATGATCACGCACAGGCTGAGGCCAGGCATCTGGTATATGAGTCAGACAAAAACAAGGATGAGAGGCTAAAGAGGAAATATTGGAGAACTGGAACATGTTTGTTGGAAGCCAAGCTACCAATTATGGGGGAAGATCTCACAAAGAATCATCATGAGCTTTGATAGACACCAGAATATGGCAGACTGTCATAGGCGTTGTTATTGTCTTGGATGGTTGCTTCAATTGTCTAATTTACAGCAGTTGTGTTCCTACAAAAAGCAAGTTTATACCTCAGATTGGGGTATAAAAATTGTTTTTCACTCAGTATTTACTGGAACATGGACATCACTATTCTTTCAGTAAGATTTCTCCCAAAACACTTGAAAACCTTGGTAAATTACAGTTCTCTCTGGGGATATATTCGTACAACACGACTTTTTAAAAGTTTTTTTTCCCCCCCCCAGCTGGGCGCCCTGGCTCAAGCCTGTAATCCCAGCACTTTAGGAGGCCAAGGCGGGCAGATCACGAGGTTAGGAGTTCAAGACCAGCCTGGCCAACATAGTGAAACCCCGTCTCTACTAAAAAAATACAAAAAAAAAAAAAAAAAAAAAAAAAGCCAGGCTTGGTGGCAGGCACCTGTAGTCCCAGCTACTTGGGAAGCTAAGGCAGGAGAATCTCTTGAACCTGGGAGTCAGAGATTGCAGTGATCCAAGATCGCACCACTGCACTCCAGCCTGGGTTTTCACTGTGTTTTCACTCTAGAATTTTCACTCTCAGGGTGATTCAATACAGTTTTGGAATGCATGAAAGACACGTCTTTCTTTTGTAATAATTGAAATGCAGCTGTGAAAGGTGAGGAGAGATAGCAAGAAAGAACAGGCATAATATCTTGACCATGATGTGTTGTCAAGAAGATCAAGTTTGGAAAAGAATAGTTATGGAATTTGAGGATTTGGAAATTGATAATCTTAAAACTATTCATGCCCCTTTATCCCTTGAAAAGTCGTAGAGTACCTCCAGGGGCATGTCGGTCCCATTTGAAAACTGTGCTTTAGTTATTTAAGGTTTGGGGAAGGTGAATCCGCTGAAGTAAACATCAGAGAAACCCTACAGAGAATGGGTTCTCAACCTGGGATTTTGTGGGTGCACTCCAGTGTGGGGCACAAGCCCTCTAAACTTGTACTAAAATTTTTGTGTCCTAATACATTTTGGCAAGTGGATAATTTTAATAGCTTTCATCCGTAAGTGACTATCACTAAAAAATGTTTAGATTCCGTATTATGAAGGGAATATACTAGGTCAAGTTTTCTATAACTAATGTATGCTTTCTTATTAGTGAACTTTTTGTTTGTTTGTTTGCTTGTTTTTAAGATAGAGTCTTGCCCAAGCTGGAGTGCAGTGGTGCCATCTTGGCTCGCTGCCACCTCCGCCTCCCAGGTTCAAGCGATTCTCCTATCTCATCCTCCCAAGTAGCTGGGACTACAGGTGTGCACCACCAGCCCAGCTAATTTTTGTATTTTTAGTAGAGATGACGTTTTACCACATTGGCCAGGCTGGTCTTGAACTCTTGGCCTCAATGGGTCTGCCTGCCTCAGCCTCCCAAAGTGCTGGCATTACAGGCATGAGCCACCATATCGGGCCTTTTATTAGTAAACTTTGAAAGGTCAGTTGATACCTTGTGTGGTTCCAAAATTTCAACAGCTTAAAAAGCTACGAATAATAAAGCAAAATAAAATGAGGGAACCAGAGTAAATGGAACATCAGGGTTTAGGAACGCTTTTACACTGTTGGTGGGAATGTAAATGAGTTCAACCATTGTGGAAGACAGTGTGATGATTCCTCAAGGATCCAGAGCCGGAAATACCATTTGATCCAGCAATCCCATTTCTCAAAGAATTATAAATCATTCTACTATAAAGACACATGCACATGTATGTTTATTGCAGCACTGTTCACAATAGCAAAGACTTGGAACCAGCCCAAATGCCCATCAGTGATAGACTGGATAAAGAAAATGTGGCACATATTTATCATGGACTATTATGCAGCCACAAAAAAGAATGAGTTCATGTCCTTTGCATGGACACTGATGAAACTGGAAGACATAATTCTCAGCAAACTAACACAGGAGCAGAAAACCAAACACTGCGTGTTCTCACTCGTAAGTGGGAGTTGAACAGTGAGAACACATGGACACGGGGAGGGGAACATCATCATACACTGGGGCCTGTCAGGCAGTTGGGGGAAAGGGGAGGGAGAGCATTAGGACAAATACCTAATGCATGCAGGGCTTAAAACCTAGATGACGGGTTGATAGGTGCAGCAAACCACCATGGCACATGTATACCTATGTAACAAACCTGCACGTTCTGGACATGCATCCCAGAACTTAAAGTAAAAAAAGAAAAAAAAAAGAAGTAACGTAAAGCTAAGAGCAAGATTGGAGCACAGAACATAGTGAGAGACCTTCATTTTCTTGTTAAGATCAGGCCATAACTGTGAGTACAGTAGTCCCTCTTTATCCACGATTTCATTTTCCATGATTTCATTTACTACAGTCAGTCATGATTTGAAAATACTCAGTGGAAAATTCCAGAAATAATTCATACATTTTAAATTGTAGGCTGTTCTGAGCAGCATGGTGAAATCTCCTGCCATTGCACTCTGTCCTGCCTGGGATGTGAATCATCCCTTTGTCCAGCATAAACAACCTGTATATGCTACCCCATCATTAGTCGTTTAGTAACCCACTCAGGTATCAGTTAGGAATGACTGGGAGCACAATTCAGGATCCTAATAAAGCACCCACCTCACCTCTGCACAGAGATGCCTGTGGCAACACCTTTGCAGAGGGCAAGATTCTTCTCCAAAAGTAATATGTGGTGAGTTCTAACACACAGACAAATGAGCTCTCAGAAGGTCAAATTCCTTCACTCTAATCATGTCCAGAATTATTTTATCCTGGAAAAACTTTTGAGCAACTATAATTGAACATTGGCCTTAGCCATAAAACTATTTCAGAAAAGGAACCACAGAGTATGTAACTTTAAGAAATATAATTTCCTGGTGAACATATTAAGTTAAACTGTAAAATATTGATAATGGACTTATGCAGTTGTAAATTATGAACCCATTTAATGTTGGATGATATTGAACAAAAATAATGACTTTAATTTTAGAGTACTTGGTCTCTAGCTCTATTTTGGGAAGTAATGGTGTAGGAAGGTTGATTCTCTCTTAAAGCCAATCTTGGAGTACTTGAAATAGAGGCATGTTATCTACATATAAAAGAGTATCTTTCTTATTTTCAGACGAGGGTCATACATCTAAATCATAGTGTCAAATCATAAAGATAAAAATTTAAAGAGTGAATATTACAGATTCCTATTTTGCCTCAATGGAAATTGTTAGCTGATACATCAAAAAACCACTTCCCCACCTCCAGAATAATGCTTAAGCAAATGCAAATATATACAGATTCTAAATGGGCATCGAAAGCAAAACAAGACAAAATTTTATAGTGAGTTTATTCACTGTGACCAATAATTCATTTTTCCCTCTAAGTCAAAGGACTAGAAGATAAATGAAAGCCTAGAAAATTATTATATGATTTGTAACAGAGCCAGTAACACTTATCAATTGTTTCATTTGATCCTCCTGCGTTTTCCAGCCCCCTTGTAGTTAGTGAGCTGGTATGACTAGCTTTGGCCAATAAAATGAAAGCAAAATTGATCTTCGGGCAGAGGTAGTAAAAAGTCTATGTATAATTTTCTAGTTTTTTTTTTTTTTCTCCTGATTGAGGAAATTGTGTATTCCCTATGGGGCATCTATAAGTTGGTGGGCATTGGCTAACCTGGGTCTCTGAGTGACTATGTGGAGCAGAGACTTTTACTGACCTGTGATAGACATGTATAATGAGCAAGAAATACATTTTCACTATTGGCCAGGTGTGGTGTCTCATGCCTGCAATCCCAGCACTTTGGGAAACTGAGGTAGAAGGACTGCTTGAGTCTGGGAGTTCAAGACCAGCCTGGCCAACACAGTGAGATTCTGTCTCTACAAAAAAATTAAAAAGTTAGCTTGGCATGGTGGCAAATGCTGTAGTCCTAGCTACTTACGAGGCTGAGGTGAGAGGCTTGCTTGAGCCTGGGAGTTTGAGGCTGCAGTGATATGATCATGCCACTGCACTCCAGCCCGGGCTACAGAGCAAGACCTAGTCTCAAACAAAATAAAATAAAACAAACAAACAAACAAAAACTTTACTATGTTAAGCCATTGAGAATTCAGGATTAATTTGTTACTACAATTTAACCCAGTCTATTCCAACTAATACATTTTTTGTAATAGATTTCTCCACAAGATAATAGGAGAGGTTAATAATATTAATAAGGAAAGAGCTTTATCTAAAGAATGCCTGATCCTCATGGTGAACCTTGGTTTGAGAATCCTAGCGTTAGTTTAAAAAACATGGAGCTAGAATACACATTGGGAGAAAGATATAATAAGCTAGTAGGTTAAAAAAATTGCCCTTTAAAAAATGGGAATAAAGCATTTCTGGGATCTAAACTCACAGGTTTATGTGTGTAAAGTTAATAAAGGTAAACAAGGTAGCATGCATTCAAAGCAATGCTTAAGGCATGCCAATTCTAGGTCAGAAAACATTGCACTATTCTTTAATTCATTTAGGTTGTGCTATTAAAGTGGATATACTACATATGGGAACAATGTTGGTATCCAGTCAGAGAGCATCCTGGGAAGGGAAAAGTCTCAGTTTAGGTTTAAACCTTTGTAAAATGAGGATAACATTTTCAATCTTTCAGGGTAGTTATGAGAAATAATTATATCAACATGATACATTCTAACTGCTTAGTCTATCTGAAGGAAAAACAAGCTTTTTCTTTTTTTCTTTCTGCTATACTCTCACTCTCACACTCAACACTGAACATTTATTTGACCAGATGTGTGAGGGGTTTACCCCGCAACATATCAAAGAGACACCAACTGGGTATCCTATGATTCAATTCAATTCTGACACTATCTGGAGATCTCACAGGCTAAGAACTCAGCCCACACTTCAGATGTCAATTACAAGTAATAGGTTATCATGTACACTTCTGACCAACTTTGTATAAACTAAGGTTCCCAAGCTTCTCCTCCTTGGGTTTGATTAATTTGCTTGGATGTGTCAACCTAAATAACACACAAAAAGAGGCTCTCTAAGAGAAAAAGATATTTATGTGGGGATAGAGAATTGTCATGGGAATATGCAAGTCATAGTAAATTATGTGCATACTCAAGGAAGTAAAGGAAGACAAAGGTTTTTAAAGGAAAAAAATGAGGAGGATTACCTTGTAGTTTTGAAATAATTATACTTAGCTAGAAGGATCAATGACAAGGGTGACACTAGTCTGAGGTTAAACAAGCAGTTGCTGGGCAGATGTCCTTGCGAAGCCTTTTTTTGTGTATGGTTGTGATGGTCTTTATGTAAAGAGGTAGTTTTTGCAGAGTCTTTTGTGATAGCTTTTGTTATCAGATATAAAAGCATGAAAACCTCTCTTCATGGCTCTATTTGTCAGATATTTTGCTTGTTTAAACGTTAGTGACTTCATTTTGATTCTGATAACTTTCACGTTTCCTCCTTTCGGTTAAGATCTTTGTCCAAAAGCATCACGGATCAATCATCCTGTAGGTAGGTCTTAATGTCCCTTGGTGCTGGGATAAACCCATCCTGGTTGTGGGGAGAGATTGGTGACTAGGAGTCAGTGTCAAAACCCTTTTAGCCACGTTTTAGCAATAAAGAAGGTTTGAAGGGAGTGGCTCTCAGGTTAAGTCTACCAGGAATCCATTATTAAGTTTAATTTTGTCTTTTCTGTAGTATTTTGTTATCATCTCAAAGTGCTGGGCCTTCTTTTTTTGTTAGGAGTTGTACTTCTGCAAAAATGTAACAAGTAACAGACACAAAGTTTAAAAAGGGAACATACAAAACAAAATTAATAGTAATATGACAGTTTTAGTTTGTGTAATGGTTTTGAGCCATGAACCTAGGTTTAAAGATAACCAATTGAATACATCAAATTACCATAGAGAATTAAGTGAGATCTGTTGTAACCATGTGGCCTGTTTTCTTATTTTGTGTACATGGGTCTCAATTTTTCCAGAGGAATTTATCCAGGTACAGCCTGTAGTATCGGCAATAGCACAGACATTTTCTTATTTAACCAATGAATACCAAAAAATTTCTTAGAATAGTTTCTGTTAAGTTACTAGCAGAAAGTATTGATTGTAAAATTTCAATTATGCTATTATTCTGCCAAGTAAAAAGGTAGGCATTAAGCGGGATAAGACTCTCATTGTGATATAAAGTCTTATTCCAACATCTTGGGGGAAATCTGTCTACAGTATGAAAATGTCAGCTTCTCTGGCTTTGCAGTTTGAATGTGTCTAATCATAACTTTGGGTGATTTGTTGAACTTTGGTGTGGCCCATCGATCAGACATGAGGCTTGTTTTCTAAAATTCATCTAGTTTCAGCTTATAGGGATTTAGGAACAGAAAAGTTTTCTGTGTTTGTTTTCAGTTGGAAAGTTGTAGGCTAATATTGAAGGAAATGAGGAGAATTCAGGATCTAGTCAAGTCTACAGGTAGATGAAAAGAACCTGAAAACAATGCACAGAGCTACAATCTAATAACAGGTTTATTATAGTTTTTCTTTAGAAACATACCTTTTTCTCTCTACTTTGATCATGTAGGAGTTTTAGACTTAAAAACGTCTTGATGCTAGGAAGCCAAACCAAAGCAGACTTTAGATTTTACTCACAGTCTTAAGATTATTTGGCCTTCCATGAAGTGATAATCTTAACTACCGTAAAATTGTGAACTCTGGAAGCCAGACGTTTTATGCACCTTCCTAAATGTGACATTTTAGCCAAGGTCTTGGTAGTAGAACCAATGTTTCCAATTGTATCCTGCTTATAAGGAGAGGACAGTTCTTTTTTTAATTGAACTTATGGAAACAATTATATGATAAAAAATAAGAACACTTATGAATAGTTTCTGAATTTTGGAGTAATTAGATGGGAGAGAAAGCAAGCGCTTCCATCTTTGTTCACAAAAGTCTACTTCATCAAATTATTGTAAACTATAGATATCTCATGAAAAAAAGTTTCCTTAAATTTGAAAACAAAATATTTAAGTGAAGAACTAAAAATGTTTTAAATAAAAGTCATAAAAACATTATTTTGATCAGTTAATTGATTAACTTTATGTAATTAATTTTTTGTTTCGCTTGATCTCGATTAGCAGTTTTATGAACCCATCAATCTCTTTATTAGAGTTCTGGAAACATATTTTCAGTCCATCAACTTTAAAGTTATCAGAAATCTGTGCTCAAGAGTGCTTGTTAGAGTCTTTTCCATAAAAAGCAAGTTTGGACTATCATTGATTGCAAATGCTTTTAGAGAATAATCCAAAACAATAACCATGGATGACAAATATTTAGAATATCCACAGTTAAAATTTCATAAAAATTCCCAATAATGAGGAAATTTAGACATTCCAATTACATGTAGCATTTTAAGATGATAACCAGAATCATGACTGACAGTCACATCAGGAACATCAGACTTTTATAAATTTCATGTAATCTTTAGAATACTCAAATTAATAACATATCCATACAAATAAAACTTTAAAAAGATTTAACATAACCAAATTATTACTGATAACATACTAGATTCTTATGAATTTATTTTATTTATTTATTTTTTTTGAGGCAGAGTCTCGCTCTGTCACCCAGGCTGGAGTACAATGGCGCAATCTCGGCTCACTGTAACTTCTGCCTCCTGGGTTCAAGTGATTCTCCTGCCTCAGCCTCCCAAGTAGCTGGGATTACAGGTGTGTCACCATGCGTGACTAACTTTTGTGTTTTTTACTACAGATGGAGTTTCACCACGTTGGCCAGGCTGGTCTCAAACTCCTGACCTCAAACTCAAAATCTGCCCACCTTGGCCCCCGAAGTGCTGGGATTACAGGCATGAGTCACCGTGCCCAGCCTGAATTTACATAATTTTTGAAACATAACCATAAATGTAAGTGAAAGAGGATCTAGTATCACTTATCGTTTGACAATGCCTCCCATTCAATTTACCAAATAAGCCTAATCATTTACTATCTCTACAAATGACAGATGCATTCTTTGATGCTTTCCAGGGACCCAACTGGAAAATCTCAAAGTTAATTATAGGCCAAAAAGACTTAATTTAGGATTCTGATCCTGGGAAACCTTGCCAGAGATGTCAAAATGTTCACAACACTTGATCAAAGCAGTCACAGGTCACTGTAAAATAATATTTATTCATTTAACTAGAGTAATAACCAAAAGAATTCAAAAGTAATACAGAAAGTTGCATGGATATAAAAACTTTACCCTTTTAAAGTTCTGTTTTCCCAAGAACTCACAAACCTTAGCTAGGCATGGTAGCTTATACCTGTAATCTGGAAGGCCAAAGCAGGAGAATTGCTTGAGCTCTGGAGTTGGAGACCAGCCTGGGCAACAGAGTGAGACTTCATCTCTGAAAACATACCAAAACAAAAGCAAAAACAGACAAACAAACAAACAAAAAAACAGCCAGGTGTGATGCTGTTTGCCTGTAGTCCCAGCTATTTAGGAGGCTAAGGTGGGAGAATCACTTGAGCCCAGGAGATCAAGGCTGCAGTGAGCCATAATCATGCCACTGCACGGCAGCCTGGGTGAAAGAATGAGATTCTGTCTCAAAACATAAAAAACAAAAAACCGAATAAAGACAAAGACAATACAGGAAAATATCTTCATAAAGCTTAAAATATTTGTTTTTTTGTTTTGTTTTGTTTTTTGTTTTTTTTAGGTCACTTACCAAAAAGATAAAGAAAAACCTCCTGTGGTGTGATTGCTTCTACTTATGGGAAGCCCATTTAGCTAACCTGGAAATCAAACCTGATGAAAAGTGTACTTGACTTTAATCAGACACAGGAAGAATGTGTCCAGAATTATGTGTATACACTACATTATGGAGTAATGTAAACAAAAAACTAATACCTTAAGGAGGCAAACAGAGTAACAACACAGGAAGTTTCCTAGTTATATGGAACAATTCAAACACATCAAGAAAAGCCAAGAGTGCAGAATCAAGTTATACTGGAGGAAAATATTGCTTTTCCAGGACTTCAGGGTAAGCATTTTAGTGTCAGGCTATAACAGCAGAATGATAACCAGAGGGGAAAACATAAAAAGTTAATGAGAGTTAAGAAGAAAGTTGAAGGAGAGAGTTATCACCTCAGCCAAGCAAAACAATATACCTATTGAAGGGGAAAAAACTGAAGGTAATGATGTATGACCTGCAAATCACATGCAGCAAGGTACAGGAAAAGTTAAACTTCTGAGATATAAATCTGAGATGCTTCCAAATTTTTTTTACCTGAATAGATAAAATAAGCATTCCGAATAACAAAGACAGTATTTTCCACTGAAGCTAGAGAAATTAAAACATCTCGGAAAGAAATCTGGCAGAAATAGAAACTGTCTATAGTTTAGAAGATGCCTGTTAAAGAAACAGATTTCAGAATTAATCAAAACCTCTTTTAATTTTACTAAGAGCAAGTCAATACTTGGAGAAAACCTTGTTGTTCTAACATAGGGGGACTAAATGTTTTGTTTTCTATTAGTGTATGGTTACCATCAAAGCTCGATCTACAGAAAGACTTCTAAATAATTCCTTTCTAATTAATTATAGCCAACTTGATCACACACAGATTTAAAAAATAAGGCGCAGTGGCTCACGCCTGTAATCCCAGCACTTCGGGAGGCTGAGATGGATGGATCAAAAGGTCTGGAGACTGAAACCATCCTGTCCAACATGGTGACACCCTGTCTCTACTAAAGTACAAAAAATTAGCTGGGCATGGTGGTGCGCACCTGTTGTCCCAGCTATTCGGAAGGCTGAGGCAGGGGAATCCCTTGAACCTGGGAGTCGGAGATTACAGTGAGCCAAGATCATGCCACTACACTCCAGCCTGGTGACAGAGCAAGACTCTGGCTCAAAAATAAATAAATAAATAAATAAATTAATTCCTCCTGCATGAACCTTATTATGACTTACTCAGATGACTGATGACATGCTTGGATTTTCTGCTTTGTTCTATAGATGACCAGTCATTTTATTTTAGGACAAACATTTACTACACGAAAATCTTCCTTGTACAAAATGATTCTCTCTTCTTTTTAACTTTTATTACCAAAAATACATCTTCATATCCACAACTTTCTTCACATCTCTCTCCTACTTATTGACTCCTCTCTATCTTGTTTCTATTTCTTTCCTATATCCAGAGTTTGGATATAGGAGACTATTTAAATAGCCTGTGAATTAGACAAAATTATTCTTTTTTCCCCTCAATAAAGAACATATTTTATGCCTTTTTAATACTTTTTCTTATTAAAAATGCATTTTACTTTTTGGGCACACTTTACATACAGAACTGTATACATTAAATAGAATTTTAACTTAGTAACTTTAGTTTTTAGCAACCAATTTTGAACTATCTGTCACATCAGTATTTTTGAGATAAGAATTATCTAATAATTTTTAGAAATCTCTCTCTCCCCATAACATAATTTTCTAGGTATAATAGACCCAAATATATTTAATATTTCAATAAAATTTAAGAAGCTAAGAATAAACTTATTCATGTTCAGCAATTTGTTTCAGTTTTTAAAAATCTTATTTGGGGCCGGGCGCGGTGGCTCAAGCCTGTAATCCCAGCACTTTGGGAGGCCGAGGCGGGTGGATCACGAGGTCAGGAGATCGAGACTATCCTGGCTAACACGGTGAAACCCCGTCTCTACTAAAAATACAAAAAAAAAAAACTAGCCGGGCGTGGTGGCGGACGCCTGTAGTCTCAGCTACTCGGGAGGCTGAGGCGGGAGAATGGCATGAACCCGGGCGGCGGAGCTTGCAGTGAGCCGAGATCACGCCACTGCACTCCAGCCTGGGAGACACAGCGAGACTCCGTCTCAAAAAAAAAAAAAAAAAAAAAAAAAAAAAAATCTTATTTGGAAATGACTCAGACATTTAGTGACTATCTATTTCTTAATTTACCAACTTTAAGATTTCAAATTACATAAAAGTTCTCCTGAGTAGCTGAGACTACAGGCACGTGCCATCATGCCTGACTAATTATTTTTGATGTTTATTCCATTTACATTTATCTAATTTAGTTTTTAACAGTTTTCCTAGATTACTTATGAAAACTGAGATATTAGACAAAGCTGGTCATCATTTCAAGCTTTTTCCCTGTTAAACATTTTTTTTTTTTTTGACAGTGTCTCACTCTGTTGCCCAGGCTGGAGTGCAGCGGTATGATCAAGGCTCACTGTAACCTTTGCATTCTGGGCTCAAGTGATCTTCCCACCTCAGCCTCCTGGGTAGCTGGGACTACAGGCATGTGCCACCATGTCTGACTGATTTTTGTATTTTTTGTAGAGATGAAGTTTCACCATGTTACCCAGGCTGGTCTCAAACTCCTGGGCTCAAGCAACCCACCTGCCTCGGCCTCTCAGTGCTGAGATTATAAGTGTGCACCACCATGCCTGACCCGCTAACCATTTTTATAGTATGTGAATATTAAGTGTTCATCTAAGTAAGAAACTTAAAATAAAATATATGGATGCTTTGCTGATAACTCAGAAGATTACAGCTGTTTTCATTAAACCAACTGTATTTGTCCATTTCACACTGCTGATAGACATACCTGCAGTCAGCAGTCCATTGATAAGAGGTGAGTGGAGAAACTTTGCCTCTGAAACAGAAATACTGAATTTTAGAAGTCATTGTATAGCAAGAAGCTACCCACAAAATCAGTAATATTCCAGGAATATTCCTAATATTCCAGGAATATTTACCTTTTTCAAGGCTTTAATTTTTTAACCATCTGATCTGAGTATAAATTGGCTCTGGGTAAAGTTTGCAAAGGAATGAAAAAAGGGAAAAATAATTACTTTATCCTAGTATTTATCCAATTTACAAAAGAAAGAGGTTTACTGGACTCACAGTTCCACATGGCGGAGGAGGCCTCACAATCATAGCAGAAGGTGAAAGCCTCGTCTCCCATGGCAGCAGACAAGAGAAGAGAGCTTGTGCAGGGAAACTCCCATTTTTAAAACCATCGGATCTCATAAGACTTATTCACTATCATGAGAACAGCATGGGAAAGACTCGCCCTCATGATTCAATTATCTCCTGCCGGGTCCCTCCCACAACACCTGGGAATTATGGGAGCTACAAGATGACATTTGGGTGGGACACAGAGCCAAACCATATGACCAACAAAATCAATGTAGTCTTACTCAGCAAAAAAATCTCATAAACAGAGATCATTCTGTTTTCAGCTGGGTTTATAGTTCTATAATCTTTGTTGTCAAACCCTAACACCTTAAAACGTCTATTTGGTGACAAATGTAAAACAATGTGACCTGTACATCCACCAAAAATATATGTTGACAATTTTGAAGACATTTCTATCTTTATTTTACTAATAATTTTAAAACCGGCTTATTTATTGAAGATTTACTTAAGTCACGTGAACTAAAAAGCATGAGGGTTAATTATTACATATTTTATATGAGTGCTTATTTATCTAAGCCAATCTGAATAGAAGTCCTTAAGGGATTTCTGGTTGAATATGCCAGATTTTTATCATGTAGATACAACATATAACATAACATATGGACATACATGTAAACACACTTAAACACATATACACACATAAGAATCTTACAACTTTCTTTGTAGAATTCTAGTCATGAGATAGCAGTACAGACTCACTGGTTTATAAAAGACAGTTGGATCTCAATTATATTTCTGACAAAATTGGGACCTAGTCACATGACTAAACTTTATTTGCCCCAGTAGATAATCCAATAAAGACTGTGGACCAAAATTTTGGGTAAAGCAGTTTCCAAGGCAGTTTGATTTTTAAGAAACCTATTTCACCCATTTTTTTTTCAGTTTCACCTGAATTTAGGGTTAAATTTTCAATGTCTACAATTTAGGCAGGACTGGCTTAATTGTATAAGAATAACAAAATCTCCAAGTAGCTTTGAACTATGAAGAAATCTATCTTTTGTTTGTTGACCTGGTTTGCTTGATTAGAATCGTGAGTGGGAAGAAATTTTAGCATTGTTTCCTCCAGATTTTTATTTTGGCCTCTGTGTGACAGAAAAAGCAAATGTTTTTGTTAGATAGAGATATCTTATATTATTGTGCTGAGCTGAAGATTTTGACTTGCTTGATCTGAGAGTCTAACTTTTATAAACATTTATCTAGTTATTTCTCTTTTATATTACTAATTTTTCAATTAAGTGTTCTATCGTCATATGCAATTATTAGTCAGGCAACCTAAACTTATATTTCTAAGAGGTATCTAAGCTGTTGGTTATCATGAAATTGTTGTGATTTGTAAAGTCATTAATTTTAAGGCCCTTTAAGACTTTTTTTAATGTATAAAATCTTGCCATAAAGAGTGAGTTTTATCTCAAAACTAGTAGAAAAGTCAGCAGATTCAAAGTAGGCAGAAAAAAATAGAGAAATAGAGAACTTAGAAGACTCTACATGTTAAGTCTATAGTTGCAAGTATTTTAAATAATGACCATTTGAGCTTTGAATTTTTCTTGATGTAATTTTTCCTAATGGTTTAAAAATGTGCATAAGAACAGGCCATAATACATAGCCAGCTGGAGTCCCAGAAACACTGGTATGTCTCAATGTTTGAAAATCTCATTTTATCTCTTATTAATCTGTCAAGGCAAAAAAAAAAAATCTCATAATTAGGACCACAGGTCAGAAATTAGACCAGTATTTTAGATGGTGGTGATCACCTCAGTGGCTTTTAATTAGCCATCCTGGGCCCACCATCAGAATGTTTATTTTTGCTCTTATAAGATTTCCAGAAACAAGCAAAGGAAAAGAGTCAAACCAGATTAAAAGAAATCAAGAGAAGAGTGATCACAATTGTAACCCGGGTGTGCAGTTCAAACAAAATATTAAGCTAGACATGCAGACAAAACCAGAAGTAAATTCACCAGAAAAGACATGTCTCATAGGCAATGCATCATTTAGAAACCAGAGCACTCAACCCAGAAAGACATACATGTCTTTATACCAGAAAGGACTTACCAAAAAAGACAAAAAGTCTTTTATCATCCCAGGAGGAAGGTATGGTTCTTTATTAAGGTGGCCTTATCCAAAGCAGATTCCAAATAATATTTAAAAACCTATGCCAAAAATGGGGAAAGCCAGGCTTGGTGGGTCATGCCTGTAATCCCAGCACTTTGGGAAGCCAAGGTGGGAGGATTGCTTGAGGCTAGGAGTTGAAGACCGGCCTGGGTAACATAGCGAGACCCTGTCTTGACAAAAATTAAAAAAAAAAAATTAGCCTGGCGTGGTGGCACATACCTATAATCCCAGCTGTTTGGGAGGCAGAGGTAGGAAGATTGCTTGAGCCCAGGACTTTGAAGCTTCAGTGAGTCGTGATTGTGCTACTGCACTCCAGCCTGGGTGACAGACTAGAATCTGTCAAAAAAAAAAAAAAAAAAAAAAAAAAAGGGGAAGGAGGTTTAGCTTCAGAAAAGATTCAACAGTGCAGGAAAGATGAACCATGGAGGTAGAGAGCTCAAAGGGCTCAAGCGAGCATGCACACTGGTTCCAAGAATTGCTGATTCCTTCCAATAGTGATCTTTTTCAGATCCCACTTCTGACACCATGTATGTCAACCTAAGTAACAAACAAAGAGATGCTCTCTAAATGAAAAAGATATTCATTGGGGAATAGAGCATTGAGATGGGAATATATGTGCCATAGTAAACTATGTTCATATTTTAAAGGAAAAAAATGAGAAGGATTACATAATTATTTTGAAATAATTGCACTTGGCTACAAAGATCAATAAGGATTACTCCTATCAAAGGTTGCACAGGTATCTGCTAGGCAGATGTCCTT
This sequence comes from Macaca fascicularis, assembly GCF_037993035.2. Classification (NCBI taxonomy): domain Eukaryota; kingdom Metazoa; phylum Chordata; class Mammalia; order Primates; family Cercopithecidae; genus Macaca; species Macaca fascicularis. The sequence goes on from NC_088378.1 coordinate 88,183,098, forward strand.
ATAGAAGTATTTTTTGTATAAGGTTGTGGTTTTTGTAGAGTCTTCTGTGATGATAGTTTTTGTTACCAGACATAGAAGCATGAGAATCCTCTCTTCATGGCCTTCTCTGACTCTATTTGTCAGGTTTGTTTTTTTATTTTATTTTACTATATTTTTATACTGCCTCCCTCAGGTTTTGTTTTTTTCATATGGGATCTTGCTATGTTGCCCAGGCCAGACTTGAACTTCTGGGCCCAAGTGATCCTCCTAGCTCCAGGGCTGTATTTATTATTAGTGACTTCATTTCTATTTCGATTCTGATAACTTTCACAGATGATTCACAGAACTCAGGAAAATGCTTACTTATGTTTACTAGTTAATTATAAAGGATATTTGCAATGGATATAGATGAACAGCCAGAAGAGATGGATAGAGCAAAGTATTGGAGGGGATGGCATGGAGCATCTGTGACCTCTCTGGACATGCCACCCTTCTAGCACCTCTACATATTCGGCAACCTGGAAACTCATGAAATCTTACTATTTGAAAGTTTTTAAGCCAGGTATGGTGGCGTGTAGTCTTAGCTACTTGAAAAGCTGAGGCAAGAGGATCACTCGAGTCCAAGAGGTCAAGACTACAGTGAATTACGATAGAGTGAGACCCTGTCTCAAAAAAAAAAAAAAAAAAAAGGAATTTTTATAGAGCTTGATGTTCAGCCTTCCTAGCACTCATCCTCACCTTTCCCAGAGCTTGGTAGATGATGCCAAAAGTTCCAACTCTCTAATCTTCTAATCACTTGGTCTTTCTGGTGAACATGTCCCATCCTGAGGCTGTGTATGCCACCCCACTCACCTCATTAGCATAAACTCAGGTGTTATCAAAGGTGCTCATTATGAATAACAAAAGCTGTTCCTATCACTTTGGAAATTCCAAAGGTTTTAGGTGTGATAAAAACTGAGTACAAAGACCAAATATATTTCTTATGATTCCACAGTCTGATTCCTGGCCCTCAGAAATCACTTATAACTATGATGATTTTGACGATGGTTTCATCAACCAAGATCTGAGATTCCAGAACTTCATCCAAAAATTCATACCTTGAATAATTTGGCCCTAAAACTTGTCCTTATTATGAGATGTGATAGTTAAATCAGATCTTGTAATCTAAAATGGATTTTTGATTTTTTTTAATGTGTGTCATTCTTCTCTCTCTCTCTCTTTTAGAAAATAAAATTATGAAGACTAAACTATTAGTAGGGAATAACAAGCCAATATCATCTTCCAATTTTGCTTTAGATCTTGAAAAAAATAATTAAACATTTTGGATTCCTGCAATCTTTATCAGATTACTTGCTGGGAGAGGGTACAGTTTGCTGAGTGAAAGCAACATGCATGCAGTCAGCAGTCCATTGATAAGAGGTGAGTGGAGAAACTTTGCCTCTGAAACAGAAATACCGAATTTTAGAAGTCATTGTATAGCAAGAAGCTACCCACAAAATCAGTAATATTCCAGTAATATTCCAAATATTCCAGGAATATTTACCTTTTTCAAGGCTTTAATTTTTTAACCATCTAATCTGAGTATAAATTGGCTCTGGGTAAAGTTTGCAAAGGAATGAAAAAAGGGAAAAATAATTACTTTATCCTAGTCTAAATATTCAATTTGAGAGAATGAGAAAGAAATAAACATGATATCATCTATATCTATATCCAAGGTAGAAACGTAGCTAAAGTTTTTTTCTAGATTTATATACCTTAGCTGCCTTTCAGCACACCCACGTTCTGTGGTTAAATACATTTGGTGAGAATATTTCCTTTTAGATAAGTATGTTTCTATCTTAAAGACTGGCTCACCAGAATGCTTAAGATAGGGCTCCACCAGAAGTAACCACTAATCCTTCATGGTCTGTTAGAATAAATAAAAGATAGAAAGTCAACAGTTGTTGACTTTTTATTAAACTTTCTTAAGTATAGTCCTCAATATTTAAGATTTCTTTATTGTAACATGATCAGTTGGTAAATTAAAGAAAAGGATTATAATATATTGAATTTTCAGGCAATTTTAATATATATGTTATAAAAAGAACTAAATTTTATAACACATATGTTATATGTCAATATAATATAACTCTATATTGAATCACTTTTATTGAATGTCTTTAATGTACCAGACACTGTTAATGTAGACACTGATGATAGAGAAACAAAATTTTATATGTGAACAAAATATATATGATTCTGCCTTCACATTGCTTATAGTTGAGTAGGTGAGATAAATACTAAACAATATATAAATAAAAGATAGAAGGATGTAAAAGAGAAGCTATATGTTCAAAAATCAGAGTGACACTTATTAGGGAAATTAAGTGTTAATTTACCTAGGGATAAAAGAACTATTTGATTGGCTAGGCATGGTGGCTCATGCCTGTAATCCCAGCACTTTGGGAGGCTGAGGCAGGGGGATCACCTGAGGTCAGGAGTTCAAGACCAGCCTGGCCAACATGGTGAAACCCCATCTCTACTAAAAATACAAAAATTAGCCAGGCACGACGGTGCATGCCTGTAATCCCAGCTACTCAGGAGGCTGAGGCAGGAGAATCACTTGAGCCTGGGAGATGGAGGTTGCTGTGAGCTGAGATCACGCTTTGCACTCCAGCCTGGGTGTCTCAACGAGACTCGATCTCAAAAAACAAAACAAAACAATAGCAACAATCTGATTGATTTTTTTCCCTTGAAATCCAAAGAGATTAAATATTCTAAAGGTTTTCTGACCTGTTTCTCAGGTAATTTTTGTTCCTTCTAAATTTTGCTTCATATTTTGTCTTCTCTTTTCTTTTAGAACATCATTATGATTTGTAATTACATGTATTTTTTTGTGTTTGTTTAGCATTCATCTCACCTAGTCAACCATCAGAACTGGGAAGGCAGAATCATATACATTTTGTTCACATATAAATTTTGGTTCCTCTGTCATTAGTGTCTGCATGAACAGTGTCTGGTACATGGGAGACATTCAACAAAAGTGATTAAATACGGATTTATAGGCTATAATGTTATATTATCATATAGCATATATGTTATAAAACGTAATTCTTTTCATAGCATATATATTAAAATTGTCTGAAAAATCAATATATTATAGTTCTTTCCTTTAATTTACCAATTGATCAAGTTACAACAAAGACATCTAAGATATTGGCCGGGCACGGTGGCTCATGCCTGTAATCTCAGCACTTTGGGAAGTCAAGGCAGGTGGATCACGAGGTCAGGAGTTCGAGACCAGGCTTGCCAACATAGTGAAACCCTGTCTCTACTAAAAACACAAAAATTAGCCAGGTGTGGTTGCACGCGCCTGTAGTCTCAGCTACTTGTGAGGCTGAGGCAGGAAGAATCGCTTGAACCCAGGAGGTGGAGGTTGCAGTGAGCTGAGACCATGCCATTGCACTCCACCTTGGTTGACAGAGGGAGACACCGTCTCAAAAAAAAAAAAAAAAAAAAATCTAAGATATTGCAAATTGTACTCAAGAAGTTTAAAAAATACTCAACAGCTGTTGATAGCTTAGAACACAGACACTATTTACTGGTGGTGTTGGCAATAGAAATTCAATCTGGAGCAGAATCTGATCCAAATTGGACAAATCTTAGCCATGTGTCCTGGTTGTATTTGATTGGTGTACTAGTTTTCTATTGCTGCTGTAACATATTGCCACAAACATACTGGTTTAAAAGAACACAAATGTATTATCTTATGGTTCAGGAGGTCAAAATTCTGAAATCAGTTTCACTGGGATAAAGTTGGTGCCAATAGTCCTGCATTACTTTGGGAGTCTCTAGGGGAAAATGCATTTCCTTGTCTTTTCTAGCTTCTAGAGTCTACCCACATTTTTGGCTGATGACTCTTTCCTCCATCTTTAAAGCCACCAATGTAGCATATTCTCCCCTTTCTGTCTTATGTTTCCATCCTTACATCTTCTCTCTCTCTTTTATCCTTCTGCCTCCCTATTATAAGGATTACAGTGGACCCACCCAGATAATCCAGGATAATCTCTCCACCTGTAAATTCTTAATTACACCTTCACAGTCCCTTTTACTATGTTCTGGCAATAAGGATGTGGTCATCTTTGTTGGGGAGTGGTATGGTTTGGCTCTGTGTCCCCAGCCAAATCTCAACTTGAATTGTAATAATCCCCACGTGTCATGGGAGGGACCTGGTGGGAGGTAATTGAATCATGGGGACAGGTCTTTCCCACGCTATTCTTGTGATAGTGATTAAGTTTCACAAGATCTGATGGTTTTATAAAGGGGAGTTCCCCTGCACAAGCTCTCTCTTGCCTGCCACCATGTAAGATGTGACTTTGGTCCTCATTTGCCTTCTGCCATGATTGTGAGGCCTCCCCAGCCATGGAGAACTGTGAGTCAATTAAACCTCTTTCCTTTATAAATTACCCAGTCTGAGGTCTGTCTTTATTAGCAATGTGAGAACAGACTAATACAGGGGGAGGGGCATTATTCAGCCTACTACAATTGGTCTAGGGGTAAGAATCTGACCTAACTGAGGTCAGAATCCTTCTCCTAATTATTATTATTATTTTTTGCCCTGGAACTTGAGAAAAATCTCCTGTAATGATGGAAGCTCTGACATATGGAGTTTAGGATCCAACAGCAGTCATATTTCTTGAGGCATGGAAAAGGTAATATAAAAGAAAAAGAATCTAGTCCCCTATATGCTTATTTTGTAAATAAAACATCAGAGACATATCCATGGGAGAGACAGGTTAAGATGAAAAAATAGAGAGACTGAGGTCCAGGTGTACTTTTGCATCTTATACTTTGGTTATATGAAGCACCACAGTTTCCCCTAAAATTTCCCTCTTTTACCTAAACTAATTTGAGATGAGTTTCCAATACTGACAACTAAAGAACGAACTAATATACTAGTACAATATATAATATTACATATTATATCTGTAATAAAATAAAACTAATATAATAGTAAAATATATTTTATATACTTAGCATTCAGTTAAGCTCTTGCTTACTCCAGTTCTTCTAAACCAAGGTCATGGAAATCACATTTGCACATGTCTGACAAGTTCATAGACAAGCTTCCTGAGCCACATTCCTGGACCAGGGTCTCCAATTATTTGGATAAACCAGGAGGATACTCAAGACCAAGCCCTGGTGAGACTGGAGTAGACCAAGGAAAGAGATGACTGACAGTCAGTCTCTCAGCCAGGAAAGCCTAGGAAAGACCTGAGGCCTCAGCCAGTCAGGTTATACGATACTGAGGTAGAGATCTTCCCCTTTATGTGGGTCTCAGTGAGAGATCTTGTACAAATCCTTTCTCACTTCTCTCTAGCAAACTCCAACTCATTTCTCCAGGTCCAACTCAGAAGTTCCCTCTCCTGTGAAGTCTTCTCTGAGTGTCTCCTTTACCCACTTTCTTCTCTATCACCTTCCACTTTTTCAGAACTTAATTGCTGTCTCCTGTGTGTTCCCATAATCCTTTAAGCATTCTTCCCTTAGTGTCACTAAAACATGATATGTTCTATTTGGTTGTTTTTTTTTTCATGTATGCTTAACTACCTGCCTTGAGGATGAATTCCTTGAGAACGTGACATGCTTCAAACTGTGTTATGTACTATGCTAGGTAAAGAATATGCAATGAGGCTGGGCGTGGTGGCTTACCAGGTAATTCCAACCTTTTGGGAGGCCGAGGTGGGCGGATCGCTTGAGGTCAGGAGTTTGAGACCACCCTGGCCAACATGGCGAAACCCCATCTCTAATAAAAACACTAAGATTAGGTGGGCATGGTAGCATGCACCTGTAATCTCAGCTACTCAGGAGGCCAAAGGCAGGAGAATCACTTGAACCAGGGATGCGAGGTTGCAGTGAGCCAAGTTCGCACCATTGCACTCCAGTGTGGGCGACAGAGTGAGACTCCGTCTCAAACAAACAAACAAACAAACAACACAAAAACAAATACCAGAAACAAAAAAATTCCTTACTCCAAAGGAGCTAACAGTCCAATGAGAGGCACAGCAGTAAATTCCAGCAGTGTGTGATGAGGACTATGTCAGGGGTGTGGGAAATACAGCAGGAGCATTTATGGAGTCACTTCACTTAGAAGGAGTGGGCAGGCCAGGGATGCATCAGAAAGGTGATGCTTAAGGTGAATCTTAGAGGTTAATAGGAGTTCTTGGACAGACAAGAGAAAGAACATTCCAGGCAAGGTCACAGAGTCAAGAGAGAACATGGTAGATTCAGTGCACTATGAACAGCGTGATATTATTGAAACAAAAAGTTTATGTTGGGGCAAGATGAGAGATGAGGTTAGAGAGAATGATAAGGGAAAAATTGAAAAAATCTTAAAGGGTTATGCTAGAAAGTGAAGATTCCATTTCCAACACTGATTGTGAAGTGCCTGTCATAGAATATTGACCATTGCATCGTTGATCGTTTTGAGGCAGAGACTGCTCACAGTCGATACAGAAATCAAAAGGCACAGTCATGGAATTGATGGTTGCCTGTAACACTGACATCTTTGCTTTGGGAAGGAAAAGTCAATATTGAAGCCCTAAATTTTCTGTGTTTTTAAAATTCAAAGATCAAAGATATAAATATGACTGGGCAGTTGTATATAAAAGAAAAGATGAGTAAAATTGGAAAGCTTGGAAGTAACACACACTTATTACTTACTTAGGGTTCTTCTGCATTCATAGTAAACTAATTGCTAGTAGCAGGGTTCTTAACCTGGGTTATATTGATCTTTTTGAGGTTCTGAAAACATCTTGAAATTCTAGGCAAAATTTTGAGCACATGTATGTTTACTTATTTTCCTGGGGAGAGGGGTTTGGAACTTTGCCTAGGTTTAATAGAGTTCTTGGCCCCCAAAAGATCAAAATCCACTGGGCTCTAGCATATACAACTAGAACAAAAGGACAAAGAGGCAATGTTGTTTAGACATTGCATAGTAGATAGTCATGTAGGAATTTCTTTTTGGGGAACATAGAGTTAGCAGGTAGAACAACATTCAATGCTAAAGTAAACAATCCTCCAAATGAAGTGGCTTATGATAATAGCACCTGATTTCTTACTCAATTTAAAAATTAATGCAGTGAATGTTGGAGGACAGGTGGGGAGGTGTGGGGCTGTGCATCATAGTGTGTAGGAGGGTCTGATGTGCATAGCCCTTTAAAGATAGGCCTCCTTCCATCCTGTGGCTCTGCCATCTTCGACATTACACCTCAAAGGCATGCTGGCATCCTCCAGGTAGCATCCAGGGGAAAAGGGAGAGCAGGTGGAGAAGGTTATATTCCTTTAAAATGCCTTGATGGGGCAATGGCACTTCCCTTTTCACATTCCATTCACAAGAACTGATCATATGGTCCCACTTCTAGGTGTAAGGGAGATGTAAAATGTAGTTTCTTTAGATGCACAAGAAGAGGAAGTGTATTTGGTGAATATCTAGCTAGCCTCTGTCATGGGGAATTTGAAAAACTGCTTGAATTCTTATCTGCTGGTTATGGTTTTGGTCTAGTTCTAAATGGAAAAGAGAGATTGAACTAGATATCCTCTATCAAAGATCTTCCTATGGTTGTGTGTAAGGGGTTTTGAAAAATGTGTCCTTTGCTTAAAAAATGTATTAGGTCAAGAGCACAACTTTAAGAATTCTCTGATTCATCAACAGCCTCAAAAATAGTCATCCAACCAATAACTCAGATAGAACTTAAGATAGGGCTCTGAGACTTTAACATGAAGAAAAAGATTTCTCCCTTATATTCCTTTATACACTGAAGATACCCAGCAGTCTTTCGAGGCCTAGCACATTTTATTGTCAAATGAGATTCTCTTTCCACTTTTATTCTGATTAGCTTCCTTCTGAAGTATTAATCCAGGAACTCGTTAACTCAAACTGCAGAACAAGTCAATTCCAGAGGGGAACACAAAGATCAAGTTATGTAGATCATCTAAGAACTAGAGCTTATTAAAATGCTTTACTTTTGAAAGACATTTTCAAGTGACTACTTTAATCATATAGAATTTTGCTAATTAAACAGCCAATTTAAATGCCAACGCTACTAACTGGATTTTGAGTTACAGTTAATTTTAATTATTTCTGTTCTATAAAAATATACATAAGAGCTTTTTAATTTTAATTCCACTTTTTATGCAGTAGTTAACTCACCCACACAGTCAGCTCCAATAGTTGCAAAAACAGAAATAAGTGGTAGCTGAAGGTATAATTTCCTAGTTTTAAGCTTTCTAAAAAAATGTATTTTTTTGAATTGTATAGAACAAATTCTGCCCTTTCATGTATCCTACCAGTATCACAAAGGCAAAGCAGATAGTGTGGTCTGTATGAATGTAATCCTGGTCAAATTCTGACTTTAACTAATCTTTTTCTGACTTTAGTTTTATTTTTGCATTAAAAAGAGTCCTTCCTTTTCCTCTTGATTGCTAAATCAGTTTTCTGGCTCTGTCTTCATGCCCTTATTTTAAAAATGTATTGAAAACTTACTACTTGTCTGTGTGATCTTAAGCAAATCCCTGTCCACTGTAGAGTCTTATCTGTGATATAGGAGTAGTCTCATAGATTTGCTGAGAAGGCCTCAAACCAGATGACGAATAGTAGAGTGCTTTCGAATCTTTCAAAGGCTCTAGAAATATAAGCTACCATTATCAATATAACCACCAATAACCTAAATAGGTAGAATAGATACTATAAAGTTTGGAGAAGGAGGAGAATATGACTCAAAGAATCTTACTGGGGTGAGAAATCAGAGTGGTGGCGGCAGAACTTTCCTGGCTCATGATGTAAGAGCGGGATTTAAATATGTGGAGAGGAAAAGAGAGGGCGCCTCAGACAGAGCTATATGACATGTCCTGAAGGAAATGCACACGAGGGGATGAACAAATCAAGCTGGTTGTCTCTGAAGCAATTTGTTAACCTGAGTATATTGAGGAATAAACTTAGAAAGTAGATTAGGATCAGCAGAGGAAGTCTTTTTATTGGTAGGGACCTCAAGTTTGTTTTTGATTAGAACACAATGGGATGAGGTTGATATTTTCAGAAGACTCATCTGGCAAGAAAGGAGAGTGACCAGAGGCACTAAGACCAGTGAGAGGGATGGCATGCCAATCTTGGCGAGAAAAAAAATAAATAAATAAAAGCTTACACCATATGAGAACAAAGAATTAAGAAGGAATGATATGAAAGAGAAGTAAAACACCACTATTATCATCATCATCTACTGCTGCTACCATCAAAACCACAAAAACCATGCATCACATCGCAAGAGAGCATCGTGGATTTGGTGGGACAGGTAAGGGGAGCAGTCAAGAAAGTCTTCAAGCTTTAGAGTTTTGGTGACTAGGAAAATGACATCAACAACCATTATGGTACTCTTGGGGAAGAGAGGGATGCAGGCTTTAGTGTTGGATGTGATGAGTTTAAGGTGGAGGCTATAGATGCAAGTGAAAAGTTCAGGACTCCATGGCTTGCCACTTCTCGCTTTGAATGTTATTCCTTTGTATTATTGAACTGCTTGCAGTCTCTTGTGCCAACCACACTCTCATACTTCCATGCCTTTTTATCTTGCTGTTACCACTAATTAGAATACCCTCTCATCTTCATTTTTATTTTTTTAAAGTCAGGCCTACTGACACATAATCTACATACAGTAAAATCTATCATTTCTAGACACAGAGATAGGTTTTGAGTATCAACAAAAATACACAAGCAGGTAACTGCCACTTACTCAAGGTATAGAAAACTTCCGTTGTGCACCTTTGTAATCAATCTTCTCACCCTATTCCCAAACCATTAATTGGTTTCTTTCTATAGTTTTGCCTCTTCCAGAATGCCATATAAATGGAATCATAGGGTTAGCTTTTTGTGTTTAGCTTTGTTCACAGCATAATTATTTTGAGATTCATCCATGGTGATGAATGTATCAGTAGTCTGTTTCTTTTTATGCTGAATAGCATTCCTTTGTATGAATGTGCTATACTTTATATCCACTTTCACTAGTTGAAGAACAATTGAATTATAGTTGGCCCTTGAAAAACACAGATTTGAACTACATGAGTCCACTTATACATGGGTTTTATTCCACCTCTGTCACCCTGAGATAGCAAGACCAACCCCTCCTCTTTCCCATCTTTCCCAACCTACTCAATGTGAAGATAATAAAGATGAAGACCTTTATGATGATCCAGTGCCATTTAATGAATAGTAAATATATTTTCTCTTCCCTATTATTTTCTTAATAACATCTTCTTCTCTCTAGCTTGCTTTATTGTTAGAATAAAGTATGTAATGCATGTAACATACAAAATATCTGTTCATCAACTCTTTATGTTATAGGTAAGGCTTTAAGTCAAGTGTAAGCTATTAGTAGTTAAGTTTTTGGGGAGTTAAAAATATTTTTTTCACATTAAAAATATTTTCAAATGTGCAGGGGTCAGCACCCCTAACCCTTATGTTATTCAAGGGTCAAATGTATTTTCAGTTTTTGGTTATTATGCATAGAATTACTGTAAACCTTCATGTGCAAGTCTTTGTGTGAACATATATTTTAATTTCTCTTGGATAATTACCTAGGAGAGAGATTGCCAGATCATAACAGGAACTTATGTTTATATACATGTATATTTAACTTTATAAGAAACTGTCAGGCCAGGTTCGCTGGCCCATGCCTGTAATTCCAGCACTTTGGGAGGCCGAGGCGGGCAGATCACCTGAGCTCAGGAGTTAAAGACCAGCCTGGGCAACATGGCGAAACCCGTCTCTACAAAAAATACAAAAAAATATCTAGCCAGGCATGGTGGTGCATGCCTGTAGTCCCTGCTGCTCGGGAGGCTGAGGTGGGAGGATTACTTGAGCCTGAGAGGCAGAGGTTGCGGTGAGCCGAGATAGTGCGGCTGCACTCCAGGTCTGGGCAACAGAGTGAGATATTGTCTCAAACAAAACAAAACAAAACAAAACAAAAAACTGCCAAACTGTTTTCTGAAGTGATTGTACAATTTGCATTCCCACCAATAATGTATGAAAGTTCCAGTTACGCTGTATCCTTGCCAGTAGTGACCGTTTTGGGTGTCTACTCTCTCCCTCTCATTTATTGCTCTAGGGGAAGTCAGATAATGTGTTGTTAGCAGCCCTATGGAGAGGCTGATGAGGTGAGGAACTGAAGTCTCTGGCCAATAACCAGTGAGGAACTGAGGCTTGTCAGCAACCATGTGAATGAGTTTAGAAGTGCATTCTCCAGCCCCACTTGAGCTTTATGATAACTGTAGCCCCATATGACAGCTTGGCTGCAACCTTTTGAGTGACCTTGATTCAGAACCACCCAGATAAGGGGCTCCCAGATTTCTGACCCTCAGAATCTATGTGAGACAATAAATGCTTGTTGATTTAAGTTGCTATGTTTGGAGTAATTGGTTGCATAGCAACAGATAGTTAATGCACTGAATGAAGACACTGGCGTGAAGCTCAAGGGAGATGTCAGGTCTGGAATAGAGATTTCATGTGAAGCCATGAGACAGGATAAGTTTTGCATGTTTTGTGCTTTAGGCCAGAGCTTCCAACCCAATTTCTGCATCCAGAATGTCTCTGATTTTCTCAAAGAATATAAACAATTCTCAAAACAAAATTCACAATAGAAATACAATATTTCTGGGGTAGGGAGAGGAGGTCATATAGTTAAATAATGATAATGTTGTCTCAATTCTCTAAAATCTAGGAATCAGTCTCTGTATGATTTCTCTCCATCTCTTTATTGGCAACTCTTATTCTGTATTTTATGGTATTCTATTCCTTTGGAAATTTTCAGATATATACAAATTATTTACCTCCCACTCTTTCTTCTCTTTCTTCTTTTTTTTTTCTTCTGGAATCCAGCCTTAGCATTTCAAAGAATGACCCAAGTTAAAACCACTCCCAGGGAGAATGGATTTAAACAGACTGATACGGCATGGTGGCCTTTGAAACTGATCAGGCATAAAGAAAAAGTGGGAAGCCTTTATTCCTTTCTCCCACTTGGCCCCCAACTCTCAGAAAGTACATTTATCCTGGAGATGTGAGTGTGGGGAATGTACGGGTATGGAGAAAGTGTCTTAGTCCATTTGTCTATTTGTGTTGTTATAAGGGAATACCAGAGGCTGGATAATTTATAAAGAAAAGAAGTTTATTTGGTTCACAGTTCTGCAGACTGTACAAGAAGCATGGTGGCTGCATCTGCTTTTGGTGAGAGCTTCAAGTTGTTTCCATTCATGGCAAAAGAGAGGGGAGACATTGTGCAGAGGTCATCTGGAGAAAAAGGAGGTAGAGAAAGGGGAGGGAGGAGGTACCAGGTTCTTTTTAACAACCAGCTCTGGGAAGAACTCCCATGGGAACTAACAGAGCAAGAACTCACTCATTCCCATGAGGATGGCACCAAGCCAGTCATGAGGGATCCACCCCCATGATCCAAACACCTCCCATTAGGCCCCATCTCCAGCACTGGGGATTGAATTTCAACATAAGATTTGGCAGGGCCAAACAAAGCATATCCAAACCATAGCAGAAGCTGCCTAATGGCTCATTCAGACTGCATCTAAAAATGCTGAAGAAATAGGGAGTTACCTTGGTGACAGAGAGCTTCCCACTGTCTGAACAGTGACTGGGACTTGCTGCAGTCACACTGAGGCCTGGGCTGTACTTAGAGGATAAGGATGGACAAAATTCTCCCACACTCCATTTCAGCCAGAGCCCAGGGATAGGGATGATATTAGTGGAGAAGGGGTGTTGAGATAATGTTTGTGATTAGGTTTCACTCTTTCCCCTTAAATGTATTTTCCATTGAATAGCAGCCAAGATTTTAGATGAGGGCAAGTGGCACTACTGCCCACTCCTAGAAGGAACCACGGGACTCCTGTTATCCACACTGTTAGAGTGAACTAAATATGGCCTAAGAAGGACTCCGTACTTCTATATTTGAGTCTGTGAACTAACCGTAACCTAGCTTAAAAGACAAGATAGAAAACCTAACTTGGGAATACGCACCTGTAACAATAAGTGAGTCTTGGCCATTCCCAGTGGCCACACTTCAACCACTCATAGACTGTTGAGTGTTCAAACTGTGTTCAAATAAGGCAAACGCCAACCTGCAAGCAATCCAGCTATTTCTGTACCTCACTTCTGATTCCTGGACGTCACTTTACTTTTTTTTGTCCATAAATTTGTTCTGACCACGAGGCACCCCGGAGTCTCTCCAAATCTGCTGTGATTCTGGAGGCTGCCCGACTTGTGAATCATTGCTTCTTTTTGCTCAGTTAAACTCCATCAAATCTGATTTATCTGAAGTTTTCTTTTAACAACACCAAAAGCATCATCCAAAGGAAATCTCCTTCGCTTAATAAAAGTGGCTTTGATTCTCTCCCACCAAGTTCTTCCACTATCTGTAAAGCGCCACATGGCCATTTATACAGATACTCAGAAAGAATACCCAGAGGTTCTGAATGTAGTACCCTTACCTCTCATGGCAAAATAGGCCAGCTTTTTAAGGATGAATATCTTTAGGCAAACCCATCCAACATGAAAGATCTCATGAGACTTCCCCTGCAAAATTAGGGTAGGAAGTTATTTCATCATCTACTCTTTCACCTTCCCATCCTGCAATATACATAAAACTGAACAATTCTATCAATACAATTGCTTCTCTTTCCTTCTTGTACACAACCTGTTTCTCCCATGAATCCTTTCATAGTTCATTACTGAAAGCTTTCTGAAATGGAAGTGGGAGGAGACATGTGCAAAGCAAAAAGAAATGAAAAAATGTTAAACAAATTACTTTTTGCCTGTGAGATTTTTCTCCCTTTCTTGGCAGTATTATTTGCCTAGTCTATTGACATTTCAGACTAGAGAAAGATTAACTATAATTGTACCAGCAGTTTCTTTATCTCTCTGAGGGTTCCAGTGACAGAGGTTGTTAGCTTGAGAAACAGGATGTTTGCATTATTGATTAGACCACACTGTTTTGACTGAAATAGCAGAGAATATTCTTGGCTGCTTTACATGTGTCAAGTCAGTTTGCTTCTTGTCCATCAGTTGTAGGGAGCTTTTGTTGCTGCCACTGTGTTAGACGTCACATCTCAGGTGATTCTTTCTGACTGTCAGTCACCTTATCTGTTGCTGTTGATTAAAAACCTAATCTCAATCAAGAAATTTTCTGTTGCCTGTTTTGGTGTTTGTGACCAGGGGATAGTTGTTTTGGTGCTTTGAGCTGTTTCTCATAGATTCTTAGAGCAGGATGTTTCAGCTGTTTGTACAGAGGGGAGGCTCACAGAACTAAACAAATAACTTTACCATTTTCGATTTAGTTGTGCTACAGGGGACAGTTGAAGATGAAAACAAACCATATTGTTCCTTACTTAATTCCTGTATTATTTAATAAAACAATGTTATGCAGTCACGGTTCTCAAGCTATGACCGATGAAATGCAAATTTCTGGGATCAACTGAGAGAGGTTTTGGTCCAGAAGGACCAGGGTAGGATGGGATCCAGGAATCTGTATTTTAAACCACACCCTAGTAGTTCTGATTTTAGACGAAACATGAGATGTACTTCAGGAAACACAGCTACACACCATTAAAGAGTCAAGTAAAGATTAGAAAATTAGGGTGTTATGAGCCTCAGGACAAGTCAAAGAAAATGTTGAGGGAAAATTTCAGTGCTTCTAATTTATAGTAACCAGACTGTTAGCAAGTGAATGATATGATTTATGTCTAATTTCTCAACTTTGGTTGATACACTTAATAAAGAGACACTAGATAATTACAGCTAATAATAATCTAAGCAAATTTAAAATATTTAATTATCATTGATTGAACATTTTTATTAATATAGATCACAACAATAGAGAATTCAAAAATAGACCTCAAAATATTTAGGAAGTAAGTAGCATTCCAAATTAGTGGAGAAAGAGTTGATTATACCATATATGTTATTACAACAACTGGCTTGTCATTTAGGTTTAAAAAGAAGCTAGATTTCTACTTCATTTCCAAAATAAATTACAGATGAATTAAAGGGCTAACCCTAAAATAAATAAAACTGTGTACAGTCTAGAATAAAGTATGGGCACTTCTTTTTAGTATCTTGGCATTACATAAACTCTGCAAGTCTAAGAGTAAAAGATACATAAACGTGACTACATAAAAACTATTGTACAACTACCATAAAAGAGTCAAAAGTCAAACTTAAAATTAAAGACAGAATTAAGAACTTGAGAAAGATTTTTGAACAGGCAGTTCACAGAAAAAAAATTCACAAATGACCACAACTTATGAAATGATGTTCAGTCCTGCTCAAAATTATTTATGTGCAAATAAAAATAAGGTATTGTTTTTCATCTGTTAGTTCAACAAAAATTAACATATTTCATAGCATTAACTTTGAGGAGGGGTGGAGAAGAGTGAGTACCTGAGCAACTTCTACTTAAGTTTAAAATACTCATATTCTTTGATCCAACAATTCCACTTCTAAAAACTTATTCTAGAACTATAATTATATATGTAACCAGAGCAAGATGATAATTATAATATTGTTTATAATATTTAAAAATTGGAAATGATGCAAATGATCATTACTAGAGTGCTAGTTAAATAATTAATGGCCTCTTATATTTTGTAATATTCAAAAGTGTGGGTTAGATCCGCACATTTGGATATGAAAGAAACCACCAAGATACATTGTTATATTTTTTAAAAAAGAAAGAAGGCAAGGCACTAAACACTGTGTATCTTGTGTTTCTATTTGTTTACAGCAAACCTCCAGAAAAGGTATGTATATACATAGTAAATTTCTGGAAACATTAAGAAATTTTTAAAAATAAATCCCTTTGGGAATGGAATTAAAGATTTTGGAGTAAGAGGATGACTTATTTTTCATTGTATATACTTTTCTACTACTTGAAAATTTAAAATTGTGTAATGTGTCATTAAAATTACCAAAGAAAAAGCCACTTGGAAATGCAAGGATTTTACATACCTGAGCTGTTCTGATTACAGCATAATGTCTGTGATAATCATATTTTGCTATTAGAAAGTTCAAATTATGTTGAATAAAACAAACCAAGTAAGCATATGAAACATTTACAGAGATGGTTACTTAAAAAAATTCAGCATGTAAATGACAAAACTTCATTAGGAAAAAAATTCATGTATTTAGTGTAGCGTGTACATACTTAACTGTGTCATACTGCTTCGCAAGAAGTCCCTGACCTCTATACTCTACAGGGCTCTCAGGACTTTGCCTAGTGAAGGTGGTGAGTTGCCCTGTGTAATCCCAGTTTTTCAGCCAGTCTATCGTTTTGGTGACAGACACTTCAGACTTTAGCTGCTGGGAGGCAACTGTCAATGACAGGAGTGGTATTTGTATCCTTCACCCACCAAACCTGCTCTTATCCAGAGTAAAGAAAATAGAGCTATCAGATATGGGATAAAACTGTCAATAATAAATGGAAGCAGCCACATGAAATAGTGAAACTTAAAAACATGTTTTTGTTTTTACTTTCCCCAATTATGAAAGTAATATATGTTTGTTGTAGAAGTACAGAGAAGTCTAATTTATACCATACTAACAGAGATTCTCTAAGCACAAAGGCAGGGGTTCCTCTAATTTTTATGTTCTGTTTGTTACTTTAAGGAGAATTTCAACAGGGATGGGGACTTAAATATAATTTGTTTATACATACTCAGAGTGTAGAAACATAAGAAAGAAACTGGAAACATTGCTTCTGAGTAGAAGAATTGAGGGTGTGGGGAAGATAAGTCAGGTGTGAAAGGAACTGACTTTTCTATTATTTATGTAGCCACATCATTAAAAAATTAAAAAACACTAAACTGCAAAAATTATAAAAATTTTCGTAAGAATTCCATAATATTCATAATTCTTATATAGAAATGTGAAATAAAAATAAAATCCACTACGAAATCATAAGTCAAACAAAATAATTTAATAAGAGCATCCTAGAAACATTGTTTCTACATAGTCATTCAGATAAAAAAGAAATAAAAGGATGGAAAGAAGGCACGAATGAAAGAGAAATAATAGAACAAAGAAGAGTGAAATGCCTAAATGGAAAGATTGCCAAAATAAGTCTGCTACATTGAAAATATACTGCCAGTTGGTTGATATTTAAATGATAGAAATTCTTGAATAATGCTGACATCAATCATCACTAGAAAGGCCTGGCATGGTGGCTCACGCCTGTAATCCCAGCACTTTTGGAAGTGGAGGTGGGTGGATCACTTGAGGTCAGGGGTTAAACCAGTCTGGTCAACATAGTGAAACCCCCGTCTCTACTAAAAATACAAAAATTAGCCAGGCGTGGTGGTGCACACCTGTAGTCCCCACTACTCGGAGGCTGAGGCAGGAGAAGCACTTGAACCTGAGAGGTGTAGACTGCAGTGAGATTGTGCCACTGCACTCCAGCTTGGGCAACAGAGCAAGATTCCGTCTCCCCCACCTGCCCCCCAAGAAGAAACATCACTAAGAAAACATGAATGGTTGGGGGGCATACTGGAAGGAAACAACGAAAATCTGAAAAGGTGTAAGAACCTAAACAAATTTGTTTATCACAGAAAATAAATCACAAAACAACTTTTCTTTCTCTGGTAAGTTTCTTTATGTTAAATAAGAGTTACTTTTTGCATCACACAGACCTTCTAAACTCTTCGCTGAAGAGGTCCTTGGTAATTTGTATGTAAGCCAGTTCCTTGCAGAAGTGGCACTGAGCAGAGTAGATAAAGATGGGAACTTTTGAAGGGTTATAATCTTTGTGTGCAAAAAAGAAGCCACAGTAGTCTGAAGAGCTGTGCAAGTTTCAGGATGACACTGGGTTGGGAACCTTGGAACTAAGTGTCCCACACCTGGCAAGCCATGACATACACATTTTCTGTTCAGGCAGAAACTGAGCTTTAAAAGTGAAATGACAAAACAAAACAAACAAAAAAACAAACAAAAAAACAGGCATGTATATTGAAAACCATTCAGTCCTTCTTAGAATTGCCTCATACCTTTCTCATGCATCTTTATTAAATTCAGATGCACATTAATTTTAGAAAAGTCTAAATAGGCGTGTGTTTTATTTTTCTGTTTCCTAGTGAAATAGTGGTATAAGCCTGGAAATGCTCTATATCTATTTTCTGAAATCTGTAGCTCTTGTTTAGGTAAATATCAGGTACTTAGCTAATTAAATGTCTCTTGTTTATGTGAAAGTGTCAAATTTCAGGATGTTATGTGTAAGGCTCAGTAAAATTACGTACAAAATGACAGTGTACTCTCTTTTCATAGGCTGACCTTGTGGTCACCATCACCTGAAAATGGCTCAAAACAAAAATGACCTAAAGGTTGAAACAAGATAAGATCAAATTGACGTCATGGTAATTACACCAAGTACCCTTCAATCATTGGATGGAATTTCTTGTTGATCCCAGGGCTTAGATGCTGGTGGAAACACTCCGCTGGTATAAAAAACCGGTGAGGACTTCATTAACTGCAGTTACTGAGAACTCACAAGACGAAGCTAAAATCCCTCTTCAGAGCTGCAGTCAACTGCGCTGAACACATCCTGCAAAAAGCCCAGAGAAAGGTAATATGAATAAAATAATTTTGGGGGATTTTAATTGAGGAGTAAAATATTTGAGAATATGAGGGAGATTCCAGAGTCTCTGCATACACCTTAATAAGAAGAGAGATACACTTTTACTCATTCTCTTTTCAGCAGTCATGATTGAATTGGGAGGAAGTCTGTAAAATTTGGCTGTGATCATAGGGTAAGATGCTATCTAACAGAAACCAGAAACCCAATGTCTCCTGCTGGGATACTTGAGCGCCTGTCAGGATCTAAAAATTTTCCTCAAGAATTATTGGATGTCATTGGAAAGATATTCTTTCAAATAGCTTCCAGGAGCCAGACAGAGGGCAAGCAGACATTATGATATTGTTTTATTATCCATTTTTAAGTGATGTATAACTATATCTTCAAGCTGGCCCATGATAAAGTGGCTCACTTGTTTGGCTGAATGACCATAGCTTCTCATTATCTTTTGAATAGATGTTCTCATGCAGACTTGAATAGTAGCAGGGAATTTCTTGAATGTCATTGTTTTCATTTTCTTCTTTAATACAATGCTGCAAAAATCAGAGTTGGTAGTATTTCTCTAGCTATTATTCATGAATTTGCGATGATAAGTCACTTGCCCAAGTCTCATTGAGTAGTTCCAATGAGTTTCTGGAAACTTTTTTGCACCTAACCTTGGCTATCTTTGCATTAACACGAATTGGTGGCTGATTGGGAAACAGAAACTAGAAAATAAAAGTTTTTTGTCCCTCCTTATTAGCGTCGAAGAACAGGATATGGGCACGTGTAAAGAACTATGGGCTGACACCCTATGGGTCCCTTAGCAATGCAGAAGCTGCCTTTCATCCCACAGGAATTTTGTTTCCTAAGCTCTTCAATCTTTTTCCCAGTCAAAAGTCAGATATTTTGCCTTAGAAAAGGAATCATTTAAAGTTTCTGAAAATATCTTTTAAATAATTACTTGACTTAATACCAATTCAATTATTCATAATATTGGTCAACCAAATTGCATGTAATACATTGCTATATTCTTGAATTATTTAAGAAAGACAAGAGTGGTCCTCATTTATAAAGGGTTCATGGTTTTTCATTTTAATTTTAACTCTGGTTTTCTTAAGTTTATTATTTTTTTTTTGCAGTAAGAGTCATTGAAATTTTAAGTGAGTCATATTTCTTACCATTTCCTGCTGAAAAGGGTAGCATGTGAGAAAAATGTTAGAAAAGCAATTAATTATGTTCCAGAGCAGATTTTCAGTTTCAGTGTACATTTCTTTTTAATGTGAGACCCAGATTTACATGAAAACTCAAAGTAAGAGCTGGGTAACAGAAATGGCTAACTTAGAAGGTAATGTACATCTTGCTTAAAAACAGATCAAAGTAATCTACTTTCACAAAGAGAAAATTTACAGGAGTGAACTTATATTTCTATTGAGAACAGCATGGTTCATAGCACTAAATTTCATTTTTCCAGATTGTGATTCCTAGTTTGCTATCAACTTTTGATCTCTGCAAATTCTGGATTTGGTGTATAATGCTACAGCAGTGCCATTGTAATGTTGCACAAAGTAGTCTAGCAATTTCTCGGTTCATCAGGCTTAGAGATAACATTGTAGAAATGATCCAGCATCTTTAATACTCTGTGATTTAAGGTGGGGCACTTAGGCTGAACTAGGGGTAGAATCAATGACAATATTAGAAATCAAATTAGACAACATAACTGAAACAGCATGATTCATGTGTGACTCCAAGTTATAAAGGAGGACATGGATTAATGGTATACTTTCAGGCTATAGGGGTAGTAGTACAAGTGGAAGGACACTATCTTAGGATCAGATTACTTTCTGAGCAACTTTGGCAAATCGTTTAAATTCTCTAATGTGTAGTTTTCTAATATATGACACAGGTGTGAAGAAAATAAAGCAAGTGAATGTATGTGAAAGCTAATGCTGGCTAGGCAGAGGGGCTCTCGCCTGAAATTCTAGCACTTTGGGAGGCAAAGCCGGGGATATCGCTTGAGCCCAAGAGTTGAAGATCAGCCTGGGCAACATAGAGAAACCCTGTCCCTACAAACAAAACAAAACAAAAACACAAAAACAAAAACCACGCTCAAATTAGCTGGGCTTGCTGGCACACTCCTGTTGTCCTAATTACCTGGGAGGCTAAGATGGGAGGATCACCCGAGCTTGGGAAGTTGAGACTGTAATGAGCAGTGATTGTGGCACTGCACTCCAGTCTGATCGACAGAGTGAGACCATGTCTCATTAAAAAACAAAACAAAAAAAAAAACACAAAAACAAACAAACAAACAAAAAAAAAAACAAAAGAGAAAGAAAAGAAAGAAAGCCAATGCTTTTTCCCCTTTCCCTGATCCCCTGCTGTTCCCCACTGCAGACAGTCCTCATAGCTTGATCAGTTATACCTGAACTTGCTCTCTTTTCTTTTCATTTCTTCTTTTCTTTTCCTTTCTCTCTCTCTCTCTCTCTCTCTCTTTCTTTCTTTTCCCCTCCCCTCCCCTCCCCTCCCCTCCCCTCCCCTCCCCTCCCCTCTCCTCCACTCTCCTCCCCTCTCCTCCCCTCCCCTCCCCTCCCCTCTCCTCTCCTCTCCTCTCCTCTCCTCTCCTCTCCTCTCCTCTCCTCTCCTCTCCTCTCCTCTCCTCTCCTCTCCTCTCCTCTCCTCTCCTCTCCTCTCCTCTCCTCTCCTCTCCTCTCTCTTTTCGAGACAGGGTTTCTCACTGTCTCCCAGGCTGGAGTACAGTGGCTCAATCTCAGCTCACTGCAGCCTCATCCTCCCAGGCTCCAGCGATCCTCCCACCTCAGCTTCCCAAGTAGCTGGGACTACAGGCCCAGATAGGGAGTTTCACAATGTTCTCCAGGCTGGTCTTGAACTCCTGGGCTCAAGTGATCCACGTGCGTTGGTCTCCCAAAGCGCTGGGATTACTGGCCTGAGCCAACGGGTATGGCAGAAATGGCTTTTTAAAGACAGTTCTGTAGAAGGTGAAGTCAAATAAATATGTAAAATAAAAAATACATCAGTAAGTTATATTAAACTGGCACACAATAACGTTGCTCTAAAAAAAGATGTCAGCATCTTATTTAGGGATATGCCATCTGAAAACATCATTTAGGAAGCTCATTGTAAAATGTAAAGATTTAAAAGCAGTACAATGAAGTGGTTCAGAGCTAGGAGTTTGGAATTGTAAAGAGACATTTTAAAATCTTGGCTCTGCCAGTAACTAATTATGTGACCTTGTATAGATTACTTCATCTCTATAATTTCTTTACAAAAATGAGAATGATACTACACAGGATTGTCATGATGACTGAATGTATTTGTGAGTTCAAGGTGCCCAAATGAATGTCTGGCACACAAGTGCTCAATTAATGGTAGGTGTTATTTTTTAAAATATAAGATACTATTGTTACCATATCCAGTATTACAGATACTGTGTTGAATGCTAATCCAATTTTGTATACTTTGTTACATTTCCTGTAATCAGTTAACTTAATATGTGACCCTTAATATAAAGACCCTCCCCACCCAACCTGCCATATGCACAGAGGAGAAAGTAGAGGCAAGATTGTGGTTCTGTATCTCAGACTTTGGAGCAATGTTTGTTATAAGAGAGTGCAGTTGTATCAGTTATTTATTGTGATGCATCAAGTTACCTGAAAACTTAGTGAGTAAAATAACAAATTATTATCTTTCAAAGTTCCGCTGGTGGACTGAGTTCAACTGTGTAGTTCTTAACTCGAGTTTCTGGTTCAGTGCAGTCAGATGGAGGCTGCGGCTGGGGTCATCTGAAAGCTCAGCGGGGCTAGTCATCCAGGGCAGTTTCTTCCCTCAGATGTCTGGTGCCTCAATACTTCTTGGCCTCTTTCTCCCTCTCCATGTGACACTTTTACTATCTTCATGTGGCTTGGCCTTCCCATCCTGTGGTGGTCTCAGTGTAGGAGCATTTCTTCCATGGCAACTGGTTTCTAAGAGATGGAAAGCAGGAACTGCCAGGTCAGTTAAGGGATATACCTACTACTTGTCCAGTGTCACTACTGCTATATTCCTGATCTAAGCAGTCATAGGGCCTACTTAGGTGAAATGGGGTACAAAGATAGACATACCACTGTTTGATGTGAGAGTGACAAGGTCACACTGCAGATAAATGTAGGCTGAGGGGTATTTTTGTGGCCATTTTTGGAAAGTACAATCTGCCATAGCAGTAAACACAGGGGCAACGAACAAGGGGCTTCGCTTTGCAGCTCCTCTGATCTGTTTTATTACAAAGAAAAAAAATCCTTTTAAAGTAAGATGTCAAGATTGATAAATCAATAACCCAGTCCTGTCGACCTTATTATTGAAAAACTTCAGGCAAATTAAATATGGTTCTATGCTATAGTGCACTTAAATGAGAATTCTGCTTGGTGTGTAAAAAGATGGCATGAAAATAGCTCAAATAAACATAACAAAATGTAATCCACAAATTTTTAAAGTTGGAAACATTCTTATATTTCTATAATGATGCACCATATAAAACTTTTCTGGGCTTTGGGTGTTTTACTTTTTTGAATGATAAATTGACGCTACCCATCGTTTTATTCCTAGTAGTATTTATTATTACAATAATGTTGACTTTTAAAATTAGGTACTTTTAAACGACAAATACATGTAATTCTCATTTAAAACAATAATTTATGGTGTGTGGAGTTTATCCTGTCAAAACTTCTCATTGATTTTTGCAATGTAGATTTAGCATGCAGAGGATTTAAAAAATGCTGATGTGCTAGAAAAAACAGAAAGGTAATGAAAAAAGCGAGATTTTAATTCCATAATTGTGTTAGCATTGTAAAGCATATTTAAATAACAGTTAAAATAGAATAAGTACATCTATTATAAGTCCCTTAAATTTAGTCAATTAAGAAGCTTCTCAAAATGTGATTATTTTAAGAATGGACATAAAATAATTGATATTGTTTTCACAATTCTATGAGCCCTTCAACTTTCTTCTAAATACTGCTCAATCCTTGTATTTACCTTTAAAATAAATATCGTAAAGGTCATCATTTTTTCTATTATCTTTTTTTTTTTTTTTTTGAGATGGAGTTTCGCTCTTGTTGCCCAGGCTGGAGTGCAATGGCACCATCTTGGCTCACCACAATCTCCACCTTCCTGGGTTCAAGCGATTCCCCTACCTCAGCCTCCTTGCAAACCTCAGCTGGGATTACAGGCATGTACCACCACGTCCAGCTAATTTTGTATTTTAGTAGAGACAGGGTTTCTCCATGTTGATCTGGCTGGTCTTGAACTCCCAACTTCAGGTAATCCACCTGCCTCGGCCTCCCAAAGTACTGGGATTACAGGCATGAGCCACCTCACCTGGCCTTTTCACTTCTTTTCTCTCCCTTTTATCTGGAAAATAAGTTGGCTCCCTTTAAAAATTTTGAGAAGCACAAACATTATTGAGTGACTGATAAATAGAAATGTGTAAAATAATATAACTATGCTGTGTGCCTTCACTTGGCCTTATTTTCCTCTGAATACTAGGGCACTTTGTGGATCCTCTCTTTGCTACCTGCTGGGGAAATTACATGGACTGAATACATGAAGCTCCTGCATGAATGTCGAAATAATAAAATATACCTTAACTACTCTGATTTTTTTTTCATCAAGTACATGTTTTTATTCCCATTAATTTTTCCTCTGTCTATTTTCTTGTCCCTGGCCTACCACAAGGCTCCATGTCTACAAATACTTTTATTATAGCAGTTGTCACTTCAGCTCATTTGCTTTTGTACTGGAGCCCTCGTTGTACCCTGAGCTCCTCAGATGGCAGGACATTTAGTCATATTTGTACCACTCATTCTTTTTTTTTTTTTTTTTTTTTTGACAGAGTCTTGCTTTGTCACCCAGGTTGGAGTGCAGTGGCATGATCTAGGCTCACTGCAATCTCTGCCTACTGGGTTCAAACCATTCTGCTGCCTCAGCCTCCTGAGTAGCTGGGACTACAGGCATGTGCCCTGCCTAGCTAATTTTTGTATTTTTAGTAGAGATGGGTTTTCACCATGTTGGTCAGGCTGGTCTCGAACTCCTGACCTCAAGTGATCCACTCACCTCGGCTTCCCAAAGTGCTAGTGACCATGCCTGACTTGTATCACCAGTTCCTGGTGATACAATTCTTGACACAGTTCCTGGCACACAGCAGGTACTTATTTAAAGTTTTAAAATCTTCCAAGCATTCAATTTGGAGCTTACATTTTGCACTTTATGACATTTGAACTCCTACCAAATTATCTAAAACTCATCTTTTAATAAGATACACAGTAATTATCTGTATCAAAGAATGTATGAATCAGACTGTAGGGGTATTAACCAGTCTTTCCTCTTCCCTTCAATCTTTCAGCCATTCCTTGCCACCACCGTTGGAGAAAATTATCAGCTAACATGTTAATAGGTCTCAAGATCACGCTAGTGTCTGGGAGCACTGTTTGGGCATTTTTTGAGAGGAAGTGGGAAGCTGGCAGATCATTGAGGTTGGGGGTGTGATGCATGTATCATGAAAGACACTCACTGCTGCCTTGGGGCTCACAAGATGTTATAAGAATAAGATAAAAACCCACTTCCTGGAGCCAGGGCATATGAGGAAAGAAAATCTGTAGCCAGGTAGCCAGTTTCACTCCAGGCTGAGTTTCCTAATCACTGACCTGAGGTTCTTTAGAGACAGAGGTAGTCATTTGGCAGAAGGTAGAGGTGAGCATGCAGAGCTCCAGGGACTGCTCTGTGGAAGTCGGTGGCATGCAATCTAAACATCCATTTTCCTTTGAGACGTTCCACCTTCAAATCTTTCGTTAAAGCTAAACTATTGTTATCTTCTCTGGACCACGCCAGATGCTACACTTAAAGGCTTATCCTCTGTTTAATAAACAATGGCTGAACCCCTGTCTCATGCTAGGCAATGCACTGGGGCTTCAGAGCTTTACCTTCTTTGGGCTTCCTTTCATTAGTTATCATTCACTGAAGGCAGGCTATGTTGCCTCTGCTTGGTAGTTAGCAGGATTAGATGGGGCTAAAGAGGTGAAACCTTAGGTTAACCCTCTAGAAGTCAGTTAGATTTAATCTGTTTGACTAACACAAAATTATGCCTCTAATCCTAGCCTAGTCATCTCAAGAATGTGTTATGAGTCATTTGAGCTTCCTGGTGTAGAGAGTGTAGATTAGTCACCATTAGAAAAACCACAAACCTCACCACTCTCTGGTAGTGGGGAGCAATGGCAACATGTTTGCAAGCAAAAGGCCAGGGTGTTACATTGTTTCAAGCACTTGTAACCTTCTTGCAACAATTATTAATGTATACATAGGGATGTGTATGTATGTGTATGTGTGTGATACTTGGTGTGTCAAGATATATATTGGTGTATGTATGGATTTAATGTATGTATATGGCTTGTATGGCACACTGGTAGAGTGTTTACCTATTTCATAAATCACTTAATACATTAATTATATATAATCACAATGAATAATATTGTACAAACATATGTTAAATAATAATGGTAAGTTATGGTAATAATATCCTTTTATACTTTTAAGAATGCTATTGGGCCGGGTAAGAGGGCTCACACCTGTAATCCCAGCACTTTGAAAGGCTGAGGTGGGCAGATCACTGAAGCCCAGGAGTTTGAGACCAGCCTGGGCAACATGGTAAAACCCTGTCTCTATAAAAAAATACAAAAAAATTAGCAGGATGTGGTGATGGGTGCCTGTAGTTCCAGCTACTTGGGAGGCTGAGATGGGAGGATCGCTTGATCCCGGGAGGTCAAGGTTGCAGTGAGCCATGACTGCATCAATGTCCTTCAGCCTGGGAGACAGAGAGAGACCCTGTCTCAAAGAAAAAAACAAAACGAAGCAAAACAAAACAAAACAAAAACCAAAAAAACCCTCAAACAATAACAACAACAAAAAAAAACGAAAACCAAAACAAAAGGTATTGTAGGGGAGCCAGAGATCACCTCTAACCCCCTTTTAGCTCTTAGTTGGCTCTTCAGCTGGATCTGGGAGCCAAATTGTCTCTTACATTAATAAGAGAGAAATACACAAATTTTATTCATTTTACCTGTACATGGAGATCTTCACAAGAGAGTGAAGTCTGAGGAAGTGGCCAAAGCAAGATGCTTTTATACTTTTTAGACAAGTGACAAATTTGAGGAGAAATGACAACACAAAGAAAATCTGGCAGCTGGACATGGTGATTCAGGCTTGTAATCCCAGCACTGTGGGAAGCCAAGATGGGCAGATCACTTGAGGTCAGGAGTTTGAGATCAGCCTGGCCAACATGGTGAAACCCCCTCTGTACTAAAAATACAAAAATTAGCTGGGCGTGGTGGCTCGCACCTGCAATCCCAGCTACTCTGGAGGCTGAGGCAGGAGACTTGCTTGAACCTGGGAGGTAGAGGTTGCAGTGAGTCGAGATTGTGTCACTGCACTTCAGCCTGGGTGACAGCGAGATTCCATCTCAAAAAAAGAAAGAAAGAAAATCTGGCTGGGGCAGTGAATTCCTAGGGGAGTCACTAAGAGATATGTGAGGAGGAGGTGTAAAACACGTGGAAGATAAGGGTTACTTCATTGAGTATTTTTATTCTGGGTCATTGTAGCCTCTATTTCCAAGTCTCTGGTGATAAGGGCTATTTTCTCACCCTGGCACGGAGAGGGTGCCCCTCCCAGAGGAATTCTCAGTGCTTGCTGCATGCAGAAAGCAACAGGTTCAGCTCATTCTTTCTGCAACTAACATTTCAGCAATGTTTTCCACTCAAAATAATCAATATACCAATCCGGTGTATTTTGGAATAGCGCATCCCTCACTCCTTCACTATCTTTTCCTCACAGAGTCACGTTATTTCAAGAATCTAAATTGTTTAACATGAACTAAGAGACACCAGTTTAAACCCTGAAGCTATTATGTGTTTTTTATTAATGGGTTCTTTTGAATTTTTATGACTTTCATGTCTTAGCATAAAATGGTTGCTCCCTGTGACGTATGTAACATTTATAGATTCACCTATTAGCCAGCTACAATTTTATAGCTGAACATACTCTCTCTCATGAAATTATATGAAAATATTTTATTTTACTGAACATCTATTCTAAGTTGTCATTCAAGATTATCTTGTTCTTTAGTGTGAATGACAACTCTATATTAGCAGTTTTTGGTTAATACGATTGTTACTGTTCTAAAGTCCCAATTCCACATAACTGTATTGATCATTTACTTTGTACAAGGCCTTGTGCTAGGGTAATGGTTGATTAAAGGGGCATAGTTTCTATCTTGAAGAAGCTTTCTCAGGCCAAGCACGGTGGCCCTCACCTGCAATTTCAGCACTTTGGGAGGGTGAGGCAGGAGGATTGCTTGAGCTCGGGAGTTCCAGATTGGCCTAGACAGCATAGTGAGATGCCCATTTCTTTTCTTTCTTTCTTTCTTTCTTTCTTTCTTTCTTTCTTTCTTTCTTTCTTTCTTTCTTTCTTTCTTTCTTTCTTTCTTTTTTTTTTTTTTGAGACGGGGTCTCTCTCTGTTGCCCAGGGTACAGTGCAGTGGAACAATCTCTGCTCACTGCAGCTTCCGCTTCTCGAGACTCCATTTCTAATTTAAATAAAAAGAAAGAAGCTTTCTTTGTGGATGAAGAGATAGACGTGTACATAACCGGCTAGACTGTGGGGCATCATCTAAGAATTATAAGCTAAGTGACAGGTGAGTGCAGTGGAGGAAGATATTTATTTTGTCTTTGGGGTTGGGTGAAAACTTCGCAGTGATTCTGGCAGTTGAGCAGCTCCTTAAAAGACTCTGAAGTAGATGAACTGCAAAGGGAGAGAGAGAAGGCCAAGTTGAGAAAACTCACATTTTCTTGGACTCATATTATCTTGATGTGGTGGGTGATGGGATATAAGTTAAGGGTATGCTGATGTGTATTGCAGATTAGTCTGAGGTTTCATTTACAGGGCCTATGAAGTTTGGAAAATACTCATGCGGAATATCAAAAGAGGCTGAGATTAGCAAATCTGACTTTAGAGTGAGCATATTTTTGCAAAATAGCATAAATCCCAGCAGAATTTAATTTTTTCCTCTGATTCTTAATATTTTCTTTCGAATTTTAAGACAGAAAAACCTGAGGGTGATTAGGATGATAAAAAGATTTATTAAAATGCTTTCAAAATCACCTAGACTTTGAAGGTTATTCTGTTTTTACTTGGTTATTGTCATCTCTTTTCAAAATAAGGGCAAAGAAAGATAACAGTTTCTGCTACAACAATAGTGATTTTTGTTTCACTTTTTCAATCTTCTCTTTATTTTAAAGGCAATTCTAAAATGCGCATTGACTTCATGCTTTCACATTCTGCAATCTTACTGTAAATGTTTCTCCTCTGAATTAATTCTGATATAATTGTTCACTGCATAATGGCTGAATTTTCATAATATATGAGCTGCAATATTAAGGCACAAAGATGATACTAGTTTAAAAAGGAAATTAGTTTTAATCCTGAAAATTTCCTTATGGCTTTGTGTATTCTCAAACTCTGTGACTTCAGAACCTGTTTACACTCTTAAAAATTATTGAAGAGCCCAGGCCGATCGTGGTGGCTCAAGCCTGTAATCCCAGCACGTTGGGAGGCCAAGGCAGGTGGATCACAAAGTCAGGAGTTCAAGACCAGTCTGGCCAATATGATGAAATCCCATCTCTACTAAAAATACAAAACAAAAACAAAAACAAAAAAGTATTCG
The DNA here is from genome assembly GCF_037993035.2 of Macaca fascicularis. Classification (NCBI taxonomy): domain Eukaryota; kingdom Metazoa; phylum Chordata; class Mammalia; order Primates; family Cercopithecidae; genus Macaca; species Macaca fascicularis. Next base: position 88,212,462 of record NC_088378.1, read on the forward strand.
GGTGTCGTGGCGCGTGCCTGTAGTCCCAGCTACTTGGGATGCTGAGGCAGGAGAATTGTTTGAACCCAGGAGGCGGAGGTTGCAGTGAGCCGAGATTGCATGACTGCATTCCATCCTGGGCAATAGAGGGAGACTCCATCTCAAAAAACAAAACAAAACAAAAAAATTATTGAAGAGCCCAAAGAGCTTCTATTCATGAGGTTATATCCATTAATATTTAATAGCTTAGTGATTATGTTAAAGTTTAAAAATATTTATTCATTTAGAAAAATCCATCATATGTTAACAAAAATAACATGTATTTATTTTTTTAAATGACAATTTTCAAGAAAAAAAATTAGTGATAAGAGTGGCATTGTTTTACCCTTTTGCAAAGCTCTTCGTTGTCTAGCCTAACAGAACACAGCTAAATTCTCATGTGCTTCTTCATTCAATCTGTTGTAAAATTACATGTCATGTAGCCTCTAGAAAATTTCTCTGAACACCCAAGAGGATGAAGAGGAAAAAAAGACAAACAACATTTTAGTATTATTATGAAAATCGTTTTAACCTCACAGATCCACTGAAAATCTTTGGGGTTCCCAGATCACACTTTGAGAGCCACTAACTTAGAACAATATTTATTCAGTGTTAATTATGTATGAAGATAAATAGAAGTCAAAATTACTTACATATATATACCTATATCTATCTATCTATCTATATATATCTCAGGTAGAAATAATGACATACATTTGTTTTAGCCTTCATACTTACACAGTCTGAATTTCTATACAGGTTGAGTGTCCTTTATCTGAAATGCTGAGGATGAAAGGTGTTTTAGATTTTAAATTTTTTTGGATTTTGGAATATTTGCATATACATAGTGAGATATCTTGGGGATGAGACCCATGTCTAAACATAAAAATCATTTGTTTTGTATATACATAGCCCGAAGGTAATTTCATACACTATTTTGAATATTTTGTGCATAAACAAAGTTTCTGTTAAGTACTTATATGTGGAACTTTCCACTTGTGTTATCATGTTGGTGCTCAAAATGTTTCAGATTGTGGGCCATTTCGGATTTCAAATGTTCAGAATAGAAATACTCAACATGTATTATAAACTTAGTTCTGCTGTCTGACAAATTATTCCTAAGAAGGGTTATGGATTAATATAAACATCTAGCAGAAACTCAGCCCTATTATGTCAGTCTACATGAAAAATAACCAAAAGTTTTGACTCATATGTACCTTTAAGCCTCATTCTGAATTTTTTTTAAAAAAAACTTTTATTTTGAATAATTGCAGATTTAGATGAAGTTGCAAAAAAATGTACAGAGAAGTCCTGTATACCCTTCAGCTTGTTCCCTCATTGATAATTATCTCGTAGAACTATAGTGCAATGTGAATACTAGAGAACTGACATTGCTGCCACCTATACAGCTTATTCAGATTTAAGACACACACACACACACACACACACACACACACACACACACACACACACACACAATACTAGTGCCCTGTCATGCAGTTTTATCCCATGTGTAGATTACTGTGACTAACATCCCTATCAACATGCAGCTGTCCCATCACCACAGCTCCCTTGTGCTATATCCCTTTAGAGCCACACTCACCCTTATACACTTCCTTCCCAGTGCTCACTCCTTGAAACCATTAATCATTCTCTATCTCTATAATTTTATTTCCACAGTGTTATATAGATGGAATCATATAGTATTCAGCCTTCATTCAGCATAATTCTCTCGAGATCCATTCAAGTTGCTGTGTGTATCAATAGTGTGTTCATTTTTTTTTGTTGCTGGACAGTATTCCATGGTATGACTATACCATCATTTGTATAACCATTCACCTGCTGATGGGCATTTGAAATATTTCCAGTTTTTTGGCTACTTTAAACAAAGTTTCTATGAATATTTATATATAAGTTTTGTGTGAACATAGTCTTCTGTTCTCTGAGATAAATGCCCAAAAGTGCAACTGTTGGGGCATGTGGTGAGTACATGTTTTGTTTTATCAGAAACCGCCAAACTATTTCCCAGAGTGGCTGTACCATTTTATATTCCCACCAGCAATGCCTGAGTTATCTTGGTTCTCTGCATCCACACCAGTATTTGGTGTTATTTTTTATTTTAGCCATTCTGATAGATGTGTAATATGTCATTGTAGTTTTAATTCGCATTTCCTTAATGGCTGATAATGTTGAATACTTTGTGTTTATCCTCCATCAAATGATTGTATATTTTATATCTCATATATAAGTTTATAAATATTTTCTTAGGTATTATCTAGTTTAGTTCCATGTTTTTCAAATAAGGACCCTGAGGCTTTGTAACAGGATGACAGAGAATTTAAAATTTAAATTCTGAAATTTAAATTTTAAAGAATTTAAGAAGAGAATTTATTGTAATTATTATTAAACCAATTTCTAGAAGTTAATGTGAGAAATGGGAAGATTCAGTTATCTATATCTTTCTTAAGGAGAAATTAAAAAAAATTTACATGGTTTTAGTATATGTTGGGAGCTAAAAGCAGAGAGGTCAAGACACTGATGATTATTATTAGTAGTAATGTTGAAACTACTGGTTGTTGTTGTGGCTGGGAAGCCAATTTTAAATTAACTGTTTTTTTTTTTTTTTCTTCCATGTCTGTTTGTAGGAGCGCCATGGATTACTACAGAAAATATGCAGCTGTCATTCTGGTCACATTGTCGGTGTTTCTGCATATTCTCCATTCCTTTCCTGATGGAGAGTTTACAATGCAGGGTGTGTGACCAAGCTTGTGGTTTGAGTAATAAGGACAACACACATTTCTAGATGTACATCAATAACTCCATTAATTACATTTCTACCTCCTTTTCAAAAGTAATAAACCTTTGCTGCTGGATTCATATCTAGGCTCTTGTAGATTGTGAACATAAAATTAAATTAGGTTCAGAAAATGTGCAGTGAAAACGATATCTTACACAACCATTTATGTAGCAGCCTATGCATTTTCATCTGAAATAGATTCCTTTTTATTCTTTATTTGAGTCTTACAAGAAGAAAACCCTCCTTATTCAGTTAGCTCAGTTATTTTTTACATTTCTGCCAGAAGATTTGAGATTTTGACATTGCCTTTGTAGATGAATTTTCACATCAGTTAAGTGAGAAAAGCAAAACCATTTTATACAGTAAATTTGTTTTGCTGTATTGTCTGAAAAATCTCATATAGTAGCTGATATAATTCCTTCTGCTTTGAAATTTGTGAGCTACTATTGGTTATGGTTTTTCTCTAGATAAGTGGTAATATTTTAATCCAGGTCCCAAGTGCAGGCATCTCATCTAATATCAGTCTCTCTGCACTCACCAGACTTTCTTAATTCTGACATATTTCTCTCTGTCAATATTTGGAGTTAGTGTGGGAAAAACAATAGCAGATTCTAAGGGGAAAAATATTTTTCCTCTGCGCAAAATTCTCTTTTCAGATGAATGTGATGTTTTCATCTGTCAAGTTTTGTGTTTCCTCTAGGCATACTGTTAGCATTGAGATAGAGAATCTATGCTTGAAGAAAGACTACAACTGAGATTTTCTATGCATATCTGTGAAAATGTTTGTTTTTAAATTTTATTTCTCATGAACATTAATCAGTATAAATATTAAATATTATAGATGAAGATTAACATATAACCAAAAAGCACTTACTTAGTTTCCTTTCATTTTTGATGGAAAAATAATATTCACTATCCCATCATAAGGAAACATTTGTAGTTTGTTTCATTTGTTGCCTTGCCTTGCCTTGCCTTGCCTTGCTGTACTGTGCCGTGCCTTGCCTTGCCTTGCCTTACCTTGCCTTTTCTTTTGAGACAGAGTCTCGCTCTGTCGCCCAGGCTGGAGTGCAATGGCGTGATCTCAGCTTACTGCAACCTCCGCCTCCCGGGTTCTAGCGATTCTCCCGCCTCAGCTTTCTGAGTAGCTGGTATTACAGGCGCCTGCCACCATGCCCAGCTAAATTTTTGTATTTTTAGTAGAGATGGGGTTTCACCATGTTGGCCAGGCTGGTCTTGAATTCCTGACCTCCGGTGATCCACCCACCTCAGCCTCCAAAGTTCTAGGATTATAGGCGTGAGCCACCGCGTTTTTTCTTATTTTTTTTTTTTTTGAATCAGGGTCTCACTTTGTCACCCAGGCTGGAGTACAGTGACACGATCTTGGCTCACTGCAGCCTCGACCTCCCAGCTTCAAGAAATTCTTCTGCCCCAGACCGTCAAGTAGCTGGGACTACAGGTGTGCACCATCACGTCTGGCTATTTTTTTTTTTTTTTTTGTATTTTTTGTAGAGACAGGGTTTCACCATGTTGCCCATGCTGCTCTCGAACTCCTGAGCTCAAGCAATTCCATTTCGGCCTCCCAAAGTGCTAGAATTACAGGCGTGAGCTACTGTGCTGGCCTCATAGATTCTTTCTGAATCTTTTTTGGATTATTTTACTCTGCCTTTTTTTTTTTTCCTGATAGATTGCCCAGAATGCAAGCCAAGGGAAAACAAATTCTTCTCCAAGCCGGGTGCCCCAATATATCAGTGTATGGGCTGCTGCTTCTCTAGAGCATATCCCACTCCATTAAGGTCCAAGAAGACGATGTTGGTCCAAAAAAACGTCACCTCAGAGTCCACTTGCTGTGTAGCTAAATCATTGACCAGGGTAAGAACCTCAAGAGCCCCAGAAGCTTTCCAACAGCCCAATCAGAGAAATGTTCATAGAGCCCACCCATGGGATTTAAGGCCAAAGGTGTCTAATGACCCAGCCTCTGTCGAGCATTTGTACAGGTGGGGAACACATTTCTACCCATTAATTAAAAGAGTCAATTGTCTTGTGGGTATAGGCTGGATTTATTCAGAGTGAGGAGAATAGGGGTAGAGGTGACAAGGGGCAGGTTGGGAGAAAGTACAGCTTACTCATGCTAAACATATCTCCTAAAAAGGAGACTGTGCAAATGTAGTATGCATGTATTTATTTCAGCAGAATGCAGACAATTTTATTTAATATTCTTCAATTTTGCCTCCATGTATGTATGTATGTATCTATCTATCTATCTATCTATCATCTAATCTATGATATGTTTTTTTCCTTCCCCTTTAGGTCATGGTAATGGGGAATGTCAGAGTGGAGAACCACACGCAGTGCCACTGCAGTACTTGTTATTATCACAAATTTTAAATGTTTTGCCAAGTGCTGTTTTGATGACTGCTGATTTTCTGGAATGGAAAATTAACTTGTTCAGTGTTTATGGCTTTGTGAGATAAAACTCTCGTTTTCCCTACCATACCACTTTGACATGCTTCAAGGATATTCTGCAGCTTTATTGCCTTCCTCCTTATCCTACAGTACAATCAGTAGTCTCGTTCTTTTCATTTGGAGTGAATACAGCATTTAGCTTGTTCCACTGCAAATAAAGTCTTTTAAATCATCATTCAATGACTGAATTATCATTTTTCTTCAAAGTAAAGCCAATAGCTTTTGACAGCATTAATGGAAGAGAGTGGGCCATTGGGTGAGTTGGGGCCACATGTGTTTGGTGACTTGACAGTTACCAAATGGTTTGGCGAGCCTTGCTGTTACCACACCTTCTAGTAGCATGTGAGTCCTTTCAGCCAGTGGGCTACTTACAAGACATTTGTTAGGGCAAGAGAAGAAAATATGAGAACTTCTATTTATATTCATTTTATATAATTTTATATATTATATTCATTTTTATATAACTTTAAATTTCCATTTTGATGGATTTTATAAAAGCACAGATACATTAGTATAGTAATACATGTATACAATTTATAAATAAATAATTATCCATATATCAGGAACGTTTGATCAGAAACTTTTTACTGTTAGAAGGGTACAATAAAAAACAAACGAACAAAAGAAAAATGGAGAACCCTCCTCCAGGGTTTGGGAAAGACAAAATCAATCCCAGACTGAAGTTTCTATTTACTTGCTTTGTGCCTGACTAAAAAACGCTCATCTTGTTTGTCCCTGGCAGCAAGGCTATAACTGAATAGTGGCCAAGGAAAGGGCATCATTGCACCCAATTAAAACTGGGCATTGCTCTGAAATTCCGGAGGCATCAGATTTTGTTTTTCACATTCAGATCTGGCTAAGAATGAACAAATGATGATCAAAACATTCATTTAGCACTCACTGTGGTCTAGGTGGGATGCCTGGCATATTCACTTTGTTTTTTAAAATGTTTAAGATGGCCGGGCATGGTGGCTCACACCTGTAATCCCAGCACTTTGGGAGGCCGAGGCGGGCAGATGACTTGGGGTTGAGTTTGAGACCAGCCTGGCCAACATGGTGAAACCCTGTCTCTACTAATACAAAAATTGCCAGGCATGGTGGTGGGCGCCTGTAATCCCAGCTACTCAGGAGGCTGAGGCAGGAGAATCGCTTGACCCTGGGAGGCGGAGATTGCAGTGAGCTGACATTGTGCCACTGCACTCCAGCCCGGGCGATAGAGAGTGAGACTCAGTCTCAAACAAACAAGCAAACAAAAATGCTTAAGAGTAGTGCCATGCTTCAGCGCCACATCCGTTGAGCATTTATACTGAGAGGTAGTCCTTACCTTGAGGACAATGGTATTATAAATATTAAAGTATATTAGCCATGGTGGAGATCACAGTTAATCAAAAAAGTTCTACTTCTAATGGAGCCTGTAATTTAAAAAAGATGATCACACTGGTAACTGGTAAGGTTTTGAGAAAGAAATTTTGATCATCACCCATTTGTCAAAATTTTATTTCTGAGTGGCAAGCCAGTTCCTTGTTCCTTAGTAGGCTGGTAAACATATCAGGTGTTAGGGTAAATAAGTTAAAATAGGAAGTACATGTCCTTTTTTTTTTTTTTTTTTTTTTTTTTTTAAACAGAGGCTCTGTTGCACAGGCTGGCAGTGGTACGATCTTGGCTTACTGCAACCTCTGCCTCCCAGGTTCAAGTGATTCTCCTGTCTCAGCCTCTCGAGTACCTGGGACTACAGGCACATGCCACTATGCCCGGCTAATTTTTGTATTTTCAGTAGAGATGGGGTTTCACCATGTTGGCCAGGCTGGTCTCGAACTCCTGACCTCAAGTGATCTGCCTGCCTCGGCCTCACAAAGTGCTGGGATTACAGGTGTGAGCCACAGTGCCTGTTTTTTTTGTTTTTGTTTTTGTTTTCAGTACAGACAGGTGTTTTGTCCTGTTGGCCAGGCTGGTCTCTAACTCCTGGCTTCAAGTGATCCCTCACCTCAGCCTCCCAAAGTGTTGGGATGATAGGCATGAGCCTCTGTGCCCGTTTGTACATGTACTTTTCAAGAAACGTGAAAGGACACATGAAGACATTAGTCCATTTCTTCATTTATTTATTATACTTTCATTGAATGTATAGTAAATGTTGATGTTTTGTTAGATCACTGGGATTTAGACATCAGGAATCTCTGGAAGATAAGATTGAAAAAATATAAAACTGCTTAATCAGAGAAACAATGGCGGTGATCACTGGTTCATTCAAATATTTAGAAGATATTGACTGAGAACCTACTAAGTGTCGGGTCTGGAGAGCTTGTTTGGAGGGCTCATCAATGATGGAAAGCTTCTGAAACTTCTTGGCTAGAATGTCCTTGTTCATCTGGGAGCATCCTATTTGACAGAAAGAATGGAAGAGACACTCGAGGAGTAAAGAGAGAGGAAAGGGACATCCCTGTGTCCATTTAGCTCAGCCAGGTCAACCCTGGTGAGCGCTAGGATGAAATGTCATAGCCATACTTTTTTTTTTTTTTGAGACGGAGTCTCCCTCTGTTGTCCAGGCTGGAGCGCAGTGGCGCGATCTCAGCTCACTGCAAGCCCCGCTTCCCGGGTTCACGCCATTCTCCTGCCTCAGCCTCCCGAGTAGCTGGGGCTACAGGCGCCCGCCACCTCGCCCGGCTAGTTTTTTGTATTTTTTAGTAGAGACGGGGTTTCACCGTGTTAGCCAGGGTGGTCTCAATCTCCTGACCTCGTGATCCGCCCGTCTCGGCCTCCCAAAGTGCTGGGATTACAGGCTTGAGCCACCGCGCCCGGCCAGCCATACTTACCTCCTGTCTTACCATGTGCCAGGCTGGGTGCTGATCCAGTGATGGCCAAGATGAATAAGACACAGACCCTGCCCTGAAGCAATTCACAGTCTAGTGTAGAAGGGTAGCATAAGCAACAAATTATAATCAAGAGTGATGTACACTATGGGAGAAGAATGAACTTTGGTGGCATAAAGGGAGGGATGGCTTATTCAGCCTGTTGGGGCTTGTCATAGAGAGCTTCACAGGGCAACACGATCCTCGAGTTGGGTCTAGAAGATAAGCAGAGAGATGGGGGAGAGTACATTCTAGTTTGAGGAAACAACATAAGCAATTATTCTGAGATAAGAAACACTAAGATGGTCACAGAATTTCAAGGAGTTCAGTGTGATTGCCCTGCAGGAAGCTGGTTGGAGGACTGGAACTGTAGAGATAAATATGTACCTGTCAAGAAGGTCCTTGTATAACATGCAGAGAAATATGGATTTTAACTAGGCTTCTAGTTTCTCAAGCTGGAGGGCCTGAGGGTTCCTGAAGCCACAGAATAAACAAGCACCTTTCTGCAGGATCAATTTTGCTTGAAGACTTGGGGAAATGTTATTTTTACTTCAAAACAAAAATGGATATATTATAGAGTAGAATGCAAAATTGCCAAAAATAAGAAGAAAAACAGTGACTTAAAAAGAAATTTCATGCTGAGGGTGGGGCCTTTCAGATCCTGCTCTTCTGAGCCCTCCCAAACCTCCAGTTTCACTCTTGCATTAGGAGTACTTAAATAGAGGAGTTTGAGGAGCTCTGTTAACATTAAAGGAAGGGTAGTTGCTGGACTTCCAAGCTTCTGGATGAGTCTGGCTGAGAAAATGGTCGTCATGGCTTTCAGGACAGTCAATTTGAAAACTCCGATGTGAGCTCTCTAGAGAAAAGATTATAATCTCAGCTACACAAGCAGCAAGGAGGAAGAGATGCAGGTGTGGAGGCTGGCGATTTTGTCTCAAGACCATCTGTGGAAATACTTGAATGAAATCCTAAGGCAGAGTGAGCACATGTTTGAGGGGGTGCTTCTATCAAAAAAATTGTCCATTGTTCACCTCAGCTAGAAAGCTGCTCCGAATTCTCCCCTGTGAGATTCCTTCCTTATGGCTACAAGATGGTATCCCAAGCACCTGATTTTTAAATGACAACACTCCCAGGAGATGCAATGCGGTTGGCCATTAATAGTTTAATGAACTATTACACAAGTTTAACAGACCATTGGTTCTGTCTGCACTGGGAGTTCTGGACCCTTGTTGGCTGGGAAAGGGAGGTGCCTGGCAGGATATTGAAAAGGATAAAGCAAAGATGCAAGACTTCTACTACTTTGTAATTATGTCAAGATTTGACTATGAGAAGAAACTCCAAAGTGATTACAGGGATATTATTGGTGACTAGGACTCAAGGAGGAGATCAATGTAACAGTGATGGCACTTGGCCTTTGGTCCGTCTCCTGGGACTGAGAGGAAAGGGCAGAAAATGATGAGAGGGAAAGAGAGATACCTGGAAAGGGAGGAGAAAGAAGAATGAAGCTGCACAGAAAGTGTGGGGAGGAAAAATGTGTGATGGGAAGAGAGAGAGGCGGGAAAGGCTGCTGGAGAGTCAGTAACCTCAGAGGTGGCAGAGCTGGAGTCAAGCAGAAAGAATAGGCCATTACCCTACTCATTTCCACCCACTCATGCCGATCCCTCTTCCCTTCTGTACGAATCTAAATAATCAAGATCTCTAGGCTGTATGCAACTATGGTACAAATTGGAAAAGTATGCCCTCTCTGGGCAGGCACAGCACCTTGCATAAATGGGTGCAGAAAAACATCTTTTCCCTCAGGCAGAGGTGGAGTGGGGTCTGGATAGCTGTTAGCCCTCACTTCTTGGCTGGGCACCTTTGTGCATTACACAAACTGTGCAACCTTACATGGCAGCTCTATCTATAATCTCATCATAGTAATTTGACCATTGTTGCATTTTGAAAAATAATGGCCTAAATTGGTGAGAATCTTGATATCTAAGATTCCAAATGTTGATGTCTTTATTATCCTTATACTGCTTGGGGTGGGGGATCCTGGATAAAATATTGGTCCAAATACTGTTTTGTTTGTTTTTATCTTGTATGGAAAAAGTAGAAGGGAGGTCCAGAATCTGGCAAAGGACAGGAAGGTAAAACCAAAGAATGCACATGCAAATGACCATGAAACTGACGTGAGGAAATTGGCTAGGACCACAAACATCAACAAGACCAGAGAGACTGACTGACTTGACAAAAAGTTAAACAACATCAAACTGCCTGACATTAATGCAGCTCTTCTACTTTCTTAGAATTTCCCATGTCTAATGTGTCAATGATTTTCACTTAGCCCATTCCAGACTGAAAGTTGGAACATGTAGCACCATCTTCATTTGACAATTGGATAAACAGAAGTACAAAGCTTTGGTTGTATAGGAACAAAGAATATGTACAGGAAAAGTGGGCATCTCCATTTCTGTGCTGCTTCTTTCTAATTCCAACTTCTTTCCAAATCTATGACGTTTTTATTTTATCTGCAAAGAACCTATTTCCCCCCGGACACTAACGGAAAACTCTTCTGGAGATTTGTCAAGGTTGAAAAGCCATTCTATTAAAAGATCTGATATTTGGTCTGTGAACTGTCTACTAATGTTTTGTCTGGAAACTTGGGCTTCAGCTTCACCCTTAGAGCTCTTCTTCCTTTGCTCAATGCCTTCTTCAGATATTTCCCTTGAAACTTAATTCATATCTCAAAGCTATCCTATCCCTCAGGAGGAGAAACATGAAGAGATTTCTGTGTTCTGAAAGTTGACTAGGATATCCATATTCTTCTATTCAAAACTGGGTAGCATGAGGAATTGCAAATTTTAAACGCTGTTTTCACAAGGAACTAAAGCTGAATCTGAGTTGCCTCAGAACAAAGAGAGAAGTTAAATATTGCATTAAATTTCAAGATGAGAGACAGAAAAAGAAAGTAACTATTGGATTTTAAAAATGAATTTCCCTTCCGAACTCCAGAAAAGCATATGCTCTGCAAAGCATATACTTTTCTATTGAACGTGACTTCCAGGGCTCGCTCATCTCTAGGACTTGAAAGCTGAGGCTTTAGGAAAAAGAAGGAGGGAAGGAGGGTCAGGAGAGGAGTCTCTGAAGAAGCAGCCAGAAGCTTGGCACATTATTGATAATTTGTAAGAGAGTGTTCAACAAAGACGTTCTATTGTTTAAAAACCATTTCCTTTAATGGGATGTTAGCAGAAAGTAGAATAGTAAAGTAAAAGCACTAAAACTGTATCAATTTTCTCCAAATGCTATTGATTAGAAAGTGTGTTTGAATTATAGTCACTTATTTAGCTGTAAATTGTCTGTGAACAGTAATTGATTCTTAGTTAAGTTGACAGCAAGTAGAATTTCAGTACGTGCAAGTTTACTTCTGTATACCTTTTTCCCAATTGCAACACATGTTGAGGATAACTGGACAAGGCCAGGATTAGGGATAGGCCTAGGAAATGGAGATGAACTGGGAGGCAGGGCAGAAGTAGTGGTTTGCCCAAGATGGCTTCAGAGGGATAAAGGAAGAGGAAGAAAGAAAACCCGGGCTTAACCTAGGAATGTACCGCATCTTTGTGAAGATGGAGGAAGTGGGACAGGCTGTGTGTATAAAGAGTTGCTGGCAGGTGCTTGGGTTGAAATCATGGTTGGAGGAACTAAAGTCTTAACCTTGGGTTTTAGGGAGATAATTTACTATCTAAATTAAATTATGGTTACCACCACAGTTATTCTAGTGACTGCGTTTCTGTGCGAAACACTCTGATATGGAAGACAGTGATAACATCAGAGATGCATTCACTGTTTACATGGGCAGGGTGGGCTCTGAGGGCTCTGGGGTAGGCTCTGTGATTCCTAAAGCTGAAGATACAAGTGCTGGCCACAGCACTGTGAAGCTGAGCTTGGCCAAAGGGAAGCTCTCCCTCACTGCCAGCTATGGATTTCTTCAGTCTGCTGCAGAGCTCACTGCTGCCCCTTGTGGACAAGTGGTCCATGGAGCTTCTGGAAGAGTCAGTGGGTGAGGCTGGGAGTGATGCTGGGCAGGATGGGTCCAGCTGACTGGGCACATTTGTCTTCATGTTTATGGGATCCTTCTGTTCATTTGCTCCTGATGTGCCCTTTTAGTGACATCCAACTACCTGTGGGGTGGCAGCTGTAATACTTGTGCACTTGGCAAGAAATATTTGATAAGCTAAAGCTAAATTCCAAAATTCCTTCTGATTATTATAGGAATTTCAATAATACATTTGTCAATGCAAGGAAAGGAAAAACATTTAGGTTAAAGACGTAAGCTCAAATTTCAAATTGAAATATCTGAAAATATTTTATTTGAGTTTCATTCAAATTTGATACCTTGTATTTTTCTCATAACTGTATTTTTTTTTTAAATCAAGCCCCATATGGATATCCACAAACACCTTCTAGTTCATCCTATTTTTTTTTCTCTGTGCTAGGACATAAAAGGTTTAAAAACAGTTGGCTAGGGGACTAGATATAGATATACAAAAAAAATCTCCAACAAAGCAAAATTTAAAAAACCCAGAAAACCTCTTTGTGTTTGGTTGCCATCTGCAATAAAGCAAGGCATACACTAAAGCATCTAATGAATATTCAGGAAAGGGAAATCCTGAAAAACATTTAGCAAGCAAAGGATGGAAAATGGAATTAATTATATAGTAACCTGTTATTACTAATTTAAGATGTTTGAAATGCCATTAACATTATCTTCATTTGGTTTGCTGTATTTATTGTTTCATATTAGTGAACATAAAAATATTTATATGCATTTACATAATAACCATTTTACTATCTATATGTATCCCATAACATTATGTTGTATGCCTTAAGTATATATAATCACATTTATTCTTAAGGCTGGGTACACTGGCTTACGCCTGTAATCATAGCACTTTGAAAGGCTGAGGTGGGCAGATCACTTGAGCTCAGGAGTTTGAGATCAGCCTGGGTAACATGGCGAAACCTTGTCTCTATAAAAAGTACAGAAACATTAACTGGGCGTGGTGGCAGGCCCCTGTAGTCCAGCTACTTGTGGGGGCTGAGGCAGGAGGATTACTTGACCCCTAGAGGTTGAGGTTGCAGTGAGCTGAGATTGTGCCACTGTACTCCAGCCTGGGTGACAAAGTGAGACCCTGTCTCAAAAAAAAAAAAAAAAAAAAAAAGCATCTACTCTAAGATACATATTCATTACAAAGAGAAAAATTACAACTTTACCGTGGAGAAAGCTGGCTGACACAGCGACTAAGGTTAACATCGCCAGCAATAAGGTTGGGTACCAACATCATAAGACCCCCCCAGAACCATGCTCTGAGAAGGGCTGAAAATGCATGCACTCCATCTAATCATGAAAAAGTATCAGACAAACAAATGGAGGAAAAATCTACAAAATAACTGGCCAGTACTCTTAAAAAATGTCAAGTTTCATTAAAGACAGGGAAAGATGAGTTGCTATCACAGATGAGAGGGGACTAAGGAGACATGACAAGTAATGCAAAGTGAAGTTCTTGGATTGCATCCCAGAAGAGAAAAATAATATTAGTGGCAAACTGATGAAATTTACATAAAATCTATATTTTTAATTTATTTTTATTTACTTATTTTTCAAGACAGGGTCTCATTCTGTCACCCAGGTTACAGTGTGGTGACCCGATCTCGGCTCACTGCAACCTCCACCTCTCGGGTTCAAGCGATTCTCCCACCTTAACCTCCCAAGCAGGTGGAATTACAGGTGCGTGCCACCAAGCCCAGCTAATTTTTTGTATTTTTAGTAGAGACGGTGTTTCACCATGTGGGCCGGGCTGGTCTCAAACTCCTGACCTCAAGTGATCTGCCTGCCTTGGCCTCCCAAAGTGCTGGGATTACAGGCGTGAGCCACTGCGCCCTTCCTAAAATCTATATTTTAGTTAATAGTATTGTACCAGTATATCTCTTGGTTTTGATAATTGTACTTTGGTTATGCAAGATATTATCATTAGGGAAAATGAGTGAAGGGTATATTTGATCTCTCTATTTTTGCTGCTTTTCTGCAAGCCTAAAATTACTTCAAAATAAAAAGGTAATAAAAATCCTTTTAATCTGATTTCTGCATTCCTTACTCTGCTGTATTGAGTCCCTTTATGAACATTACTGATCCATTTATTTGCCAAATCACAAGGCTCTACACAATTGGCTCCAACCTATCTCTGCAGCCTCATGTTCATATATCACTCTGTCTACCTTCTGGCCACACCCAACTTTTGTCTCATAAACATGTGTTTGCCTTCATATCTCCTGCACCTCTGGACTGGGTGTTCCCATTGCCTACAAAGCTCTCCCTCTTCACTGCATGGGGAAATCCTATTAATTGTTCAAGACTCAGTTAACGTGTCTCCTTCTTTGTGATACCTTCTTGGATTTCTTCTAACAGAATTATTCATTCTCTCCTTTTTTCCCAATGCTTGTTGAACTTCCTTCTATTACACCACATATTATTTTGTCCACCTATTCATTAAGCAACAAATATTTTTGAGCGTCTGCTCTGTACCAGGCACTGTGGTAGGTATTGGATATATATTAGTGAATAAAATAATATAGTCCTCCCCTTCATGAGTTTATAGTCAAGAGGCAAAGACAGAAAATAAACAAGGAAACAAATGAATAGATAAATATATAACTAAAAATTGTGGCAAGGGCTATATAAAAAACCCAATAGCACATAAAAATAGAGAGTAGTGGGGTGGGATGGGTAGACATTTTTGGATAAGACAGAGAAGGCTTCTTTTAAAATGACCATTCATTTCATCAAAACATTCTCATTAAAAAATTCTGGTAATATGGAAAAGTATAAAATTCAGTATAAAAAATGACCCATAATGCCATCACTCAGAAACAATAATCATAATTAGGCTTTTTTTTTTTTTTTTTTTTGACAACAGAGCGCTCTGTTGCCCAGGCTGGAGTGCAGTGGTGTGATCTCGGCTCACTGCAACCTCAGTCCTCTGGGTTCAAGCATTTCTCCTGCCTCAGCCTCCCGAGTAGTGGGACAATAGGCACGTGCCACCATGCCCTGAAAATTTTTTGTACTTTTAGTAGAGACAGGGTTTTGCCAACTTGGCTAGGCTGGACTGGAACTCCTGGCCTCATGTGATCTAGCTGCCTTGGCCTCCCAAAGTACTGGGATTGCAGGCGTAAGCCACTGCACCTGGCCCATAATCAGACATTTTAATGCTTATATACATAGAGAAGGATAAATGTACAGATCAGAGTGATCATACTGCTCATGTTGTTTCAAATAAGTATTTGATAGATACTAGGTTTTTAATTTTTTTTTTATTTTTTATTTTTAAGATAGGGTCTCACTCTGTCACCCAGGCTAGAGTGCAGTGGTACAATCTCAGCTCACTGCAACCTCAACCTCCTAGGCTCAGGCAGTCCTCCCACTTCAGCCTTCTGAATAGCTGAGACCTACCACGCCTGGCTAATTGTATTTTTGGTAGAGATGGTGTTTTGCCACGTTGTCCAAGCTGGTCTTGAGCTCCTGAACTCGAGGCGATCCACCCACCCTGGGCTCCCAAAGTGCTGGGATTATAGGTGTGAGCCACCATCCCCGGCTTGATAGATGTTAGTTCTAAGACAATGATTCTCAATCTTGGCTGCCCATCAGAATGCCCTGAGGTGTACAGGCGTAAAGTGCAGGGACGGGGGAATCAGCTCTGCCTGCAGTAGGAGGTTGGGACAGGGACCACTTTATGGAAGTGGAAATGTCTACGCTGGGCTTTGACCTGTTTACATGGTTTCATAAAGTTGAAAAGGAGAACCAAGGACATTCCAGTGAGATGGAACAGCTCAGAGGCATGGTACGTGCTGGAGTGAGGGAGGAAGTAGTCTAGGACTCTGCACAGGGGTTCAGTGCTGTGGGCTGGGAACTGTGGGAGTTATGGCTAAATCAAGATGTGAGGCCCAGGTGACAAAGGGACTGGTCTGCCACTCTAAGGAAAGTTTTGCTGTCAATCTTTGTAAGGAGGTTAGTAAAATAATTACCTCTGTTATTATTTTTTTGGGACAGAGTCTCTCTCTGTCGCCAGGCTGGAGTGCAGTGGCATGATCTCGGCTCACTGCAACTTCTGCCTCCTGGGTCCAAGTGATTCTTCTGGCTCAGCCACCCAGGTAGCTGGGACTACAGGCCTATGCCACCATGCCCAGCTAATTTTTGTATTTTTAGTGGAGACGGGGTTTCACCATTTTGGCCAGGATGGTCTCGATCTCTTGACCCATCCACCTAGGCCTCCCAAAGTGCTGGGATTACAGGCGTGAGTCACTGCACCCGGCCCCTGTTTTTATTTTTTAAAAATCAGTAAAGAAAGCCAATTAAGCTACTTATATGTTCCTTAATCAAAGTCTCCTGTGACGTATTCTTCCTTGACTTTCAGTCTTATTAAACATTTATCTAACGTAATTTTTCTATGCTTATTAGAGCAGAAAATGAATCTTGTGCAAATCAGCTTTTTGCCCTTTTACTTAGTCTCAAGAAGACTCAGAAGCAAACATAGGGCCTAATTCAATGCCTTTCCAGATGAAGAAAGTCCAGCTGTTAGTGGATTTCCAGATTTCAACTGCCTCTGAATTCTTGGTGACCATGTTACCCCATTCATTGTTACTCCATGGTGGGCTTTCCTAATGCCGAGGAGCCTTCCCTGAGTAGAGGACATGTTCTTCTGGCCAGATTGGCCTGCTCCCAGGCCCCAGCTGGTTCCCCACCCCAGTTTCTGCTCCATGCCAGGGCCATGTTCCTGTCTGTTTAGGCCCAACCCATCTAGAGGTCACTTGACATGCTGAGTGAGAAAAAGCCAGCTGGTGTGGCTTGAATGTGTGAGGGCAGGCAGAGGTACTTACATAGGATTTTCACATAGCTTTTATCCCAACTACAAAGAGAAAGGAAATGCCACTGTTCTACCGCCTCACACTTGTGGCAGGCGAGGCCTCACTAACAGCTGTCTCAGCACTGACTGAGTGGTTAAGTTAAATAGTAAAAGCCAGTGCCCTCATACAAAGGCTGGGATGTAACAAAAGCCCATCAAGAGTTTTGCCTAAGCCATTCCCGGGCCTTAAAGCATGACAAAATAATGAGGGAATTCTTACTAGGACCCATTTAGGGGTAAACAAGTTTTATTGTGGGTCTGAAGAAACTCCCCAGGCCTCCACAAACAAGTTTATTGGGGGTCTGAAGGAACTCCCCAAACCTCTGTGATTTAGCAGGAGGCAAGATAAGGGTAATCACCGCAGCACCTGGACCCATTTAGATTAAGTAAATTTACTGAGGCTCCAGAGAAAGCTCTTCAGGACTCAGACCTTAGTTACAGATTAAAAGAAGTTAATCACATATGTCTTTAGATGAATGCATACTTGCATGTAGACATACAGCTTAGAAGGTATATCAGTTCTGGAAAACTTTGTAATTTTGAGTTGGTCTGACGATAATTTCCAGGCCTTCTCCCTGTAATGGGTTACAGAAATAAAAACTCTCTTCTTCCCCAGTTCATCTGCATCTCGTTATTGGGCTGCGAAAAATAGCAGCCCGACCCTCAGTTTGGTCCAGGAACACACTGACAGTCTGTTCATAGCCAGAGAATGACCATAAATAGTTCTAAAAGTAACTTTGATAAGCAGGATTTAATGATTATAATTATAATACTTGGCTGCAAATAATGGGGACCAATTACTGGTTAAGAAAATCCCACTTTGGGAGGCCAAGGCAGCTGGATCACTTGAGCCCAGGAGTTCGAGACCAGTCTGAGCAACACGGTGAAATCCCATCTCTACAAAAAAAGGTACAAAAGTTATACAAGAATGGTGGCTTGTGCCTGTAGTCCCAGCTACCCAGGAGGCTGAGGAGGGAGGCGGAGGTTGGGGCGAGCTGTGATTACACTACTGCACTCCAGCCTGGGCTACAGAGTGAGACCCTGTTTCATAAATAAATAAATAAATAGATTAAAAAAAAAAAGACAGAAAAGAAAAGAAAGAAAATCCTTGATGGCATTTCAGCTCTGATAGTGACTCTTTCTGTGGTGGTGGGAAATTGGTGGCCTGACTCATTTTTCGCAGATGGATAAATGGAGGCTACATTAATGATTCCAAATTCAGCTGGAGAATAGAAGGCAGGATTTCCTGTTCCTTTAGGGAATAGAGAGGTCTTACCTTTAGATATGTGCTTCCTCATTAAAAAAATCATATATTTATCCAAGACTTTAAACATGACAGATGTTGTGCTGAACGTTAGATCCAGTGAATTGAATCCCAGTGCTTGAGCCCAAGTTTATGTATACTTTAAAACTCCACAGTTGTTTCTAATATGCGTCACTGATTGAGAACTGCTGTGCCAGATGATTATCAAAACCCTGTTTAATTCGGCATAAGATCTCAAATAAGAATGGGGACTGGTAACATCTATTTTTGCTTTTGAAATTGCTTTCCCTAAGGTCTTAATTTTGAAGCACTGCCTGAAAATCCTGTATTTTGCATTTCTTTTCCCTTTAACTCTTGAATAAACATCTTGAACTAAGCATCAGCAAAAAGAAGCAATGATGATTATTGTCTTTAGTCCCTGGAGTTTTGCCTTCACTTAAATTAGAGGAATTTCCTGATAGATTCATTTGTCATGTCACTTCACATTTTTATGTGAGGGAAGCTGGTTGTGGGGTTCTTCTCAGTGTCCAATCTTTTCCATAGGACAAAGGCAATAAAAATCACCAGCACAAAAAACAATTCCATGAAGCTACAGCACAATGAAAATGTTGTCTTTAATCTTTCTCTTGGCCAAATTCAAATGTTTATTGTCTGTGTATTCTTTACTCAAAATAAAGAGAAGTTGTTCTACTTAGTCCTATGCCATAATCGTTCCGTTACTCAGAAGTATCGAAGAAAGCCTGGATGACAGTTTTAAGTCAGAGCGATAGATGTTAGTGTGGCTCCGAAAGAATTTAATTTCCTGATCCAGGAATTAAACATATGGAAGTCATTTGCTCGGACTATCTGTTCTCTCCATGTGTTGACTTAAATGTAAGCACATTATTGAGTTTCCTACACCTTTTATAGAAGCAATAGATGCCAGTATCCATTAGAGGAGAAATGCTGTTTTGGATAAATTCAGGAATGCTCTCACCAAGAGGTTCATGTACATTTCCCTTCTTACAGATAGGTAGAACCATGTGACCACTTTTGGCCAATGAGCTGTGAGCGAAAGTGACTTGTCACTTCTGGGCTGGTATGAGTTCTCTTTGCCTCCCATAGGCACTGAGGATGTTCAGCTAATAGTGCCTGCAGAAGCTTGGGTCCCCAAGGGACTACATGCAGCAGGGCTCCCCACCTGCAATGGACACGTAATGTGAGTGAAAAATTAACCTCTGTTCTATTGAGCCACTGAGATTGCAGTATAGCCTGCCCAGACTTGACCAGTGCAGTCATTAAGAAGTATCAAAAAACATCCCAATACAGGGGCTCCCTTGCTATGTTTTCTTCACAATGATCCATGTTTGGAAGATCAAAGTCAAACTTGTGGGGAGAGGCATGGATGGGAGCAAGTATACAATTTATTTCACAGACTTTTTGGCCAGAGTTTTTTGATGCTTAATTAGAGAATAGCTACTTATTTAGAAATGTTAAAACTATTTTACAAATGTGTTGTACGTCCTTTGTTGATCATTCTTAATGTTTCTTGGTAATAGCAGTCTCCATTATATCCTTGGAAGTGGCTGGAGTGAGGAGGGCATGGTGGCTCACGCCTGTAATCCCAGCACTTTGGGAGGTTGAGGTATGTGGATTGCTTGAGCCTAGGAGTTCGAGATCAGCCTGGGCAACAGGGAGAAACCTTATTTCTACAAAAAATACAAAAGTTAACTGGGCTGGTGGTGAACACCTATAGTCCCAGCTACTCTTGGGGCTGAGGTGGGAGGATCACTTGAGCCCAGGAGGTTGAGGCTACAATGATCCATGTTCACACCACTGCACTCAAGCCTGGGTGACAAAGTGAGATGCTGTCTAAAAAAACAAAAACAAACAAAACAAGAAGTTGTTGGGGTGTTTTGTTGACCAGAGCCTGAAGGAAAAGTTGACCTGGCGGTGCTTGGTGCCAGTCTGGCTTCTACTTTCTCCTTTTGGCAACTCCAATGATACTTTACTACCTCAGGAAATCCAGAAGGGCTGAGTACCTCACACTCAGCTTCTGAGAAACTGCTTAAGCTTCCACACCCTCAGGGCTACAGTTACAAAGACCTGCTAGGCTGGGGGAGGAGTTCTCTCCAGCTTTGCTCTGGTGAATAATACCTTCAGAGCTTTTATGCCAGTCCAGGACCTTTAGCTACAGAAATTAATACACACCTTTCAACAATCCCTGCCTTCAATCTGCTTATAATCTACCTGAGGAAAAGGACATAAAAACAAGGGTAGAATAACAAAACGAGTGAATAAGTACAGAGAAATAAATGAGTGGTCAAAAAAGAAAGCAGTGGAGATTCCTACTCAAAACAGTGACTTCAGGCTGAGGGAAAGGAGAATATGACCTATGTCTGAAGTGATAAGTCAACTTTTGACAGAGGGAGGTGGACATACAGACAAGTGGAATGGTATGCAAAAGGGCATGGAATGGTTATGCAGGAAGATTGGAATAAAGCAAGACCTGGGAGAAGTCGGGGAAAAGCCTGGAAAGACAGGTTGGGAGAAATGCCCCACAAGTGTTCCCAAAGCTGGAAGAGTTTACAGTGTTGCTCGGCATGCTGTTAGCATTGCTGTAAACACACAAGTTAAGGGCAAGATTCTTGCCAAGAGAATTACTGTGCATATTGAGCACATTAAGCACTCTAAGAACTGAAATAGCTTCCTGAAACGCGTGAAGGAAAATGATCAGAAAAAGAAGGAAGCCAAAGAGAAAGGCACCTGGGTTTAACGGAGGTGCCAGCCTGTTCCACCAAGAGCAGCACACTTTGTGAGAACCAATGGGAAGGAGCCTGAGCTGCTGGAAGCTGTTCCCTATGGATTCATGGCGTAATAGGGGTTAAGAAAAATAAAAGACCTCTGGACTGTAAAAATGTTTCTCTTCATTGAGTAGAGAAGTGTGGTGTCCCCTTCCCCAAATAAATATTTAAAGCAAATTTTAATTCTGTCCTAATTCATTGTGTAATGTCTTTACTATTCAAATTTAATATATTTCTTGCTGAAAGATGTGAGGTGGCAACAAATTACTCAATTGGTTAGAAATTGGCCAGGTATTATTTATGAAATATTTGTGCTTGTTTGAAGATAGTCCCTCTAAATCATCATGGAAGAAATAAAATAATTTACAAAAAAAAAAAAAAGATAGGTTGGGAGCAGACTGTGGAAAGCACTGGATATTGGACTAAGGATCTAGAACTTTTAGCTTTTAGGGAATTGTCAGTATCTAGCCATGATTTATTTATTTATTTATTTATTTATTTATTTAAGACAGAGTCTCGCTCTGTTGCCCAGGCTGGAGTACAGTGGTGTGATCCCCACTCATTGCAACCTCTGCCTCCCTGGTTTAAGTGATTCTCCTTGCCTCAGCCTCCTGAGTAGCTGGGATTACAAGAGCCCACCACCATACCCAGCTAATTTTTTTTTTTGTATTTTTAGTAGATACAGGGTTTCGCCATTTTGGCCATGCTGGTCTCGACTTCCTGACCTCTGGTGATCCACCCACCTCGGCCTCCCAAAGTGCTGGTATTACAGGCATGAGGCACCACTCCGGCCTCATTTTTTTAAGCATGGAGAGTATCATAATCCTAGTGGCGCTTAAGTAGCAGTAGTCTGTCCCCAGGAGCAAGGTTCATTGGAGGGGAAGGACTTGGAGGTGAGGATACTTTCAAGGCAGACTGGTCATGTGTGGAGATGGGGGGAGATAAGGAGGTTGTGATTACAAAAGGGGGTACAAAGTGGGTTCCTGTAATGGCTGCCTCCTGGAAGGCAGTGTCACAAGGAACCTCGGTCTCAGCATCTAGAGCTCCAGGAAGGAAAAATTTCAAGTCAGACAGAATTCTATATATACCATTTCTTTGAAACCTTCAGCCCTCAAGATTCCAACATCATGACCTGAGTTTCAACACAGCTGACTTAGTCCTCATGTCACTATTTTGGTGTTGCCCGTGTGAAGCCGTAGAAGCCTGTGATGCAGTTGCTCTCTTGTTAGCTGTGGTTCTCAGCGTTACAGGCATTCTTGCTTGCTTGGGGGTATATACACGAAAGAGAAAGGGACAGATGTGACTTTGAAGGGCCTACTGAATCAAGCCTCACCGGGAAAGGCTTTGTGCTATTGAGGCTAAACCTGAACTTTGGTGAAAGTTTCCAGGAAGAATCAGTAAATAGGAGAGTTTTATATTTTTCATTGTTTCCATGAAATGGGAACAACAACAAAAAATTTCTTTACAACAAATAATGCACAGAAAAATGCAGCCTATGATTTGTATTTGCTGGTTAGAAAGAGGTCAAGGAAGTAAGATGCTGAAATTTATATAAGTAATATTTCATAGTTTTAAAATTCTCAAAGCACATGAAATAGGAAGAAGGAAGTTCTTGCCCAGAATCCTAGAAAATCACCAGTATTCAGTTATAATCACTACTTCTTGAATCGTTGAGGAGTCTTTTCTCCATATTTTTATTTGATTTTTGTTT
This sequence comes from Macaca fascicularis, assembly GCF_037993035.2. NCBI lineage: Eukaryota > Metazoa > Chordata > Mammalia > Primates > Cercopithecidae > Macaca > Macaca fascicularis. Next base: position 88,235,280 of record NC_088378.1, read on the forward strand.
TGTTATCTCCCAAGTTAATATTGTATTTAGATATCAAATGGTCAAAAAGGGAAACTTTTATCTCTGGGGAAGAAACATTTAGAAAAATGTATTCAGTATAATACCGAAATTCAGGAAAGATTTATTGTAAAAAAAAACTATAGACATTGACATGGAAAAGATTTAATGTTATAAAAACTTTATATCAACTGAGTAATATCCTCCTGATGAGAAATACTATATTAAATATAAACCCATTATGTTGTAAAAGAAAAAAAGGGTGGGGTGCAAAGCTGACAATATTGCATCATTGATAATGATAATGGTCAATGTGTTAGCTTGCAGAGAGTGCCAGACACTATCAAAAGCATTATATACTTTAACTCATTTAATTCCCATAGAAACCTGTGGGGAAGGTATTATTATTTGTATTTCACAGGTTTAAAAACACAAGGGAATTTAAGTCACCTGCCCGAGCTCTCACAGGTGGTAAGATTTGGGGTGCTCTTCAGTGACTGCCAAGGGATGAAATTGGAGAGCCATGGTAGAATCCAGACATTTGGCTGAGCTTCTCTGCTGATAGGAGAGGGGATGCTAAGCCTATTTTGGGTGAAACCTCCCCTTGGGAAGCTAGAGCATTGCCTTCCTTCTTCCCCAGATCACAATGCTGCTGGGTGGTACCTAGGAGGTAATGGGGCGGGAGCAAGGTAGGTCATAACCGGGATATCTTCTCTCTGACTGAGTTTGTTTTTAACTAGGACATCCTGAGATTTCAGTGAAATGTGCTGATGGGAGAGGAAGAGAATGAGTTTTGGTGCAGAAAGGCATCTGAGGTAGGTATTGCCATTTCCTAGCTGTGTATCATTGCACAAGTTACTTAACTTTGCTGAGGCTTTTTTTCCATACCTGCAAAGTGGAGATTATAATAATACCTCCCTCTCACTCAAAGGGCTGTTGTATTAAAAGGGGTGAGGATATAAAATACTCAGCATTCACATATAATAAATACTGCTTTAGTGTTAGCTATTTTGTTATAACTCAATTAAATTTTGTTAAACATGTACTATCAACACAAGAAAACTGGAAATTGGAAAAATGCTAATATAGCTACAAAAGAAAAATGCTAATATAACTGGAGCCAGTTGAGACACATCCGATTTCCCTCCTCTCTTTGTCAAAGAACCTTTCAGTTCATGTTCTGGAGGTAATGAAAAGCTCATTATTATTTTCTCTTCTGGTTTGCAACTCTTCCTTTCAGGGGTTTGACAAAGGGGGAAAGCGCAAGTTGCCTTATCTAAAACAGTGTGATAATCGGTTGTCTTAGTGGCATTTCATGTTTTATTTTCCCAAGGGGATGGTTGCTGGAGCAGATGGACTGTCTGGGCCCCACAGGCAGCCTCTGGGCCTTCTTACAGGAATGCATTTAACCTATACTCATAATATGCACACATTCACACAGTGTACATATACAAAATAAAGCTGCTAAGCTGCCAGTGCCTCTGTGCAATTAAAAAAAAGGTGATTAAAAAAACAAACTCTCTATGCAAGGACTTCAATTCGTTATAATTGTAAGCCTCCAATCTCACTCTGAGCTACAGGATATTGCACATTATTGATCTCTGAAAACCACTTCAGCAATCTCTTTCTGAGCTGGCTGTTTTTTTTTTTTTTACTTGCAGTGATGCTTTCTTTCTTTCTAAAAGATGGCCACTTCCTTTCATTCAGTGTTTGTGCTTCTTCACGTATCAACACAAGAGAAAAAAAATATTTTAAATGTTATGTGTCTGAAAATGAGTCCATGGCTGGCTGCTTTTTATTTACTTGCTGGTTCCAAGGTGCTTTTGTGGACTTTGAGCTCCACCCAGTGGCAATGTGTAGCCAAAAACCTAAAAAAAAAAAAAAAAAAAAGACATGATTGGGAGATGAAAGAAAATATCAGAAGCGATTAATTAGTTTCCTTTTAAATGACCTAGAGAACCTGGTGCTTCAGAAGCAAGAATATGACCAGGTCATTGCAGTCAACATCATTGTAATGCTGACCTTTTCCTCCTTGCATTTTGTTCCTTTGGTTCTTTTGTGCAGTTTTATTATTAGGGTTGCTCCCATGTGTTTAAAAAAAAAAAACCAAATGAGTTTTTGTGATGGTTTGTAACACTTATTCCCTGAGGCTGTTAGAAATAGACATGTTAGTAGTTTAATATTGGATTGATAGCAATCTAATTCAAGTCTGCATGTTCCCACTACCACGCCATAGGGGTCTCTGAGACATGTAATGGTACTCTACTGAGGAGAGAGCTGCCTTGTCTCCTTATTGTAACTGGGGCCGGCCACATAATTCTTCTCTGTTTTTAAATTCAGGGTGCTTCTAACCTTGTCAGGCAAACTAAATTTGCATGTGTTATAGACACTCACATACTGTTAGGTCACACCAAGCTCACAAACAAGAGAGTCCTTTAGATGCTATCATTGCTTGTCCTATGTCAAGTGCAATGTCAAGGAAATCCAACACAGGTCCTTCCTTTTGCTGACATCAAATTTCATCCTGTTGGTTTTGGTCCCAGTGTTGTTGGGGACCACTGAAGTGTTTTAGTCATCTGGTCTAGTGTTATATTATCTAGAAATTTAATAATCATTTTAGGCTATGTCTCAAGTGATTGATAAACATTTGAATAAAACAGGGATAACAAGTGCCATGGCAGCACACCAGCATTCTCTGTCAACTGTTAATCAACGTTTTGGGGGTTGGTTTCAGGAGTTTAGCTGGCTACTGTGAAGTTAATAAAATAAACACAACTATGACCATTTTATTTATTTATTTTTGAGATAGAGTCTTGCTCTGTTGCCCAGGCTGGAGCACAGTGGCGTGATTTTGGTTCACTGCGACCTCTGCCTCCCAGGTTCAGGCAATTCTCCCTGACTCAGCCTCCAGAGTAGCTGGGATTACAGGCACCTGCCATCATGCCTGGCTAATTTTTGTATTTTTTAGTTTTACCATGTTGGCCAGGCTGGTTTTATACTCCTAACCTCAGGTGATCCGCCCACCTTGGCCTCCCAAAGTGCTAGGATAACATGCGTGAGCCACCATGCCCAGCCAACTATGACAATTTTTGATCATCTTTTATACCCAGGCTTTGAGCTAGGTTCTTGACATGTAGTATTTCAAGGGCTCACATTTCTGCAGAGTACACATTATTATCCTCATTTTGTAAGATGTCAAATAGAAGGCTGGAGAGATTAATTGGTACACTCAAGGTCACACCCAGGATGGAGCTAAAAGATTCCAGCTACTGGGGAGGCTGAAGCAGGAAGATTCCTTGAGGCCAGGAGTTGGAGACCAGCCTGGGTAACATAGAGACCCAAGTTGGTCTCCAAATTCTAGCCTCAAACAAAAACAGAAAAAACCTGGTGCACGCCTGGGCCCTAGCTACTCAGAAGGCTGGAGAGGGAGGATTGATTTAGACCAGAATTTCAAGGCTGCAGTGAGCTATGAATGTGCCACTGTACTGTATCAGCTTGGGTAACAGAATGATAACCCATCTCTAAGGGGAAAAAAGTTCTCTTTCCTGTTTCTACTTTCCCTGCTAATTCCTAATTATCCCTCAGGCTCTGGTGTGGTTCCTAGTTTCTCTGAAAGCCTCTCCTTTGCTTCCTCTAGTGGGGTTTATTCCCTTTCTCTGTGGCACTATAGCATTCTCTGTCTTACTCTATCATTCTATAGTAACCAAGTGTATTGTATTAAAATAATCTGTAACCTCATTTAGATTAAGCCCTTCTTATGAACAGGAACTTCGTCTTATTCACAGTTGTATCTCAATAACCAGTCTACTTCCTTACACATCCTAGATGCTGAATAATTATTCTTAAATATATAAATGAATGAATAAATGGAGAAATTCTTTCACAATAATGTATTCGATTTAATGATGTCATAGAAGTTATTGAGTGTGTATTAGGCTTTCAATTTTTGATGATCCGTTTCATCCCATGATATCAAACTGCTGTCTGTTATTCCTTGCAGGAGTTTTGTGTTGGCCTTTCTTCTGCTTCTAACCTGTTGAGGACTTGGAACCTAGGTTTTGCACTTGGTAGAGTTTTGCATAAAAAACCTAAGTGGGCCGGGAGCGGCGGCTCACACCTGTAATCCCAGGACATTGGAAGGCCGAGGCAGGCAGATGACGAAGTCAGGAGATTGAGGCCATCCTGGCCAGCACGGGGAAACCCCGTCTCTGATAAAAATACAAAAAATTAGCTGGGCGTGGTGGCGGGCGCCTGTGGTCTCAGCTACTTGGGAGGCTGAGGCAGGAGAATGGTGTTAACCCGGGAGGCGGAACTTGCAGTGAGCCCATATCGCGCCACTGCACTCCAGCCTGGGCGACCAGTGAGATTCCGTCTCAAAAACAAAAAACAAACAAAGAAACAAACAAAAAAACAAAACCTAAGTGGACACAGCAAAGAACCCGAGTCTCTTCTCTGAGCAAGTGCATAAACTGTAGTAGACTTTAACAGACGATCTATATTGGCTTTTCAGTCAGTTTTGTTTATTTCCTCATTCTTAGCTATGTTGGGAGTTTGTGATATATTATTCTGTTCTGAATTGCCGTTTTCAGTTCTACTCTCCATTCTTAGTCCCTTCTAAAACTTGTAATTATGGGCTGAACCCATCAGCCCCCCTGCTGAGTGATAGAAAGGAGGATGCTGGCATGCCTGGAAACCTTCTGGTCGGGACCCTTTTGGGACCAATCCCATGGAAAACACAGCCTCCTTACCATTACCCTTACCAGATGCAGCTCCTTGACTTTGGACTTCCCAGACTCCAGAACCATAAGTCAATACATTTCTGTTTATTATAAATTACCCAGTCTGTGGTATTATGTTATAGCAGCATGAAACGGACTAAGACATTTCCCTTTTACGTTCAGTCTAACAAGAGGCAGAACTAATGTGTTCTTCCTGGGTTTTAGAAGGTGTTGTACTTGGGCTTAGGGAGTTTAAATGCCCCTTTGTTTTCTATGCCACCCTGTCATCATGATACTTGAAGGCACATTTCTGGGATTCCAAATTTAGGTAGTCTTAATTTCTTCCCAGAGTGGAGTGGGGTTTGTGCAATTATATATTTAATGAGCCAGAGGCCCCTTACAGTGCCAGGTGTTAATTCTTCAGTTATCAATTTTTGAGGAGTTGAGACAGGGAACCAGGGGAAGGGGCTAGGGCAGTGTTCATTTATGAAACAAGGGTGTTATCTCTTTTTAAAATTACTTCAATAAGAAAATCATCATATTCATTGTACCAAGGATTACACAGGCTGTCTCTGTGAAAGGGCAGGATGGGGCATCTTGAGGACTACACTATTAGACTTGTTTTGAGGATTAAATGTGTAATAATGTATGTAAAGTACTTAGAACATTGCCTGGAGCAAAGCGAGTATAAAATAAATGTTACCTACTATTGTTATTATTGTTACTAAGTCATTAATTTCTTTGAGCCTTAGTTTTCTCATCCATGAACTGAAGATAAAAATAGTGAAATATTATAAGAATTATATGTAACAATGTAGGTGAATACACTTTTATAGTTGTAAAATGTAATGCAAATGTTAGTTGTATTAATCATTATGCAGGGAGGAGAATGGGCAGAGGGAAGAGACAAAGTCTTCAAGGACTTTAAGGGGAGCCAATGTTTCTGGACAGTATGAGTCTAACTTGCACTGAGTGGGCCAAGGGCAGGAAGAGGGGGTGCAGGGAGGGTTGGAAATGCCCTACCTCACTTTTGAATCTACTGAGTGCCATGTGCTAAAATTCAAAAGGATGATTCCTATACCCTGGGTACAAGGGGATGGGAACTAAATTTTATTTGAAAACTACTCAGAAGCAGGTACTGGGTTAATAATAATTATAATAATTATTATGGTACTAACAGTATTGAAAAATAGGCTGGGTGCAGTGGGTCATGCCTGTAATCGCAGCATTTTGGGATGCCAAGGTGGGAGGATTGCTTGAGACCAGGAGTTCAAGACCAGCATGGGCAACATAGTGAGACTGCCTCTACAAAAAATAAAAATTAAAAAAAAAATTAGCTGGGCATGATGGTGAGTGCCTGTAGTCCCAGCTACTTGGGAGGCTGAGCTGGGAGAATCACTTGAATCTAGGGGGTCAAGGCTGCAGTGAGCTATAATTGTGCCACTACACTTCATCCTGGGTGACAGGGTGAGACCCTGTCTCAGAAAAAGAAAAAAAAAGTGAAAGAAAAAAAGGAAAATGGAGAAAAAATGACATTGAGTGCTTAGTTTGTGGCAGGTGTTTCATTTATGCCATGCATTATAATTCTCTCAAAATCCCCATGGAGAAAATAGAAAACCCCATTTTGCTGAAGAGGAAACTAAAACTAAAATAATTCCTTTTTGTCTCGCTTTTGTGTTTAGTGCTTCTTACCCTCAGCATACAGCCAGACTGACTGACAAACACAACCCTAGAAGTTCACAAAACTTTTGTTCTGCCATTTCTTTTGGTTTAAAATATTTAGAAGTTATAAGCAAGCTGATTCACCCCAAGTTCAGTTAGGTTGGTAGTAACTGCAGTTTTCTCTACACAATGTTTTCATTTCACCTAAACAGAAGAAATGAGGCGAGTTTTTTTAAACTGCTAAAATCTTGATACATTTATAGGCATTAATAGGAATCACAAATGGAAAAGCTCAAAAGATAGTTAGATATTGAAACATATGCAATATTCTGATATCTCAGAGTAAAAACTCCAACTGTCTTCAAAGACCTTCAAAGAGATCAAGGCTAGAAGCATTGGAAATGTGAATTACATTAAGACTGACTGCTAGCTATGAAAATGGCTTGAAATAGCAAGAAAATAGAACCAGCATGAACAATCATGTCCAGCAAGGCCAGAATGCTGCCTGCCACTTTTCTTGGCCTTACTGAAAATTTTTGATAAGATAGATCTGGACATTTCTTTCGAATGGTGGGTCTTTGATAAGCAGCCTGGAACATGAACAGACAGTATTCATTAACTTTCCATTCAGTCCATTTTAGGAAAACTCAGTTTGTTCATTTTTATTTATAAAATAGTTCTTTTAGGATAATACATTGTGAATGAAGTAGATTAATTAGATTTCACAAAATATATGCACGCTGTTTTTTTCTATCTGAAAATGACCTGAGTGTCTCAGCATCAATTGTTCTGTGTTAGCATCTCGGTTGTGATGACAGCTTTTCCGTGACTGAACACCATTCTCATTTTTTGCCTATGGTCACCATTCATATGCTTGTGAAAGATGCCTGGCTGGCAATAGGGCACATGGTAATGAAAAAAAAAGATCAGAGACATAAAAACATACAGCTGGAAAACATTCTAGACATTATCCAGTGTTTCTCAGACTGGAGTAAAATATGGACCTCTTTTAAGGGCAAATTTCTAGGTCCCTTTGTATTAACCTACATTATTTATAATATTTAAATATTTACATCTATAAAACCAAGGTTAAGACTAATTATTTAATGTGACATAATATTTTGCTAAAAATTTATAATACTGAATTTAATACAAAAATATAAAAAATATTTGGGCTTTATATGTTATTTGAAGATCTGATTATTTTGATCTTGAACATAGTGGACCATCATCTGAGTCCTTATTATTATTATTATCTTACCTTTAAAAAATAAATTTCTATTAAACCATTAATCTATTAAATGGACTTATAAAGGTATATTCCAATACTGAAGATTTAAAAAGTTTCTCTGTCTCCTAGACTGGCATGATTTTGGCTTACTGCAACCTCTGCCTCCTGGGCTCAAGTCATCCTCCCACCTCAGCCTCCCTAGTAGCTGAGACTGCAGGTGCATGCCACCATGCCTGGCTAATTTTTTTGTATTTTTGGTAGAGACCGGGGTCTCACCATGTTACCCAGGCTGATCTCGAAATTTTGGGCTCAAGCAATCCACCCTCCTCAGCCTCCCAAAGTGCTGGGATTACAAGCATGAGCCACCATGCCCAGCCTAACAAGTTTCTTTCAACCAACAAAACAGGTAGGTATTGGGTGCCACATTTATCCTAATGAACTGTTTCAGCTGGTGTATAGAAGCAGTATGTTGGCTAGCAGAGTGAATATGGTTCTGACTGTCACAATGTTGTTGTTTTTGTCAGCATGTTCAATATGCTTTATGATACTTGAATTCTATCACCTTTATTCTCTATTCAAACACTCTGAACCCTTCATTTAACAGTGCCACTGTGATATCATGTAACTTACCTTGTTATACGTTTAATCACTTATTACATTTATATTTTCCCATTTCTCATTAGCCAGTGAGATGGAGCACATTATTCTGTTTTATTATATTCGATTGAGATAATTGAGTAAAACATGTAGAACAAAGCCTGGCACCTAGTAAGCATTCAATACATATTGCTCTTATAATCCTTTGCAGAGTCTGAAACCTAAATTCATCTAAAACATGCAAAGAAGCAGCAATTACACCCTTAGTATAGGAGATAGATACATTATCCCTATTGCCAAGCTTTGTTTTGCAATGAGCTGGGATCACACATTTAATGGATACGTATGTTTAGGAAAAGGAAATTCTTACAGAGATGTTTTTTAAAGTTGCCACGATATTTATTTTGATATAATGAAGTCTCCTCTCCCCATTTTTCTTAGATTCTTTGGCGACAGTGTGGGGAACTTGGAGCTTCTGATAAATAGTAACCCCAATACTAATTCAATTCTAATTCTGGGGTAGGGTCCAGCCAGGTCTGTTTTTGTTTTTATCCTTTAAATCAGCCAGGGTCGAGAACTACAGAGTTACATAATATACGCATTCAGCCCATTATTAGCAAAACTGACATAATCTTTCTTTACCTCAGGTTTTTCATATGTAACATGTGAAGATTGGGTGAAGTACTCTTTAATTAATTTCTTTAGTTCAGGTACCACAAGTTTGGCTAGCAACTGTTCTTCTATGCATAAACATTTCAACAAACTTAACTCTCAAAAATTATACAAGTAATTCAGTTTCGTTGTAGAAAAATTAGAAATAAAGTTAAGCAGAAAGGGAAAAATAAAAGCCATTTATTGACATTTTATAATCTTTTCATACTTTCAGAGTGGGTATATTGTATGTGTGTGTTAAACTTATTATTATGATGAGTGTTTGAGAGATATTTTTAAACAATATCTGTCTGATATGTTAGCTGAAAAACTGAGCAGAATAACATATCAGTAGTTTCTCTTGTTGTTTTTAATGTCAAATAATCTTTCTCCAAAGATTCAAGGACATTCAATAGTATGTTGTATGTAGTAGTCATTCAGTAGTCTATGTTTTTAATTATTTGGTTTACAACAAATAATTCACAGTTTTATAAATGATAAACTTATTTTTACCCTCATTTATCACACTCAGTTTCCTTATGGATTAAGGTAGCACCTTGATTGTATTCCACATCTTCATCATTAGAATTTTCTCTCATCACACTCCCTTTACTATGTGAGTTTCTAGCTAATGTGTTGCATGTTAGATTTTATTTTCCAATTTTTTTATTTTGGAGATAGAGTCTTACTCTGTCACCCAGGCTGCAGTGCAGAGGTATGATCATAGCTCACTAACCTCAAACTCCTAGGCTTAAATGATCACTCTGCCTCAGCCTCCTGAGTAGTTAGGACTAAGGCATGTACCACAATGCCTGGCTAATTAAAAAAAAAAATTTTTTTTGGTGTCTCACTATGTTGTCCAGGCTGGTCTCAAACTCCTGGCCTTAAGCAACCTGCTTGCGTTGGCCTCCCAAAGTGCTGGGATTGCAGGTGTGAGCCACTGCACCTGGCCCTGATGTGCTTCATAAACTATGTGGGTGAGAATGTTTACTCTGAATTTTTGGGGTTAAATCGGTAATCAAAGAACTATGCATGAGACAAGATGGGTGCAACTTTGAGAAATTTAGTTTAATTCCACTTTTTGAAAAAAAGTATGGTATACCCTTCATAATGCCTTGAGACACAAAACTTTTCAAGGGAATTCTCAATTGTGTCTTTATTCACAAAATCCACTGGAGTGAAACTATAAACATTATCACTTACAATATTTTCTTCTGCTGCTGCTTCTTTTGTGTTTGATCTCTATCTAGTATGCAATCTGACATGAAGACACTTTCTACCAAACCTGGAATATTTGGATTGCTTTATTTCCCTGCTACTGCTCTTTTTTATATGTAGATCAATTTTGAAAACTGGGTTTTAAGGGGCTGATAGTTCTTTGATAAAAATATTATATATTAGTGCTATCCATCATACATGACACATTTTTTTCTCCCTCACTGCCTAACTAGAACTTGCAAACATTATTTAAGTTGGAGATAGGGCTCTGGACTAGAATTCGTGTTATTTTACTTTACCGTTTGGCACAGTTATCAGTTGAGAGCTCGGAGGTACCATTGTAAAACATAATAGTTTATGAGTTTAAGGAAGACCGTGGGCCTTCCTGGCTCCTGTCATTCTGTTAGCATGTTAATTCAATGAGGTTGCTAGAAAGTGTTAGAATATGAAATTCATAACTACTTGTACAATAACTACCTAGTGAGAAAAAAATGAGTGTTTAGTATGAGATGAAGATGCATTTTATTACTTGCTAATTGACCATTTAAAAACGCATACAAAGAAATAAAATTATAGTTAATAATGCAAGTGTAAATATAGGTCCAACTTTAATAAATGTATCACTTCCTTTTTCAGATGCTGCCCACAAGTCTGTGCTATTTATATTTTTAAACCTTCTCATGTACCATTCACATCACCAAAGCTTCTCTTGTTGAGGTCACCAGTGACCTTTATGTTGCTAATCCCTTGGTCAATTCTAAGTTTTCATCATCTCATCAGCAGTATTTGCAGAGCTGATCATTCCTTCATTCTGGAAACACTTTCTTCATTTGGCTTCCGGAACCACACTAGCCACTTTTTCTCTGTTCTCTTTTGCTGAATGCTCTTGTCTTCCCAATCTTTTAAGTTTGGTATTTCCCAGGGTAAAATCTTCATTATTTTCCTCTTCATTATTTTTACTCACTTCATTGACAATTTTACTCAGTTATATACTTCCAAATATCAACCATATTCTAACAACACTTACATTTATCTCTCTAGTCTGGACCTCCCTTCTCAATACCAATTGGGGATATAACCAAACATCATCTCAGCATAGCTATTTGTAAGTCTAGTAGAAGTCCAAAATCAAACTGCCCCCTCACTGATCTTATTCCTCTCATGGTTTTCTCTGTTTCAGTTAATGGAATTCAATCCTTCTAGTTGTTCAGGCAAAAATCCTTAGGGTTATTCTTGGCCTCTTTTTTCTTCATACACCCCACATCTAATCCCCCATTAAACCTCATTGGCTCTACTATCTTTAAAAATATGTTATTTATTGACTACTTTTCACCACTAGTCCCTTGGACCATATGACTATTATCTCTTGTCTAGATTATTGCAATAGCTTCCTAACTCATCTTGTCTCCCTACACTGTATTCTTAACACAGCAATCAGACTGATCACTCTGTTAAACACTAAGTCAGATCATGGTGCTCTTTTTAAGAACTGTCCAATGGCTTCCCAATTTCCCTTAGAGTGAAGTCGAAGTCCTCATATTATGCAGCAAGGCCCTATTTGATCTGATTCCCATAATCCCTAAAACCTCATCTCTCACTATTCTGACTGTTCTGATATCCCCGATGCTGCCCCTCTATTCCTTGTCAATCACACTTCACACTTCTTGTTGTTTTTGAATAGGTTGGGAATGATCCCTCCTTAGTGTCGTCTTACTTGTTGTTCCTCTGCCTGGATTGCTTTTCCTTAGCCATCTATAGGACTCTCTCCATTATCTCTTTCAAGTCTTTTCTCTAACACCACGTTCTCCTTCAGGCCTTCTGAGATTATGCTATTTAACATTTTAATGCACACTTCACTCAATGCTCAAGGCTGTAGCATTCCATCCTATTTCTATGCTTTGGTTTTCTCTATTGCATTTATCACTTTCTAACATAGTATGTAATTTATTCATTTATTTTGTCTAGCATCTGTCTCCCCATACTAGAACATAAACTCTATAAAAGCAGAGATTTTTCCCTCAGTGCATCAAACTATGCAGAGCATGTGGTAGGCTGTCAGTAAATGTTTGGTAAGTGACTAAATGATTATGGTAAGTGCTAATAATGCCCTAAAAATTACAAAATACTTAATATTTTAGAAAAATTCATTTTTTCAAGATGTCACCTAGAATTAGGGATGTCATAGAGGAGGGGGAGAGAAAGAAAAAATCTTTAAAAGTATTTTAAAGGTTTTATTTTATTGGCAGAGGTTAGAGATTAGGGAGTTAAATAAGATGAAAACAAATGGAAATTCATATCTTCTTATTGAATTGAAAGACAATGTTATAAAATGTCAATTCTCACAAAGCTAATAAGTGAATTTAATGCAATTCCAAATAGAATTCTGTATTACTCCGTTTTCACACTGTTACAAAGAACTTTCCTGAGACTGAGTAATTCACAAAGGAAAGAGGTTTAATTGACTCACAGTTCTGCATGGCTGGGGAGGTCTCAGGAAACTTACAGTCATGGCGGAAGGGGAAGCAGGCACCTTATTCACATGGCAACAGGAGAGAGATGTGCAAAGGAGAAACTTCCAAACACTTGTAAAATCATCAGATCTCATGAAAACTCACTATCATGAGAACAGCATGGGGAAAACTGCCCCAATGATCCAATTGCCTCCCTCCATGAGCAGATAAAATTTAGGTTTCTTTAGTTAATGAAGTTATAAGCTACGATTATTAAAAATAATAGCATATTAAAAATTATCCTGGAAAATGTCCTATAGATAGGATTTTTGTCTTATTAGAATAAGCTTGCTAGAATGCCAAGTCCAGGATTGGCAAAAATTCCGCCTCTCTGCAATTTCTTTCAAGTCCCTGTTTTCTTTTTGTGTTTCACATTATGTTAGCTTTGAAACCAGGAGAATTAAGTTATTCTGAGCAGTTACCAGGTGAGTACAGATGGTTTTGTATGGTTGCTAGGTGGAAAAATCTGTGGCACAAATTTATAGTCATAAGTTGGGTATGCCAAAAGAGTGGAGGATATCCACTTCTTTACATGAGATCTATTTCACCAACCTGTTTTTCTTTTCTCCCACTCATTCATCTACAGGAAAGCAGCTGAGTGAACTCTTATGTATCGTGATCAATAATCTCTCACTTGTTCTTAGAAACAACATATTGTTTCTTCTGTTTGTTCCTGGGTACTTTTCATATTTAAAAACCCCAGATGACATATGGTTCCATTGATTAAGAGGGTCAAAGCTTAGTGACTAAGGGCACATAAGAAAATATCTCTAGGGGTCAGATCTAATATATTGCATGGGTTTATTTGTAGTACCAGTCAATTGTTTTTGGTTTCTCTTTATGGACCAAATAAACTAGCTAAATATGAGTTACAGCTACAAAATCAAAGGTCTCCTAGTTTGGTCTGTTCATCTGAAGAATGTAATTCTGTTGTTATTTTATGAAACTTCTAGTTTTCACAAAATCCAAATAAATAGCTGGCTTATAGTCAGAAATCTACCACATTTAACCGACCTGTCAACCAGACATCTGCATTTTAAAGGTGGCATTTCTTACTCTAGTTCATTGTGGCATTACACGAGCAGTTTCTGAAACTCTGGTGGAAATGCATTCTTCAGAGAAGATGTCCAGTGTCTCACCTAAGACTCCACTGAGACTACCAAAGCTCTTTTATCTTTCAATTTCCTCCAATGAAACAAGCATAAAAATGGCAGCAGGTGCACACTCTGTGTGGGCCCATGGCAGCATCCAGGTGGGGGTGCCTGTGATCCCTGAAGCCACAGAGGGCATGTTACAGTGCTGTTTCAGCTCTGCCATTCGTGGCTGGCTTAAGTGTTAACAGGTTAGTGGGCCCTTTGCCTTGTAACATGGGGCAGTTGCCCTCCACCAGTGAGGGTAAAGGACCAGTGTGACAACCTCTTTTTTTCGGGTATCCATACTCATGGCTCCTGAGCTCTTGTCTGATGTCCAGGAAAAACGAGGTTACATGAATGAATTGAAGGATGGTAAATGTGGAGGATTTTTGAATGATGAAAGTGGCTCCCAATGGGAAGGGGAGCTGGAAAGAGGATGGGGTGGGCAGGTAATCTTCCTCTCAAGTCCTCCGAAGTCAAGCTGTCAAGCCGTTCCTCTGAAGTCAAATCACTTCTTTCCAATGTTCAGCTGCTTCACCCCTTCTCTCTGACTGAGTCTGGGGTCTTTATAGGCACAGGATAGGGGGCAGGGTGGGCCATGAGTAGTTTAGGAAAAGGCAACATTTGAGCAGGAAAACAGACATAGAAGTTCTGCCTTTGGGCTGTGGGTTTTAGGCTTTTTGGTTTGAAGGTGGGGTTTTGTCAGGGACCCTCCCCTCTCTGCCTAAAATTTCTCTGCCTCCTGTTGCTATCACTATCACATACTTGTTGCTCCAGAATTGGCTGTGATGTCAAGCTTAAATAAAATTCCAGATGCAGACTACCTTCAGTAATTAATGTTATTTGAAAAGGTTGATTTGAAGGAAAACAATATTTGGGAGGGTTGATTTGATTTGAATTCAAGTCACTTTGATGAGAAAAATATTTATTGAATTATGCTTCCACAAAGTGTTGAGCTCTTTTGATGTTAAAAGTCAATAGTACCTCCATTGTAGGAATTTATACTTCATTTTAAGACCTGCTTATGAAAAAGAACTAGAACTAGTAATAAGGGTTGTACTGCATAGCTAGATTGGGTAGCATGGATCTTGAAATTAAAGAAGAGTAATTCCACAAAAATGGCTAAGAAATAAGAGTTCTTCAGGAAGGTGGGACTTGAAGTAAAACAGGAAGTGGGAACTCTTGAAATGGAAGTCACTAAGGAATTGAGACTCTAAATCTTAGATCGAGTCCTAAGCATGGAAGAGTCTCTAATTTCTAGATTCTTCTTTGTTAAAATTCACTCCAAAGTGCAAGGTCCTGAGGTACCAAGAACAAAAGGAACAATCTAAGAATCAAACTTTCTTTTTTTGAGACAGAGTCTCGCTCTCGCCCAGGCTGGAGTGCAGTGGCGTGATCTTGGCTCACTGCAAGCTCCACCTCCTGGGTTCATGCCATTCTTCTGCCTCAGCCTCCGGAGTAGCTGG
The DNA here is from genome assembly GCF_037993035.2 of Macaca fascicularis. Taxonomy (NCBI): domain Eukaryota; kingdom Metazoa; phylum Chordata; class Mammalia; order Primates; family Cercopithecidae; genus Macaca; species Macaca fascicularis. The sequence continues at coordinate 88,250,463 of NC_088378.1, forward strand.
GACTACAGGTGCCCGCCACCACGCCCAGCTAATTTTTTTTTTTTTTTTTGTATTTTTAGTAGAGATGGGGTTTCATCATGTTAGCCGGGATGGTCTCGATCTCCTGCCTATGTGATCCACCCCCCTTGGCCTCCCAAAGTGCTTGGATTACAGGTGTGAGCCACCGCACCCGGCCCCAAGAATCAAACTTTCATGGGATGCCCAGAGCCAAAAGAAGAGTGACCAGGGGGTCATACTGGGGAGTAATGGGAACCAGGGCCAGGTTCTTAAATAAAGATGGATTAAGGAGGGCCTTGGCTATCCAAATAAAGACTTTTTAGAAAACATTATTTATTTTTATTGACATGTAACAATTGTATATATTTATGGGGTAAATGGTGACATTTTGATACAATTTATAATGATGAAATCAAGATAATTAGCATATCAATTTCAAACATTTATCAGTCTTTATGTTGGAAACATTCAATATCATCTCTTCTAGCTCTTAGAAAATACACAACACATTATTGTTAAATTATCCTACCGTGCTACAGAAAACTAAAACTTATTGGTCCTATCTAACTGTAATTTTGTATCCTTTAACAAATCTTTTCTTATCCTTCCCTACCCCCTACCCTTCCCAACTTCTAGTAGCCTCTGTTCTACTCTTTATTTCTATAAAGAAACTTGGGTTTGACTTGTGCAATCAGAGACCCAGAAATGTTCAAAAAGAATTTTTTTTTTTTTTTAAGATTTGAGGACTGAACACTATTTGTTCAGTTATTTGGTTAAAGATGAATGGTGTCTGAAGGAAGAGCCTGCCAAGCTGCTCTTATGGCCAGATCAGGACAATTGGAAACCAGCTCATTACTTATATACCAGTGGTGGCAGTTGATTTTTTTTTCCTTTCTTTCTTTTCTTTTCTTTTTTTTTTTTGAGACAGAGTCTCACTCTTGTTGCCTAGGCTGGAGTGCAATGGTGCAATCCCAGCTCACTGCAATCCCCACCTCCTGTGTTCAAGTGATTCTCCTGCCTCAGCCTCCTGAGTAGCTGGGATTACAGGTGCCTGCCAGCATGCTCAGCTAATTTTTTTCTTTTTTTGTATTTTTAGTAGAGATGAGGTTTCACCATGTTGGCCAGGCTGGTCTTGAACTCCTGACCTCAGGTGATCTGCTCACCTCGGCCTCCCAAAGTGCTGGGTTTATAGACATGAGCCATCATACCTGACCAAAATTTATTTCCTTTTGGTACTCCAATTCTGCTCCACTAATGGTATACTCCTTTTGGGTATGTGGTACAGATAGATGGAAGGTTCAGATTCTCCAGTTGGGATAACACCAATATCAAATTAATGGCATCTGAATAAATGATACATTATTTTGAAGAAAGCTGTCTTAGAACTCAGAGAACTTAGAAGAACTCAGAGCTAGAGAAGAGAATTAAGCTCTGTATTTTTTTTTTTTTTTTTTTGAGACAGAGTTTCGTTCTTTTTGCCCAGGCTAGAGTGCAATGGCACGATCTTGGCTCACTGCAACCTCCACCTCCAGGGTTCAAGTGATTCTCCTGCCTCAGCCTCCCGAGTAGCTGGGATTACAGGCATGTGCCACCACCCCGGCTAATTTTGTATTTTTAGTAGAGACGGGATTTCTCCATGTTGGTCAGGCTGGTCTTGAACTCCCGACCTCAGGTGATCCACCTGCCTCGGCCTCCCAAAGTGCTGGGATTACAAGCGTGAGCCACCGCGCCCGGCCAGCTCTGTATTTTTATCCTCGCCATTCTTACACTAATCAGGGTGCTGTTATTCCATAAAAGTTGGTATTATCGACTAAAATGTGATCCTTTCAAATCATATGTCAAAGCCCTAAGCCCCAATGTGACTGTATTTAGGAGATGGGGATTTTAGGGAGGTAATTAAGGTTAAATGAGGTTATAAGCGTGAGGCTCTAATCCTATAGGATTAGTTCTCAAATTTTAGGGAAGAGTTTTTTGGCAATACTTTGGCAAGGACTATTATAAATTGTGGTCATGGATGAGAAATTTGTAAGACAATTTCCTAAAGAAATCTGCACTGTTGTGCGGGTAAGAGTAGTTGTGTTTCTTAATACAGAGTGTTGATTCATGAACTCTAATTGAAGTTTGTGAGTGACTGAACTCTTCATAATAGCAGGGACTGACACATGTATTTGTGTAGTGAGGAGATTGTCATTTGGTTGCTAAGCATTATTTAACACTATGCCAACAAGCTCTTTCTCCTGAATAATCCTGTGTTGCAATGTGTATTTATATAACAGTTGGTTTCAGGCAGAATCAATATGATTTTGACTTAGGTTTTCTAGGACTGTTTTAGGTTTTGCATTCTCTTAAATATCAATTTGTGTGATTCTAAAATTAAAGCTGGTCTGCCAGACACTATTTTTTTGCCACAGGATGTGTAATAATAACAATAATATTCCCTTCCTCTCTCCCTCCCTTTCTTCCAAAATGCTACCTGTTTCTAACCTTGTAGTTACAGAAAAAATTCTATCAATTCAAAGAGAACCCATTAAGATGTTTTGTTTTCAGGTTAAAAATATCTTTTAGTAGGAGAGTTGCTGTAGTTTCAACATCTGTTCTGGTCATGGCTAGCAGAAGCAAGTCTGCATCGGCTGGTAGGGCTTGTAATCTGGAATTGGTGCTCTCTGGGTGGCTCATGCCCAAATGCTGTTTCTTTCTCTCATGGGGCATTTTATGGACTTTTAAGAAACACCAGCTTCCTTTCCCTTACCAAAGCCTTCAACATTTCCCTGAAGTTGGTGCGGCATTCCCCAGCAAATGGCTTCTGAGGTCCCTTCTAGTCTACACTATGTAGTCTCTTTCTGCGGGGCTCACCACATCTCTCCAGGCAGTCCTCTGGGGTAAGGGCCCTTAGAGGTCACTCAAGCTTTACTATCTGCTGCCGTGCTCACCCCAGGCCTTTGGAAACATTCTTCCTCAGATGGGTGCAAGTGCGGCTTTCTCACATCCCAGGTTTATCTCCTGGCTCCTAAAGCCACTCCAGGCAGCTTCTCATTTTAAGAATTTCTAGATAAAAGGTAGGCCCCAGTACCTACTCTCCAATTCTGGAGGATGCAGGTTAAACTGTCTCTCATGGCTGTGCCAGGACAGAATAACATAAGCCTGCAGCTCAGTACTTGTTTAGTTGGGCGCTTCCTTCCTCATTGCACACCTTTTATCCTCCTAGAAAACACCACCTTTCTCTCTGAGCATTCCTTTGAAAGCCCCGTCCTTGAGCTAGTGGTAGGGGAAGGCGCTTAGCTAATCAGGGTGGAGTTTGGGGTTGGAATGCCTGACATGCTGACAATTCTGTTCCAAGAACTCACCAATAACTTTAAGTCATTTCTTAGCTTTCTCTCCTGTATCCTGGTAACATGCTAAGGGTTGTAATCTTGATTTTTTGGGTGCTTTTTAGCCAGTCCTGTATTTGGCCCCTCTCTAAAATGTTGAGATACCTGCTATCTGTTAGTTTCTGCTGAAACTAGATTAGATTAGGAAATGTCCCATTTAATATTCAGTTGTAAGAAGAATAATTGGAATTGCGAAGAGGAAAGAAATCTCATAGAATTAATAAAAGTGAAATGTAAATATGCCATCAATAACTTACAATCAAGGTAGAAAAGCATAACAGGAAAATGTGTTTTATAATTGTGAGCATTGCAATGTGAGGTACTGCAGACAGTTAAGCGCAGATAGTAAACACATCGAATACTATCTTAGGCATCTATTTAATTATATGAGCTCTTTATAGGGCATGCATATGAAATGGCAAACTACAGGAAACACATTAGAGTATAACTTAGCAAAGTGTTCACATCAATAGTACAGCATTTGATTCTTGAGTTTGTTAAGCATGACATGTAAGAGTAATGAGATTGTTGAAATATATAAATAAAATACACAAACATTTAAATAATTATGAAAATTTGATAGAGTGGTAGCAGATATTCTTTTAAAATAATTTTTAAATTTTAGAATAATTTTAGATTTACAAGGAGTTGCAGAATAGTATGGATCATTCCCATATACTCCATACCCAGTTTCCTCTATTGTTAACATTTTAAAAAAAGAGGTTTTTTTTTTTTGAGACAAAGTCTTGCTCTGTCACCCAGGCTGGAGTACAGTGGCACGATCTCAGCTCACTGCAACCTCTGCCTCCCAAGTTCAAGCAATTCTCCTGCCTCAGCCTCCTGAGTAGCTGGGACTACAGGCCCGCGCCACCACATCCGGCTAATTTTTGTATTTTAGTAGAGATGGGGTTTCACCATATTGCCCACACTGGTGTCAAACTCCTGAGCTCAGGCAATCCGCTCACCTCGGCCTCCCAAAGTGCTAGGATTACAGGTGTGAGCCACCCCACCCTGTTAACATCTTATGTTAGTATGAAACATTTGGTGCAACTAATATATGCATAATGTATGTAATAATAATCACACATTATTAGTTTGTTAAAGTTAACACTTTATTCAGATTTCCTCAGCTTGTTATTTTTTTCAAACCTGTTTGTTTTTTATCCTGCTATTCTTCTTCTGTCCCAGGATCCCATCCAGGAAACCACATTACAGTTAGTTGTCATGTCTTCTTAGCTCCTCTAGACTGTGTCAGTTTCTGACACTTTCTTTTTGATGACTCTGACAGTTTTGAGGAATACTCATCAAGTATTTTGTAGACTATCACTCAATTTAGATTTCTTTGCTATTTTTCTCATGAAGAGAATGGGGATGATATGGGTGTTTGGGAGGAAGACCACAGAGGCAAAGTGCTATTCTCATCACATCATATTAAGGGCACATGCTATCGCCATGATTTATTACTGTTGATATTAACTTTGATCACCTGACTGAGGCAGTGTTTGTCAGGTTTCTCCACTGGCACAGTTAGCCTTTTTCCTCCCTTTCTGCATTGTACTTTTTGGAAGAAAGTCATTTTTCACAACCCACACTAAGGGGCAGTATCTAATTTATTTGGAGAACTTGATGGGCGATTTTTCTATTTATCCCATTTATTTACTTAATCATTTATTTATATAATTATGGACTTATAATAGTTATTTTATTCTTTAGGCTATAATCCAATGCTATGTTATTTTCTTTGTTGCTTAAACTGGTCTAGGTTTGGCCATTGGCAGCTCCAGTATCCCATTGCCATACACCTATCATTGTGTTTTTTTGGCACATTTTGTTTTCTGGAACTACAAGATGCTTCAGACTCATCTTATATATTCCCTGCCTCAGCACTAGAACCCGTCATTTCTTAAAGGCATCCCAGTTCTTTTTATTGGAGGATGGTGTTAGGAACCAAGATCTGAGCACTGAGTGTGCTCATTGTTACTGGTGACTAGTTGTATTTTTAAACTTTGGAATTTCTATACTATCAGGAAAGAAGTAAACAATAACACTTGTAGGTTGTGTATGTGCGTCTGTCTGTGTGGGCTAGAGATTAATGAAGAAATTTCCAAAAACACTAATACCTGGAAAGCACAATCTGAGAGAGGTTTTAAGTTTCAAAGGCTGAGGACTTTCAAGTCAATGAGGATAGATTTTTCTGGATGAGGGGTGGAGACTTTTGCCTTGAGGAGAAGTGGCATGTGTTCTAACCTTCAGGCATTGCATTTCCTGAGACAGAGGGTATAGAGATGATTGTTTTCATGAGCGTTAGTCTTGTGTCTTCCTTGTGGGTAGCACCCTAGTAGGGACAGGAACTTTGGTGGATAACTGGGTGGGTACTCTACTAAGCGTAGGGGACTAAGTACCTCAGGAGAATTCTCCACAGCAGAATTTGGCATCAGGGAAATACAGAGACAGCAGATGAAGATATCTTTAAATCATCCATATACTCTGAAAAACGAGAATGGTCTGAGGATAAGGGCTCTCTCCCATGATTTTCTGGAGTGCATTTGCCCTGAGTCCATTTATGCTTTCCGTGTGCTCATTCCAAGCAACAATATTTTATTTATTGCTTTTTAAAAAGTAAAAATCAATCAACCTAAATTTTCAGAAATGTGTCTATGTACTTCTGTTTCAGTTTCATGAATTTTTTTGTTTTCTATGTGCCTTTGTTGGAAACTTATCTAACAAACATCCAAACCACAGTTGGGTATGATTGTTAGGGCTCTCCAGTGTTTAGGATACTGGGACAAAGTCAGGAGCTTAGGGTAACAAGAAAAATAAATATTTGGCGGCGGGGGAGGGGGGCGGAATACTCTGATTACTATTGCTGCATAAGAAATTACTCCAAAATGTACTGGCTCACAACCACCATTTATTTGCCCACAAAATTGTGAGCAATCAAGAAGAGTTTGGGTAGGCAATTTTTGCTTGGGATGCCTCACACATTTGCTATCAGATGTCAGTTAGGTCTGCAGTCCTCTGAAGGCTCAATTTGGCTTACAAGATGGCTTATTCCCATGGAAGCAGATGCTGGCTGTCAGCTGGGAACTCATTTGGGACTGTTAATCAGATCATTTACACCTGGGCTCTCTAGGATGGTGGTCTCAGGGTAGGTCGACTTACATGGTGGTGGCTTCTTCCAGAGCGAGCATTCAAAGAGCAGATGGAAAATTGATGGTCTTTCCTGACCTAGCCTCAGATGACAAAGTATAATTTTGTTTTATTTTATTGGTCTAGTCAATCATAAACTCATCTAGATTCAAAGAAAAGCGACATAGCTCTCACCTCAAGATGAGAGTAGTATCATATAGTTTAGAGCTATGTTTTAAAACTGCCAAAGCAATAAAACGCTTTCAATCTTAAATATATCTCTTACCCCGTCTATGTAAGTGTGCTTGTCTAGCACTTGAGTGTTGATTTTGAGAGTCATAGAACAATTTTTACTTGTCCCGTATCTTTGAAGCATGAGCTAATGTTCAAGATTGAGTCCTAAGGAGAAAAGGCACCAGATGGCTTGGCTGCCGCAACTCTGGGGATATGCACAAGGCATGGCAGTGCATGAGGCATGGTGAAGAGAACCAGCTCTGCCATTTGCTGGTGACAGGGCCATGAGCAAACTACTTAGTTTCTAGGAGTCTATATATCCTCAACTATAAAATAAGCACAATGATAGCATTCATTCGTTAATTTCTTCATACAATTATTGAACATCTATTATGCATGAAATTTACAGGATTATAGTGAGGATTATGCATGAGAAGTGCTTGTCAAAATGTCTGGGACATGGTTAGAACTCAATAAAGGTTTTAACACCGTTATTATAGTAAGTAGTGGTAATATTTTGTCAACATGGTGTAGTTGAGGTAGATGAACCTGTGATTCTGCCCAAGACGTACCCAGTAGACCAGAAAAAATGGATATATTTAATGGTCAACATTAACCGTGGGGACATTTTCCAGGCTGATAAGATTCCGTGTTTGGGGAAGGAGAAACTTGGAATAGAGCCAAGCAACAATCAGAACGTCAGCTTTCAGCCAGGCATGGTGGTTCATGCCTGTAATTCTAGCACCTTGGGAGCCCAAGATGGGAGGATCATTTGATGCCAGGAATTTGGACCAGTCTGAGCAATATAGTGAGACCCTGTCTCTAGAAAAAAAAAAAAAATTAGCCAGGCGAGGTGGTGTGTGTCTATAGTCCCAGCTACTCAAGGGGCTGAGGTGGGAGGATCACCTGAGTCTAGGTGTTTCAGACTACAGTAAGCTATGGTCATGTCACTGCACTCCAGCATGGGTGACAGAGTGAGACCCTATCTCTAAAACCAACCAGCCAACCAACCAACCCACCAACCAACCAACCTACCTACCTCAGCTTTCATCCCAGATAGGAGGCACTCAATCTATGGGCAGGGCAGTGGGGAAGGACTCCACACTTACCACATGGACACGAGGTCCTACACCATGAGGCCTGTTATTAGGTGTCCATTGGTATTATGAGCTACATTGTGGGCCCCCTATCTCCAAATTCATATATTAAAGCCACAAGGCCTTACAACTCAGAAAGTGACTGAATTTGGAGAAAGGGCCTTTACAGAGGTGATCAGGTTAAATGAGGCTGGTAGAGAGGGCCCTAATCTGATCTGACTAGTGTTCCTACAGGAAGAGGAAATTTGGACACAGACACCAGAGTTGTGTGTGCACAGAGGAAAGACCATACGAAGATGCAGTGAGACAGAAGCCATTTGTAAGCCAAGGAGAGAGGCCTTAGGAGAAACCAAACCTGCTGACATCCTGATCTTGAACTTCTGGCCTCCAGAATTGTAAGAAAATACATTTCCATCGTTTAAGCCACCAGCCTGTGGTATTTTGTTATGGTGACCCTAGAAACGAATACAGCCATAGGGCTGGGATGTGAGGGACAGGTAGAAAAAGGGTGGGGGGTGCAGAAATCAAAAGAGAACTCTGGGGTGAGGAGCTGGGATCCTCAGGGACAGGAAGAGGTGTGATACAGGGAGCATAAAGTCTCAGGTCTGACTGCAGCAAAGATGGCTCAGGAATCAACACAGGCGCCCTTTAGGATGTTCAACATGAGTAGATGGTGGGTCTCAAAAATGGTTGTTTGGGAAGTAGGGCCTTGTGGGTCTTCATATGAGGAATGTTTTGATAGACTTGTCTACGAGAGGCTGGGAAACACAGGGGCTCCAGAGATGATGTGTTGGTGGTGGTGGGATTCGGTCATGGAGGGCTATCAGGGATTTAATTGGTTATAGCATTAGGCTAACCATAATTTGGTTTATTCTAGGGGTCGTGATTTTTCTTTGGGTCAAAAGTATGATATTTATGCCATGCAGGGTGTTCAGTGTGTGTGCATGAGTATGACTGTATATAAAATTGTATGGGAATTAGGAATGTATTTTAGTTAAGTTCACTTAGATCTTAAGGTTATCTGACTGGTTAGGGCATTTACTCATATTTTTTATATTGCTACACTTCTCAATAGACCATTCTTATAGAGTCTGATGCAATAGGAAAGTTTAAAAATAAGAACAAAATTAACTTCATCATTATGTTGTTTCATAAATTAAATATTAAGCGAAAATGGTTTACCCAGTAATTTGAAAATTTACCTAGTAGTGATTTGTTTTGGGTTTATATTATTGGCTCAATGTTTTTGATACATTTTTGTATTTTGTATATCCCTTTATTTACTTATTTTATTCCCCAAGTCAGCCTTCCTAGTGTTCAGGCATATGATAAGCAGATTAGAGGGTCATGCAGAAAGAATTCATGTTGTACATTGGATGATAATGTTATGGCCAGTAGGGGGCATCAAAGAACTGTCATAAGTACAGGCTTTGATTAAAAAATACTTGCATTTTAATTGCCAAAGCATCTGTTCTAAAATAATTCCAAGATGTAAATGTATATTTAAATCATGTTTACATTACTGAGTGATAATTTGGTCCCAATCAGTATAGATACACCTTAATTATACATTTTAAATAAGAGTGGATCTTATTTATATCAAAATGGCAATTGTTGAATTTTGATACTCAGGAAAAATATAAAGGGTGAAATTTCAAAATAAATAGTATGATTTTGGCTTCTGAAATACTGTATGTATGTATAGCCCCTTGGTGCCTCTGTTTCCTCCTCTCATAAATGTGGGAATTGAATATACGCTCTCCAAGGTCTAGTTTCAGTATAATATGACAATAATTTTTTATTCTTTTTTCTGGGAACAGCACTGAAAATAGGAGGATTTAGATACATATTGTATCAAACACTGGAGGGCTCTGAGATCAAATCAGAACTTGGATTAAAAGTGCTGGGCAGTTTCTGGATAGACATCAAGTGTCTGACTTCTTAGCATTATTTATCAAATTAGAATCCTTTTAATATCATTGCGTTATCTTAGGCAATTTTAAAGATTTTCTGACTTTACTTCCCATCCCCTTCAATCTCTTTTTCTGTCTTTCTATTTTACTCTCTGGCTTTGTAGTTAACTAAAGCACTTTCTGAGTACTATAAAATTTAACTCTCACAATAATCTGGGGAGTAAGTATTTTTACCTGTATTTTGTAGAGGAAGAAACTGGATTCTGAGAGATAACACTGCTTTCCTGATACCATTCAGCTAATAATTTTGGAATTGAAATTTAAACATAGGTTGTCTTACAGCATATTCAGTATTCTTTTCAGTCTACCAGAGTAAGTCTCAAGTTAATTTCAAATATATTACTTGAGAGAAGTAACCTATTACACTATGATTATTATTGCATATATTTTCAAGAATCATACGAGTTAGTGGTGAAATTAACTGTTCTGATTTCTCATTAGCAAAAATGCTATGGCTTCCTCTGTATCTCCAACTCTGATTTTATCTTCTGTCTCTGTGTTGGACTCATTAGCTTTGGTGCCTTCAAATAGTAGAGCATATAGCCACTTGCACCTCTGGGCTCCCATTTTAATAATTCTTAGGCAGCATCCATAATCCCAGGAAAGGACCCGGATTGACCAGACCTTGGTCACGTGCCCACTCCTTGCTGGGACTGGCATTCTGTGATGGAACACCTTCTTGGAGCCATGTGAAATGGGGATGGGGGAAAATTTCCTCAGCTGTTGCAGGAGCTGTTTCCAAAGGAACAGAGAAAGAAAATGGTTTCTGAGCCTGGGCTATTGGTCCAGGGTGGGTGCTACAGAGGTCTGTGGGCAGTTCGGAGCAACAGGAGGACTCTAGTATCTGATGGTTGTCAGAAGAGTAAAGAGCACAGAAAACAAATTTCACTTATTTAATTCCTTTACTGGCGTCGAGTACTGGCTGAATGCAGGCAAGAGCAAGTGTAGGAAAGGCCCAAAGAGTATAACAATGTTAAGGGTTGAACTTCAGAAATACCCCGTAAGGTAGTTTTTGATTATCAATATAATAAAAGTCAAGGAATGCAAAACTATGATTCCTGGTTTTTCTGGATAGTCTAGGGCCCATCCTCAAAATGAGGAGGTGTGATGTGCCTCCTCACCTGGGGTGACTCTCTGTATTGAGGCTTTTATCAGGACACACAGCCTGAGAATTCTAGCTTCCTAAAGGGCAACAAGGTGTAAAGCTCATGGAATATAGTCAGGTGGAACTCTGGCAGTTAGGCGAGCCATTTTTCAGATGCTGACTTAGGTGCACATTTAAATATCTTGTGTTAATGGTATACACACATATCCTGAAATTTAAGCACACATTTTAGATTCTTTATATTGTATTAAATGCAAAGTAAAGAACATTCCGTTGGGAAAGGGTCTTTTATTGATGTTTCCTTATTGCTTGTTTTATGTTTTTGTGTCTTGCTAGATTTGCAGTATCCTATAATTCAGGTGTGACAGAGGCTAACTGAATAAACAGGAGCAGATTCCTCTCTTTCCCATTTTCTTTCTGCTTCTCTTGGCCTTTTACTTGCTTTAAAAGACAAGGTAGATGGTCTCAGGATCCCAGTCAGCTAAATTCTCCTAGCTCAGGTACTCTCTTTAATCTTGCCTGAAAAGGATGTTTAAGATCCAGAAGTTTTATTAGGACAACAAAAGAATTAGTTGAAAACATATGAACCCAAATAATGAAATACATTTATAAAATATTTAATTTGAAGCATAAATGCATATAGCAAATTATTTAAACAGTATCATTATAACTTAATTTTGGGTCAGGTATTAAATGCTAATCCCTCTGCATTGGGCTATGGGCAAAATGAGTGATGCAGTGAGAACTCTGTCCTGGCCCTTGTTTTCTACCTTCATGGCTCTGGTTCTACATGTCTGCTTGCGGTCCCAAGTGTGGACACTCATCTCCATTGTCTTTCTGAACCAACTTGCTCAAGGGTCAGTTGGATTTTCTGCTATAGTTGCATTAGAGTCCTGCAAGTATGCCTGTATTTACCTGCTCTTTCTTTCTCTGTTCTTAATTGCTATTGCTGAAATCATGATACACACGAAATGCAGATTTCATCCTCCTGCCAATTTCTCTTCAAATGATTTTGAGTGAGAATGACTTACACTGGGTTATGGGAATCTATGCCATTCAAAGTGTGGTCCCTAGACTAGAAACATCAACATTACCTGGGGATTTTTAGAAATGCACTCTCTCAGGTACTACTCTAGACCATAAAGGAAATACTTCCCTTTATTGCACTTTAACACACTGTATTGAAAATGCTACTTAATTTGTCTCTCACTTTCATTACAATGAAATCTCAGTCAGGGAAGGAATCTGTACTGTCTAGTTCACCACTGGATATCTAGGACCTAGCGTAATTCCTGGCACATAGTAGGTGCTCAGTAAATGCTTGTTGAATGATAAATGAATGGATATCTGCTGGTGTGAGGGATGTTTGCTTAACCATGTTGTGAAGTAACCAACGTGTTTAGAAGGGCTCAGTGAAACAGTAGGGCTAGCAGTGGAGACAAATGAGGTATGTAATTCACACCTCTGATTATATTGTTATTTCACAGAAAGATTTTCTGCCCAATTGACTATGATTAAGCAAGGATGGACAATCTGCAAAGTAGAAAAATAATTCATCCATTTGGCAATAGTGACTTGGTCTATTCTACTATATTCTCAAATTGTGAGATTTATGTTCTGCTTCTGCAATTACTACATGGTCCTTTTTGCAATCTGAAACTTTGCTCTCTTTCAATTTAAAGAGTTTATCTTCTAGTTAAATCTACTTGTCTTTCATCCTTCAATTTTATTTGTGAAATCTCTCTAGCATCTCCCCACCTTCCCCCTCCCCTCACTTTCTTCTTCTTCTTTAATATAGACTCTCCCTTATTTCTCATTGGCTTTTTCCAGCACGTGTTTACCTGGTCGTCATTCTTCCATCTTCTGTCTTTCATTCAAGAATGCTTTCAAAACTGAAGGCCTGATCTTGTTCTCCTTTGGTTAAAAAACCTTGGGTGATTTTCTGCTGTCTGTAAGGTAAGATCTATTGTTCTTAGCAAGGCATTTGAGGCCCTTTGTGGACACCCTTCCCTGCCAGCCTCTTCTCATGCAATTCCTCTTTCTACCGCATACTCCGGCCGCCACAGGCTACTTCTCATTCCCTGAACACCATTTATAACTCAGCATCTACATGCCTTTGTTCATGCTGTTTATCTGAATAAATGGTCAGCCTAGCAAACTCATATCATGTTCCACTTTAAAATGTGATTATTACAGGCTCCTTTTTCCTATGTCTCACATACATTTTTATTTAGGCTTCTGTGCTCACATAATGCATTGTACATATCTCTATTATAAAATGTGTCACACTCTATTGCAATCACTTATTTACTTGGCTTTCTCTTCCAATAGACCATATGTTCCTTAAGGGCTGGGGCTCTGCCTATTGACAACACAATGTGTTGCAAAGCTTTACACACAGAGTTAACAAATGTTTGTTGATTGAACTTTATCTTCAATTTATTCTCTAGTAGATTGAATCCTCTCCTCCCCCCACTGGATTTTAGTAATTTCTCTTGGTTATTTCTATTCAGAAAAGACTTCCCTAACTAGAAATATGTCTGTTTTATGTGCTGGAGTATATTCAGATCTGTAACATATAGATCTATAGCATATAACATCTATTTATAAGATAAGAGGAGGTGATTCTGTCCCCCTAGGATGGCTAGGCTAAGCCTGGCTGAGCACGTGGTGGTGGTTAATATCATGACTGTGCTCTCCAAATCCCTTGAAAAACCCAGAGAGGATGCTAATGGGGCTGGTGAAGACTGGTCCGCAATCCTTGTTCAGATCCTGTTAGTACTTTCATCCCTCTGCCCAATACCCCCCACCATCCTTCCTTCACTACTCCTTCTCACTCTCAAGGCCAAAACTAAAGAAAAGTCAGTTGTTCCTTACATCACTTCATCCTAGGAACCAAAGCAAAAACAACAACAAAAAAAGGAAAGCAGCAACAACAAATAATAATAAATAAAATTGAAATACAGGTAGTAAAAAGTAAATGGAGGAATTTAATTTCACTGAGGGAACTGAAGTGTATCAGGGAGTAACAAAAACTCTGTACATTTCCACAATGGAAAGGTCAATAGAAATGAAAATCATGACTTGAATCTGGCCCAATTGCACTTATTGTTCTGGTTTATTGTAATGGTAACTGGTGCAATAAGAGTAAAAGGAATCTCTGGACTATTCTTACAGCTAAACCTCAAGGATCTGGGAATAGTTTGGTACCTGGAAGGCTGTTTGATGTTGGAAGAGGCACTCTAGGGAATAAGTGAAATTGTTAGTTTCTCAGCAGCAGGAATTAACTGAGTTCATTCTTGTCCTGTGCGTTGAATGTGAGTGAGCTGGGGTTTCAATCAGCCTCTGTTTGCTTTGCTTATCTTTCTCTTTCTGATCCGTTGACAGTGGTATGTCCTTTGTATATTTTTAGTTCAAATTCTTGAGAGAGTAAGAATGTCACCATCTCAGTGAGTCACCTTGTGTTTGGGGGAAGCTTTTGTATCAGACCGTGTCATAGCACATGGCCATCCTTGGACCAGGTGCTCAACTCCCCTGACCAATCATCTGCAGGCAGAGAATAAGGGTGGGGCGGGAGGTGTCACATAGCACTACATGGTGATTTGTGCTTAAGGAACCAGCTAAGGTTGCTTTTCTAATGGAAGCTGTATGTGATCACCCATTTAGAAGAAGTTTGTGGGCAGGGCAGGCATTCTAAGGCAAGATCTTTTCAATATAGAACACATTTTGGAGACTCTGATTGTGACTTATCTTCAGCATGATGAATGAGGCTGATGTCTCATATCCTCCTATTACAGTTTTCACAGTGTCCAACAATCATACATGGAATAACATGTACACAGTACATCTGATGTTATGCTTCGATATTACATTTCTAACTGCACTCTCCTAACCATTTAGCCGATGACACTTGGCCCATATCAAACAGATCTTTGCTTTCCTTACTGAGGTTGAGAATATTGTTTTTGGTTCTCTCTCTCTCTCTCTCTCTCTCTCTGTGTGATTAGAATGGGAAGTTAGGTCTTAGTTTTTATTAGTTAAAAATGATAAATAAGAAGGAATCAAGTAAAGCTATCAGGTAAAAAGCTGCATGCTGCCTCAACATTTTTATAGTATTTGTCAAGATAATTTACATTTTAATTATTCTTATTGTTTGCTATAAAACACCTCTTCCACCCTCCAAAGTACAGGAAGAAAGGCTGGCTAAATGTTCAGCTTGCAGCCTCAGCTTTTTCATATGACTACTTCATACCTCTTGAATGCATATTTTATTAGCATCTTTCTTACTAATTTACCTAAATACTTTTGCTATATTGCCAAATTGTTCTCCTTTGTTATCTAACTTCCAAGCTCAGGCTTGATTTCTTAACTGGGCAACTGATTTATTCATTTGCCAATCTCTCATTGAGTGTTTACGAACTGGAAACACTTGAGGTTACTGGTCTGCTTATTTTTAGACTGCATACAAGTCTAAGTTTTTCTTAGTTATCTGTTTCCAACATCTTTCTTTTGGATATCTTCATATATTTGCTTTCTTGAGTCATTACTTGATGTATGATTGTTGGATACTAGACAAATTGGAAAAATACGATAGCCCATATGACCTTCTTTCTTGTATCCAAAAATACAGGAATATGTATTCCTGCTTATAGATATTCTTTATATATTTTCTTTGAACAACCATCCCTTCTCTATTCTCCAGAGTTTCCAGTATCACCTTCATTTTCCCCAAGATTCATATGTGCAAAGTGTTCTCCTATGCCTCCTTTCTCTCCCACCCCCTTATCATTCTCTCTAAAATACCATTTTATACAGAAAATAAATACAATGGACTTTCTAAAAATCTATTCTTAAGATCTGGGTCTCGTGGTTTTCCACTTGGATCATCTGCTGCCCCACCCCCACTTTTTTTTTTTCTCCTTACAGAGATCCCAGTGCCTAGTACGATGTTAAAGTCATAACATAGGCTAAATGAACATTTTTAACAACAAACCACAATTGACATTATTAATATATTCTAACCTCTGCTCTTTCCATTGCTATGTTCTCTCTTGCTTCATATTATTGCTTTTATTCCTATTTTTCTTTTTCAATTAAAAAATTTCACAATCTACTTAAACTTATAGCAGGTTCTCAATGTGTTTTGATTACCTAAAACTCTGCTGATGCCATCTCTCAGCCCCTCCCTTTGTTGTTTCTTTTGTATCATTATCATTGTCCTGGATACTCCCTTTCCTTTAAACCATTTTAGGTATTTAACAATACCACTTCCATATGAGAAGGTGCCCTCCTTACCCATTACATAGTTCTCCTTCTAAATTTCCTTCCTTCCTTCCTTCCTTCCTTCTTTCCTTCCTTCTTTCCTTCCTTTTTTTTTTTGGCAGAGTCTCACTCCTTCACCTAGACTGGAGTGCAGTGGTGCGATCTTGGCTCACTGCAACCTCTGCCTCTTGGATTCAAGTGATTCTCCTGCCTCAGTCTCCTGTGTAGCTGGGATTACAGGTATTCACTACCACAACTGGCTAATTTTTGTATTTTTAGTAGAGATGAGGTTCCCTGTGTTGGCCAGGCTGGTCTTGAACTCCTGACCTGAGGTGATCTGCCCACCTTGGCCTCCCAAAGTGCTGGGATTATAGGTGTGAGCCACTGAACCTGGCCTCCTTCTCTACTTCTTGAAATCTATAATCAATGTATCCATTCCAATTAAGTTCACCCAATATATATATTATATAAATTACATGCCACCATGCTCTGTGCTAGGTGCTTCCAGGCAGGCAATAGATGACTTTACTGAAGGAATTTCCCCTCAGAGTGATCCCTATTTATTCTGAAGTAAATAATTTCAAACCATTTTTGTGGTAAGGCTGAAACCCACTGTATATTCTCTAGGGTATGGTCCTGGATGATCCCTCTAGGGGCACATTGGATATTCTTGAAACCCTAAAATTATCCAAGGACAGTCCCTATGTCCTTGGATAACATCCCCTATGTTCTTGGGTAATTTGAGGGTTTGGTGTCCTTGGATAATTTTAGGGTCCCAAGAATATCCTATGTCTCCCTCCTACCATTTGAAATGTCTCCTTCTCTTATGGACCAGTGCCTGAGATTCCACCTCATAACATCATTACTTGAGGAGACGTGAATTGGATAATATTCTTGCTTTCTCTCCAATTTAAGACAAGCTCTCCAATGTATAAACTAGTTAAAGTCTAAGGTTGTCCATCAATCATTTTTAATTCTAAATCTGAGGTGGCTTAGGTGAGACTATACTTATAGTCTTTGTAAGGTTTTCCATCAGATAAGGATGTGAGTCAATCCTCTGAAGCATTAATACCATGCACATGCTGCTCTTTGCTGATAGGCATTTTATTGGGCCCCTTTCTTAGTTACTTCTGCCAATATCATGGGAAACTCTTTAATCATTGTGGTGTTTTCATTTGCTGGCTTGACCCTCACTTTAATGTTGAGTAAATTCAAATTGGCTTTGAAACTTTGAAACCTTTCATGGCTCTTAATGAAATTTTGTAAGCCACATGTTCACCATGCTTCACCTTTAAGTTCTCAAACAACCCCTAGTCAACTTCTAAATTAACATTAGACTTCTGAGCATCCCATGTTGATGCTGATACTTGTGAATTTCTCAGCAGGTGGTGATATTGGTATTTTGGGTGGGACAATCCTTTATTGAGTGGGACTGGTTGATCTACTGCAGGATTTAGACTTACTGAATACTACCACAAAAATGCCATTACTATTCTCTATGGAGACAACTGAAATGCCTACACATATTCCCAAACTCCTTTTAAAACTACTGTGTGGTGCTGAGACACTTTTATATCTCTATAATTCCATTCACATTAACAGACATTGAGTGCTGACTGTATGTAAAACACTGTAGGGGTCCCTAGAGATACAGAGAGGAAACAGACACAGTCCCTTTTCCTTCTTTTCTCCTTAATTATAGTCCATACTTTAGGTGCAGTGGTCTTCACCTGTTATGTGTGGCAGTCCTTGAAGATTGAGCAAGATTTGATCCCATTCTCATATGCAATGGTTGTCATTTTCTTAGCACTTTTACTTAAAAATTGTCTTTACTTGTATTCTTGTCATAGTCATATGCTTCTTTTCACTAATTTTTCCAATGCTATCACTGCTTTTGCAAATGCTGTGCATAATAGAGTTAAAAGTTGTGTGTAGAAGACCTTACAAACTAAGCTAAGGCAGCACACACATTAGTAGACCAAGACCAGTGTGATGGTTGAAACTAAAATGCGTTGTGCTGGAAGCCAGTGCAGTTGCTGGAATTTATTTAGGAACTTACCTCAAAAGTAATTATCAGAGTTTGAAAACTGAAGTCCAAAAGTATAGGAGGCCTGTAGTGTTACCCAAAGCAGACCATGGTAGCAATGCTAATGGGGGTTCTTACTGCCACCTGTTGTATCTAAAGGACCTGTCAGGTCTACCGGGGGGTGACTTATATTCAAGAATTCTTTCTTCAAGAATAGAAAACTAAGAAGTCCTAATTTCTAATGAAGGCAATCAAAATGTCATCCCTAGGACTGACTTTTAGCATACTAAAGTTTGCATGAGAAACTCTGACCTTATTAAAAGGTACTATTACTTCATTCAAGCTTTAATTTAAAGGGGACAATAGTAGTCAATGGCAGCTGGCACTATTGGCTCAATAAGCAAAGCAAATAATAGATTATTTTTCAACAGGTTTGGTTTATACCAGGAAATATATGCAACTTCTTTGCTAAGGGCAGAGGCAGCTGTGAGATAAATCTATTTAATTAGGACTTACCTCATAATTAGGAAATGAGTTAATGAAAATAAGCAAGTAAAAATTATTATGCATCTGCTTTTTGCTTTTTATTTACTTAGACTCTTAAAACTTTAAAACTTTTATAATTGCCAAGAATTTTCAAAGATAATATCTGGAGGATGATGGGAAAGCAGTGTGAGTTGCTCATATACTTTCTAGATATTGTAGTCATAATAAATACTAGTTTTAAGCATAGGCACAATCTTGGTAAAATCACCTGTAATTTAGATGCCAACATCCTTGTACATAGATCACCACTAGCTGGGCAGCCATGTGACTTTCCCAGTAATATTTGAGTTGCTCATACGGAAACCAATAGCCCCTTGTGGCAGATATTGTTCTTTGTCCCCTTGTATCGAATCTCTCCTTTTTCCTTTCTCTCTTTTGAGAACAGCGTATCTGGAATCCTAAAGAATAAAGGATATTCACTTATATTCAGTGAGAAATTTATTTTCTTTCTATATATAAGTTTTTCCCAGAATTTTTCGAAACAAACCTGGAATGTCAGGGTAAGCTTTGGAAAAAAAAAAGGGTCAGTATAGAACCATGGAATTTTGGAACTTTTGTTTTCTCACTGAGAAAAGATGTCACATTTACATTTTCTCCTCCAGGGACTTAATTCCATTCACATTAACAGACACTGAGTGCTGACTGTGTGTAAAATACTGTAGGAGTCCCTAGAGATACAGAGAGGAAACAGACACAGTCCCTGCCCTCAAGGAGCTCACAATATACTAGAGAAGACAGCACAAATACACAAACAAATGCACTAGACGATAGGATGCATATAATATTAGAGATACAAGTGAAGTTATATGGGAGCATAGAGCTGGGAGAGAGGACTTCCATAGGGACAGGGAAGGAAGAAGTATCTCAGGAAGACTTTTTAGAAGAGATTGCATTTGAGCTACATATGAAGCATTGGTGGAAGAAAGATGTGAAGCCATGGAGGTCAGGTTTCTAAAGCAATGGGATCGAATGTTAGGGGAGTTTAGAAAGCACAGGTAATTTTTCTGGAGCATGAAGTAGGTGAGAAGAAGTGGTGAGATATAACTCTGCAAAGATAGTTTGGGGTCACAAAGTAAGAGGCCTTGAATGCTATACTATGGACTATTAATTTATTTTATATTGCTAGGGAAAGAGTAAAGGATTTTGAACAATGCAATTAAAAATCTACTGTATGCTCTAAAATAGTGACTCAAACTTTAGCTTGTATCAGAATCTCCTGGAAGGCTTATTAAAATAGAGATTAATGGGCTCCACTCTTAATTTTTGATTCAGTAGGTTTCGAATGGGGCCCTTGATTTTGCATTTCTAACAAGTTCTCAGGTGCCGCTAATGCGGCCAGTCTGGAGATGCCTCAGTGAGAAACTCACACTGGGAGATGTGTGAGGGCCGAGTTGCAGGTGGGAGAATCCAGAGGCAGGTGGATCAAATAACATTTGATCTAGGGGAGAGGACCAACTTATTGGAGAGTAAGGTGGCATAAACACATGTTTCTGTAGAGGTAAATGGACAAGACTTCAGGACTATCTGGATGTTGGAGACCTGAGGCAAAGAGAGAGAATAACATTCATCTAATAGGAACGATAAAAAGCATGGTAATTCTGTTATCTGAGACTGAGAAGGTAGAAAGAGGAGAAGGCTTGAGTGTGGGGAAATTATCCTGAGTTAAGTATAGGAAGGCTGTGTTTGAGGTACCAAAGAAATATTCATAGGGAGAGGCTCACCAGATGTAACTTATGGGTCTGCAGTTTAAGAGAAAGATCAGGACTAAAGTCACAAATTTGGGAGCTACAGGCATGAAACTAACAGTTGAAATGGCCAAAGTTGGGATGGAATATAGAGCTATAGGAGGTGATTGCTGAGGACAAAGCCCCAGGAGGAAGGAAAGGAGACAAAGAATAAAGAGACAAGTAGGTAGTTGGATAACCAGGAGAGCAAAATATCCTGGAAGGTATGGGCTTAAACATGAAAGGGATGGTTAGCTGTTGTAACTGATGAGAGAATGACAGGTAGAGACGCAGAGAAGGGCTACTGGCAAGTCTCCAGTGACCTTTGGGAGATAAGTTTGGGAGAACTAGGGTATACTCAGATGGAAAAGGATAGAAAAGTCAGTGGAAGGTGAGAAGTGGATGCAGAATGAATGGATTAATGATTGGAGAAACCGAGGTGAGAGAGTTAAGGGAGAGATGAAGTAGGATCTTGATGGGGAAGTAGGGCCAGAGGAAGTTGATTTTTGTGTCCAAGAGATTTGAGTAAAGTAATAGATGAGATTAAAGAGGAGTGGGGAGGAAAAGTGTTGAGATGGAGAGGGAGAAAGGAAGGTGCAGAGGGAGGTTGGGTGTAAGAAGTAAGATTCTAGTAAGGTTGAGAAGGGATTGATTGAAGGACTAAAAACACAGAGGTGGAAAGGAGGCAAATCAATGTCTTCTCCTTACAAAGAAGAGTGAAGAGATGGGGAGAGGCTGTGGATGAGAGACTAGGAGCAGAGGTTGAGAACGGTCACCTACTTAGGAGTAGGTGCAAGAATGTACAAACTTTCAGTCCTCCTGCCCTCACTCTTGACTTTGTAATGGTGTACTCCTCCATGTGACTATAGCAGTCACTCCTTCTCAGGCCACACCCATGGCCTCAGGTCCCATCTGCAGCCTCCTAGTCCCAGGGTAGAGTCTGGCACGGAAGCCACAGTTATTCTGGGAGATACAATTTCATTCTCATATCCTGATGAGTGGCCTTTAGTGTAAACACAGATTTTCAACTTTTACTTTTTTTCTCCAAGAGCACAACTGGTAATTTTTTTTTTTTTTGAGACAGGGTCTCACTCTGTTGCCCAGGCTGGAGTGCAGTGGCACGATCTCTGCTCAGTGCAACCTCTGCCTCCCAGGTTCAAGTGATTCTCCTGCCTCAGCCTCCCGAGTAGCTGGGATTACAGGCACGTGCTACCATGCCTAGCTAATTTTTGCATTTTTAGCAGATATGAGGTTTCACCATGTCAGGTTGGTCTCGAACTCCTGACCTCAGGTGATGCACCTGCCTCAGCCTTCTGAAGTGCTAGGATTACAGGAATGAGTCACCATGCCCAGCCGCAACTGTTAATTTAATGAGTAATATTCTCCAAGGAAGTTCTTCGGATAATATATTCTGTCATTTGATCACTGCACCTCATTAAGCTTCTTAAAAAGTTTTCCAAATTTGACATGTACTCCCACCTTAGCCCTGCTACAGTGAAAGTGTATATGGGAGGCTTAGCTGGGATAGATTTTAGAATTGGAGGAGACCCAATGTGTCTATCAGGTAATATCGCAACACACTGACCAAAGTAGATTTAGATGATTTCTTATTTGCTTTATGTTTTATATTCATAGTAAAAGACAGAAAACTGCCAGTGCATTTATTCCAGGTATTTCCATTTTAGAAAACGAGGAAGTGTATTTAATCAAGAACTAAAAAGGACAAGCCAGCTGTACTATTTTTACCTGAAAGGAATAGGCTATGTAGTCACAGTGCTACAGTAAACGACTTTAGCTCAGGTCTGCAAGCAGTAGATGACAGCACATCACTTTCTTTGAATTCTTTATGTAGTCATGCAATTCCCACTGGAATATGTATGCAGATAGAGCCATAATCTCAGATTTAATGCCATAGAGGGCATTATCAGGTATTTAATTTATAAGTAATAAGAAATTCTGCAAATAAAGATATTTTTGGCATTCTTTAATTGCAGGGTAACTGAAATGACTAGGAAAAACCAAGCCCATAAAAAGTATTTACTATTTCACCTTATTATTACTTCTACAAAATTTATGTTTTTGTATGATAATGTTTATTTGAAATTATGTATCACAGATAAGACCAGAGGTAGAAAACAGCACGCCGAATAACAATCCTCAAACAAAACAGAACAAAACAAACAAACAAACAAACAAGAAAACAAGACCACACATACTTACAAACTCTCCTGAACCAAGTATGTCCAAGAATTAATAAGTTGCACCCCTTACCCCCATCCACTCATGAGGCTCTGGTAAAAGTCGTGCCTTTTAGCTTTTGACAGTCTAAGCATGCTCTCGGCATCTAATGAGCTTTTTAAAAGCCAGCTTAAAATCTTCATTAAAACTCGTATAGAGCAGAGGGTTGATCAGAGAATTGACATAACCGAGCCACGTCAGAAAATCGGCCACTTCCGAGGACACGGTGTAGATGCTCAGACCCACAATCAACTCTTTGATGAAAAATGGCAGCCAGGACAAAATGAATGCGCCCAGAATCAACCCCAGGATGCGCGCTGCCTTCCGTTCCCTGGTGCTAGAAATCTGCTGGCGTTCTCCTGGGTGATCTAGATCATTGTCGAAGGGTGGGATCCTGATGGAGGCATGGAACTTTTCAAACTCTGTGGTAGGGTCTGAAGTGGAGAAGTCAGACACACAGAAAGTCTGTGTAAGTTTACAATTTGCAAAAGAATTCTGGCTATCTGTGCTTCTGTTGCTTAAGTGCCGACTCGATCCCCTTTTCTGGTAAAGGCTCTTGGCCGCGTGGTAAATCCGGTAATAGAGAATCAGTATTAAAGTCAAGGGGATATAAAACGCACCCAGCGTGGAGTAAATGGTGTAGATCACATGGTCGTGCTGGATGGTGCACTGGCTAGGGGGAGGGCTTAGGCGGCGGTGGCTCCTCCAGAACAGAGGGGGCATGGAGATGAAAATGGAGATGGTCCAGACGGTGAGGATCATCAGCGCCGCCCTCTTGGCCGTCCTCTTCCTGGCGTATTCAATAGCATTGGTGATGGCCCAGTACCTGTCCAGGGCAATGACACAGAGGTGGAGGATGGAGCAGGTGCAGCAGGTCATGTCCACACTCAGCCACACCTCACAGAGGAAGTATCCAAGCTTCCAGCGGTCCATGACAATGTATATGATGCTCAGGGGCATGACGAGCACGGCTACCAGGAGGTCCGTCACGGCCAGAGAACAGATTAGGTAGTTGGCAGGCTGGTGGAGCTTCTTGGTGGTGCAGATAGCCATGATCACCGCCAAGTTCAGCAACGTGGTGAGGGTGGTGATGACCACCAGAGTCATGCAAATGAGCATCTTTTCAGTGATGGTCTTGGGCCTCACAGCCATGCCGGCTTCTGTGGTACAGTTTGTGATGTTCATGTTTTCCCTGTTTCAGTTTACACTGTGGAGAAGCTGTTGGTTATTTTTCTTTGGCTGAAAACTACGTAGCCTCGAAGGTTTCTCACTTGTAAGGAGGCTGTAATTTGTTCAGCTATGTGGTCTCTTGTGTTCCATTTTCTGTTGGTAAAGGGAAGGGCCACAGCATTTCTTCTGAGTGAAGGTTCCTGGAAAATATTATGCTATTGGTTAATGAATGAGAAAGCCCCACTTTTCCTGGAAAACATGAAAATAGTTTGATATTTATACATTCTTTATAAATTTTAATTTTCTCTTTCCTGTGGAACTTGAGCTCATCTTTACATTGTTCCTCAAAGGATACTTTTTCACTTCGGGGAAGTTTTCAAACTGTTTTTTTATTTTTAAATTATATTTTAAGTTCTGGGGTACATGTGCAGAACGTGCAGGTTTGTTACATAGGTATACACGTGCCATGGTGGTTTGCTGCATCCATCAACCAATCATCTATATTAGGTATTTCTCCTAATGCCATCCCTCCCCTAGCCCTTCACCCCTCAAAAGGCCCTGGTGTGTGATGTTCCCCTCCCTGTGTCCCTGTGTTCTCTTTGTTCAACTCCCACTTATAAGTGAGAACACACGGTGTTTGGTCTTCTGTTCCTGTGTTAGTTTGTTGAGAATGATGGTTTCCAGCTTCATCCATGTCCCTGCAAAGGACATGAACTCATCCTTTTTTATGACTGTGTAGTATTCCATGGTGTATATGTGCCACATTTTCTTTATCCAGTCTATCATTGATGGGCATTTGGGTTGGTTCCAAGTCTTTGCTATTATAAACAGTGCTGGAGTAAACATATGTGTGCATGTGTGTTTATAGTAGAATGACTTATAATCCTTTGGGTACATACCCAGTAATGGGAATGCTGGGTCAAATGGTATTTCCGGTTCTAGATCACCTGAGGAATCACCACACTGTCTTCCACAACGGTTGAACTAATTTACATTCCCACCAACAGTGTGAAAGGATTCCTATTTCTCCACATCCTCTCCAGTGTCTGTTGTTTCCTGACTTTTTTTTTTTTTTTTAATTATACTTTAAGTTCTAGGGTACATGTGCACAACGTGCAGGTGTATTACATATGTGTACATGTGCCGCGTTGGTTTGCTGCACCCATTAACTTGTCATTTATGTTAGGTATTTCTCTAAATGCTATCCCTCCGCCATACCCCCACCCCACGACAGGCCCCAGTGTGTGATGTTCCCTGCCCTGTGTCCAAGTGTTCTCATTGTTCAATTCCCACCTATGAGTGAGAACATGCAGTGTTTGGTTTTTCTGTCCTTGCGATAGTTTGCTCAGAATGATAACTTTTTAATGATTGCCATTCTGACTGGCCTGAGATGGTATCTCATTGTGGTTTTGATTTACATTTCTCTAATGACAGTGATGATGAACTTTTTTTCATATGTTTGTTGGCTGCATAAATGTTTTCTTTTGAGAAGTGTCTGTTCATATCCTTTGCCTGCTTTTTGATGGGGTTGTTTTTTTCTTGTAAATTTGTTCAAACCGTTTTTGACAAAAACATCACAAAATTTTAAATGTACTTTGCCACCCCAATTAATTTCTTATTATATTTATTCTTTTATACATGTTCATATGTAAAAAGGCTTTTTTTTTGCATTTGAAATATGTATTCATATTATGTAACATTAAAAATTCTGGGATCATTACATTAAAGAAAAAATTATATTGCTTATAAGAAGCAGCTTTCAAATTAGATTTTAAACTTTCACAGTAAATAGGCTGGGTGTGGTGGCTCACACCTGTAATCCCAGCACTTTGGGAGTTTGAGGTGGGCAGATCACCTGAGGTCAGGAGTTTGAGACTAGCCTGGCCAACATGGCGAAACCTCATCTTTACTAAAAGTACAAAAATTACCTAGGTGTGTGGTGGCACACACTTGTAGTCCCAGCTACTTGAGAGATTGAGGCATGAGAATCGCTTGAACCTGGGAGACGGAGGTTTCAGTGAGCCAACATTGTGCAACTGTACTCTAGCTGGGTGACAAAGTGAGACTGTCTCAAAAACAAAAACAAAAACAAAACTTTCACAGTAAATATTAAACTCCAAAGGTATGTAAGTGTCACAGTGGGATTACACAACTTTGTCTAATTATTTCTAACATTTTATGCATCATACTGTTCTATTTTTTTTTGGAGAAAAGCATATAACATTACATTGATATTTGTGGAAAATTATTCTCTGAGTAATACAATAAATCAACTGTGAAACAGCATCATCACCAAACTAAAGATGTCTATATTAAAAAAAGTATTTTGTTTCACTTGACATTTGTGGCTGTCCTTCCCTTCCCTTCCCTTCCCTTCCTTTCCCTTCCCTTCCTTTCCCTTCCTTTCCCTTCCCTTCCCTCCCTCCCTCTCTTCCTTCCTTCCTTCCTTCCTTCCTTCCTTCCTTCCTTCCTTCCTTCCTTCCTTCCTTCCTTCCTTCCTTCCTTCCTTCCCTCCTTCCTTGCCTCCCTCCCTCCCTCTTTCCTGCCCCCTGCCCTTCTTCTTCTCCCTCCTTCTCCTCCTCCTTCTTCTTCCTCTTCTTTTCTTCTTCTTCTCCTTCTCCTCCTTCTCCCTTCTTCTTTCTTCTTCGTGCTCTTCTCTCTATCTCCTCTTCTTTCCCGTCCCCTCCCCTCCTTTCTCCTCTCCTCTCCTCTCCTCTCTTTCCCTCCTCCTCCTCCTCCTTCTTCCTCTCCTCTCCTCTCCTCTCCTCTCCTCTCCTCTCCTCTCCTCTCCTCTTCTCTTCTCTTCTCTTCTCTTCTCTTCTCTTCTCTTCTCTTCTCTTCTCTTCTCTTCTCTTCTCTTCTCTTCTCCTCTCCTCTCCTCTCCTCTCCTCTCCTCTCCTCTCCTCTCCTCTCCTCTCCTCTCCTCTGCTCTCCTCTCCTCTCCTCTCTCATTCTCTCCAAGATAGCTGTGATTAAGCTGGTCAGTCAATGAGCTAGTGTCATTTTTATAGAAATATAAAATCAAATACAAATGTATATTCATGAGAGCACAGCAATCAAAATTACATGGAAATATTCACAGTTAATGACTGCTGGATAGAAGGCTTATCAAATTCTATGATTTGACTCCACGGGATTTGGTCCAGGAAGACTTCAAGGAAATGTTAGCAGTTTTAAGAAGAGATATAGATTGATGTGCATAAGATTTAACAGACAGTGATTTCAGCAAGGAATGGAGGCAGGAGCAGGTGAGGCACATGTGTAAGAGGGTGTGAATGTTGGAGGGAGTCTTTGGGTGGTTTGGAGATAGGTGGCAGGAATAAAAACCTCCAGCCTGTGGATGAGATCTAGCCCTAGTTTTAATTTCTTCTGCTTATAGAGCAAAAACCAAGAAGGGGGAGAGATAGGTGACATTTAGCCTTCAGATATAGAAAATAAAAGAAAACAAGAAGTTCACTGAAGACCACAAATGTGTCAATTGTTTTCAAGACAGTTTGTATCTTTCTGTAATTAAATGACAATCTTTTAGCCTGTTTCCATTATGCACTCACAGCATTTCTATGACTATACCTACTATTCAATGACTCTTGTGTTTCTCTAGTTCTTCCATGGGGCTAGTTCTATGAACAACCCCCTCTCTTTTGTAGACTGAATATTTTCTTCTCTGCTGGTACCTTTCCCTCCTTTTTACAAACAGTTTAAACTTGCATTTGTATCTGAGATAGACTGTAAAATGGAAAGATTGTGGGCTTTGGAATTAGACAGACCTGGGTTCAGATTCCAGCGGTGCCATCTACTAGCTGCTTGGACCGACCTCTCTCCGTTGTTCCCTGTGTTGCATGGTCAAAGTTTCTTCACGTTGACCTCTTTCTCTCTAATTGAATGAAAAAAGTTGTGTTTTTTTTTTGTGCATGTACTAATCCTTGGTTATGTTTTCCTTGGGTTCTAGAGATTTATTGGGTAGAATGGTTCTCAATAAAAAGGCTTTTCCATTCTGGTTGTAAGATTGAGAGTATAGAGAGTAGCATTGATAAGGAAAACTTTAGAAATTTCGATTTATAGTAGAGGTAATTAGGAAATGTAGTGATTTTGAAAGCATGCAGTTTAAAAACATCAGAAATAATTCAGCTTTATAGATCTTTTAAATCTGCTCAGTTTATCTGAGCTCCCATAACTCCTAACTGTCATCTCTCTGGTGACATTTTCTTCCTTATTTTGTGACTATTTTTTTATTCTCCCCAACAGACTATACATTTCTAGTGGGTGGGATGTATGCCTGATTCACATTTTGGACTACTTCTAGTTAAATTAGTAAAAATATTACAGGTTGAGAGCTACTTTCTTAGCTCTTAACATGACTTCCTGGTTTATTTTGTGCCTAAGCCTTTCACAGTAAGAGTTAAATTTTGTATCCCTATGTTGTCAGTCAGGCTGAAGGTGGGGGTTTCAAGAAAGAATGGGAGAAGATAAGATAGACAATAAATAAGAAAGGTTATTTCAAGTGCTTTGCTGAAATGGGGAGTAGAGAAATAATAGCTATGGAGAAGAATGTGGAGTGAATTTTTTTTTTTTTTGGAGATAGATCGTCTTTTTTAACTAGGCTATTTACAGTTTTCTTTGCTACTACACTCAGTATCCTTTATATTGGGACAGAGAGCATTTTTGGAGTGAGTGAAATGTAAAAGAGGAAGAAGAAAAGCAGTAGTGGGGGAGGCTGATGAAAGTGGTCAATGGGGCCTGGAGGCATCAAAGAAGTAGAGTTCCTTGAGCAATTTTAGGGATCATGTGGGGGCAGTGAAGACGTCAAAGATAATAGTCATACTCAGGAAATGATTCAACCTCAATTGTGTTGAGTTTCTTTAACTTCTCAGGAAAATAACATGTGGTTTTCTAACCACTACCAATTCCTTAGTGTTTTTCTAACCGCTACCTTAACCACTACCAACTCCATAGTATGATTTCTAAGTAGAACAGAGCTGGTTAAATAGCACCTGGGAATCTGTTAAGCCTCTTCAGCTTTTCACATAGTGTGGGAGGAGGGACTATAATAACACTCAACTCAAAATACATTCTGCAGAACAAAGCCAAATACTAATATCAACATACCAGACTTTTATCAGTCCACCAGAATGGAAAGTTAACTGCAATAATCAGAGGTAAAAATGGATACGTCCTGTGAGGAGTTGATGGAGGACCTTTTTGGGGAATTTGTAACTTTAAATTTCCACTTTATTGTGACATAAAAAATATCATGAAGTCCAAGGCCATATTTAAATGGCTTTTCATAAAAATTACAAATAAGAGAGAATTACTCTAAACCAAACTGGTTAGTGTACGCTGCTCCTCATTTCCTGGGATACTCTGGAGCCTCTGCTATACCATCCCAGTGAAGGTCAGAGCACTAGGGAGAGGAGGTTACAGGGATGATAGATGTTAAGGCCGACTTTGTCATACTATTCTTCAAGGGTTTGTCCTTTGCAGCAGTTGAAGAGGGACAAGAATCTCTTCCTCATCCGGGAAGAGTTTCCAAAGCACCTAAGCATTATCAAGAAGGAGGAGTCAGCTGGCACCTGCTCATCTTAAAAATTCTCTTAAAGAGGGTTTTATATTTTGGATCTGGTTCCTCCAATAGAAAACTGACATGCACTTCATAAGTCCTGATTTACTTTAAACTAAAAAGTGTGCCTGAGTCAGCGGTTTTGGAGAGGAAGTTTGGAGTGGTGACTACCCACATGGACTCTGAATGCTGACTCTGCCACCTGTCAGCTGCGGTGTAATCCTAAGCATGTTCTTTAACCTTAGCCTGCTTCAATTTCCTCCTCTTTAAATCAGGAGTAATGACATCTTTCTCTAAGATTACGGTAATGTGAAGATCAAATGTGTTAATACACGTAGAAACTGAGAACAACGCTTAATACATAGTAAGTGCTATGTAAGTGTTAGAGGTCATTTGTTATATGAATTTCCTCAGTGTTTTCTGCATTGGGTAATGGAGGCAAATTTCATCCCACAAACTCTGATGTGTAATAAAAGCCTATTAAACATAAGTCAACTTAATTTCATTCTTTCTTTCTTTTTTCTTTCCAACTTTTACTTTAGGTTTTGAGGGTACAAGTGCAGATTTGTTCCATGGGTAAACTGCGTGTCACAGGGTTTGGTGTACAGATTATTTCACCACCTAGGTAATAAGCACAGTACACAAAAGGTCGTTTTTCAATCCTCACCCTCCACTCACCCTCTACCCTCATGTAGGCCTTGGTGTCTATTGCTCCCTTCTTTGTGTTCATGTGTTATTCAATATTTAGCTCCCAGTTATAAGCGAGAACATGTGTCAACTTAATTGCTGCCTCTAAGCTTCTCACTTCTCATGCTTGAGACTTTCTCTAATCCCAACCACATCCCCAAGTCTCTGGAGGATTATGCAGGGCCAAGGCATTGAGGTTTGATTGGGGAGAGAGGTTTCAGGTGTCACTTGCACAGAGAAAGTCCCTGGTAATATATTTACTGTCCCCTACTCCTACAGTTCTTTCAGATCCAGACTGCTTCCCTAACATTCTTAGGAAATGTCCCAGTGTCAGGAACCCCATGCCTAGGCCCTAAGTCCCTAGCCACACCATGCATTTATCCCTTTTAAAAATATTATAGACTCTCCAAGGGACTTTCAGAACTTCTGGCCCGAGTCTTAGACTCCCAGGATCTTTTCTGTTCCTCCATTTTTCAGGGGATAGGTATGTAGACCATGGGAGAAATTCCTTTCTTCCTTCCACTTTTTTTTTCCCTAACCCTTTCAGCCACCTTCTAAAAGCTCTCTTTTCCTTTTTTGCTTATTTACAAACCTTTTATTAATAGATCTCCTATGGGCTTGGCTTTGAGAACATAAATAGGGATTACTGTCTGATACTTCTGCTTTCTGAAATATCTGTGAGGTAAGGAAGCGTAAACCAGGCCACATGCTTGACTGAGGGAGAGAAAAAATAGAAAATAGCATCCAGCCATACATGTAACATTGCTTGTGGACATACTCCTCTTTCCTGGCATTTTTTGGGTTATCTGAAATATGAGACAAATAGCCTTACCACAAAGTTTTGCTAAGACTTTGAATTATCGGAAAATATTATATAACATCTCAACCATTAAAAGTTTAACATGCTTGTGGACCCGGAGCATTCCCGATCAACTCATTTACTTTGCATGCAATCATCATCATTTAGAGAATATTTTCCAGAACTGTTTTGAAGGACCCCAGGGTATACTTGCCTTTCTCTATTTAGTTCCCAGTATTTTCCCAACCTGTATAAGTCCTGACTTCTGTCCCTTCCTAGACACTTCCAGATAACACTTCCCTTTGATAAGCCATTCCCTCCTGCTACAAGGTTTCTGTTTTGCACATGGCCTCTAAACCCAGCCGGGAAAACTGCCCTCAATTCTGTCAGTGTAGCCACCCTCTCTCCTAGCAGCATTTCCTGGCTCCACGTGATGTTCTGGGTTGCAATTGCTCTGCCTCTTGCCTACCAAAAATTCAGAGGTCATACAATAGCTATTGCAAATGGCATTGAAGCTGTCTAAAGTCAATGTATTAAAAGTTTAAGCATCTTAGACCAATAACTACTTTAAAGAAACCACAGAGAATCAAGAAACTAACACTACCTTATGATTAGGCAATCATTGGAATCCAAACTGTAAAAAAATTCATGGGTTAAATCACCCAATTTCTTCAAAAATAAATTGCAGACAAGGAAGGCGATGAGAAGTGTGGCATATAGACTAAAAGGGACTTAAAAGACACATAAAAATAAAAGCAAGCAAACCAAAACTATCAGTATCAGGGATATGTATTTGAGTGATGTAACTTTCAAGGAAGCTTAAACATAAGGAGGATGGTTATTTTTACAGGGGAGAAACATGATTGTGATTGAGACATAGCTTCTGTGTTCAGCTAAGTTACATTTCTTGATCTGGGTAGTGGTTTGCAGGGGTGATTATCTTATAATAATTTAATAAACTGTACATTTATTTTAATTTAAGAGGTTTAAAAAGATGCTCTTAAATGTAAATAATAATTCAGCCTGGAATTCTGTTTCATGCGTTAATCAGCAAGCTGCATTTCATACTCTAAAATCAGTGCCTGTGAACTTAATTATGAAGGACCTCTTGTCTCCAGGAAGAGTCAACACTCACCTTTCCCCACAGAGAATGGCTGCTTTTGGACATTGATGTATGTGGCATGCTCAGTTCATTTTTAATTTCACCAATTTAGCTAATCTATTGGTTTTCAATAACTGTTAATTCACCATAAATATTCTTTCATCTCTTCTTTGGTTGTTCTCATTTTGCCCAAATTACTTCCAATCATTTAAAGAAGTCTTCAATATGTACCAATTTCTTCTTTTTTATTATTTCAGGAATGGCACCTTGCCCTCACATTAGTAATTTTATCTTTCTGTTTGTTAAATTTACTTTCTCAGCCTTTGGAAATACTTTTCTTTGCCTCTCCAGGGAAAAGGAAGGGTGGATGATCTGTTTCCCAATTAGATCTTCAGTAGAAGCAGTGGGAAGAGGTAGAGGAGATCCTGCAGTGTGGGATTCTTTATTCTCTTTTTCTTTTTTTATTTATTTAAATTGTGATTGGAATATGACATGTGATTATTACAAGGTTATTATATTCATAAACAAGAACACATTACCATTTTATAAACTCAAAACAGTGCATAGAGTTTTAGGAGATGTTTATATACTCTGGATACAAGTCTTTTGTTGTCACAATGTTTTGCGAACATTTCTTCCATTCTGTGGTTTGCCTTTTGTTGCCTTTTGACAAGCAGAATAGTTTAATTTTTTTTTTGAGACAGAGTCTCACTCTTTCACACAGACTGGAGTGTAGTGGCATGATCTTGGCTCACTGCAACCTCTGCCTTCTGGTGTCAAGCTATCCTCCTGCCTCAGCCTCCCAAGCAGTTGGGACCACAGACATGTGCCACTACTTTGGTTAATTTTTGTATTTATTGTAGAGACAGGATTTCACTGTGTTGCCCAGGATGGTTTTGAACTCTTGAGCTCAAGCGATCCACCACCTCGGCCTCCTACAGTGAGGGGATAGCAGGTGTGAGCCACCACACCCGGCCAGAAGAGTTTAATTTTTAAAAATGTTTAAATTTTTTGTGGGTATATAGTAGGTGTATATATTTAGGGGGTACATGAGATATTTTGATGCAGGCATACAAAAAGTAATCATCACATCAAGGTAACTGGGGTATCTAATATCTCAGCATTTATTCTTTCTTTGTGTTACAAAAAGTCCAATTATACTCTTCTAGTAATTTTAAAATGTAGAATAAATTATTGTTGACTATAGTCACCCTGTTGTGATATCAGCTGCAAGATCTTATTTTTTTCTATCTGACTATATTTTTGTACCCATTAACCATCCCCATTCTCTCCATCCCCTGCCTCTGGTACCCTTCCCAGCCTCTGGTAACCATCGTTCTACTCTCTATCCCCATGAATTCATTGTTTTAAATTTTAGCTCCTACAAGTAAGTGAAACCCTGTGAAGTTTGTCTTTCTGTGCCTGGTTTATTTCACTTAACATAATGATCTCCAGTTCCATTCATGTTGTTGAAAATGACAGGACCTCATTCTTTTTTATGGTTGAACATTACTTGATTGTACATATGTATCACATTTTCTTTTCTTTTTAATTTTTGTTTTTATTTTAAGTTCCAGGGTACATGTGCAGGATGTGCAGGTTTGTTACAAAGGTAAACGTGTACCCTGGTGATTTGCTGCACCTATCAACCCATCACCTAGTTATTAAGCCCCACTTGCATTAGCTATTTTTTCTAATGCTCTCCCTGCCTCCTTCCACCCCCACCCGCAGGCCTGAGTGTGTGTTGTTACCCTCCCTGTGTCCACGTGTTCTATTGTTCAGCTACCACTTATAAGTGAGAGCATGTGGTATTTGGTTTTCTGTTCCTGGGTTCATTTGCTGAGGATAATGGCTTCCAGCTCCATCCATGTCCCTGCAAAGGACATGATCTCATTCCCTTTTTATGGCTGCAGAGTATTCCATGGTTACATGTACCACATTTTCTTTACCCAGTGTATCATTGATGGGGATTTGGGTTGATTTCATGTTTTTGCTGTTGTGAATAGTGCTGCGGTGAACATACACATGCATGTATCTTTATAATAGGATAATTTATATTCCTTTGGGTATATACCCAGTAATGGGATTGCTGGGTCAAATGGTATTTCTGGTTCTAGATCTCTGAGGAATTGCCACACTGTATTCCACATGTTAAAGTAATTTACATTCCCACTAACAGTGTAAAAGCATTCCTATTTCTCCACATCCTTGCCAGCATCTGTTGTTTCTTGACTTTTTAATAATCACTGTTCTGACTGGTGTGAGATGGTATCTCTTTGGTACCACATTTTCCTTATCCATTCATTTGTTGATGAACACTTAGATTGCTTCCAAATCTTAGCTATAATTGTGCTGCAATAAACATGGGAGTGCAGATGTCTCTTCAATATATTGATTTTCTTTCCTTCGAGTATATACTTAGCAGAGGGATTGCTGAATCATACTGAGGAAACTCTGAACTGTTCTCCATAGTGTTGTAGTAACTTACATTCCCACCAACAGTGTACAAGGATTCTGTTTTCTCCAATTCTTCACCAGCAGTTGTTATTGCCTATCTTTTGGATAAATGCCATTTTAACTTGGGTAAGATGATATCTCATTGTAGTTTTGATTTGCACTTATCTGATGATCAGTGATGTTGAAGACATTTTCATACACTATTTGTATATCTTCTTTTGAGAAATGTATATTCAAATCTTTTGCCTATTTTAAAATCAGATTATTAGATTTTTTCCCCATAGAGTTGTTGGAACGCCTTATATATTCTGGTTATCATTACCTTGTCAGATGGGTAGTTTGCAAATATTTTCACCCATTCTGTGGGTTATCTCTTCACTTTATTGTTTCCTTTGCTGTGAAGAAGCTTTTTAATGTGACATGGTCCCATTTGTTCACTTTTGGTTGCCTGTGCTTTTGGAGTATTTCTCAAGAAATCTTTGTCCAGACCAATGTCTTGGAGAGTTTCCCCAATGTTTTCTTGTCGTAGTTTCATAGTTTGAGGTCTTAGATTTAAGTCTTTAATCCATTTTGATTTGACTTTTGTATATGGTGATACATAGGGGTCTATTTCATTCTTCTGCATATGGATATCCAGTTTTCCCAGCAGCATTTATTGAAGAGATTGTTCTTTCTTCAATGTAAGTTCTTGGCACCCTTGTCAAAAATGAGTTCATGGTAGATGTACGGATTTATTTCTGGGTTCTCTATTTTGTTTCATTGGTCTATGTGTCTGTTTTTATGACAGTACTATGCTGTTTTGGTTACTATAGTTCTGTAGTATAACTTGAAGTCAAGTAATGTTACTCATCCAGTTTTGTTCTTATTGCTCAGAATGCTTTGACTACTCTAGGTCTTTTGTAGTTCCATATAAATTTTAAGATTTTTTTTTCCATTTCTGTGCAGAATGTCATTGGTATTTTGATAGGGATTGCCTTATAGCTGTAGATTGCTTTGGGTAGCATGGACATTTTAACAATATTGATTCTTCCAATCCATAAACATGGAATATCTTTTCACTTTTTTGTATCCTCTTCAATGTCTTGCATCATGTTTTATAGTTTTCACTATAGAGATCTTTTATTTCTTTGGTTAAGTTTATTCCTAGGTATTTTATTTTATTTGTAGCAGTTGTTAATATAATTACTTTCTTAATTTCTTTTTCTGATTGTTCACTGATGGCATATAGAAATGCTACTGATCTTTATATGTTGATTTTGTATCCTTGACTTGACTGTATTTGTTTATCAGTTCTAATAGTTTTTTTTGGTGGAGTCTTCAGGTTATTCCAAACGTAAGATCATATTATCCATAAACAAGGATAATTTGACTTCTTTTCTAATTTGAGTGCCCTTTCTTTCTTTCATCTGCTTGCTCTAGCTAGGACTTCCAGTACTATACTGAATAACAGTAGTGAAAGTGGGCATCCTTGTTGGGTTCCAGATCATAGAGGAAAGGCTTTCAGTTTTTCCCTATTCATTATGATACTAGCTGTGGGTCTGTCATGTGGCTTTTATTGTGTTGAGGTATGTACCTCTATACCCATTTTTTTGAGGTTTATCAATCATGAAGGGATGTTGAATTTTATCAAATGCTTTTCAGCATCAACTGAAGTGACCATATGGTTTT
Source organism: Macaca fascicularis (assembly GCF_037993035.2). NCBI lineage: Eukaryota > Metazoa > Chordata > Mammalia > Primates > Cercopithecidae > Macaca > Macaca fascicularis. The sequence goes on from NC_088378.1 coordinate 88,286,602, forward strand.
TGTCCTTTATTCTGTTGACACAATGTACCACATTCATTGATTTGCATATGTTGAGCCATTCTAGCATCCCAGGGATAAATCCCACTTAGTCATAATGAGTGATCTTTATTGTGTTCTTGAATGTGGCTTGCTGGTAGTTTGTTGAGGATTTTTCCATCAACGTTCATTAGGGATATTGGTCTGTAGTCTTCTTTTTTTGATATCTTTGTCTGGTTTTCATATTAAGGTAATACTGGCTTCATAGAATACATTTGGAAGTATTTCCTCCTCCTCTATATTTTGGTATAGTTTGACTAGAATTGGTATTAGTTCTTCTTTCAGTGTTTGGTAAAATTGAGCAGCGAAGCCATCACGTCCTGGATTTTCCTTTGCTGGGAGAACTTTTTATTACAGCTTTGATCTCATTACTTGTTGTTAGTCTGATCAAATTTTGGATTTATGCTTGGTTCAATCTTGGTAGGTTGTATGTGGCCGGGGATTTATCTATTTCTTCTAGGTTTTCCAGTTTATTGACATATAGTTGCACACAGTAGCCTCTAATGATCTTTTGAATTTCTCTGATATCAGTTGCAATGTCTCCTCGTTTCATCTCTGATATTATTTGAATCTTCTCTCCCTTTTCTTAGTTTGACTAATAGTTTGTCTATTTTGTTTATGTTTTTAAAAAACAACTTTTTATTTCTTTGATTTTTTTGTATTTTTTGTTTCAATTTAACTTATTTCTGCTCTGATCTTTATTACTTCCTTTTTTTATAATAATTTTGAAATTGGTTTGCTTTTGCTTTTCTAGTTGTATAAGATACATTGTTAGGTTGTTTATTTCAGGTTTTTCTACTTTTTTCTTGTAAGCACTTATTGCTGTAAGTTTTTGCTGTATCCCATAGGTCTTGATATGTTGTGTTTCTATTTTCATTCGCTTCAAGAAAGTTTTCGATTTCCTTCTTTTTTTCTTTTTCTTTTCTTTTCTTTTTTTTTTTGTTTTTTATTGAGATGGAGTCTCACTCTATTCCCCAGGCTGGAGTGCAATGGTGCAATCTTGGTGCACTGCAAATCCTGCATCCCAGGTTCAAGCAATTCTCCTGCCTCAGCCTCCCAAGTAGCTGGGGCTACAGGTGTGTGCCACCATGCCTGGCTAATTTTTTTATTTTTAAGTAGAGATGGAGTTTTGCCATGTTGGCCAGTCTGGTCTCGAACTCCTGACCTCGGGTGATCCGCCAGCCCTGGCCTCCTAAAGTGCTGGAATTACAGGCTTGAGCCACTGTGCCTGGCCCTCAGTTTCCTTCTTAGTCTCCGACCCAATAGTCTCTGACCCAATAGTCTCATAGATAGTTCTTTTTTGATAAACGTAAAAATTGATCCTTCTGGTCTTAAAGCTTGAAACTTGTATTTGTTTTTTATCTGAGTTCCTTCCTCAGGAAATGACCTTCAGGCCTCTCACAAAAAGTATTAAAGAACTGAAACTCACCAGATCACTACATCCAGACAATGAGAGGCCAGATGCTTCATTTGTCACGATTGCTTCCTTGCTGCTGTCTAGTTCCTGCTTTCTTACACATTGTTACATTTCTTCCCTGCTATATAAACCCCTAGTTTTAGTCAGTCAGAGATATGGATTTGAGACTGAGCTCCCATCTCTTTGGCTGCAGCACCTAGTTAAAATCTTCTTCCTTGGCAATACTCATAGTCTAAGTGACTGGCTTTTTGTGTGGCAAGCTGCAGGACCTAGACAGAAGTCCTGGTGTTTCAGTAACAAAGTGTGTTTCTTGTAGGCACCAGATTGTTGGGTCTTGTTTTTTAAATCCATTCACCTACTCTAGGTCTTTTGAGTAGAGAGTTTAGTCCATTTACATTTAGTGTTATTATCCATAAGTAAGGACTTACTCTTGCCATTTTTTGATTTGTTTCTGGTTGTTTTCTGGTCTTCTTTTCCTTCCTTCTTTTCTTTCTGTCTTCCTTTTGGCAAATGTGATTTCCTCTGGTGGTATGTTTTAATTTTATGTGTTTTCTTGTTTGTGTTTTTGTTATATATTTTTTTGATTTATGGTTACCATGAGGCTGGCAAATAATCCCTTATAGCCCATTACTTTAAACTGATGACAACTTAATACTAATTTCCTAAATAATAAGCTAACAAGCAAAGAGAAAACTAATAAAAATGCTACATGTAAACTTTATCCCCCACTTTTAAACTTTTTGTTGTTTCTATTTACAGCTTATTATACTGTCTTGGAAAGTTATTATTTTTGATAGATTTATCTCTTAATCTTTCTACTCAAGATATGAATAGTTTACACACCACAATTATAGTGTTATAATATTGTGTTTGTTTGTGTACTTACTATTTCCAGTGAGTTTTGTACATTCAGATGATTTATTATTGCTCATTAATGTCCCCCTTTCAGATTGAAGAACTTCCTTTATATTTCTTGTAGGACAGGTCTGGTGTTGATGAAATCTCTCAGCTATTGTTTGTCTGAGAAAGTCTTTATTTCTATTTCATGTTTGAAGGATATTTTTGCATGATATACTCTTTTAGGATAAAAGTTGTTTTCCTTCAAGCATGTTACATATGTCATGCCACTCTCTCCTGGCCTGTAAAGTTTCCACTGAAAAGTCTGCTGCTGGAGATAATTGGAGCTCTATTGTCTGTTGTTTCTTTTCTCTTTCTACTTTTAGAATCCTTTTTAAAATCTTTATCCTTTGGGAGTTTGATTATTAAATGCTTTGAGGTGGTCTTATTTGGGTTAAATCTGCTTGGTGTTTAATCGTCTTCTTGTACTTGAATATTGATATCTCTCTCTAGGTTTTGGAAGTTCTTTGTAAAAATAATTTTATATTACAATTGTTTTATCTTTTTGCTTAATTGACCCCCTTTTCAGCAGTCATTGATATGGGAATAAATAGAGGTCAAGATCCCATAACTGGCAAACCCAAGTTGGTTGGAGATGTGGAATTTTAAGGAGTCAGGAAAAAAGCCAGTTACTGGTTGTTTTCTGGTAGTTCTTTGTAAAAATAATTTTATATTACAATTGTTTTATCTTTTTGCTTAATTGACCCCCTTTTCAGCAGTCATTGATATGGGAATAAATAGAGGTCAAGATCCCATAACTGGCAAACCCAAGTTGGTTGGAGATGTGGAATTTTAAGGAGTCAGGAAAAAAGCCAGTTACATCACTCCAGTTCCTGGGGTTGTTGGTCCCATGACAATGGGAATGCTAATGGAAAATACCATTATTGCTGCAAAAAAGTGCTGAGGCTTGATGAGTGGGAAGTGCTGAAGTTTAAAGAGCTTGAAATAGCCACAAATTAGCTGTTGTGTCTTCTGTGTCATGAACAGCACCCCAACCCAGCTCAAGAAGCAAGGTAGGCCAGTAGAAATGATATATTTTTAAAATTTATTCTACTGAAATGGTTTAAAATGATGCTTTGTATTTATGGAAAGCTTAATGGCAGGTGTTTGCATAAATAGCAGCACCTCACCAGAGAGCATTCCAGTATTATGCAGGGTCATGTAATCTAGCTAAGTGCGGCTGTTAACCTAGTGATTAACATGGGAGATGCTGTCACATTGAGGATGGATGCTGAACTTTCTCAAGCTACCTCGGGTAAAAATTTGCCTTTTCTAGGATTGCATTTCCCAAGTGCTATTCCAATAAGAGTTGATACTCATTTTAGGTCCCAAACCTTTTGGGTTCAACTGATCAAACCAAAGAAAAACCATTGGTAGAGAAAATCAGGAAAAAGGTGAAAAGGAAAAGATGGTGGTAATTGAGTAGGAAAAAATTACTCTAATAGTTTTTTCTAAGGTGCTTTTTGTGGCTTAGTCACATGGGAAAATGTTTAGGATTGTTCCTTGCTATTAGTCCTCATTTTATGTATGTTAGCCCTCAATGAGGTCTCCCCATTTTATTTAGGATTGAAAGGCTTATTTTATAAATTATTCAGGTGTATTGTCATATTTGACTTTTTCTATATACTTTAACCTAATTTTTAAATTTTTTGTATTGTTAGAGGGTAACTGTATAGTTTATTTGGTATATCTTAAAACCTATTTTTGAAAAACAAAACAAAAAACCCCAAAACTGGCCTGGCACAGTGGCTCATGCCTATAATACCAGCACTTTGGGAGGATGAGGTGGGCAGATCACTTGAAGCCAGGAATTGGAGGCTAGTCTGGCTAACATGGCGAATCCCGGTTTCTACTTAAAAATAAAAAAATTAGCCTGACGTCGTTGCCTGTGCCTGTAGTCCCAGCTACTCGGGAGGCTGAGGCACGAGAATCATTTGAACCCAGGAGGCAGAGGTTGTAGTGAGCTGAGATCACGCCACTGCATTCCAGCCTGGGCGACAGGGTGAGACTCTGTCTCAAAACAAACAAACAAACAAAAACAAAAACAACCCCCCCCCAAAAAAACCCAAAACAATATTCCTTTCATATTCTTTTAGCTTATAACATCTATAGTAATATTTCTTCTTTCATTCTTAATCTTGGTAATTTCAGTTGTTTTTTCTTTTTTCTTGATCAGTCTAAGTAATAATTTTTCAATTTTATTGATCTTTTTAAAGAACCAGCTTTTGAATGACTTAATTTCCTCTATTATTATCTATTATTTTATTCCTTTCAGTCTTTATATTTATTATTTCCTTCCTTTTACTTACTTTACTTTAATTCATCATCCTTTTCCTGGTCTCTTAATGAAAAAGCTAAGATAATTAGTTTACAACATTTTGTCAGTAACAATATAAGCACCTAGAATTATCCATTTGCTCTAAGCATTATTTTAGCTGTATCCTACAAATTTCAGTATGTTGTATTTTCATTGTTAGTCAGAACTATTTTCTAATTTCATGATTTCTTATTTGACTTACACAATATTTAGGAAGGCATTTATTAACTTAAAATTTTTAGGGATTTTATAGATTCTTTCAAAACATATTTTTAGTTCTATTGTACTCAGGCTCATAGAATATATTCTGTATGATTTTAATGTATTGAAGTTTATTGAGACATTTTATGGCTCAGCTTGTAGTCTATCTTGGTGATATTATACTTATGTTTCAAAATAATGTGTATTCTGTGATTGTTCCACATAATGTTCTATAAGCTAATTTACTTGATACTTTTGTTCAGATCTTATATACCTCTATCAGTGTTTTGTCAGCTTGTTCTGTCAATTCTTGAGGAAATTGTGTTAAAATCTCTAACTATAATTGTGGGTATGTCAATTTCTCCCTTTAGTTCTGTCAATTTTTGAATCATGTATTTTGAAGTTCTGTCATTAGATATATACACATTTAGGATTCTTACTTTTTATGAATAATTCTTATAACATTATGTAAATCTCCATTTATCCCTGATAATATTCTCTGTTCCGATGTTTACTTTGTATAATATTAATATAGCTATTCCAGCTTTCTTTTGATTAATGTTTGCATGACATATCTTTTTTTAATCCTTTTATTTTTAACCTATCTATGTCTTTGTATTAAGCAGGTTTCTTATAGCTAGCCTGTAATTGAATCTCGCATTTTTATCGAGTCTGACATTCTTTGCTTGTTAGTTGGGATGTTTACATTATTTACACTTAGTGTAATTATTGGTATGCTTCGGTTTAAGTCTACTATCTTTTAACTTATTTTCTCTTTGTCCAAGCCTTTTTTGATTTATTTCATTAGCATTTTGTAATTTTCAGCATACAAGTCCTGCATATGTTATGTTAGATTTATACCTAACCATTTTATTTTATTTTGGAATAATTGTAAATGGCATTGTGTTTGAAATTTCAGTTTTCACATGTATATTTTTAGGATATAAAAATATTTTTTATTTTGTGTATAGATTTTATATTATGCTACCTTGCTGAACTAACTTATTAGTTATGAGTTTTTTTGTAGATTATTTGAAATTTTCTTCATCAATGATTATGTCATTTGACATAAGAACATTTTTATTTCTTCTTTCTCATATGTATGTCTTTTCTTTTTTATTCTCGTCTTATTTTAGGGGTTAGATCTACCAGTACTATGTTGAATATCAGTAGTAAGGGCAGACATTTTTATCTTATTCCCTATCTTAGAGAGAAAGCATTTAGTTATTCTCTATTAAGAATCATGTTAGCTTTAGGTTTCATGTAAATGTTCTTTATCAAGTTAAGGAAGTATTCCTCTACTACTACTTTTATGAGAATCTTTTTTGTAATGAATGAATGTTAAAAATTGTCAAATAATTTTTCTGTGTTGATTGATATGATCATGTGATTTTTCTTCTATAGCTTGTTAATCTGGTGGATTATACAGCCTTGCATTTCTAGAATAAATCTCACTTGTTTGTGCTGTATAATTCTTTTTATATATTGCTGAATTCTTTTGATAGTATTTTGTTAAGGACTTGTATGTCTATACTCATGGAGGATTTTTTTTTTTTTAACTATCGTTGCTTGGTATACTGGCTTCAAAAAATGAGTTGGAGAGTGTTCCTTTTCTATTTTCTGCAAGAGATTGTGTAATTGGTGTTAATTCTTTAATCTTTTGATAGAATTCTCTAGTGAAACAATCTGGGCCTGGATATTACTTTTTCAGGAGTTTTAAGATTATTAATATTATTTTCTTAGTAGTCATAGGCCTATTTAAACTTTTTCCTATGGGTGAATTGTAGTAGTTCGTGCTTTTTGGGCTATTGATCAATTTCTTCTAAGTTGTTATATTTACATGTATAGAATTGTACTTAGTATTCTCTTATCTCTTTCATATCTGCAGGCCTGTAATGATATTCCCTGATTCATTACTGATATCAGTAATTTGTGTCTTTTATTTTTCTATGTCAGTTATAAGGTTTGTCAATTTTATTGATCTTTTCTAAAAAACAACTTTTTCTTTCATTGATTTTCTCTATAAAAATTTGAAGTATTTAAAGATTTCTCCTGAGTTGCTTCTTTGGCATATGAATTATTTATAAGTGTGTTGTTTAGTTTCTGTTTAGAGATTTTCCTGTTATACTTCTGTTACTGATTTCTAATTGGGTTCCATTGTGATCAGAGGACATACTTTGTGTTAATTTAGTTCTTTTGAGTTTTCTGAGGTCTATTTTATGGCCCAAGATAAGGTTTATCATGGGGCCTTGAAAAGAATGATTATTCTGCTGCTGTTGTTTGAAGCATTTTATAAATATTTATTAGCTCTTGTTGGTTGATGGTATTTTTGGTTTCCTTTATACTCCTGTTGATTTTCTGTCATTTTGTTCTGTCAGTTTTTGAGTGGGGTATGGAAGTCTCCAGTTCTAGTTGTGGATTTGCCAGTTTCTCTTTCCAGGTCTATTACATTTTGTTTCATGTATTTTGCAGGTGCTATTTTGTTTATGCACATTTAGAATTGCTATGTCTTCTTGGTGGAGTGAGCTTTTTATCATGATGTAATGTCATTCTCTTTCTGTGGTAATTTTCTTTACTCTGAAGTCCATTTTATCTGATATTAATATAGATACTCCTACTGCTTTGATTAATCTTTTCATGGCATATCTTTTTCTACCCTTTTACTTTCAACCTACCTAGTTACATTTGGAGTTTTTTTGCAGATAGCATGTAGTTGGGTCACGTTTTCTTTTCTTTCTTTCTTTCTTTTTTTTTTTTTTTTTTGAGCTGGAGTCTTACTCTGTCACCCAGGCTGGAGTACAGTGGCATGATCTTGGCTTACTGCAACCTCCGCCTCCCAGGTTCAAGTGATTCTTCTGCCTCAGCCTCCTGAGTAGCTGGGATTACAGGTGCCTGTCACCATGCCTGGCTAATTTTTGTATTTTTAGTAAAGATGGAGTTTCACCATATTGGCCAGGCTGGTCTTGAACTCCTGACCTCAGGTGATTCCCCCATCTCGACCTCCCAAAGTGCTGGGATTACAGACTTGAGCCACCATGTCTGGCCATGTCATGTTTTCTTAATCTACTCTTCCAATCTTTGTCTTTCATTTGTAGGTAGATATTTATTTATTTATTTATTTATTTATTTATTTATTTATTTATTATATTATAGAGATGAGGTCTCCCTATGTTGCCCAGACTGGTCTCAAAGTCTTGAGCTCAGGTGATCCTCCCAACTCGGCCTCCCAAAGTGCTGGGATTATAGGTGTGAGCCACAGCTCCGGGTCAGTATGTAGACCTTTCAAAATTCAATGTAATTATTGATATGTTAATCCTTAAGTATGCCATTTTATTTTTTGGTTTTCATTTGTTTTCACTGTTTATGTTTTTCTGTTTATTTCTCTCAGCTCCTGCGGGTTACTTGGGGACATTTTTAAGGGACTTCATCATAATTTACTTACAGTGTTTTCGGATTTACCTCTTTGTAGAGCTCTTTTAGTAGTTGCTCTAGATATTATATGATATATACACAACTTATGCCATCTATTGGTGTTACCATTTTCCAGTTCAAGTGCAGTGTAGAAACCTTACTTCGTTTTATATCATTTAACCCTCTTTCCATTTATAATAAAATTATCTTAAATATTTCCTCTACATCTACTGAGAACCACATCAGACTGTTATAATTTTACTTTAACTATCAAACATAATTTAGAAAAGAAGAGGAAAATGAAAGCGTATTTCATTGATTCATATTTTTGCTCTGTTTTTTTTTTCCTTTTTTCCTGATGGTCTAAGATTTCTCCTTATCATTTCTGTTTAGAGAACTTTCTTTGGCTATTCTTTTAGTATAGATCTTCAGGCAAATTCCCTTAGTTTCCCTTCACCTGAGACTGTATTGAATCCTTCATTAGTGAAGGATATTTTCTTTGCATGTGGAATTGTGGGTTGACAGTTCTTTTCTGTGAGCACTTGAAAAATGTGCCAGATTTTTCTGGTCTCCATGGTTTCTGCTGAAAAACCTAGTCATTCAATTTTTTTTTTCTCCTGATAGGTATGGTGTCATTTCTCTTTCAGAGCTGCAAGATTTTTTGTCTTTAATTTTCAAAAATTTAACTATGATGTGTCTGGTGTGATTTGTTTTATTTATTATATTTGTGGTTTGCTCAGCTCTTTGAATATTTTTCTACATCTTTTGCCAAAATGGGACATTTTTAGCCATTATTTTAAAAAAATACTTTTTCAGCGCTGTCTTCTTTCTCCCTTATGAGACTCCACTGACATGAATGTTAGATCTTCTGTTACATCTCACAAGTCCCCAGTACTCTGTTCATTTTCTTCTGTTTATTTTATTTCTGTCATTAGATTGGGTGATTTCCATTTTTCTATCTTTAGGTTCACTGATCTTTTCCTCTGTCTTCCATGCTGCTCTTGAGTCCATACACTGAGCTCTTTAATTTCAGTTATTGTATTTTTCCATTCTAAAATGTTAACTTGGTTCTTCTTAATATCTTCTGTTTCTTTGACAAGACTTTCTATTATTTTATTTGTTTCAAGTATGCTCACAATTCTTCACTGAGATATTTTTGCTATGGGCTTCAAAAAATTCTTTTCATCTGCGAATTGTTTTTTTTTCCTTCTCATTTAAGTTAAATTTTCCTGGTCTTTGATATGATAACTGACTTTTTATTATAACCTGGACATTTTGGGGATTATATTATGAGACTCTGGATCTTCCTGGAATCTTCTGTTGTAGCAGTCTTCCTCTGACATTGCTCCAGGGAGAGAAGAGGAGTACTGGATGATTGCTGCCAGGCAGTGGTAGAAGGAAAGCAAATTTGGCCTTTTCTGGCAGGAGAGGAGAGAGAGTCACCTTTTTAAAAAATTATTTTGGTAGTGCTTGGTAGAAATATAGTGGCTATAGTTAGTAAAATTTAGAACATATTCTGCTTCTCAGACTCCTACACAAATAATACTTCACTTGTTCTGTGAAGAGCAAACATCGTGTTTCCTTTCCTTCTGCAGCCTGTTGTCACCACTCCACACCTGGCTGCTGAAGGCATTTACTTTTCCCAAGGTTTCTTTAACTGTCCTCTTTGGATTTAGCAATGCATTGGTTATAAAACTCCGCCATTCCCCAGGCAGGAGCTTGCAATGAGATACATTTATACTATCTATTTTTTAAATAACCTTTTTATTTTGGTAAAATTTTATATTGATGGAAAAGTGTAAAGATAGTACAGAGAGTTCTTATATACTGTCACCCAGTTTTACCCATTGTCTAAAAGTTTTCTTCTTGCTTGGTTGTTCCTTTTCTGGTCCTTTTTCTGGAGAATGAACTTTGAACAGAAGTGGTATGCACTACTTCCAGGTCTTGCACACAAAACCCTTTAATGTGCTCTTAATCTCCATCTAGCTATTGGATAGTGAGGTCTCTGGGGACCTAGAGGAGGGCAGAGCTGTGGGATGAAAGTATTTTGGGTCCCTGAATGGACAGGTGGGATAGAATATTCTTAGCCACACCCACCACTGACTTGCATTGAATGGTGATATGAGTGAGAAACATTTTAATATTTTATGGTGTTAAGCCATTGATATTTTGGAACTAATATTACTCATCTTAAGTAACACATCGATTCTCCTTGGGTAAGTTACTTAATCTTTGGAAACTCGGTTTTACAATTTGAAAAATGAGGATAACTATATTTACCTTTACACATTTATAGAGAGAATTAAATGAGACAGCATTTGCCAAAGTGCTTGCACATTTCCTATCACCTAAGAGATACTCAATAAACATTTGTTCAGTCTATTGTTGGCTGAACATGTTCATATGCTGATGGATTTGTTATCTACATATTGAACTCTGAAATATTTACTTGTGTTTGTGTTTTTGAATGTTTAGTCCATCCCTTTTAAATTTATTCTTCAGCCATCAAAGTGATAAAACAAAATGTGAACCTAATATATATTGACCAAAGTATAATGCATTTGTCAGTCCAGTTCACATTGTTTTTTGGTAAACATTCATAGTAGTCTTGAGAACTTGAATTGAAAAACTGTTTTTAATAACCTCCATACCACATGTTCTACAAGCTACGCCCAGGCCTTCCTTGGAATTTTTGGAAACACAACTGTATATTTCTATGGAAAGATGAGGAGAAAAAGGGCAAGTTATACAGGTAATTTTCCCTATCTACATAAAGCTTTTGTAGAAAGCAGATACATTTCTTTTTATCCATTAAATCAGTTGCATTCATTCACAAAATCATTTTGAAGGGATTATTGTTCAGAAGGCAAATCCAGAAAAAGGTGTTAAGGGAAAGAGGGTGGTTGAGATTTTTCTGATGAGGCTAAGGGATGTAAGTGGGATGGGTAGAAGGGGACAGTTTGGGTAGGAACTGAAATCTTCAGAATTGAAAGCAGAGGATGGCCTGAGTGGGAAAAAGAAGTAATTTAGAGGGCAGGGTGGCAGAAAGGTGATGCAAGCGATTGGCAAAATGGTTTCACCACTTTTAGATGATAGTGTGAAAGATGTAATATTCTGCACAACTTATAAGGAAAATTTAGAAAAATTCCTCCAATTTGAAGAGTTTGTATAAAACATATGTTTGCAAATGGAGTCTATTCTACTATTAAACATTTAATCATTACTAGGCAGCCACTACACATTTTGTGTTTCTGTGAAATCTGGTTTACTTGTTGGTTTGAGCTTTTACCTTCCTTAATTTTTTGTTTATAACATATTCTGCTTCTGAGATCACTACACAAATAAGACTTAGTTTGTTCTTCACTGAAAAAACATCACTTTTCCTTTTATTCTACAGCGTGTTGTCACCACTCCACCCCTGGCTGCTGAACGTTTTAGTTTTCTCAAGTCTTCTGTCTTCCTTGGATTTGGCAATGCATTCGCTATAAAACTCTACCATACTCCAGGGAACAACATGCACTAAGATACATTTGCACCATCTATTTTATGAAATAAACTTTTTGTTTTGGTAGAATTTTATATTTATAGAAGAGCTGTAAAGATAGTGCAGAGAGTTCCTATATACCCCTCATTCAGTTTTACCCATTGTTAACATCTTACATTACCATCGTACATTTATCAAAATTAAGAAAAAGACATTGGCTCGTTACGATTAACTAAATTTCAGACTTTATTTGGATTTAACAGTTTTTGCATTAATGTCTTCTTTCTGTTCCAATTCAGGACGCCATATTGTATTTAATTTTTCATATCTCCCCAGCCTCTTCTGGTCTGTGACTTTCTAATCTTTGCTTGTTTCTCATGACTTTGACTGTCTTAAGGAATACTGGCCAGCTATCCTGTAGAAAAAAATGTCCCCCTGATCTCAGTTTATCTGATGTTTTCCCTCATGTTGAGACTGGGGTTATAAGTTTTGGTGAAGAGTAGCTCACAAGCCAAGCCCTTCTCATTAGATCATATTAGAGAACATGATATTCACATGACATTACTGGTGGTGTTAACGGTCATCATTTGGTTAAGGTAGCATTTGCCATGATTCTCTGCTATAAAGTTACTATTTTTCCCTTTCCCTGCTCTATTTTTTAAGAAGTGAATCACTAAGTCTAGTCTACTTCCAAAACTGAGGAATTAAGCTCTGCCTTTTGGAGAGGGAGAATATGAACATACATTATATGGAATTCTGCAAGGAAGATTTATCTCTTCTCTCTTATTTTATTTGTTCAGTCATTTATTTATATTGATATTTACTATGCATATATTTATGATTCAGTCCCAAGGGGCAGTAGCCTTTAGTGCTGGGGAAATTACTTTTATAAATTCACTATTGAGGCCTATTTATGTTTATTTATGTAAGTATGAACTCATGGCTATTTATTTTATTCTTTGGGTCATAATCCAATACTACGTTATTTATTTTATTGCTCAAGTTGTTCCATCTTTGGTCACTGGGAACTCTTTCCGTTAGCTCCTGCTGAACCATTTCTTTTATGAGACTGTTTTCCTTTGTCCTGTATAGACTGGCAACGACACCTCTTTGAAAGGTGATGGGGAAAAATGATTTGTCTTGTGAAATACAGATAAGGTTTTAGTCAATACAGAGTCTATTGAAGGCAAATAAATCCTTTTTATAGGAAGGACACCTGTAGCAGTGTTATTTACTTTTCAGCTGAGAATAATAAAAATGAACTTTATGAGATGCCTGTCATTTAAGCTAGCTGGTGCTTGAGGTGGTAGTAGCATATTTTAAAACAATGAAATGACTTTTTTTTTTGACCCAGCTTAATAACACCACTGAAGTAGGAAACTCCTCAGAGAAGAACTGGGCTCCCTCCTGTGCTGTGCACACATTTGCCTTTTGAATCTTTTGTAGTGCAGCATGCCTTTGTGGCAGACCCAAGGGAATACACATGGAAGCTGCCTGCAGGGCTGAGGTTTCCTGCTAGGCTTCTACTTAGTGCCATCTATCTAAGCTTCCACCTAATGCATTGCTATCTCAGACCACTTGATACTGTTCCAGTCACCTGCAAGGACATGTTCAAGAAGAAGGTTTGTATGTATCTTTTTTTTTTTGGCTCAACCTACACTAGGTTGAAAAGCAAGAGATAGTATGTTGTATATAAATGGAGGAGTGAAGAACAGAATCTGCCTGCAAATGTGTCTTAGATTATTAATGATTAGTTGTGTGACCCTGAAAAAGACACTCCTTGCTTCAGGTCTGTTTCCCTATCTGTAAAATTAGGACCTCATTATTTCTGACCATCTTTTGGGGCTAACATCCTATGATTTTTATTCTACAATCAGTGTTATGGTAATTGTTCATACAGTTTATAACTTCCAGAAATTAATGGCAAATAGGTTGGGAAGGAACTGATTAGAAACTACTGCTTTTTCAACAAGGACCAATAACTTATCCTCAGGTGACAATGTTGTCTATTATTTTCCCCTAGATATTTAATTGAATTTTACAAAGTCACAGGAATCCTCCAATACCAGTTATCTGATTCCTAAGGCACTCTTCTCTTCCAACAACCACCTATGTCTGCAAAGTATAAGTAGCTCATCATTTTTTCTCATGATTTGGTGATAGCTTCTTAAGTTGGTACAGAAAACATCTTCTAAGACCACTTCTCATCAGGGCATAAGGCACTGCACAGTTTCATTCAATATGTTCAAGGCAGAATTTGGTGATTTGGGGACTGGTACTCAGGAAGACAGGCAAAAAGGACAGCTGCTTGGGGAGAGAAGATCTGGGGCTGGCTTCAGGGAGAAGGACATATGGGAGGCAGTGTGGTGTCGGGGTAGGGGCAGTAACCTGGAGGATCCCTCAGAACAGATGGCTGCCTTGGGTAAGTGGTACGTGCATGTATTTATCATTCAGTTCCAAGAAAGAAGTAGCCTCTAGTTTGGGGGAAATTATATTTAAAAACATGCTGTTAATGCCCAATAAAAATGTCAGTGATTCATCACACTTATATGGCACTATTATTTCCCAAATTTACTTTCACTTTAATTTCCTGGCTTAACATTAATTTCTGGGTTTAACTTTGAACACATAGTCTTTCTATCAAACGTACACACTTACACCTCGACTTGGCTCTTATGTTGATATTTAATCATCTTTCTCTTTTCTGGGCTTATTTTCTACTCTTTGGTGAAAAAACAGGAGAAAACAGTTTTTCACCAAACAGGAGAAGAAGTGGTGTGTGGTTTCTCACATTTATGCATGTTTTGGGACTTCCTTCATTTCAAGTTATCATTTCAAGAATGTTTATATAGACAGCATCCTTGGAGGATAGATATAGAGAAAGGGAGTCATACTTACTGTCTATTATGATAAAGATAATACTGATAATACTCCGCTTTAGAATAAGGAGTAGGCATGTTTTCTGCCCACTATAAAGGATTTAGGTTTTCTAAGGTAAGTTTGCAAACTGTAATGCAACCCATTGCATGCACAAGAGTTATCCGGCCCTCTTTGCATCCATCATTCTGTGGGAATTTGGGCTTGGGAAATTGCTGTAAGAAAATGTTCATACTCTGTCTACTGCTATTACTGTGAGAAATAAAGTCCTTTCACTCTGATCCAGGAGTCTCCTGTGTTCTGCTGGCTTTCATGAAATTGACATGCTAATTTGTTAGCTTACAAATAGGGTAAAAGCTCAGATTTTCAAAGTTAGTTCTTTGCAGTGTACTTCCCATGCTATACTCATAATGGGCTTCGTATAACCATTAGTTTCAGGGCATGGTCTTTTTTTGATCCATACCTACCTTAAGTTTGATGTGGTACCAAAGAAGGGTCTGATAACTTAGTTTCTGAAAGAATGAGATTCAAGTATACATTTGGTCACTCTCTAGCTTTGTAATGTTGGCAAGTCAATATCTCTGTGTCTTTTTACCTTCTCTTTTCAATGGAGATGACCTACTTGACAAAGTTATTGTGAAGATCAAATGAGATAATATGGATACTTGTGCTATTCAATATAGCAGCCATATATAGTGCTATGGTTTGACTATGTCCTCTCCGAAAGTCAGGTGTTGCCAATGTGTTAGTACTAAAAGGTGGAGCCTTTAAGAGGTGATAGGGCCATGAAGGCTCCTCCTTCGTGAATGAGATTAAGGCTCTTGTAAAAGACGTTTCACACATTTGGTGAGCTTGCCCTTCTGCCTTCTGCCATGTGAGGACACTGTATTCTTCCCCTCTGGAGGATGTAGCTCTCACCAGACAACCAAACCTACCAGTGTCTTGATTTTGGAATTCTCAGGCTCCAGAACTATGAGAAAATAAACTTCTGTTCTTTAGAAATTACCCTTCTTGCTATTTTGTTGTAGCAGCACAAAATGACTAAGACTCATGGCCAGTTAAACTTAATTACAGTAAAAATCAGTTTCTCAGTTATACTAGTGCTAATTTTCAAATGCTCAATAGACACATGTGATTAGTGGCTGCCATATTGGATTGAATATATATATATATATATACATATATATATATATTTCTATTATTGCTCACAATTCTGTTGGGTAGTGCTGATAAAGCTCTTTATACATTGCAGAGCATTAGAGAAACACCAGATAGTTTTCTTTTTCCTTTGCTATTGAAGGGAGGTTGGATGAGATCAGCTTGTCTGCCTCACTGCTAACTTGTGGCAAGTTTTAAGACTCATGTATGCCTTGGAGAGCCCTAGCTTTTTATATACAGTATAGTAAAAAACCTAAGAAAGCTTTAGCAACAGATGCAAGACTGGGAATGACGACTAAGCCTTATCTCATCTCATGTTTCAGTGATTATACTGACACTGCGTTGGGCTAAGATTGCATATGGTCTCAGCATGAGAATTACTGTGAATTGGTGATTGATATTTGCTTGCCATGGCTGTGGGAAGGGGTTGGGGAGCATGCATCCTATATATTTGCCATCTTTGTTCTATATGTGTTTATTTACTTTGTATTTGGTTGTCTTGCCTCAATGGTAAATGTGTTTTTGCTTTCCCTTTGTATAAACATATTTTCTGACTTCCAAGTTTCCAATATTTACTTTGTCAATTTTTGCCTCCTTTTCTTTTTCCTTCATCAATAGTATGGTTATGAAAGAGGCCAAGGGGACTTTGCTATGTTTCTTCTTACCCCTGGTGAACCTTCTTAGCTGCTAAGCTATCATTAGCTACAATTCCTTCTAGAATATGGTTAATTAAATTTCACTATTTCTTAAGAAAGTGTTGAAAGAGTCTATGGGGATTAGTCGCACTAAGCAGAATTTGATAGGATACTAATATCTCTATAAACATTATAGGATTATATTTATTTTTCTTAACTGCTACAAGTGAGGTACTTCAGATTTAATGGGAAATGTGAATAGTCTCACCTCATGTAAACTTCGACTCATGGGTGCTTACTGATGGAGTGCTGGGCTGAGCATTTGGAGGTAGTGTTCAGATTCAGCAGAAGAAAGTTATGACTGATTAGTGATCAGTCACTAGCAACTAGCCTACATTGATATCTGAAGAACTAAGATATTTTATTTTCCTAGAATTTAAAAAGACTGCCTTCTAAATGGCAGCAAAGGTCTTGAAGACTGTCATCTTTGTGCAATCTAATTTCAATTTTAGCTCTGCCTAGAGAAAAACAAATTCTTCCAAACACCATGAGTATAAATTCAAGCTCTTACAAAAACACTGGTAGAATTGTGATCCTATACAATACTTTAAAAATGTTTCTAAGAAGTACTGCAAGGTAGTGATATAAACTTTTCTCCTGTGAAAAAAAGCATATATAGTAAATAACACTCCTCCAGATATTGGAAATAGTAAATGTTACCAGAATTTGTTCTGTAAAATGTGAAGAATGTCATCATAAATTTTGAACTAATAGTTTTGCCAGTTCTCCAGATGTTTAGGACTGACAGAATAGGTAATGACAGTTTTCTGAGGTGAAGAGTCTGTGGAGAAAAATATCTCATATTTATTACACAAAGTAAGAGGGGATGACAGAGGAGAAATGTATAGAGAATAAATGAATTCCAGTAAATTTAATCTGTGATTAAAGTCAGAAGCATTCAAATATGAGACAGATAAGAGCACTGCATGCCTCCCATCTTGACCTGACAAGATACGGTTTCCAGAGTCAAGACATGCTTTAAAAATTTCACCTTGTTGCAATGTATGCTGCAGCATTTAAAAGAAGCAAGTTGATGCACACATTGAATTTTATTCAGTTCTCCAAACCTGGGTAGATACTGGTAATTGGGGCTAAAGGATGACCATGGTCTTTGCCTTTGAGGTGCTCACATTCAACAGGGAAGGCAGATCTGAGTGAAGCTGGGCTGATAAGAGGACGCATCACCCAGTTAATTTATCTTTTGCAGCGCTAATGGTTGTCCTGATGCTGTCCTCTAATGGTTGTCCTGATGCTGTCTCTGCTGACTAGCACTATTCTAGTTCCTTTGATTTGGAATATCTTCCCTCATGTCTTCTGCTTATCTGAGCCCTGCTTTTTTTCTAAGGCACTCAAATCCCATCCCATTTGTGAGGTCTTTTTGGGCATTCCTTACACTTATTTAAATATCCGGACCAAGTTGATACCTTAAAGGGCTCGGATATTATAAAAATATTTTGATGTTCTCTATACACGTGATTAAAAATTGTTAATCATAAGTATAAAGAAATCCTACAAAGTTCTTACTTTATTTTGATGAACATTTTAGTTCTATTTAAGGACACATCAGGGATCAAATTGTTTCAAAAACTTTCTCTTTTTTTTCTGTCTCTAGTTTTGGTGCTCCTACATTGGAATCCTAAAAAGGTACTTGATTTGCTTTGAGGTAACCCAGCACCGCTTAGGCCTGTCTCCTACACGGGATTGAGAGCACCATCTTCATTTCCTTAGTTTACAGCCCAGCAAGTGCCAGCCGGTAGATGTTTAGAAAGCATTTGCTGAGTGACAGAGTGAATACATTATAGTTCTTTATTGTCACTTGGCCTATGCCGTCTTTGATTATTACTACAATATCCAGGATAAAGTCGGTATTGATAAATTCTTGCTTAATGGTGTTTGTGGTTGTGATGAATAGTTGTACACCAAAACTTGTGCTCCCTGTCCCATAGTTTAGGTTTAAGTATATTTTCTACACTCTCCCCCTCCCACCACCTTGCATCTTAGTTTGATTTTATGATTATTTCACATCAATGAAATGTGAGCCAAAGTGATGTGTGTTACCTCTGGGCCATAGTTTTTAAGAAACAGAATGTTGCTCCATGCTTTCTCCTTTCATCGGCAAAATACAGAAGATTGTGAGACCCTGAATGGCGGGACCGCAAGAGGCAAGGAGTGTGTCCCAAATCACCATGTAGAGAAAAGCTACCTCGCGATCAGGAGTTCCAGAGTGGGGCCATTGTTTGAATAAGAAAAAACCTTCTGTTTTGTTAAGCCTCTGACATTTCAGGGTTTATTTGTTACAGTACTTAGGGTTATTCTAACTGATAAATTCTTGTAATTAAGTTCTTAAAATCAGTATCCCTGTTTTTTCTTGTTGGTGGCTCTCTCTTGCTGTTGGTTAGAGTATAGTATTGAAACCCAAGTCATGGGTAAATTCCTTACGCAGGCCAGAGAGAGCTGCCCTAAGCACTGAAGCTCAAATGGCTGTGCTTTGATTTTTAAGAGAGGTCAATTGAAAGAATGTGGATTGATCTGTTTAAATCTATGTATTCATTTTGTGGAAAACATCCATGTGAGAGTAGAATTATATGACCTTTCACCGAGGAAGACAGTATTATATTTGACACACGGGTATTCTGAAACCACTGCTGCTTTTGTTTCTTAAGTCTGAAGAGGGTGGCCTTTTGAATTCTAAATAAATATGCCTAGTTGTAGAATGTATTTGGGAAATGAGGCTTGAACTCAAAAGTGAAAGCCATCAAACCAAAGGCCACAGCAACTAGGATGCAATTTGGAAAACTTTTCCAGAGTACCTCCAAAAATAAATGTAAATATAGGTTAACATAAATTTGAATTTAATTAGGGGGATTGATCACAAAGAGTATTAGTTACGTGAAAGTCAAATAATTCTAGGAATATATATATTTTAAAGTAAGTATATTCTTTTTGTAATTCAGGATATGATCTTTGACTTTCTTGAGTTTTAAATATTGATTATTTTTGAAAACTAATTGTTTAGTACAATGAATAAGTTTATTCAATCAGTTATAAATAAAAAAAGGATTTGAAACATTTTAAGACTATTGTCATGCATTTCTTCAATGATTATTAAGATTTTACTATGCTCTGGTTACATTTTCATGGGCAATAAAATTATTCCAAAACAAATCCACTAATAGATACAACCATAAAACAAACTAAATTCATTGGAAAACAAAATTGAGGTGGGCAAGCTGGAAGGATGCTCTGTCTGTAGGAGGCTTACTGGGGATCATTGATCTTTAAAAAGAAAAAAAAATCACATATTTAATTTGGTCCTAGAACAAATGATCAAACAAAAAAACCCAGGAAACATTTCAAGGGGTACCCATGAAAGATTTTCCATAGAAAGTAGAAGACAGATGAGATAAATATTATCTCAGGTAATTACAGGTTTATTCAAAATTAAAAATTTTTTTTCATTATTTTACAAGGTCTTGAAATTATCTAACATTTAAAATTTTTTCCTTAAGAAGTCTTACAGCAGAAACAAAAGTACTCTGTTCCCATAGGCAATAATAGTGTCCTGGATTGGCAGGCCCCCAGGGTCGTCTTAATTTCCATTCCACCCCACACCTCAAATTCTCCTATAATAAGTTGCAGAACTCTTACTATAATTACAATTGGAGAGTTTATTTGTGGAATAATAGTTCAAGAGATCAGAGGCAACATGAGAGGCTAGCTACTGAACTCTATATTCCCATACTAGAATTCTTAAAAAGAAATTTAAAATGCAGTGAATCATTCCAGGTCATCATTCAACCTCCCCTTTCGCAAATAAATTAGAAGAAAGACCTCCTTTAACTGCACTGTACTGAGAAGACTCTTTTTTGGTGGGAATGTGGTATCAAATTTATTCTTCCTTGCTATTTGAGCCTGTTAATAGATACTAAGATAAGTACTACATGAACCAGCACATACTGATCATGTATATGCATTTAGTGGAAAGTAAACTAATGAGCAGTTTCCTATTGGTATCTCTGTTTTGTAAACTATAAGGCACATTATGTAATAGTGATGATAATATAGTATTTAGGGTCTTTATGGGAAGACCATTGACTCCATAGGGTGCTATTTCTTGTCAAACTATCTTGCCTTTCCTGGATTTTCCAGGACCAGTTTAATCTGTTGGTCAAATAATGCAGTTAAGCACTACAGTTGAATTAACATTCTGTTGATATCCCAGCATGAATAATTTGTGGCAAAGAAATTTCTTCAACATGCCATTGCTTAGCTCTCTGTTGAAACAAAGCTGTCCTGGGTCTGGACTTATGCCTGTTGTGTTATTCTAAAGATTGTAGAACATTTATGTAAGAATCCAAGACTCTAAATAGAACCTGGACATATGTCAATAGAGTGTTTTAGTTTCAACCCAAACTAGATTGAACTCCTTTGTTTTACATACTTGCTAGTTCTCTTTCTAAGACAAAGAACATTCACTGAATGGCCAGAGCAATTTATTATTTGTACTATTGTCTTATAAGTATAAAGGTACGAAATTATCTAAAGCACATTCCTCACTAATTTTGTCCTAATTTATTAATCAACAGATATTTCTTGTGCACTGACTTTGTATCAGTTATTGTTCCAGTTGCTGGAGATGTGGTGTAAATAAAACAGATAAAAAACCATGCCTTCCACAAGATTATATCCTGTTCACAGCATAATTTATTTGAAATAAAATATTAATTGTGGCTCCTTTAGAGACAGACTTAAAAGTCTATTTTGAGCTGGGTGCAGTGGTACATGCCTGCAATCTCAGCTGTTGGAAGGCTGAGGCAGGAAGCTAGGAGTTTGAGACTAGTCTGGGCAACATAGCAAGGCACCCATCTGAAAAAAAAGCATTTTGTATAATTTGTAGGACACTGTACATTGTGGGAAATGTTTAAATAAATACCTCTTTATTTTTATACCGAAACACTCCCAAAACTTTAGTGTTTATTAATTTATTAATTTGATCAGATTAACCTAATGACATTATTTGTATATTTCTTATGTGATCTATTGGGACCAAAGTAAATAATTGTTTTCAGAGTAGATAATACCGCTGCTGTGTTTGACTCACTTCTTTTTTATTTTTAATTTTTGTCAGTGCATAATAGTTGTACATATTTATGGGGTACATGTAATGTTTTGATACATACATATGATGTATAATGATCAAATCTGGGTGATTGGGATATCCATCACGTCCAACATTTATAATTTCTTTGTGTTGGAAACATTCTAAATCTTCTCTTCTAGCTATTCTGAACTATACAATAAAAATTATTAACTATAGTCGCCCTATTATGGTATCAAGCACTAGAAGTTATTTCTTCTAACTGTATTTTTGTACCCATTAACCAACCCCTCGTCATCTCCCCTTCCCATTACTTGTCCCAGCTTCTGGCAACCACCATTTTATTCAGTATATTCATGTGACTCAATAATTTTAATTAAGAGCTTCACATTTTCCTTAACATCTTCCAGTCACTAAAACCTCCTTTTCCTAGAACTTGGGGTATATATGTTCTTCAAATGAATATCTTTAAATTTTGATCAGAAGATAGTGATAGTGACATGTGTGTTTCTAACTTAGCAACTCTTAAATAATCACTTTAAAGAAATGATTTCTTAGGGAAGAATTTTCTTTCTCGGATTTGCTAATTTCATTTGAAACAATGAAGAGTTACATGTTAAGTTAGCTCTGAAAAATGGTTCTCTGTGTTATAAATTGCAAATGGCTCAAGTTAAGAGAGACAGAGAGAAGAATATTTGTATTAATAGTTTAAGATAATCAAACCTGGCTTATTTATAGAAAATAAGAGGTAAATTTACATCATTTCTTTTACATGTGAAATATGTTTCTGAATTTGCAATGCATTCTGCCATCCTTAAGGAAGCTCCTCTTTTGCATGGCTTGAGGAGCTCTCTTTCTCTCTCACTCTCTTCTCTCCCTTTCCTCTTTCTTTAATCAGATAACACAGACTTCACGCTGGATGGTTTAGGATGTGAAATTGCATAGTAAGTGGAATGTAATTAAATTATATGGGCTGATAATGAATCAGTAAGATGCTATATTCCACATAGACTTGACTGGCTTTCATTCAAATTACCCAGTCTCATCTTAATTATTTTTAGAACTTTCCTACTTTATAATTGTTCTTTGTTCCACTTAGTTCCCCTGGAGAGGGAGCTCAGGATCTTTTCATTTTTGCATAGTCAGATTCCAGACTGGTGTTTAGGACCTTAAAGATCTTTTACCTGGAAGAGGAATAGGTAATTAAGCTGAAGACACAAGTCAGGCCCACCAATCTGAGCAGGTACAGTGCACACCATGGTGCCTGCCCCAGATCCCTTTTCAGGGCTGACCCATTCCTGGATTCTCACTCCTCCTCAGGCATTCTTCTGTCACTTCCTTGCAGGTGTATCTCCTGAGAGCACATCACAACCAAACTTCTGCACACAATTCTCTCTCTTAGAATCTATTTCCAAGAAACCCAACCTAAGACAAAAGGAGAGTGGGTTAGGGCAGTGCCTCCCCTTAAAAATATTCTCAAAGCCCAGTAAAGGTATAAAATTATCTAAAGCACATTTAGAAGGTGAATGTTCTCTAGAGACAGTTGAAGCAGGGAGTAGGCTATTTGGACAATTGGGTAATTATGGTGGAAGGGAAGAGGAGGTAGATACCTACAGGAAAATGTGGTCTATAATTAAGAAGAAAGACAAGAGATAGAACTTCTAGTGCCTAAAGACAGGTCACATTGATGTGTTGCTTGCCCCTGTTATGGAGCTGGAGAACACTGGCAATTGAGGCCAGGCCCAGCCCACCTGATTCTTATTCTCCAGGAAATGGTAGATATTGCTAGAGGCACATGTGGAGGGCTAAGGGTTCAGATACATCTCTCAAGGGAGAAATCAAAGTTAAGTGAACAGCTTCATTTTCTGTGAAAAACCAATGGAAGTGTTTGAGAGATAGTGAATATGTCTGGCCAGAGTTGCTGGAGACACTAGGGTAACAAGGATAGAGGCATCAGGTTTAGAATCTTAGGTTGAAATCCTGACTCTTTCCGTTCCTAGGTAGTGTCTTTGGTTAATTTACTTGATTTCTTTGAGACCAGTAAATTGGAGATAATATCAAACGACAGTTGTAAGAATTAAACAATATATGTAATACACTTAACACAGTGTGCAGTAGGTATTAAATACGTAGGTAATTATTTATTTGTATGATGAGAGAATGTTGTACCAGTACCCATGTGACTGCTGGCATGAAATACCTTAGCCTCAGCAGTGGCTCCATAGCTCCTTCCTCCATTCCAGGACATTGAAGATGATATTAAATAGAGTTTCTCTAGCGGAGCTGAATTACAAAGTACAGATCTATTCTAGGGCATGAATTATCTTCTTCCTTTCTCACGGCTTTGTGGAGTCATTACTTGGATATGTAAATATTTGCCTGCGAAATGGTAAGCATAATTTATGCAATTCACTGAAATCCTAAGGTTCGTGTGAGGCTGTAACTCTTAGGCCCACAGAAAGTCACTGAGGATTTGTTGTATTTTAATGTCATCTGTTGCTTTCCTTATCTAATATTTAATTTAAAGTAGAGTAGTTAGCACTCTCTATGTAAGTTTAAAACAAAGCTCTTTTCAAACCAGAGCAGTCAGTAAGCAGCAAAGTGGATGTTCCCATTAGGTATGCTGATCAGGCACAGGCATGGGAACCACAGAACTTAAAGTCGGTGGATATCTGAACCTCTATTGCCTTAACCCATTACTCCTTTGAAGAGTAGCTGGAAGGGTGAGGGACTTGCCAAGAGACCTACAGCTTCGTAGTGAAAAGACAGATCATGACCAGTGTCTTCAGAACTCTCTCCACTGCACTAGACAACCTATGAAATCCATCCCTGAAAAGACACAGACATGATGAGCTAGTGGTGGCCTTCCAGGTGCATGTACACACGGACTGTCAATTGATCAGTTCAGTACGTTATACACACCCACCCACACATACTCCTGGACACAGCTTAGGTGCATAACAACTCAAAAGAGAACTTTGAATCTCATAGGCATTAGTATAATTTAGAGATGGAATCAAAACAATTGTTTCCAGTTTACATAAACACTTTACTCTTTAACGGGAATAAAGTACTGCCAAAGCTATGAAACTAGAAGGATATTTTTGCCTGAGGGGGAAAATTAGCTTTACTATCAGAAAGTTAATGGTTATAAAATAAGTATTTGTTTATATCCATAAAGTTGTCAACATAGAGTATGATGACTAAAAACTAGCATTAACTAAATGGAAGGGATTCTGAAATATACGTCTTTCAAAAAATGTGTATCAGAGCTACTGTGGAACAAAATATCTCTATTTCTTATTGAGAGGCCCTCCTGTACTGTTATATGGGCAGTTTCTGAGTTGGGTGGCGCCTGTTTGCCTTGTCACATCCCTCTTCATCCATGACCCTATTTTGGTTCTAAAGGACTGATCTTGTCAGATAAGATAATCCAGCTTCCACCCCCGCAGCTTTTGTTTGGATTTGGTCAGTGAGAGGCTTTGGCAGGAGGTCAGATGATGGGGAGAGAGTGAGGATGGGGTATTTATTTCCAGGGCTCCTTTCCTGTGGTGCTGCAGGTGGACTGTTTCTGTAACCTTCCACCTGTGATCATAGCTCCTGTCAGGCATCCTTCTACCATCATGACTCTCAATAGGCTAGCTTTGGCATAGGAGTGGTAATGGCTTCTCCTGTTGTCAATCCTAGGCTCTTTCACCATCCCTGTGGCTTCTCTTAATCCCATCTTTTACTCTTTTGTAAATGGTACTTTAATTAAAATCTCTTCAATTACCTTTTTTGGATTGTGTCTTAAGTTTCCTACAAGTACTTTGATTGATCCAGATATGCACCTAATTTGTACCCACACAGCAATATATTGTCAGTACATATCTTAAAGTCTTCAGGGACTTCTTATTTGCTTGTTGTGTTTCCCAACTATACTGTAATAGACTCAAATCTATATATACAGCCACGTTGCCATATCCAAGAGGCAGTCACCTTATATCTGTCCTCTCAACCAGGCCAAAACTTAAAAAATACATCTTATTTCATTTCTTCTCTTTTCCTCTTTCATGGTAATTTCTCTGACCATCTATAGTTACTACTTGGCCTTCAGAAATAGTTTTTGAGTCATGAACTCCTTTGTGAATCAGATGAAAATATAATTCCCCTTTTCAGAAAAGTATATACACATACACAACAAATTTGCATATAATTATGGTTTCTCCTATTGAACTGGAAGTTGATTTTGTTCAGAGAATATTTTCCTCATGGAAAAAGCCATGTAAATTTAGTGGTGATTTTCAGGAAATAATCAAGATGAATCTAAACTGTGTAAAATAAATAAATAAATAAAATCCTAAGAGTAAACATTAACTCTGTACAAATTAAGCCATCTGATGTTAAACTTGAAAAAGAGACTGACATAGCAATGTGAAAGTTATCTTGGACACTCAATTGATTTTGACATTTTTATTTTGATGGCAGCTGGTACTAAAACCTGTGACTCAAAGGTACATTGCGGTCAAAGAACATCAGAATTCTCCAAGACTCTCTTGGGTTTAATTTGTGTAGCATCATTTCCTTTTTCTTCAAATCAGTGAGGTTACCTTGCAAAGCTGGTGTTACCAATTCTCTCTATGCCAGGAAAAAAATGATTATGGGATTGTGTTTAAGCTTTAAAGTTGTCTCAGTGGAAGAAATCTGCATGGGAACTCTTCAGTGTTTTCAGTTATTTTCAGATTTCCTTCTGCAGGGAAGCTGTGAAGGCCTAACCTGCAGAAACACTTTCACAAGCACCTGAAAGTTGGCGTGCATGTCTGCTTGCGATTTCAGTTTTCAGACAGGAGGTTGGACTTGATTTGATCAATTAGGATGTTTCTGGCTGCAAGTACAAAAGCCCGAGTCAACGATGAATTATACAGTAAAGAAGTTTATTATCTCACATAACAGAGAGTTCAGAAGTAGAGTCAGCTTTGGTCAGGGTGGTGACTCAGTGATCCATAATGTTATCAAGACATAAATTCTTTCCATATTTCTGCTCCGTTAGACAGCCTGGAATTCAGATTGCTTCTCCTATGGTTACAAGTCACCTACCAGGAGAATCTGATGTAACATATGTTCTTAACATTGTAAAAGAGAGTTCTTCCGCTAACTATGATTGGACCAATGCAGGTCATGTAATTTCTCCTCTACCTACCACAGTAGCCAGAACAATGTCATGTGCTGACTGGCTTCAACTAAGGAGGGACAATTTGGCAATGAGATTTGTTTTCCTCAGTCATTTGGTGAGTGGGGGAAAGAAAGAATGTCCAAACTAAAATCAGGATTTCATTAGGAAAGAATAAAGTGAAATGAATGTTGGGAAAGTAACTAATGTGCCCTACTGATCTTTGCAGTAGCATCTACAATAACATCTGTAGGAAGCATATAGAATGATTTACTTCAGCAAAAATATCTGCTAATTAAACTAATCATGGAGTAAATCTTCATCAAATTGTTCTGTGAATAAAAGACACTATCAAGAGAGTAAACAGACAACCTACAGAATGGGAAAAAATATTCGAAAATTACGCATCCGACAAAGGAATTTAAGCAAATCAACAAGCAAAAACCAAATAACCCCATTTAAAAATGGGCAAAGGATATTAATAGACACGTCTTAAGGGGAGAGATATAAGCAGCCAACAAACATATGAAAAAATACTCCACATCACTAATCATCAGGGAAATGTAAATTGAAATCATAATCACAATTCTGAGATACCATTTCAGCCATTCATTCAGAATGACTATTATATTAAAAAGTCAAAAAACAACATATGCTAGTGAGGCTCTGGAGAAAAGGGAACGCTTACACACTGTTGGTGGGAATGTAAATTAGTTCAGCCATTGTGGAAAGCAGTTTGGAGATTTCTCAAACAACTTAGAGCTACCATTTGACCCAGCAATCCCATTACTAGGTATAAAACCAAAGGAAAATAGATCATTATACCAAAAAGACACATGCACTCATATGTTCATTTCCTCGCTATTCACGATAAAAAGACATGGAATCATCCTTAGGTGTCCATCAGTTGTGGATTGGATAAAGAGAATGTGTTACATATACATGGAATACTATGCAACCATAAAAAGAATGAAATAATGTCCTTTGCAGCACCATGGATGGAGCTGGGGGCCATAATCCTAAGCAAATTAATGTACGAACATAAAACCAAATCCATATGTTATCACTTATAAGCGGGAGCTAAACATTGAGTACCCACCGACACAAACGTGGGAACAACAGACACTGTGAACTACCAGAGGAGGGAGAGGGGAAAGGGGGCATGGACTGAAAAACCACCTATTGGGTACTAAGCTTACTCCCTGAGTGTAACATACCCGTGTAACAAACCTGCAGATGTGTACCCCACACCTATAATAAAAGTTAAGAGGGAAAAAAAGAAATTGGCAATATTAAGGTTTTCATACAGTATTAGAAAGTGTCACAATAAAGGTAGTTAATAGAGGATCTTAAAAAAATTGTTCTAAGAATGGATATTCTTTTTCTCTAAAAGGAGCAAAAATTTTCCCTTAAGTTTTATTATGTTTCAAAAACTACTTTTTGGAAATCCAGCAAACTTAGGTCTATAATGAAGAATACAAAGAGAATATTCAGGTATGCTTTTGAATTCAAAGTGATGAAAAGGCAATGATTTCATAACCTAGATTTGACAAGATCCTAGCATTAGACAAGACATTTTTCTGGATTGTTGGTAGGGGATTGAGTCAGACACATTGACGTGATGAGATGTGTAGTTTCTTTCTTTATAAAAGCAGCAAAATCAGATGTGATGCTAATGCTGCAGGCATTCTATTTATACGTATATCAATATTTTTCTTCAACAAAGTTTTGATCAACCAAGAACTCTTTCACCACCTTGGAGATGTTGATGTGTGGTGTCCAAAACTGATGCTCCAAACAGCAATTATTTAAAGATGTCAGGAAGCAAATATGTAGACAAAAATTCAGAAGTTGGCTTCTCAAAAAGCATATGAACAAACAGTTTCTCCATTACTGGCTTAGACATGGAAGTGATTTTGGAGTAGGTAACTTTTTTTATTTTGACAGTAGCACTGCTTTGGGGCTGATAATAAAGTTGGCACCCTTTGCCATGGGATTTGGTGGCTAAGTTAGACGCTCCTGAATGCCGCTCCCACTACTTTCTTTTCACATTTCTCCCATTTAGCATCCCACCTGTGGTTTTTCTCTCCCAGATCACCCTTTCCATTTCCCTTCTTGCTACTGTCCTCATTCCGACCTTTTCTTTTTCTTATTTACTCATCCCTCTCCCTCCTGTTTTCCATAACATCTTCCTTGTATTTCCTTTGTTTCTGTCATCAGTCTTGTGGAAGAATCTTTCCAGCAACAGAATACAATAGTCAGTGTTTTCCTTGAAAAATATTAGTACTTTTATTATCCTTTGCCAATTTTGATCCACAGAGGATTGAGCAAGAGTGAAAGAAACTTTCATGGTGAAGGAATGGGAGAGTGTGTGTGTGTATGTGTGTGTGGTGTGTGTATGTGTGTCTCAGAGAGAGAGAGAGAGAGAGAGAGAGAGAGAGAAAGAGTGAAATTTAATAAAAAAGTGATACACTTTTTCTCGTAAGCAATGATTATATTGATGACTGGTCTGGTCTGACAGGCAGAAAAGAAGGAAAGGAATCACTTTTCCATGAGTGTGTTTCAAGTATGCTAATGAATTCAGGTTTGGCCAAGGACCTTAGGTATTAGGATGTTCCTAGACTAAAAATCCTACCAGTATCTCTTTTTTCTTTAACTAAAAATTTTTATTATTTGTAATCAGAGTGAGAGGATGTGTATGTATGGGCATCCTAGTAGAGTGAGGAGGGTACACATATAGGATAGTCCAAAGTGGGGTATCAGAGCCCAAGCAGGGTGACAAGGATATCACAGGGGGTGGGTGGCCTGGCATGGAATTTTCAGAGAATGCACAGGCTTAGGAGAACATACAGATGGAGGGATAGGCGAGAGCAACTTGACATAAGTTTCAGAGACTGAACAGAGAGGAGGATATCCATGTGCAATCATGACCTGAGTGGAATAAGGAGGATATTTATGTGGGAAGGTGGTAGTTCCAAAGATGGGAGACATATATGGAAGTGTTTAAGTAAGTAACTATATTAAGGATACTGGGAGCCAGGTTTCTCGCTATTGGAAATAGGAATTGCAAATATGGAAAGGGAGAAAGCTGGAATAAACTCAATGGAGTTGGAACTTTTAAGTGTGAACTCATGATTTTCAGTATCTATAGGTAGATAATAACTATCTGTGTAAACATGTGTGGATTTATACATGTGTGCACTTATACACATTCCCATGATTTTACGCTCTGTCGACTGAGCAGTCTTTGGAGCAATACTACCCCAAATGCAATAAAAACTCCTAGGACTCAGACCTTGGTTTCTAAATACCATTCTTAAGGGAACCAGGAGTCCTTGTAGAACTATGGATGAGTCCAGGTTGGGGGAAGAGAAAATACGAATGATCTTGGAACATCTTATGACATAAAGCAAAGAAATGCTCAAAGAATGGTGAGGATGTATCAAAGTAGACAGGAACCACTTTGAAGGGGTTTCCACTGGCCAAATCTGGTCAATTTCAGGTTCAAAAGAAATAATGATAGTAATGGATTAGAGCTCATAGAATAAAATAAACAGTGAGTCCATACTGACAAAAAATAAGTGAACGAATAAAAGTTTCAAAATATATCTCCATAAAATATCATTAATTACACAGGGGAAAAGAGTAACTTCAAAGTTGAGAAGACTGGCAGAAATCATCTTAAGCAATCAAAGTGAGCATAACTAATAATAGAACAAATTGCAATCATGCACCATTTAATAAGAACAAATCATCACTTCTGTGATATTTCTACTGAAGGTGTGTAAACTGGATCTAGTCATGAGGAGACACTAGACAAACCCAAATTGATGAGTACTCTATTAGTCTGTATTTTCTAAATTGTCAAGGTCATGAAATTTAAGACTGAGACCCCATTCCAGATTGAATGAGATTAAAGAGATTATAATTAAATGCAACACTTGATTCTGAACAGGATCCTTTTTCTATAAATAACATTACTGGACTGAGGAATAGATGGCTTTAATGTTTCAATATTAATTTTCTGATTTTGAAGGTTGTACTGTAGTTATATAAAGAATGTCTCATTTCTTTGCAGGAAATACACACAGAAGTATTCAGCTGCGATGGAGCATTAGGCTGGCAATTTACTCTCAAGTGGTTTAAAAAAGTTCTCTGTATTGCAATTTTGATTGTTTCAAAATAAAAAAATATATATGTGTGTATATATATATATATATACATGAAAAAGTTAAAAACATAAAAATCAAAGGAGGGAAAATTACTTCCAGCTGTGGGTATAAGAAGAGTTTTATGGAGAAGGAGATGTTTGAATGGGAAGTTGAAGGATAGAAGGATCTGGTCAAGCAGAGGTGAAGGAGATTTATTCTAGGCAGAGAATACACATGGGCCGTGTGGACTTGTGACTGGCCAGTGGGTTCTCTACCCTCAGAAAATAGAAATTGTTGGAGAGTCTAAGATGGGCTTCAGCAAGACAGTTTATTGCGGCTTTCACCTGAAGCAGAAAGGGAAACTACAGCAGCAAGAGATCTGCTGTTGGCTTCCTGAAAGTGGGTTAGCTTGAACTTTTATTCTTTCTAAGCTCTCTTCCAGGTGACATTATTGCATGTTTGCATGGTCTGTTGGCTGCAGCTGTGCAGTCTCTTGTCATGCTTCTTTATATGTCCCATGTCTCATTAACATCTTAAATGTCCTCCCTGGGCTCTGTGATTTTTACTATTAAATTGAAGCAAAGGTTAAGTTAGGGTGAGCTAAGACCCTACAGAACATATGTATTTGGGGAGGGTCTTTTGGAAAGTCTCTATGCTGATGGCCAGGACATTTGTGGTTACAGTGCTCTATCTCTTTTAGGTCTGACTGATTGATTTTATGAGACTCGGTGGCTGCAAGGTTATGGAGCTGGGTATAGCTGTAATCAGCACAGTACGAAAAGAAGTGGGGAGAGATCCCCTCTCCTGCTTTCCCTGTCAGTCTCAGACTTACTGAATTTCCCACTCAGCTACACACACAGACACACAGACACACACAGCCACTGCCTTTGTTCTGGCTCATTATTTCTTGCTTAGACTATTGCAACAGCCTCCTGATAGGTCTTCCAGCCTTCAGACAAGGAGCATAGAACCTACAGTGGAGTTAAAAGCCAAGGATTTAAAAGGAGAAGGTGGAAGGTAGAATGAAGATGCATTTTTTCCCTCCAGGAAAGTAAATCCTACTAAATAGTAAGGAGGTATCCAACCTTGCTAGAGAATTTCTATATTATAGACCAAGCTGTCAAATACAACTGTAATAAAGAACTAGCTAAATAGAAACAGCAGCGGTACAATGTGCTCCTGTGTTCAAGCCTCTTTTTAGAAACCATCTTGTAAAGAGTGCTGTTTACCTAATCTGCCTGCTCTGGGAACTAGGATCTAGTTATGAAAACAGAATTTATTCCGATAAAAGTTATACAGATTTATTACAGAAACTCAAGATGATTTAGCAGTAAGTAAAATGAGAAGTAAAAATCATCTATATGCCATAACCCCAATAATCACTGGCAGATTTTCTTCCAGAGTTCCCCCAACTCACATACACACTCATATAGCTATCTGGGATAATTCAGATATGATTTTTAAAGTCACAGATATGCCATTATTAGAAATTTAGATTTTTTCCCCTGTAATAAATAGTGCTGCAATGACATATATCTTTTTTGTGTCTTTATTTTTTAATATAACCTCTCAAATGGTAATAGAGTAAAATGCTAACTATTTCAAGGCTTTTTATGCAACTTGGAAAACTGCCCTATACAACAATATTTCATCGTGTACAACCACCAGTTGTAATGAGAAGATGAGAAGAGCCTTGTAAAAGTTGGTTACTTCACTCAGTTTAGGTAACCTTTTTTTTCCCCCTGAAAATACCGAACAACACCTTTAAGTGTTCGGCATGAACTTTAACCCCTGCATAGCTAAGAATGTAAGGGATGAAAAAATGCATAAATAATTTTTAATGCATTTTACTAACAGAATTTAAGCAGCATTAACTTATGAATAGAATGAATAATGTTTCAGCCATTATTTGTGCTATTTTAAGACAGCAATTGAAACATGAGAATATTCAAGTAATATAAAATTTTATACTTAATGAAAATTCCACCAACTAAAGTAGGTAAGATTGCTTTTAATTATTGCAAAATAAAAAAATATAATGCTCTGTTTAAAATCATAATAATGCAATAGAACAAAAATTTTCTTATATTCCATTGACATTCACCCCTCAATTATCTGCTTGTGGGTTATCTGCTTTGTAGATTATATGAAGTAAATTTTAAAGACATCTAAAAATGGTTTCTAGAAAACCAGATAGTGTATGTTCTTACTTATAAGTGGGAGCTAAACATTGGGTATACATGGATACAAAGATGGAAATAATAGACACTGGGGATTCCAAAAGAGGGGAGAGAAGGAGGGGGACAAGGTTTGAAAAACTACCTATGTTCACTACTTGGGCAATGGGATCTCTAGAGCCCAAACCTCAGTATCTTGCAATACTCCCATGTAAAAACCTGCACATCCCCTCTAAATCTAAAATAAAATAAAATTTAAAAATACAATGATTTCTGTTCATGACCAGCACAATAATTATCTTTTTTGTCACCCAGTTAACATATGCTCAGACAATCCAAACTAATTTTTTTTTTTTGCCGCTGGAGGCAAAATGAAATTAGGAAGGAAAATTTACTGCTGAACTGATCATACAACAAGGTCTCCAAACACATACCAATGACTTTTGATTATCCACAATTTTACATTCTCTCATTAGCAGAGGCAATTGGAAGCTAGATGAAACAATTTTATTTGCAGAAATCAGAGTAATTGCTCATATCCATGATGCCTTTCTTTTAGAGTTTAGAGAGTTCGTAGTTTTTATAATCCATAAAGTTTCTGAAGAACAGTGAGGCTACAGGAGAAAAGACGTGAAATAATCAGCTCTAACAGAGAATAAGTATTTGATATGTGCTGTTATATTATTATCATTTTATTTTTTTTCAATTTGAAAACAGTTACTGTTTATTAATGGACTAGATTACAAAAATAATCATGGTAGACACCTTAGTTCATTCCTCTAATAAGCCTGTTGATCTGGTCTTCTCTGTTGCCAGCATCTCCACCTTCTATAAAATGAGTGGTCTTTTCTTCGTTCGTCCTCATGGAAGGGATAATTTGGAGAGCCACAGGAAGTTATTTGCTTCTTTGAAGTGTTTTCCAACAGTATAGATCTCATGAATCAGATCTTCCCAGCAGATGATGCCACAATTGCCAAGAGATTGAGCAAAGTGTTATCTGTCAAGACGATTATTGATTTTGCCTTAACACTGTTGTAGATGAGTTCATTTACTGACTTCAGGTTTGGGTACCCTCATGCAATAAGTGGCTCTACAAGCCTCAGTATGTTACCTGAAGCCTTGCTGAGCTTAACAAAGGTTCCATTGAAGATCCGACAAAGGTGAAGAAGCTGCAATAATACCTTTCAGACCTTTGGGGACACATCATTGGTACTTCTGATCCTGATGATAAATGCCAGTTTGGATTCTGCAGGTATATAGAGGTTGCCAGGTTTTCTTGCCACTCTGGCCATTCGAATCTCATTCTGTCCATCCGCCTGTATTCCTTGTGATAGTGCTTCAGTTTTTCACAGATAAGCTTTCTCCTTGCCTTTACAAGTATCTTTTGGGCAAACTTCTTTCTCAGGCGCTTGATCGTTAGCTCTGCAAAATTTCTTTGCTTTTTCTTGAGTTTTTTTTTGGCAAAGCAGGAACCTTCTTCTCTTTGGCACACTCCTTGGTTCTGGCAATAAAAGAGGGTATCATCACCATTTTAATATCAAACCTCAAAGCATTGCCATTTTACAGGTGAGCAAACCAAGGATTTGGGCCCAAGTCAGCCTAGATTTGAATCCAGATTCTGCCATCAGTCAGCTCAGTGATCTTTTGCAAGTAGAATATCCATACATGGAAGCAGTTGTTACTTTAGGATTTAAAAGAAGTTTGCCGTATTATTTATTCCCTTTTCCTCCCTGTATATTTATGGAATGCTGTTGTGCTCCAGGAATGGAGCCCTGGGAATACAATAGCATTAAGACACAGTTTCTTTGCTTAAGAAACAACCTTCAGGAACTGTTAAGAAGTTGCAGTCATTTTCTAGAAGTGACAGAAAATCTAACTTAAAATGATGTGAGGAAGACCAAGGAATTTATTACTTTACATAATGAAATAATCCAGAGATGAGATTGGTTTCCAGTTTGATCCAGGGCTTCACATGGTTTTCTCTGTCCTTCCATTTCTTGGTCCTACTTCATTTTTGGTCCACTCTGCAGACATCTGTTGTTGTAAGATGACTTCTGGTTTGAGTCTTCATTCAGGCTCCCCAGGCCAAGTTTCACTGTGTCACATTAGCTCTCCTTGGGCACATGCCAATCCCTGAACCAATCCCTGGGGTGTGGAGAGTGACTCATATCAAGCCGCTTTGCCTAGGTCATGTGTGGGACATCAGTGGTGGGGTCGAGTCAGTGCCATCAGAAGTACCTGGGCTTAGTGTAAGAGAAGGAGAAGTCATCCAGAGAGAAACTTAGTCACTGAGAGAGATGACTAGAAGCTGAGAGTGAAGAAAAATGTCCACAACAGAGGTGAAAGCTTTGAGACTAGACAATACAATGCACAGAATGCCGCAGGGACCAAAAAATGAACACTTGATTCATTCTTTGCCAAGTCATGGAAGTAGATGGCGGAAAATAATGTTCAAGCTGAAACCTGAAAGGTAATTAGTGAGAAATCTACACTGGGCTAGAGAGGTAGGTAGAGACCAGACCAGAAAAGTCCTGGAGTACATGTGATGCAGCTTGGACTTTATCACATGGGCAGTTGGAACAGGTGTCCTCTCATTACCTTTTATATCATTAAAGTATTTGTTTTGGAGTTGTCCCTACTTTTTCTCTGACATTTTAATCTCTTTTTTCCTCTGTTCCTATTTGCTCCCTTAATTCCAAGTAGGCACCCCTCCTGCTTTCTGCATATTGCTTTTTCTGTGTTTCTTGCCCCACACATCTGCTTGAATTCAGTAGGTTATTATCAACCATCAATGCTAGTGAATCAACCCCGGGGAATGTCTACATTTCTAAACTGAAAAATGATGACTTTTACAAAGCACTTTCCCTACAAGGGAATTTAGTATATGACAGAAGTATTTTAAACTCATGGAAGAAAGGTGAATTATTCATGAGTAGAGTTGGGACCACTTAATAGTCATCTATTAAAAAAATAAAGTTATATCCCTACCTCATAACAAAATAAATACCTAAGGTATTAACAATTTACATAAAAAATCCTAAGTGAAAACTAGGAAGTTTCTTTTTAAAAAATAATCTTGTGTTAATAGAGATGTTTATGAATATGAAACAAAACTTAGAGGCCACAAAAGATTGATTAATACACTAAGTTATTAAAGCTAGATAATTCTGTAAGGTAAAAATACCATTGATGAAAAGGAATGCCACACTAGGAAAAATATTTGCAATTCAGATTATGTAGTAAGGACTAATTTCATCAATATTAAAGGGGTTGCCAAAAACCAATTCAAAAAAGAACACCCACCCCATAAAAGAACTGAAAATATAAATAGAGTTCACAGAAAAGAAGCCACTAATGTTTTTGTTAAACTATGAACTAATGCTTAAGCAATCTTATACTTAGAAGGAATGCAAATGAAACTACCATGAGATTCTGCTATTCACTCATCAGATTATGAAATATCTCAAATTTGGTAACACATCATGTTGGTGACAGTGTGAGGAAACAGGCACTCATACATTGCTCCTAGGAATTGCAGCCAGTATACATTTTCCAGAGGGAATTTAGCAGCAACTACCAAATTACCAAGGCACATACAGTTTAGCTCAGCAATTCCACTTTTAGGAAATTGTCTTACATATATACTTGCAGCGGTGTTTCTACAAAGATACTTATTGAATTACTGTTTGTACTAGCAGAATTTTTCAGAAACAAACAAAAATTATGACAAAAGTTCTATACATATGCTTTAATAACAGACCAGTTAAATAAATTGTGGTACAATTATATATGGAATAGGATGCAACCATTAAAAATAATAATGCAACATGAAATAACCTCCAAAATATAAGAGAAAATAGGGTGCAGAACAGTGCACATAGTGTGATACCACGTGAGTAAACTGTATGTTAGTATACTCATTTAATATCTCTGGACTGATATGCAAAAATGTGATTACAGTGACTGCCTTCAGGGAGGGAAACTGATAGCTGAAAGCCAGGTGAGAGGAACAATTGTTTTTTCATATATTACCTATCCAAAAAAATCTCTCCCCTCTCCTTCAGTATGACTGCCCTTTCATACTCCAACAAATCAGTTGATGCTTCTCTTGAAATAAAATTACCTCTCTTATTCTCACATCTTCCAGAGACTATATGCCAAGTTCTCTAATAAGATAGGTTTATAAAACACTTTGTAATGTATAAAACACTGAACACAAGTGAGAAATAACTAGTATTAATACTAGTATAATATCTTGAATTTCGTTAATTTGACAAGTGAAGCATGGAATTGTTGGAGTAGAAAAATAAATTTCCCTGATCCTAAGCTTTTCTGTCTTCTGCGTATTTAATCTGCCCTTGTCAGAGTAAGAAACACATCCTCTCAAAGTTTGGTACAGTGCTTAGCTCACTGTGGGTGTTTAACGAATGTTAAATAATAATAATAGCTATTTATGGATCACTGCACTACTTGATAATACTTTGTCTCCATTGAATTACATCTTTTAGCAAGCCATTTTTAAAATGTATTCCTAACTAAATAATGGTGCAATAATTCACAGTGAGAATTGATATTTATATAAAAAAGAGAACTGGCACAAAACCAATGATATAAACTGCAACTTTCCAATCCCGTCTTGGTGGCGTTAATAATGGTGCCCTTCTGAAGCGTCTTTTCTTCTTTCAAATACCACATTGTAATGGTGATAGGTTGGCTAGAGGGTATAGTCTTCCCAGTTGCTGTTTTTCCCCCTTGCCTTTGCTTCTATATTTGGTGATATGCCATGGGGGAAGGGCATCAAAAGGAATAATAATCTAATTTTAACCTTTAATTGCACTTGCTCTTTAGCTACGTGTCTGGTTTCACAGTCTTTCTGCTCATTATACTATTTCACTCAGCCACGGCTCATGGGTACATGGGGGCTGAGATAAAAGATCCCTGAGGTCCCCTCCAATTCAGAAGCTCTGTGTTTCTCTAGAAAAGATGGACATTTTATGTGCCTTGTATTGTCTCTGGTTATGAAGAATTATATCTGTTCAATAAACTTGAATAAAATATTAACCCTTTAAAAGAATAAAAATTCTTTAAATCTTTTAAGAATATGTCCATGCAGCTGAGTTTCAGAAGTCTGGTGTGATGAAAATGCACATTTGTATCTCCAAACCTTCACGTATGTTGGTTATCCTTACTTGAAATACCCTTTCTCTGCCTGGCAAACTCCATCTCAGCATTCCATACTCAGATTGAGCATCACCTCTTTTCTGAATCAGTCCCCAACAAAGGCATGTCAGCAAGTTCCTTCTCAGCTCCCACACCATCTTACACACCCCTGTACTTACCTCCTAGACTCAAGGGATGGGAAGCACAGATCTCCTCACAACAGGAGGAGATTCAGTCTCATAATGCAAGAAGAGAATGTGTGAGAAAAGATCTTGCTGTGGGAATCTTGGAAAGTCTCCCACAACTGCCCAAGATTGCAGAACTGGAAAGAGGTAGAGATGAGATTCCATCTGTCTTCTTTAGCTCAGGACCTGTATACTTTGCATTATCCACAGGGCCTCAGTCATTGGATGATGCTAATAACTGGATGGAGAGTTTCCTTTTTTTCATTTAAATAACATTAACTTTCCTGAAAAATCTCAATTATTTCCTTCTCACTTTTCTCTTTCTTCTTGTGTTATAACTTTTTACCTTGGACTCAATCAGTTAAACTGACTTTTATTTTCAGCTGTTTTTCCTTCTTCCCTCTTCTTGGTAATACTATTTCCTACCCAGATCCTGTATTCATTTTTTTTTTTCAGACTCTGAAAAATTTGAAACCAGCCATCCTTTCATTTTGTACCACCCTCCAAGAAAGACTGGATCAGTTAGAACAACTTAGATATAGGGGAACACCTATTTTTTTTTGTGGGTGTTAGAGAATTCCTATTTATTTTTTATTTCCATAGGTTTTTGGGGGAACAGGTGGTGTTTGGTTACACGAATAAGTTCTTTAGTAGTGATTTCTGAGATTTTGGTGCATCCGTCACCCAAGATGTATACACTACATCCAATTTGCAGTCTTTTATCCCTCAGCCCCCTCCCACACTTTCCCCCGAGGCCCCAAAGTCCATTGTATCATTCTTATGCCTTTGCATCCTCATAGCTTAGCTCCCACTTATGAGTGAGGACATACAGTGTTTGGTTTTACATTCCTGTGTCACTTCACTTAGAAAAACAGAGACCATCTATTTGCTATCATTCCTTGAGCTATTTACTTATAGCAAGTTTGTTGTGTATGTGTATGTGTGTGTATGTGTGTGTGTGTGTGTATGTGTGTGTGTGTGTGTGTGTATGTGTGTGTAGACCCCTGGATGGAATGGTTTGACTCTTGACATTGACTGGGAAGGTGAGGCCTGCAAGAAACCTGCAAGGATAGTGGTCTTCAGCCCTGACTGCACTTTAGAACCACCTGGGAAATTTCTACAAACTGTTGATGACTCAAACCTATTCCAGAATGATTAAATCAGAATCTATGTGGGTGATGGCTAGGCACGGATATTAAAAGAAACATACAGAACTTCCCAGATGAATAAAATGTGAAACCAAATTTGAGAACCACTGTACTAAGAAGTTCTAGTGTTCTCAGTTGAGAATCATTGAGAACCTCTGAACTGGAACTCATAGAAAGTGGGGGGAGTGGGATAGATTCCATGCCAGGAGTCAGAGTCTCATTATCAGGTAGGAACACTCCTGCAGAGGATGGTGAGACTCTGAGAACTGCTTCGAGTCAATGGCTTGCTCTGTCAGAGGAGCAGTGAGCACGCCCAGGACTGATGGAGGAGCCCCTCAGATGGCTTCAGTGAAGGAGGTGGAAAGCCCTGGGATACTGAGTCCCTCAAGTCAGATTTGGTCTGGAAGCCCACATAAGGCATGGAGTGGGTGCAGTGATAGGGAATTTGACCTATAAAGACAAGGGAAATGAGGCAGAAGGTGATGTTAATTGAGCAGATTTGGTTCTGAAGCAACAGCTCAAACAACAAAATCTGTGGGAGAATGAAGCTCAATAAATTTGAAGAATATGTGTCTGAATATGTTCCTTTTTCTTTCTTTTACTAGTACTATGTTGTTTCCTTTATTAATTTAAAATCATTGACTATAATTTTATGTACAAGTTATAATTCCTATGATTGAAATAATTCATTATTTCAAGGCATTAATATATAAGGAACCTTAAGAATTAATAAACATTAACAATTTGTAACTACTCTTTC
This sequence comes from Macaca fascicularis, assembly GCF_037993035.2. Classification (NCBI taxonomy): domain Eukaryota; kingdom Metazoa; phylum Chordata; class Mammalia; order Primates; family Cercopithecidae; genus Macaca; species Macaca fascicularis. Next base: position 88,326,923 of record NC_088378.1, read on the forward strand.
ATTGAGTTCTTCAGTACTGTGGATCATTGTTTTAAGATGATTTAAAAAATTTTCAAAAACTTTGTTCAAACTGTAACTTATTTCTGTTGTAAGGAGAAGCTGACAACTTAGACAAAGTTTACAACTTCACTGTTTTAAAGAAAGGTTTAATTTAGACAAATGTAACTACCCATGCTTGAAAGAAAATATAAAGGCAGAGAAAGAGAGAAAGAATTTAAGTACTGCAGACAGTTCTGCTATATCACTAAATGAATATATCACCTGCTATCACATTTTCCTTGTGTCTCACATTGAGAGCATCTGGCCACAGTGTGATTCTTGCATTTATTGCATAGATGGCATATTTAGGCATATATATTACTTACTAAATATAGCCACAACATAAAACTATGCACATATTCATGCACTTAGTACTTTATGAGCAATATGTAGGACTTTTAAGGATAATTGTAAATATTCCTGATTTGTTTTATGTGTTAGTAGTGCAACCTGCCCCATGCCCCCAGATACGATTCCAATGCATATTTTTTCAGTCCTGCAAATGGCTATATGAGCTTTCTTCGTAGTCACATGATGATTTTGTTTTTCAAACTAGAGGATTGGATATTGTTGGGAAGCCTTCCCTAGCAAACCATTGCTCCAGGGAAGGTGCCTCTCTTCTTCTCCAGAGCACCCAGTGCAACTTCTTTTCTAGGGTTTTCTAGAATGATGTCCTGAACTATAGAGTAATTTTTGCTTGTCTGTTTGTCCTACCCCTAAGACTATGAGGGCTTTGAAAATAATCTGTTTATTGTGTCTCCAGTGCCTAACAGAGAGTTGGGCATATAATAGGTGCTTAATAAGTATAGTCCTACATTGCTTAACATCAGGGACATATTCTAAGAAATGTGTTGTTAGGCAATTTTGTCCTTGTGTGACCATGACAGTGTACTTACCAATCTAGATGGTATAGCCTACTACACACCTAGACCGTATGCTATAGCCTATTTCTCCTAGGTTACAAACGTGTACAGCATGTTACTATACCAAATAATGTAGGCAATTGTAACACAATGGTAAGTATTTGTGTATTTAAACATATTTAAACATAAAAAAGTACAGTAAAAATACAGTATACAAGATGAAAAAATGGTACATCTGTATAGGGCATTTACCATGAATGGAGCTCGTGGGACTGAAAGTTACTCTGGGTGAGTCCGTGAGTGAGTGAGGGGTGAGTATGAAGGCCTAGAACATTACTGTACACTACTGTAGACTTTATAAACACTGTACACTGAGGCTACATTAAATTGATAAATGTTTTATTTTCTTAAATTATAAATTAACCTTAGCTTATTGTAACATTTTTACTTTATAAGTATTTAATTTTTTTAACTTCTTGATTAAAAAAACAGAGCTTAAAACACAAACACAGCTGTACAAAAATATTTTCTTTCTTTACATCCTTATTTTATAAGCTTTCTCCTATTTAAATTTTTTTTGTTTATTTTTAAATTTTTTCTGTTAAAAATTAAGACAAAAATATACACATTAGCCTTGGACTACACAAGGTCAGAATGAGCAATATCACTGTCTTCTACCTCCACATCTTATCCCACAGGGAGGTCTTTGGGGCAGTAACATGCATGGCGCTGTCATCTCCTATAATAGTAATGCCTTCTTCTGGAATACCTGCTGAAGGACCTGCCTAAGGCTGTTTTGCAGTTAACATTTTTTTAATGAGTAGAAGGAGCACACTAAAATAACAACGAAAGTATAGTATAGTAAATACATAAACCGGTAACAGAGATCACGTTTTATGTACTATACATGATTGTATGTAGTATGCTTTTATTTTTATTTTATTTTTTATCTTATTTTTTGAGACAGGGTCTCGCTCTGTCACCCAGGCTGGAGTGCAGTGGCACGATCTCGGCTCACTGCAATCTCTGCCTTCCAGGTTCAAGCGATTCTCCCACCTCAGCCTCCTGAGAAGCTGGGACTATAGGCATACACCACTACACCCGGCTAACTTTTGTATTTTTAGTAGGGACAGGATTTCACCATGTTGGCCAGGTTGGTCTCAAACTCCTGGCCTCAAGTGATCTGCCCACCTCAGCCTCCCAAACTGTTGGGACTACAGGTGTGAGCCATAGCGCCCAGCCTGTGGTATGCTTTCTTATGACTGGCAGCCCAGTAGGTTGACACCAAATCACCACAAACACATGAGTAATGCATTATGCCATGATGTTAGGATGTCACTAGGTAATAGGAATTTTCCAGCTCCATCTTACGGGACCACCATTGTATATGTGGTCTGTTGTTGACCAAAACATTATTATGTGGTGTATGACTGTATTCATAGAACGAATAATTATGTTAATCTCTTCATGTCTACATCTGGCCAGTCTCGAATAGCTGGATAAGATGATTTGCACTGAATCTCTGACATTTTTGACCCAAGTAACTTCAGGAAAATGGGTTTTTATTTTCTTCTTTATGTGCTCCAGGATTGGAGATCACACTACCACATTTTATAAACTGCTCCATTGTACCTAACCAAAAAATTCTCCTTAATGTTCAAACAAAAATCTTACTTGCTTTATTTCCCTTCCTTTTTTACCATGTTCCTCAATGCCAGTCATGAGCCTGTACACCCAGTTCTTGATCTTGTGCCACAAGTTCATGCATTTGTTACTTATCTTCCCTGCTGTGGATGTCAGCCTGTGAGTTCGCTATGACAGCAGAAGCATGCACGTAAGTAACAAAGTGCTAAGAAAATCTGGAGTAACTGGAGGGCTCAGATTTAAAAGGGATTACTCAGATGAAGTTCTGCAAAGGAGCTGAATTTAGACTAGGTTAAAAATGTGAAATCTCTTCTGATCTTCACTTGCCACTCATTTCTGACATGAGAATTCATACAGCTAGGCATGCATTTTTGTGTGCACACGTACATTTGCATGTGCATATGTATGCATTACAAAAACCAAGAGCAACATAAAGGTTACAGTCGGTGCTCAAAGGCATGACCTCATCCCTCTTCTCCTGCTCAGCACACTGCTTCTGTTTCTTCACCGAGTCAGAGCTTCTTAATAGCCATGGAGACACCTCTGGCTAACAATACATGCTGACGCACTTGGCAAAAGAGGGGCATGGAAATGAATCATTAAATCCGCTGATAAGGAGGAGAAAATTAATTAGAATAACCGGATACTCAGGAAAGGAGTAATAAAATTTTATACCAAGCTTGGGAAAATTAAACTCATATAATTGATTTTATACATTTTAGTGTCATTCAAATGGGATGTGTAAGAATGGGAAAGACATAAAGTCTGGTAAAATAATTAAATTAAAAAAAATTCTTTTTCTTACCAACCTGACATTATGAACATATATTTTCTTTTGTTTAATATGTGATCCACATTCAGTAGGTTAGCATTATAATAAGGTATGACTTTTAATTGTAAAGGCATGAGGAGATGATTTTAAAACAGATGAAAAAACCCATTTGACTTCCATAGCAACAAGAGATTTTCTGAATCAGTTGAGCAGAAAAAAATATCAAAAGAGAAAAACTGACTCCCCAAATATTGGAAGCTGATTTGAAACCAAAATACTAAAAAACATAATGGTCTTTGGAAATAGGACCAGGCTCTCTTGATAGTTCTTAGCTTCATTTTTATCACTGGCACAATATTATTTTCTATTTATAATTAGATAAACATACAGTACATGTGTAAAGCAATTCAGAATCTGTATTCAGACACCCTATTGTGGGGAAAATAGATTTTTTTAAAAATATAGGTTTTCCATTCTTTAAATGGTAGAAATAAAACCAGCAGTAGTAGTAGATATTTGAAAGCACAAGGGTGCTAACACATATCAGGCATTAGGAGAGGGTTCTGAGGCAACCCAACAGAGTGTCTGAGATTAGACATCCCATGAAATTATAGGGCTAAAGGAGAATCAGAGAGGAAACTGAGGCTTAGGTTTAAGTGACTTGTCCCAAATGATCAAGAGAGGTGTTAAAATCTAGAATTCAGGTTCTCCATGCCTAGCTCAGCCTTTCTTTCATTTATCCTCACTTTCCTGAAGTGGTTGCTCCTGATTCACTTCTCCCACCCACTACAGCTCAACGGATCTTGATTGAACAACCGGGATAACAGAACATTCACCTGAGTTGTGTCATAAAGGGAGCCTAACTGGTGAAGTTCACCAGCTGGAATAATGTAAACCCCAAGTATAAGCTTTTCAAACTTGCCTGGTTTGAATGTGTCTCCAAATTCATATGTTGGAAATTTAATCCCCAATGCAACAGTGTTGGGTGGTAGGACCTTTGGAGAGGTGTTTAGGTCAGGAGGGGTCTGCCTTTATGAATGGATTAATGTCAGTATAAAAAGGGTTATGGGGGGTGGGTTTGCTCTCTTCTGCACTTCCACCATGTGAGGACACAGCATTCATTCCCCTTTTGCCCTTACACTTTTTGCCTTGGGATGGTGCAGCAAGAAGGCCCTCACTAGTCACTATATGATGGCACCTTGATCTTGGTTACCCAGCTTCTAGAACTGTGGGACATACATTTCTATTCTTTATAAATCATCCAATCTTCACTATTCTGTTAAAGCAGCACAAAACAGACCAAGACACCTGCTCAATTTTATCCTGAATTATCTGGATAACTTTCCCAGTGTGCCCCTTCAGTTTGCTTATTTAGACAGTCTGCATTTCAATGTACTTACTTGTACATTGAGTACAATTGGCTGGCTTCCTTACGAGTATGAGGAATATAGTGGCATTAAGGAAGAGGGTCTCTGTAGACACAGCTGGGGATTCAGAGACGCCTTATCTTTGCCTACAGCTTTATCTATATGCACTTGGCTGATATGGGGCTGCGAGGAAAGGGCTCCTATGGCTGAACATGAAGTGATCTTCTGACACTTGCATAAAAGAGGATTAACAGAGATTCAAAATTTGTCAGGAGGTTACACAAAACTTGCCCCTTCTTTCTCACACAATGTCTGTTTCTAATTTTTTCACCACAGGATATTCTCTGTGTTACCTACACAGCTGAGGCTCCAGCTGAAGTTCTGTCATCTGCCCAGGATAATGAATTTTGTGTTTCAACCTGGCTAGGCAATGGTACCCAGATTAGTCAAAACACTAGTCGCTGGAGTGCAGTGGCAGGATCTCCACTCACTGTAGCCTTGACCATCTGGGTTCAAGCATTTCTCGTGCCTCTGCCTCCCGAATAGCTGGGGACTACATACAGGCGCCAGGGTGCCTGGCTAATTATTGTATTTTTTTTTTTTTTTTTGTAGAGACAGGGTTTCATCATGTTGCCCAGGCTGGTCTCGAACTCTGAGCTCAGGTGATACACCCGCCTCAGCCTCCCAGAGTGCTGTGATTACAGGTGTGAGCCACAGTGCTCGGCTGAGTGTTTTTTCTTTTCTTTTTTTTTTTTAAGATGAGATTAACATTTAAACTTAAAGTAGACTTTGGGTAAAGCAGATTATCCTCCGTAATGTGGTAGGCCTCCTGCAGTCAGTTGAAGACCTCAAGAGAAAAAAGACTGAGTTTCCCCAAGGAAGAGGGAAATCTGCCTCTAGACTGTCTTCAGACTTGAGTTGCAACGTCAGCTCTTCCCTGGGTCTCCAGCCTACCGGCCTACCCTGCAAATTTTGAACTTGCCAGACTCCACAACTGTGTGAGCCAATTTCTTAACATCAATCTCTCTCTCTCTCTCTCTCACACACACACACACACACACACACACACACACACACACACACACACAATTGGTTCTGTTTCTCTGGAGAGCCCTGATTAATACCTTGTCTTATGCTGTGTGGGAGCTGGGCCAACATCTGGTTGGTAGACACTTCCTGTTCAGAGTCTGCGGCTGCTAGGATCTTCCACCAGGCAAATTTTCTCTTGCATCTCTGGAAACAAATGTCTCCTCTAACAAATAAGAAAGGGAACTTTGGAAGCAGATGTAAAACTTGGGCACATTGCTATTTTTGCTTGCAGTCCCTGCTCCTTCAGAGTTTTACAGCAGACAATAATGGGACAAGGACATTTGTCTCATTCATTATTACATTTATTCAAATATTTTTTGAGCATCTACTCAATGCTCGATTCTCCTGTAGGCACTGGAGATGAAAACTGAACAAGATTGATGAGACTCCTGCCCTCATAATGCCTATATTCTAGTTGGGAGAGAAGAGAGGCCAACAGATACTTATTAATTTTGGATTATAGCGAGTATCGTGAGGGAAAAAACGGAAACAGAAACAGACTGGAAGAAGAGAGGGCACTTTAGACAGAATGTTTGGGATCATTGTGAGGAGCTGGCATTTAAGTATAGGCACATGGGCTTCTCCCATGAGCTCGTAAATTAAAAATGCCTCTATTGGTCAGGGAATGCATGCCTCCTGCCCACTCCCAGTTAAGAACAATTTAAAAAATTAAATAGCATGGGGATATAGCCTGAGTTTAAAACATTTTACTATTATGGAAGTATATATTACTAAAGGTGACAGGCCCCCTCTCTGCTCACACTCCACTCACCTTCCATGGGTTACCAGCATCCACCATTGTGCTCCTGTAGGCTTTTGCCCATGCATTTCCAGGCACATGAGATCTCGATATGCAAGCTATGTTTTACTTCGTTATGTCCTTTTTTTCCATTTAACAATATCTTTGAAACCTTTTCATGCAAATGCATAAAAATCTTTCTTTTCCTTACTGTGAAGATAATTTATTTTGTAAGAAATTGTAAAACAAATGGAAAATATTAAACATTCAGATACATTGATTCAGAAGATAGGTGGGTGGCACTGTGATTTTTCTTCAGTGCCAAGTGACTGAGATGTTGGGGCTCAGGTATTCATGGACAGTCCCTTAAAAGTTAAAAGGTAAGGTGAAATATAACAGTGTAAGGGAAAGCTCATCAGAAATTCTGGGATTTAATTCTAACAATGTTTCATAAAAACACAGATGGCCTTGGCCAGAATATATGGTAAGAAACTTTCAAATGTCCTAATAAATAGAGGTTATTGTACATAGCTATTTGGAGAAAAAAATAGATGTCTTATTTTATTGTCTTCTTTAAAGGTTAAAATAAAAAATTCTTCTTAGATCAGAATTATTTGAAAGATGTTGCTCAAGTAGTCACCTCAGAAGGTGGGAAAAAATTTAGCCTTGAACAATGTTGACTGCTTATTGTTTTTGAAAAGTCTCACAAATGCCAGCTCTATTTGATCAAAAATGCCCCTGGGCTGGAGCCTAGATGCCCCAAACCATCTGCTTCCAAGACTTCTTAAATTTTGTTGGGTAGGTTTTACTAAGCTGTTTGAGTGCCACAGGCTTGTTGGATTTCTGAAGATTAGCTGTTTCAATAATCATGCTAAATCTCACTTTGTTTTCTATACTAAACGACAAGGTTAACATGTAATAGAATTCAGCCATTGAACCCAGTGAACACCAAGAAAGCAGCAAACAAACAAATAAAACCTAACCTTATAGTCTTCTAGCATGGCCAAACAGTATGCTAAGCATATTCACATACATTTTATCATTTTATTCTCGTAAGACTCTGAAGTTGGTGGAGTTGTTCTTACTTAAAAAAAAGAAAATGAAACATAAAAAACTCCATAAATAATGTGTGCAAGGTCATATGGCAAGCAAGTAGTATCCCAGCTCTGACCAAGAAAAACATGTTTTTATTTTAAAAAATTGTTTTTTCTCAGTCAATTTAGAAGTTTATTTTGTCAGGAATAAGGGAATGACAATGACACAGTTTCAGGAGGGTCTGAGAACATGTCCTCCAGATGGTTGGGTTACAGCTTGGTCTTATACATTTTAGGGGGACAGAAGTTGCAAGCAGACATCAATCCATACATAAAAGGTGTACATTGGTTTGGTCCAGAGAGGCAGAACAACTCAAAACAGTGACGGTGGCAGGGCAGCTTCTAGTTATAGGTGGATTTAAAGATTTTCTGATTGACAGTTGGTTGAAAGGGTTAAGTTATTATCTAAAGCACTAGAATCAATATAGAAAGGAATGTCTGAATGAAGATAAGGGGTTGTGGAGACCAGGGTTCTTATTATGCAGACGAATCCTCCAAGTAGCAGGCCTCAGAGAGATTAGATGGTAAATATTTCTTATCAGATTTACAAAGGTGCCAGACTTTTAGTTAGTCTTTCTGGGATCAGAAAAAGACCTGGAAAGGGAAGAAGATTCTCTATAGAATGTATATTTCCCCCACAAGAGACAGCTTTGCAGGGCTGTTTTAAGATACATAAAAGAAATGTATTTTAGGGTAAAATACTTTCAATTCCTTTCAGGGTCTGCTATCTATGATTTTGTGATGTACCTTATTGCCACAAAGAATCTGTTTGGTCAGTCTTAGGTTCTCTGTTGTGATGTTAATGCTGGTCCGTTGTGCCCCAATTCCAAAGAGAGAAGGGTATAATGAGGCATGTCTAATCCCTCATTCCCATCATGGACTGAACTAGTTTTTCAGGTTTACTTTGGAATGCCCTTGACTGAGAGGGGGTTTCAGTCAATTGATTGGGGGGTCTTAGAATTTTATTTTTGGTTTACAATGTTGAGATGTTGCAGCAACGAGTGTAAATTTATCATCATTTTCTCAGCCTTTTGAAAACCATATGTTAAAATGTATTTCATTTGAAAATATGTTTCCTTTGGAACACACATACACACACACACTCTCTCTCTCTCTTTCACTCAAGCCTACACATAGCATTCTGTTATTTAAAATGTTATTTTACATTTGAGATTGAACACTGTATTAGTTGTCTGTTGCTGTGTAACAAATTATCATAAATTTAGCAGCTTTAAACAACATACATTTATTATCTCACAGCTTCTGTGGATCACGAGCCTGAGCATGACTTAGCTGAGTCCTCTGCACAGGGTCTCACGAGCAGGCAGAGGTAAAATTCTACATGTGGTCACATACATTTCCAAGGTGGGATTTTACATCTGTATGATGACACTGGACATGAAATGACCCATGCCACTTTATCTCACCACCAAGTATCTGTGAGAGAAGTTCCATTTCTCTACACATACAGAGCATTCTAATGTTTTTGGGGTGCTACCGCATGCAGACATCTCCTTTGATCTGGTAACAAACATATAGGATAGCAGTGAGAGAAAATACTTGAAATCTAAATTGTGCAGGAGGTGGACCTGCCTGAGTTCACATGATTGCTAAGTGCAAATGGGAAGATAATCTGCACGGGAACCATGTCTGCTTTCAGTGGTTCTGTAGAAAATAAGCCATGGTGCCAGTGAAGAGATTGCCTTGACAAGACCAGCAGGGAGATGGAAGCCTTGCTGAACCTCTGGGAAGTGTAGAAAAGTGTGGTAAAATCATGAGATGTGGGATCAGGGAAGCTGTTGACAACCAAGCACACTGTCGGGGAGCAGAGGGTTGATTTGCTCTGGTGTATGCTGGGTTCCTTTCCCAGACACATTTTGAGATGGTGCTCTGGAATATTTCTCTCATTAGAGGTTGTTCTCAAGATAAGAGGGAGAAAATCAAATGAAAAAGAAATCTGCTGCAGACCAAATTTGACTTCCATTAAATATTGCTTTCAAGCTTTCTAAAAGAACTAAGAGTATCTATGGGCCCTTCAGACTCAGAAAAAAATGAAAGAAAATGACAAGCTTGTTTTCAATTTTTCTTGCATTTTCCTGGCACTGACTTGGTAACAAAATACTGACTTCATTTAGAGAGTTGAATTTTTCAGGGCACACAGGCTTTGCCATTACATACTGTGATAGAAAGCATCTCCTGAGTCTCTCGTCCTCTGAGAAGGGTCCCACACCACTCTCTTCTGTAGAGGGGCCTCACAGTAACCACGTATCTATTCTGTGGCTCCCTATCCAGAAACAGTGGGTGAACTGGGATGAATCACTGCCCCAAATGGGGGCAACCAAATCCTCTGTTTTGGGAATTGGAATTGGTGCTAAGAGATACTATTCAGCTGTCTGAGCAGATCACTTGAACTGAAGACATGCACACTGGGGATTTGTGGGGCAGGTCTCTAGGGTGTTATATACATACATTGAATCAAGTAAGTTGAATAAAGTAATTGAATAAAGTAAGTTGTCTTAGTGAGAGAAGCAGAGTAAGAGGCCATATGATGAGAGGCAGACAGACAGCCTGAATAAAAATGGAAATATCTCAGGGTCTGCCAGCTTTACAGTTCTCAGTTCTAGCCCCTTGTGGTGTCTGGCTATACAAATTATCTTTGACTTCTTTGAAATATCCCTTGTTGTGGACTGCAAAAATGTCCCTACTACAGCTCCTGCCATCAAGAGATGAATCTATGATATGGTTTGTATTTGTGTCCCCACCCAGATCTCATGTTGAATTGTAATCCCCAATGCTGGAGGAGGGGCTTGGTTGGAGGTAATTGAATCATGGGGGTGGATTTCTCTCTGTTGTTCTCATGGTAGTGAGTGAGTTCTCATGAGATCTTGTTGTTTAAGTGTGCAGCACCTCCCCCTTCACTTTCTGCCTTTTTCTCCAGCCGTGTAAGACGTGCCTATTTCCCCTTTGCCTCTGCCATAATTGTAAGTTTCCTGAGGACTCCCCAGCCAAGCTTTCTGTACAGACTATGGAACTGTGAGTAAATCAAGCAATCTTTTCTTTATAAATTACCCAGTCTGAAGTAGCTCTTTATAGCAATGTGAGAACGGACTAATACAATCTGTTTTCTGTTCGTTGAGTCTGGGCTGACCTTATGAATTATTTTCACTAATAGAATGTGACAGAAATGGAATCATGTGAGTTTTCAGTCGGAGTCTCAAGGACTTTGCTGCTTTCTTCATTGTACTTTTAGGAACCCTGTGAAGATGCCTAGTATAGCATCCTGAATGTCGAGAACCACATGGCCTAGTCCCTACCCACCACTGCTTCCTTTGCATTAGCTGACAGCCTGCCGACCCTTAGAAATGTGAGAACACACCAGATCATCTGGCTTGTAACTGACCTGTCAGCTCAGGCAGAGGCATGAACAGTCTCAGCAGAGACCACCTGAGCTGGACCACAGGAGAAAAACTACCCAGCTAATCTCCAAAATTGACTTAAGTAAAGAGTGCAGTTTTATGCCATTAAGTTTCAGGGTCATTTGTTATGAATTAATGGAACCCTTTCAGTAAACTCCTGCCAACATATTTTTTCCTTAAGCTAACTTAAAGTCTGTGGTTTTGTATCTGTGTATATTTTTACTCACAACCAAAAGGATCTTGACTAAGAGAGAAATTGTATCAGTAGAGAGAGCTACAGTTAACATAGCTACATAAAGAATATGAAACTGGTTGGCTGAGTCAGTCAAGCCAGCATGCAGAGAAGTTAACTTTATTTTCTTTACATTGTAGTGAAGCACTTGATTTAGGAAGGAACCCACCCCAACAATAATGGAAGCCCATAAAACCTATTTATCCTACTCTTTACCTTTCTCGCAATCCTTGTCCTGCAGGATGCAACATATTCTCTGGTCTGGTAACCCAATGTATGATGTTGCTGTGAAGATTTTTGCTTCTTGTAATCATTTTTTGAGTGGGAATGTTTGTGGTTCTATTGATAACTTTCTAATTTTACCATTTAATCATTATGTTGCAGAATAAAAAGAGAAAACTATTTTTCTGAACAAAATGAAGCCTAATCTACAGAAAAAAATGGACTATTCTGGGGATTGTTCATTTTGTGAAGAGGGGCCTATTGATGACATTTTAGGATTCAGTTGCTAGATATGATGGATTGGATTATCCCCTTTAGGAAGAGGCTGAATGAGAGTGTAGTTCAGTGTAAGATGGTTAAGTCATATATGGCAGGGAGACCTTTTAATAAATGGGAAGAATGGTAGGGGTGTGTGTGTGTGTGTGTGTGTGTGTGTGTGTGTGTGTGTATGTGTAAGCCAAAAGGAAGAAAGGACAACTTTTTTGGGGTGTCTGTACAACCCAGATCCCCCTTTTTCTGCATACTGTTCCACTTGTGCTAAGACTAGATTCCCAGCACCTATGTTTGCACCACTGTTGATGGGCTAGGGATAGAAAGCTAACTATAGCGGGGCCAAACTCCCTTTATTTCTAGGAATTTGAGCTGTGAATGAGAGATGCTCGTTGGTTTTCTCTGTGAGTTGTCTGAATCCTGAAATTGAAACTAAGGAGCTATGGGACACCCACATTTAGTCACATGTGTGTAGAAATATTGAAAGCCAGTCTTGGAAAGAGAAAAGGGAAGAGAAAAATAAGGTTCTAGATCCCTGATAATTTCCTAGTAGCTAACTCTAGCTCTTGAGTTTCACCAAATATCCTGACATCTTCTAATAAATTCCCTTCATGATTAAGGATAATTTAAAGTAGGCATCTTCTACTTGTAATGAAGAGAGTGTCAACTAAGGAAAGTTCACATTAATGAGAAAGCAGTTATTATGAGTTTCTTAATAACAGTATAAAAAGATATTTGCCAAGGCCTGGCTGCATCTAATTTCTAGTTTATTTTCTGGTACTGTTGCCAATTGCCAATCTGGGGTCCAAATATACTGTGTGTTACTTAAAATTCAGGTGACATTCTTATTTGCATTATTCTATTTATATTACCTGAACAAAAATATTTTTCTACTTCTTAGGGGATATTTCAATAGAGATATCTATTTTTTTCTTTCAGTGAATTAAGTTTTGAATATATCTTTCATAAATCTGTAATTCAGTTTTCAAAAATGAGTATAAATATCAGTTAATACAAGCATGTTTTGTAAGGGAAACATTATCATCAGTTCAAAATATTATATCTGCTTAACAAACGCTCCTTTATCCTGTCTTTTTCCCCAGCGGTAATTGTTCTTGGAGTTTATAAATCAACAGAGTCACAGTTATTTACATAGGAAATAGAAAAGTTGCACCTTTTAAAGAAAAATATCAATTCAGATTTAATGGTGATGCATAAAGTTTTTCAGAAGTCTAGTTTGAAAGTTACGCCATTTAAACTGATTTCTTACTTTGGAATCCAGGCAAAAAATTTAAAAGCTCTTCATGAAAAGAAAACAAATATTTCAAAGTCGTGTTGGTAAAGGACATAGTTAAGGGCTGGTAAGAAGAGTTTCACGCTAGCTTGATCAGTGTAAACAAGATAATACACTCAACCAAATAATGCATCCCGCCAAAACAATTAGGAAGAAATTATCTGTATTAGTGATCCTCATTAACCAAGTTAATTCTTGAACTGGTTACTTTTGTCTATGTTATCAGCATCATGAGCCCTTTGATCATGACAAAGACTCACTCTGGAATCTGAAAGAATGTCAATAATGTTATCAAAGTCATCATGACAAAGAAGGTTTTCTGCAATGAGCCATTGAACAGTCCTCCCCAAATGGTGCTGAAAAATCTGAGCACTGGATCGATAAAAAGTTATAAATAGACAAACCTTGCTTTATTATTAAAGATGATCACTTTTGGAGAATGGATGCAGCTCAATTTCAATGTAGAAAACCAGATTTGAAAAAAATCATCCCAAGTTTGCCCCTGTTATAGATTTTTGGTTTACCCCAATGTGTATGGGCATTGTAATAGCATTTTAACCCCCCAAAGGCACTTTTTATATAATTTGGTCCAATTTACTCACCTAATGACAAAACTGAGGCCCAGGAAGATTTGATAGCCTTTTTAGGGTTATGAAACCAACTTGACAAAACTTTAGAGCCAGTGATGAAGCAGGTCTTATTATTTTTGAGTGCCTATTACATGGCAGGTACTATGCTAAGAATATTGCATACATTTTCTCATTTCGATTCTGACAATCCTATGATGTTTGTATTATCATTACACGATATTATTCTTATCACAGATAAGGGAACTGAGGCAGAGGGTAGTTAAGTACTTTGTTCAATGCCTTTGCAGCCTAGAAGTGGCAGGGCTTTGTCTGAATTCCAACGTAACTGCTCCAAAGCTTAGGCTCCCACCCATTCCCCTAAGGCCATGGACCTTCCCACCACACTGTCATTCCTTCTGTGCACTTCATCTCTATCAGAACCTTGTAAGGCCTTACAGAAAGGTTATCTACTCAAAGAATAGTTTGCATTTTAATAACAGGCAATGCAGATATCTGAAAATATTTTTAAATAATAGAAGTTGAAAGGCAGCCTGGATTTGAATAGTATGACATTAAATATAAGATAACATGTACTTTTTCAAGCAGAATAGTGAAATTTTATATAAGTCAAGGGAATAACCTGACTCTTAATATTTAACAATGATTATGAATTTGAGCATAATATTCTTATTTAGAAAATGTTTTATTCACTCTGTATTTGGGTATTAGACTAATTTGTGATGGAAAATTTCACTAAGCAGCTGTGTCTTCATTTGCCATATGCCACGTTCTCTCCAAGCCAGACATGATGAAATCTGATTTACATTTGGGAGAGACCAGCTGCCTCCCCAGTAAGTACATTCACTCAGTGCTTGGTTAGGTAACGGGAGCCTACTAACCAAGAGCCAAATGATTCAAGCATTCTGCAAAGAGCAACTGGTTTAATAGGAAGGTATATTAAAAAAACAACACTGTGAAAGGTACTAAATAAAACACTGTGAAAGGTACAGTTACTTGTTAAAGTAGAAATTATAGTAATAAAATGTATTTTAATGTTAATTAAAATTAGATACATTTAATTAAACTTATTATAATAAAACTCATAATTTTTAGTTACAAGTTATGATAACCTATAATCCTACAGTAGCATCTGGTTATTGCCAGTAACTTAAACTTATTTTCTGGTCTCCTGGTCTACCTCAAAAACTTTTGACAGAAATGTTCAAATATGTGGACAGAAACTTCTGAAAGCTTAATGCTCAAATATATCATAAAGATGATGATACACTTAGCTCTTGAGAAAGAACAACAAGAAGAGAAAAGAGAAGACCTAAGTTTGAATTTTAGCTTGGCTGCTAAATCTCTGCATGAGTGAAATAGGTCATTTACTCTCCTGTGTTTTCTTTCCGCCTTCAAAATAACAACAGCAGCAGCAGGGTCACACTTACGTAGTAATTAAAATGTAGTAATTAAAATATGCCAGGTACTGTTCTAAGCACTTTTTCACATATGAACTTACTTAACCCTGCAAACCCCCTCTGAGGTGATAAGTGTTAGCATTATTTTCATTTTATAGATAGGGAAGCTGACTGGGGCAAGGTCATGTAACCTTCCCTCGTTACACTGTCAAGTGATGGAACTAGGATTCAGCTCCAGAATCTGTCTGAACTACAACTCATTTTCATCAATTGAGAGGGTAAAAATCTCTGGATTATTAATGACCTTTTAAAAGACAAATGACAGACATCTTCTTAAATTGGCGTAAGTAAGAAGGAGACTTTACTTGCTCATGAAACTTCAGTGTCAAGGGTAGATCAGGCACAGGTGGATCCAGAAACTTAAATAATAAGTCAAGAATCTTTCTCCATCTCTTGGCTCTTCCTCCGTGTAAAGTTTTATCCTCAGGAGGCACTCCCCTTATGTTGGGTCCCTGCAATTCCTGGCATGTATCCTTAAATCTCCAAATCCAATGGAGATGATGGCACCTGAACACCTCTCAACTGAGCCTCATTGATTCCAATTGGTCTGCTTGGACCATGGCCCATCCCTGAACCAATCACAGTGCCCTGGAGAACAAGATGTTTGGATGGGCCTGGGTCCCCTGTCACTCTTGGAGCCAAGGGTGCATTCAGTGTGACCTGAACCATATGGGCCAAAAACAACAGATGGCCACCCCAATTAGATTGTTACTTCAGCAATTTCCAGCACTAAAAGTCTGCAAATTTCTGCCAGTGGGAGGTGAGAGGAAGTGGTAGGGAAGAGGGAAGAGAAGACTGTGGTGTGTATATTTATACTTGGATTACCAAACCTCATTTCCCCCTAGTGACTTCAAGGACTCCTTTGCTACTTGTACTAAGATAACTAGAATAATGAATGACAAAGACTTATGTAAAAATTTTCTTTACATGCTATAATTTTCTAGTATTAAAAACTGGCAACCACCTAAAAGTCCAATAGTAATGACTGGTTAAATAAGATATAGTATATCCATACAACAGAATATTATATACTTATTAGAAATGATGTTTTCAAATAATACTTAATTATATGTGAAACTTATTAAATAGATAATGTTTGCAGCTGTAAAAAAGAATGAGTTCATGTCCTTTGCAGGGACATGGATGAAGCTGGAAGCCATCATTCTCAGCAAACTAACACAGGAACAGAAAACCAAACACCACCAGTTCTCACTCATAAGTGGGAGTTGAACAATGAGAACACATGGACACAGGGAGGGGAACATCACACACTGGGGCCTGTTGCGGGGTAAAGGGTAAGGGGAGGGAGAGCATTAGGACAAATACCTAACGCATGCTTAAAACCTAGATGACAGGTTGATAGGTGCAGCAAACCACCATGGCACATGTACACCTGTGTAACAAACCTGCATGTTCTGCACATGTATCACCAAACTTAAAGTAAAATTTTAAAAAAAAAGGAAAAAAAAAAAAAACGACTTCACAATTGTTGGAATCGATTTAAAAAATCTGAATTCAATTATTAACTATATTTCTTACAGTTCATCCAAATTCCACTTTGGATATAGTCAATATTTACTAATTTATGTTGTTGAATCAATAAATGGAAATACCATTTAAAAATAATGTTAATTAAGAAAAGCAGAATACAAGAAAAGTATATAATATACTCCTGATTTAATTGAAAAAGAAACCACTCTTTTCTTCCTATAGAGAGGGAAAGCAGTAAGGCAGAAATTCATCAAAGTATCAATAGTGGCTACCTCTTAGTGGTGGCAATAAGAATAACTTTAACTACATTTTTTATACCTTTCTGCATTTCCAAATTTTCTACAATGAACATGTAATATACTTATAAGCAGAAAAAAAAATCCCTTAAAGTGGTGAATGGAGGAGTTTGAACTTCACTTGTTTTGCATCTGCCAAATTTATGCCAATTTACAGTGAAAGAAGAAATGTAGATAACACAAGAATCAAACAAAAAGAACTCTTTGAGATAACCAAGAGCTGGCTTTATTTGCCTACTTCAAAAGGTTGTTTAGTGAGTTCTTAAGTAACTATAAATATTTATACAGGTGTGCCCAATTCAAGGGCACTTGCTATAATGCCAGAAAATTAAAATAATAAGATAAGGATAATTATTTATATTACAAAAATATTAATGATATCACAAGATGAGACAAGCATTGTAAAATTCCACTAGATACATAGAAACCTTCTCTGTGCATTTTTTTTTTTTTTTTTTTTTTTTGAGATGGAGTTTCGCTTTTGTTGCCCAGGCTGGAGTGCAATGGCGCCATCTCGGCTCATCACAACCTCCGCCTCCTGGGTTCAAGCGATTCTCCTGCCTCAGCCTCCTGAGTAGCTGGGATTACAGGCATGTGCCACCATGCCCGGCTAATTTTGTATTTTTAGTAGGGACAGGGTTTCTCCATGTTGGTCAGGCTGGTCTCAAACTCCTGACCTCAGGTGATCCGCCTGCCTTGGCTTCCCAAAGTGCTGGGATTACAAGGGTGAGCCACTGTGCCTGGCCTCTCATTTTAATTACGGTTCAGTTTCTAAAAATTCTGTTTGCAAACCACCTTTCAGGGGAGCATATCTAATGTGTCCAGCAAGATAAGATTAAACCATATAAAGTCATTGTAAAACTTGGAGTAGCTGGATTTGATACATATACTTAAAACATAACTGATGAAAATCATGTCTAGTTACTTCAGTTGTCCTCAAAGGACCATGGAGTAGAAGTTGAAACATATAATCATCTTCATCATTGTCATTATTACCATCATCTCATTTTTTTAGATTTCAGCATAATTTTATATATAACCATGCATCATACATTCTGAGAAATGCATTGTTAGGCCATTTCATCATTGTGTGAATATCAGAATGTGTACTTTCACAAACCTAGATGGTGTAGCCTACTGCACACCTAGGCTATGTGGCATAGTCTATTGCTTCTAGGCTACGAAGCCAGACAGCATGTTACTGTATTGAATACTGTAGGCAAGTGTAACACAATGATATTTGTGTATCTAAACATATCTAAACATAGAAAGGTAGAGTAAAAATATGGTATAAAGATAAAAAATGGGACACTTGTATAGGGAACTTATCATGAATGGAGTCTGCAGGATTGGAAGCTGCTCTGGATGAGTCAGTGAGTCAGTGTTGAGCGAATATGCAGGCCTAGTACATTAGTGTACACTACTGTAGACTTTAAAAACACTGTACACTTAAGCTACACCAAATTTGTAAAAAATATTTTGTCTTTCTCCAATAATAGGTTAACCTTAGCTTACTATAACTTTTTAACTTTATAAACTTTTTAATTAGGCCGGGTGTGGTAGCTCATGCCTGTAATCCCAGCACTTTGGGGGGCCAAAGCAGGTAAACCACCTGAGGTCAGGAGTTTGAGACCAACCTGGCCAACATGGTGAATCCCCATCTCTACTGAAAATACAAAATTTAGCTGGGCGTGGTGGCACATGCCTGTAATCCCAGTTACTTGGGAAGCTGAGGCAGGAGAATTGCTTGAAACTGGGGAGGCAGAGGTTGCAGTGAACTGGGATCACCACACCACTGCGCTCCAGTCTGGGAGGCAAGAACGAAATGCCATCTCAAAAAAAAAAAAAAAAAAAAAACCCACAAAAATTTTAAATTAAAAAAGCCTTTTTGACTCTTTTTGTAATAATACTTAGCTTAAAACACATTGTATAGCTATACAAAAGTATTCTCATTATTTATAAGCTTATTTTAAAAACTTTTTTCCATTTTTAAAACTTTAAATTTTTTCTTTCCTTTTCAAACTTTTTTGTTAAAAACTAAGATGCTCACGCCTGTAATCCCAACACTTTGGGCGGCTAAGGCAGGCGAATCATTTGAGGTCAGGGGTTCGAGACCAGCATGGCCAACATTGTGAAATCCTGTCTCTACTAAAAATTCAAAAAATTAGCTGGGCATGGTGGCGAGTGCCTGTAATTCCAGCTGCTAGGAAGCTGAGGCAAGAGAATCGCTTGAACCTGGGAGGCGGAGGTTGCAATGAGCCGAGATTGCGTAACTGCACTCCAGCCTGGGCGACTGAGACTCCATCTCAAACAAACAAACAAACAAACAAACAAAACTAAGATACAGACACATTAGCCTCAGCCTACACAGGCGCAGGATTATCAGTATCACTGTATCTATTTATACATCCTGTCCCATTGGAAGGTCCTTCAGGGGCAATAACATGCATGGAGCAGTCATCTCCTGTAATAACAACGCTGTTTACTGGGATACCTTCTGAACCACCTGCCTGAGACTGTTTTACAGTTAAACTTCTTTTTACTTTTTTTTTTTATTAAGTAGGAACACACCCCAAAATAATGATAAAAAGTATAGTACAGTAAATATATAAACCAGTAACATAGTTGTTTATTATCATTAGCAAGTATTGTGTACTATACATAATTGTATGTGCTATGCTTTTATACAACTGGCAGCACAGGTTTGTTTACACCAGCCTCATCACAAACACATGAGGGATACATTGTGCTACAACAACATTGCAATAGCGATGATGTCACTAGGCTGTAGGAATTTTTCAGCTCCATTATAATCTGGGACCACCGTCATATATGTGGTTTGTGGGTGACCAAAATATTGTCAATGTGCTGCTGCATGGCTGTCTATTATCTTATTTTATCCTGGTAAGTCTGTTATTATCATCACTTTTATGAGAGAACTAAGGTATGAAACAAATAAATGGCTTTTCCAAGGTCACACACAGAGCAATGTGTAGAATTCGCATCTCTTAATCATTGATTTGCTGTTCTTATATCACCACCTATAAAGTGGAACTGGATTCTCAGCATTAATAAAACTAATAAAATGTTGATATTGTGTAGAGCTTTATATTTGACAAATTCTTTGACATAGATTATCTGATTTCAGTCTGAGAACATGACTATGAGATAAAACTATGAGGTGACACTGAATTGAGTCTTTATCAAACAGCTTCTCATGTGTTATCATATTGTGGCAGGCAGTATCTCAGGCAGCTCTCAATGATTTGGTTCTTCTAGGTATTCCTCCCACTGTGTAATCCCTTCCCCTTGAATTAGGCTGGAACTAGTGTCTTGTCTCTAATGAGGAACACAGCAGAAGTCATGGGATATCACTTCTGATATCAGGTTACAGAAAGACCGTGGCTTCCATTTTGCCGTCTTTCAATCTTAGCCCTTGCTCCAAGGAGAGTAAGCTGCAACATCTGCAAGAAGCACTCTGTTTTGCTAGTAGCCCTATAGAGAGGTCCATGTGGTAGCAAAAGAATGTCTACAGCCAGCAGCCAGCTGGGACCTTAGGCTTGTCAACAGCCACATGAGTGAGCTTGGAAGCATATCTTTCCCCAGTTGAGCCTTGAGATGTCTGCAGTCTCGGTTGAAACTTGGCAGCTTGTGAGTGAAAGACCTGAGCCAGAGGACCTAGCTAAGCCATACCCAGATTCCCAACCCATAGAACTATGATAATGGAGATAATAAAAATCTGTTGCTTTACGCCATTAGGTTTGGGGGTAATTTATTATTTAGCAATAGATAATGATAACACATAGATAACACATATTTAATCCTCATAATAGCCCTATGACATGGTACTGTTATGTGAGCCCTAACAGATGAGGAAACTGAGGTGTAGAGATGTGAAAGCAGTTAATGGATGGCAGAGCTGGGATATGAACCTGGCTTTCTGGACTCCGGAGCTTGGGCTTGAGCCCCATGCTGTGTTACCCCCTAGGAGTATAACACAGGGTGCAGTTTGACATCACAGGTGACAATGAATCACAATACATACTTTGTTTTGAGAAACTTCCGTGAAAGGAGGCTGAGGTAGACAGGGCATGTATGATTGTCCCCATTGTAATGATGACAGACCATGCAGCTCATACAGCCAAGAGAATGGGGTATTAACCCCGGCCTTCTGACCCCAGGTCCTGTGTTTCACTGCCACGCCAGCACCGTGGCACTCACTGTACAGTCAGCAAGACCTGAGGAAGCTGGTGAGAGGTTAGCTGATATCCACAGGGCAGGTCAATTTGTTCTCTGGAGAGCATTCCATGAGATGCAAATATCTTCACACAGGCCTGGGTTAATACCCCATCCTCTCGGCTGTGTGTAGACCCTCTCACCCTTAGATTCAGACTTATTTTACTAAACAGGCAAAACATAGCTACAAATTTCATGTATTTTAATATAACAGGAATATGTGGTAATGATAATAATATGTAATCATTGTTAATTAAATGCATGCTAATGGTACGTAAGTCTGAGAAAGAGCACTCAGTACACTTAACACAATGTGAGAGATTATCTCAAAGCCAGTGGGACCTGGCTGGACATCTTTTGTGCTGGAGAAATTATTCCATCTGCATCACAAGAGCATTGCCTCTGTCACCACGCTGAAACTAATCAAGTCTTGTGAGCTTTGAGAGTTTTGCCTCCTCTAAAGTCATTTTTCATCCCTTCTTGGTAAGATGCTTCATTTATATGTAAGTCACCAAACCCTGGGGTCAGTACAGTCTGGTTCTCCAATGGCTAGGACATAAAGTAAAACCTCGGGTAGTCTTAGAAACAGGCTTACTGTATTGCAGAGAGGGTGAGGAGATTACCTTGTTTTACCAGTTTACAATCTGTGAAATAAAATATGCTTGCCAATATGAATGTATCTTGTAAATGATTTATTTGCTAATTATAAATTAAGTTACATATTTAATGCTTGATTTTTAGAGCATCTGCGTAAGGAACTGAATTAGGCTCAGAAGGAAAGAATAAGAAAGTTAAAACAGCTCAAATGAAAGCATAATAAAAGAGGAAATCATGCTTCTTTCCTTGAATGTTAAATTGTAATGAACTATATGGTAGGATAGTGTTTATGGATTACTCTATATCAAATTCTTGTGTTAGGTGACAAATACTTCCTTGACTAGGGCAGAGTTCAACATTAAAATTAGCACTATGTAATAAAGTTTAAAATGTAAGGTACTTGAGTAAGTATACAATTCTTGTCTACTTACAGGAAATAATTACAATGACAAACGACACTGTCAGAAATCATGTAGGATAAATATTATTGAATCCAGAGGGATGAGTTTGGAATGTGGAGTCCTTTTCTGTAGGTTCTTCTTCCTCCATCTTCCTCAGATGAGGTGGGCTTTCCTTTCCCATTTTTCTTGGATGCTAACAGCATCTTTTATACCTCTCGGGTATGTTTTCTGCCCAACAGTGTACAAGCATAATATAAATCCCTATGATTATGTTGTTGCTAACCAGGCAAGCGGTTGTAGCTAGCCACCTTATTGAGTTCTCTCATTCTTTCTAATGGCATTTTTATTTATCCCCTTGAGTTTTCCTAGTAGCTAATTATGTAATCTGTAATTAAAGCTTTTCCCTGACCAATATTTATAAATACTTCTTCCTCCCTTCCTTCCTTCCTTCCTTCCTTCCTTCCTTCCTTCCTTCCTTCCTTCCTTTCTTTCTTCCTTCCTTCCTTCCTCCCTCCCTCCCTCCCTCCTTCCTCCCTACATATTGGTTATACATTTAGATAAGTGCCAAATAATGATGGGAATAGCAGGCATCCCTCTTGTATCTCTACGGTGTTTTACTAATAGCATGTTGACAATTGTTTGAGAAGGACATCCTCATTGTGAAAAATTGTTCCTTTCTATTCCTAGTTTTCTAAGAATTTTAAAGAAACTATGGATATATGTTGAACTTTATAAACTTTTGGTAAATTTTCAGCTGACCCTTGGTTCATCGATGTGATATTCTTACTCATTTTTAAAGACAATTTGAGTTCCCCATAAAGAAAATTCTGGTAATAAAATATTTGCAACATATTTTCCTGCTTAAAGATGACATGTCTATAATCAGGGCTAGCTCTTTGAGAGTAAGTTCTGTTATGTGGCTTTTGTTTATGTGGTTATAATAGACACATTTTTTTGTACATCATGCAGAACCCTGTAGATCGACGCTACCCAAAGTGTGGTCTACAGATTAGCAGCATCAGCATCACCTGGAAGGTTGTTAAAAATGCACATTCTGGGCTTTACCCCACACTACTGACTAGAAGCTTTACAGGTGGGGGCCAGGAGTCTGAGGTTTAACATGCTTTCCATGTGATTCTTCTGCACACTAAGGTTTGAGAAGCATCATTATAGAACATACAGAATTCATGTGACTCTCTGGGTGCAGAGCAACTGCAAATGGAACTCCAAAGTGACAGACAGGGACTGGTCTCTTTTCCTGCATGCATAAAGAAATAATGTGTCAGTGGATTCAGAGTTTGGGGATTTATGGTTGGAGAAGATAGCACTCAAGGGCATGCGCTAGGTCTTGAGGCTGTACCTGATCTGAGGCAAAGTTTGGGAATTAAAAGAGAACAAATCTTGTCGACAGGGTTCACTGCAGTGAAACTCAGCCTGTACTTATCTGTCTTTATTTTCTATAAGGCCAGCACCACACACTTCACCTAGATTAAGGCCAGGATTATTTATACAACTCATCTCATGGGAATAATAATAAAGATATTAATTGTAATAACACCTATTATTTCTTCCCAGCCTATGCAGCATCACTCTTTCTTTACTCCTTCCAACTGGTATTGAAGGCAGGGGTTGCTATTTCCATTTTAGAGATGCAACAACTGAGGTGCAGACTGGGCAAATAATTTATTTTGGGTCATGATAAGAACAAAGTGAGGGAGAGCATTAAATTACAAATAAGAGAAGTGAACTGGAGAACTGGAATAAGGATGTAACAGAAAATTAACACAACAAAGGTCAAATAGCCCATGGCATGCTTTAACAACCCCATGTTTCTTTAATAACGATGTTTTTGCAGATACCAAAACTATTTCCTAAAGGAGGTCAAAGTAAAGGAGAAAGTCAATCATATCCAGGAATAGAGCTGGGATGGAGGCAGAAAACAGACTGTAATTCTGCCCCTTCTAGGTCATAAAAATTTTGTGGAGTGGCTCTTGGTAGGAATTCACTGAATATAGGTGTGTGAAAGCCAGGGGCAGCAGTCCCAGCATCGAAAGCAAAGACAGAATGAATCATGAAGTCAGAGGCATAAGGGCTGCTGTGTCTGATATGAGAGAAGGAATCTTCCCTGGCAGAGTCTGCTCTGCCTGGGAAAGGTTCTTCAGTTAGCCCCTTTTTGAAAAGTGCACAGCATAAAATTTGTTTGCAGGATACAATCACTGAGTTGAACAGGCAGAGATAGTAAAGGGAGGTTTTTCATGAGCAGTTTTTTGTTGTATTTCAGTTGTCATGCAGGTCCAACCATGAAAAAGCTATAGTGAAGTTTATTTCAAGCATTAAATACGATACCATCATGCACACACATGCACACACACAACCCCCGCAAAACGCAGTTTCTTTAGGATCATCTATAAAGTTCCCACTCAAGAAAGTTATCAGTATACCTTTTCTACCCTCTTAAGAGAAGTTGTTCATCAAGGGGTCATATATGTTCATCAAGATTTCTGCCTCTCATTGTAGCCCCAGCTGTTGGTCTTGCTGTCAGAACAGTCTTCGACTGTCAGCCCCTTCAGGAATGTCCTCAGCTGGAGAAAGCTGCCTCCCCCAAGAGCATGCATTTCCGGGAGAAGACCACACTCAGTGACTATGGGAGAAAGGAAGACCTATTTTGGCTCATCTTGGGACAACTCTCATGGATCTTTTTAGCTCAGAGTTGCTCACCATGGAGTCAGCTATGAATGTTGTTGGGCCCATTTTGTAGCACAACCCAATCCTGCGTCCTTCTTTTATTCCTTCAGCGTGGTTCCCAAAGGCATTTCCTAATAAACATCCTGCATACTAAACCCCATCTCAGAGCCTTTTTCTTGGAGAACCCAACCTGACATATGCCCCCAAAGACATTGCCTAATCACTCTTTTTTTTTTTTTGAGACGAAGTCTCACTCTGCTGCCTAGGCTGTGCCTAATTACTTCTAATGATGTAAAGAACACACCGTATGGACAATCTACTTGTATTTTCAGATATGGTTAGAAAGTTCTGCCATGAAGGGTGGGGACCGACTCTCTGAACATTTTGTTAACTGGATGTGTCCTCTTGAACCAGCCAGCCAAAGACTACCCTCCACAAATTCCGCTTCCTTTGTATCCATTCATTTCTCCTGAATTCTATCTTGTAGTCTAAAAGGTAAAACAAAGTTTTAACTGATCAACATCTCCTTCGTTTTTGTAATTGTGCTGCTAAAGGGAGACAAAATTGAGGGGAAAAGCAAATGATTCATAGCTCACCCGTTCGGGAAATATGAAGTAGTCATATTCCTTTTTAGGTGGCTACCCATTACCATTTGCAGGTGGGGATGGGGGCTGTTGTAGGAGGAAGGGGCATAGTGAGAACTATGTGAGAAAAGACATAGTGAGAAAATAATCTGTGCAGAAGCACAGGTTTGGAGTCACCTTGGGCAGTCCTTTTAGCCTTTCTGAGATTCAGTACATACGTTCTTTTTCACTCTCCTGTGTTCTCAGTCATGGCGAAAGGAAACATTATCTACAGGTTTAGAAATTTAGGAGTTGTTCTGCATTCTATCCTCCCCTTCACTCCTCACATCCATTGAATCTCAACACATTATCATTTCCTTCTTCTCCTATAGCCGAAATTCATCTGGTTTCCGTTTCTCTCTCTCCATGTCTACGGTTACTGCCTCGGTTCGGGCTCTCATTGTAGCCTTTGCCTCTACCAGGCCCACTCCCTTCAACTCCATGTTACAGCCAGAGTGAACTCTCCCTAACACAAAACTAATCGTCTTAGCTAATAGCTTGAGATACTATAATGTGTTATTCATTATAGCGAAAACCTAGAAACAACCCAAATGTACATCAGTGGTGGAATGTGTAATTAAATTGTGACATATTTATATAATATAACATTATATAACAACAAAAAATAAACAAGCCTCTGGTATTACCATCCACATGAATGAATCTCATGAATACAACATTGAATCAAATGACGAGAGCATTCCATATGATCTACATGTATATGAGAGTTACAATGATTTGTGATCTTGGAAGTCAGATAGGTTCCGTTTAAGGAGGAGGATGAAGTCGTGACTGGGTGGGAATAGGAAAGGAATTTGTATAGTGGTGATGTTCTATTTCTTATCTTGGCAGTGGGTAGTTACGTAGGTATGCCTACTTTGAGAAAAGTCACTGAGTTTAACACTTACGATGTGTACGCTTTTCTGTATGTGTATTATTCTTCGCAAATACCTTTAAAAATTCTACAATGGGCCGTGTGCAGTGGCTCATGCTCATAATCCCAATACTTTGGGAGTCCGAGGCAGGAGGATTGTTTGAGCCCAGGAGTTTGAGACCAGCCTCAGCAACATAAGGAGACCCCATCTCTACAAAAAAAAAAAAAAAAAAAAAAAAAAAAAAAAAAAATTAGCCAGGCATGGTGGCCTGTGCCTGTAGTCCTAGCTACTTGGAAGACAGGTGAGAGGATCCTTTGAGCCTGCCGGCTTGAGGATGCAGTGAGCCATGATTGTGCCACCGCACTCCAGCCTGGGCAACACAGAGAGACTCTGTCTCAAATAAAACAAAACACCAACATTGTTAAATGATTCCTCTGAAGGTAAAGAGGAATTTGATAGGCTCCTCTCCATGACTCACACACACTTCTCAAACTTTCTCTCTTGTTTTTCCCCCATGTGTGTTCACTGCCACTCTGAGTTTTTTGCACTTCTGTAAAAGCACAGCAGGCTAGGTAGATGGAGGATATATATAATTTTTAAATAAATGATTGAATGGTGAGGCCAATAATACTTACATTGAAGTGCTTTTGTAAGCATTAAACAAAAGAACATACGTGCAGCTCCTAGCATAGTTCCTGAAACATAGCCGACACTCAGCATATGTTACCTCCTGCTTCCTTTTCGCTTCCCTACAAGTGCAGGTGAATGAACTCATGACTCTGAACATTATTAGGATATTGTAGCTAAAGTCACTTTTTGGGAGTTATTCTCTGTCAATCTCACTATCTATTTGGTGTTTACTTCAAAAAGACACTCTGGCTTGTCTTCAATTCCCAAGAATGTGAATCTTGACACAAATTTAACTTTCTTGGGTAGGCTATCCTAAAAAAACCTATACTTTAATGTTTGTGTCAGATCCTTCCCAAATCTCTTGGAAATATCACCACATGCTCGTTATCTGATAAAGCAATAAAGAACAGCTGCATCTGAGGAAAGATGTTTCATGGGGTCTGGTTTTACTTTATTTGGGCACTTTAGGTAGATGGGGTCATTAGGAGGATCTGAGAGTTTTAGAATAGCTAGCTGCTGCTGCTGGTCGCTAATTCTCAAGATATTTTCTTCTTGCTATAAAATGCTTTCCTTCTCATACCAGATTTCATAAAGGCCTTCCATCTGGTCTGCACTGATAACTAGAAATCCAGAGATGTTCATTCCTCTTACAACTTGTAGTTAAAAATGATCCAGATGCAGGATTAGGTTTTACAGCCTCTTCTAAAGGATTTTGTCTTCCTAATCCTATAGCTGCATGTGGTGAGAATTGATCAACATGAGGGAGTGCTAACAATAAACCTATTAAAGTGTCCAGTTGGCTATGTGTACTTTTCATTTGACGTGTTTTAGGGCAATACAACAACGGGACAAAAACACTGACATCTATTTGGGTAAGGACTGCAGTAAACCAGATAATCCACAGTGGATAAGAGAAATAAGAGAAAATAAGAGAACTAAAAAAGAAAGACAAAATTACAGTCAATCTGTATTAGAAAGAGGGTTCTCAAGAATTTTATCAATTTGTTGTGATCCAGGAATATGACAATTGATTGAATGATCTCTATAAATTCTGGTTCTCAGTTTCTTAATCCACAAAATGTGAGAATGAATAAAAAGTAGCTGGGATTTTGATGAAAGTCCTTTCCTCGCCAGGAAGATGAACTTTGATAAGTTGACTGACCTAAGCCCCAAATTTAGGGGCCACAATACCGGTTTTAGAAAATGATTCGGGGAGGAAAAAACAAGAGAGAAATAAGTCATTCTAAAGTGCTGCTGCCCCATTTCTCTTCCCTGTTCATCTATCCCCTCGTCACTTATGATGGAACACTCATCTTCAATGTTTTCCTGGGGTTTATGTTCATATAATTTCACACATAATAAAAATCTGGTAGGTGGAGAAGAAAGGAGCATAAAGCATGAGATGCTAAACTCACCTCTGCCTTGAGATGGCCTTGATAATTTATGACATAAAAAATAAGTTCCTATTTGGTAGAAAGTCAGCCTTTGATCAGTCTCAAGCTTATTTTTTTGTGTAAATAAGCTTGTAAAAATAGAGGGAATGCTTTCCCACATTGGAGTATTAGATTTGATCTTTCACTTTTAAAGAGTAGTGTAGAAATAGAATTCCAAGGTGGGCAATAAAACAAACATGAAAAAAAAAAATGACCTGTGTGTAAAAGTGAGATGTAGGGAATTAGACACTTGAGTAATGAGAAGATGACAGAAAAGTTCAGGGCCTGAGGCTTTCTGCAAAGAGATCCACTTTCTTTTTCTTTCTTTTCTTTTCTTTTTTTTTTTTTTTGAGACATAGTCTTGCTCTGTCACCTAGGCTGGAGTGCAGTGGCATGAACTTGGCTCACTGCAACTTTGGTTTTCTGGGCTCAAGCAATCCTCTCACTTCAGCCTCCCAGGTAGCTGGGACTACAGGTGCACACCACTATACTTGGCTCATTTTAAAATGTGTTGTAGAGACGAGAGCTCATTATATTGCCCAGGCTGGTCTTGAACTCATGGGCTCATGTGATCCTCCCGCCTTGGCCTCTCAAAGTGTTGGAATTACAGGTGTGAGCCATCATGCCTGGCTGAGATCTACTTTTCATTTGAAGCCTTGGTATCTTGGAGGTGGTGGGGGTAGCATATTGAGCCCACCTGGGGAATGGGCGGTGCTTGATCCAGGTGGGAACAATGTGCTGCCAATGATATATCTTGCTTCCCTCTTCAATAATAACCCAGCAGGAAATGGAAATGCACTGCAGTGTTACCTGAACTAGAGACGTATCCTAGATTTTGTCTCTTCTTTGGTACCACTTCTGAGAAATTCTGACTTTGTTATCTTCCTCAAAAGAATGGAAACTTATTTATATGATTGCTTCTGACCAGGCATCAATAACAAGAAATGGAGAGCAAATACTTTGTATAGACACCAGAATGGCTAACAAAGGTGACATCATGCTGAGTTGCAAGGAAGGCACCATTCCCTTGGGCAAATGTTGAGAGACATGAGCCATCCTCTCCATGCACTTGATCTGGGACTATGCCTTGAATGAAGTCATTATGGCAGAAGAGGAAAGAATGAAAACTTGAGCTTACTATGTTTGTGATGTTGATTTCTGTGGAATTTAAAATTTGTTAGCTGGTGGATACACATTGTTAATTTGAATACTCTTCATTATAAAAATAATCTGCTGTTTTCATCCTTGGAAATTGTTATGAAAGCAAAAACAGTCACCTAAGGGAATATTTGAACATCCATATACCTAATGACTAGAGTCATGGCTACACTTTAAAAGGCTCCTTTCTAGTCGTCATTAGAAATCTCAGTTGAGATCTATAGCAATCCTTGGAGCTTCTGCAGCCCATATCAGGTGATGATGACACAATAATTAAGTTCTATCAACAATGGTGAATCAGGATTTGATTGAGTTTCTCTGTATAGCTCTCATAGTGATGAAATACCTGGGCAGAAGTACTTCTCCCACCTCTATGCAGCAAAATAGTTAGTGGTGAGGTGCTATGCAATTTTAGAAATGAGCAACATACTCTGTTTTAAATATGATACAGAAACTGATCTGAGTCCCACCTGGGAGGTGAGCTTCATCATCACAACTCCGTGGGCTGGAGGCTAAAGCTCTGAAGGGAGAAAAAACCGAGGTAGGCATATTTTGTGCTTTTGTTAAATGGGCCTCAAACGCCTCCAGTCATTTATTTGTTGAAGACAGGGTCATCTTATTGAATTCAGCAGGAAAACAACTGTACCAGAAAGAGAAAAGCTGTCTCAATCTTCTCTGTATTTCAAAGGTATTGCACATATGCTCCTCATGAAGGAGACCGCACAGGGAATCAGACCCCGGTGCCTGCTTTGCCTCTCTTGCACAGGGTTAAGTAAGGGAAGCCCCTGACTCACAAGTGCATGCTGGCTGTTTAAGGTTATGCATATTGTGTCTGAATGTATAACCATGGTAAATATATATTCTGGAGCAATGTTAAATTCAGCTTAGGACGATGTACTGCTTAGAGTTTTGAGGGAAAACATAAGAATGATGAAATGAGCCTAAATTATTTTTGAAAAAACACTGCTCTCCTAACCCATTTGACGATCTATTACTTCCTTCTGGGCTGCTCCCTTCCCAAGAGATTTGGTACAGGAGGCAAGGAAGGACAATAAGAGAGGTTAGGAAGAAGCACCTTGGGATGCTGTCACCCTCTGCCTTATCCTTCTAACTCAAGGACAAGCAGCATTGGGTTGAATACAAGGTCCTTTCTTCCAAAACTGGGCACAGGCAGAAACATACATATAGATGCAAAACCACTATGATCCTGTGATAGGAGCTGGAATCACTTCCCTTTAAACTCAATTTCCTTTCATTTTCATTAGGTAGGGGGCCAGCCTCTCACCTTGCAGTGTTGGGTGGAGATGGCTTAAGATCAAACTTCTCATCTTAACTCTTACTTCCAAGATTTATTTTGTATTAAAAAAAAAAAAATGAGCCTGTCCCGTTACCTCCTCACCTGAGTATTTTATCAGGACTGAGCACATAGTTATTTTCTGAGGGCTGGAGCAACCTGCAGTCCTTTCTAATCAAAGATTTTTTAATCAGTTGGCTTTGAAATCACACCGTCCTCCCGGGGTCCCTGGAGCACACCACCTCCCTGTGATTTCTACTCAAGTTTTCCCCGGCACCCCCCAGCACCCGTTCCATACCTATTTAATCTTTAAACTGCCTCTAATCCTTTTGCAAGGAAGCGGGATGAAATGCTCAAACCACAGTTACACACGATGTTGATTCTCAGGTTCACACATTTGAGGAATTGTTTGAACAAGAAATGCGCTCAGTACTATAATCCAGGGGGCAGGCACGGTGCCTGGGCGACCCTCATAGTCTCCCTCCGACACCCCGCATCCCAACTCCCGCCGCCTTTGCGCCTCAAAGCTGGCAAACATTCCCAAGCCAGATCTAGAGTACCTGGAGTGGGTGCGGGTAAGAAGAGGAAGCCAAGGTCGTCCCGGAAGGTGTGCGCCCCTCACCTTGTGGATGGTGCGTGCAGCCGTGCCGCACTGGGCAAACTGGGGCGTCCCGCTGGCTCCAGAAGTCTCACTCGGAACCCGCTCCTTTTTCTCCTGAGCTGGATCAAAGCACTGCTTTTCTCAACATTCGATTCAGGAATGCGTTGAACCCAGGGCGTTCTCCCCGCCAGCGTCCTTGCCCGCGCCAGTGCCCGCCGGGGTGCGGCGAGACAGAACCTGGGAGCGCGGCGCGCCGGGCAGCCCGAGGCACCGCGGGTGGCAGGCACTGCGCTTCGCCGAGTCTGGGCGCCTGGGCTGGAAGAGGAGGCGACAGAGAGAGAGAGAGAGGGGAAGAAAGAGGAGGAGGAGGAGGAGCAGAAGCAGGGGCAGGGGCAGTCTGCTAAATCATCTACGCAGGTCGCAGCCTCCCAGGACACCGTGAACAGAGAGGGGGGTCGGGTGGGGGTGGGATGAAAAGATGAGCCCGGGTGTGAGGCAGGTGGTGTTGTGAACTGGAGGTCGCAGCTCCGAGGTGCTCCAGGTCTTGCTTAGGTTGTAAAAGAGATATTATGGAGCTGATGGCGCCTTAGGGCTCCCGGTTGCAAACACTAGAGGGCAGGGCTGTCCGTGTTATAAACGGGGCCTGCGGGGTTGCCGGTGTGTGCAAGGGACTCACCTCCTGAGCCCCTTGCGGGCCACAGCCCTGGCGGAGAAGGGGAAAATAGATGCAACAAGGGGGCAGACCCTACTCCCCTCTTCTGCAGAGAACCTGGGTTGAGGAGGGAGAGGAACAGCGGTTGACAGATTTGCACGCCTTCTCTGCGGGGCTCCAACAGGCAAACCCTCTGGAGGTGCATTTCTTAGCTTTCCTCCAGGGGAGATTACAGTCAACATCCACAGAACGCCTCAAGGAGAGAGATTACAAGGAAGGGGTGAGGGAGAAGTGGACGAAAATTGGGGTGGGTCAAAGTGGAAGTGGGGAAGAGAGATGGGGAAAGCAGAGAAGAAAAGGAGACGGAGGATGGAGTGGTTGGGGCTGAAAGACCTGGTGAAGCAGCCTCGCCTTTTTTTTTTTTTTTTTTTTTAGGGAAGTCTACCTGGGTGCCATCTCAGGTTGGCAGAGGGCTTTGTGCTCTTCTTAGGGTGCCAGGGCTGTTCTTTTTGATGTGCTGCTGCGGCAAGGTCAGAAAAGTTAAGCTGGAAGGGACTTTACAGAATCCTGGCAATGCTAAAAGAAGCTTCCTTAGGGCTAGTTGGTTATTCTCTGTGGAGAACTTGGGCGACTCAACTTTGAAGCTTAACATGGATCGAGTCCCTGCCATTGTAAAAAAAGAAAATCAGATTGTTCAGACTAGCCATAAAATGAACTAGACAATCTTATGGAGAGAGTATGGTCTGTAGACAACCTGATACACGCATCTTAGAGTTGGAAGGACCTTGGAAATCATGTAGGCAACTTGGGTAGCTTCCCCAAACACCTGCCTCACACTTTTCTTTCTGGTTTGCAGCCTTATGGCTGATCTGAAAAGCACTTTAAGTTATTTATTTATTTTTTGAAGTTTGGCAATTCTAAACCAAATGAAACCCTTCTTAAGTTCAAAAAGCAAGCCTACGTGCCCTTCCTCCTGCCTTCTGGAGTGCCTCTCAAGGCCAGCAGCGGCTGACTGATGGATGTCAGGGGAATTTCACTGAACAAGAGAAAGGAAGATTGGTAAACTATAGTCTTGAATTGTGATTTGCTTCTGTTAATCCCATTAAACTGAGAATAGGCTTAAGTAGACTGAAGTCTAACAGGAGGATGAGGTGGAAATATGTTTTTCTACTAAAGATGACACAGCTTGAAGTTTGTTTGATGATAAAGGTATTATGTAAAAATAAACAGAACAAGAATCATTCCTCATTTAAAAAAAGAATCTTATAGGACTGAAGTTTTTTTAGATATTCCAAGAGAGTAAGTAAGGACATTGTCCTACTCTGGCAAATTTGGAGTTCCTCCAAAATATAAAGGAAATATGAGTTTGTTAAATTCCTTTTTAAAAAATTGATTTACCTATTTTTTGGTTATTACAATGTAAAGAACTATGGAAACAAATATTATACACTTGGAAACGATCCTGAGCATACCTCAGAATACCCGCTTTTTGGCAGATGTTCAGCTTTATGAAGTGTCTGATTATTTTCAAGCTATTAATTAACTTCTGGCATATATTTCACCAGTTTTAATAAAATCAATGCTCTCTTAGTCAAGAGCTGATAATTCAATTTGTATTACCCATTTGAATTTCCAGTGGGCTCTATGAGTGCTTTAAGATTGTAGGTATACATCCCCATTTCATAATAGAGAATTCCTTGTCACTTAAAAAACTATAAGGATTGCATGGAGCCCTGGACATCTGGCATAAAAAATTCATCAACTTGCAGCAGGAACTAAAAAGTCATTATGAAGAAATTATCAAATCCACTCATTCGTTAATTCAAAAAATGTTGATAAATATCTACCGTGTTTGAGGCACAAGGCAACTTCTATGACTAAAATAACGAAGAAACAGTTTATTCTCTCAGTGGGAAGACTGAGTCCCAAACTAGTAAATCCATTCCAGAGTAACAGTTTGGAGAAGGGGGAAGTACAGGATATTATGGGAGCACAAAGGAGGGCAATCTAATCCAGGTTTTAGGACCAGGGAGTAATTGCTGGAAGTGGTGCTGGCAGTGGTGGTGTGTATAGGTGGTGGGGTGGTTGATAGTGGTTGGGAGAGGGAAAAATAATGAACAATGGATTCCCTCCATCTCCTAGACAATCCTAATTACATTTGTTAACTTTTCACTTGGATGCTAGAACTTCACATTAATGGATGAGGAAGCAAGCATGCACATGGTACATTTTTCTGCTAGAAGTAAGACTACAAGTTTTGTGAGGCAGGAACTGTGTATAACTTGTTCATCACATGATTACAGAGAAGAATCAAGATTCTGGTTGACATTGTCTGTCATTTCCTACCTCTACCGTGGAAATGGGAATGAAACATGAAGGGAAGGTGCTATGGTGGTGAGGGAGCTCACACCATCCTAGGTGCTCTCCATACACTATTCCGCTAAACAATTTCAACAACCCTGTGACATAGTTCTCTCATTTTACTGTTGATTTCAGAGACTGAGCTTCAAACTGCATTTTATGTCTGTGGTGTGACAAAGGCCAGAGGGAGAGAATGAAATGTTTATAGGTAGGTTTTAACATTTGTCAGCTTTCAGGAAGTTATGCTAAGGTAACCAAGCATAACCCTCAAATCTCAGTGGCTTGCTATGGTAGAAGTTAGTGGCTTGCTAATAAAGGTATTAGCCGTGGATTGTCTGCAACTGCATTTTGGGATCCAGACTGAAGAAGCCAGGCCATTTTCATGGTAGAGGGAAGAGTAATGGGGGAACATCACAGTGGTTCTTAAGGCTTCAGCTGAATTATGAGATAAATCACTTATGCTCACATTCCATTGGCTAACCCAAATCATATGGCTAAGCCTGATGTCAAGTGAATAAAAAGCAGGCTTCCTCCACTGGGAAGGATTCCAGGGAGGGCTTCTGTAGAGATGGGCCTGAGAGTCACAATATTTTGTGATTAATTATTAAATTGACAACAATCTCCAGCAATGCTTTTGAATGAAGGCATTTTCACTACAAAATGTTTTATTTGCAGATACTATTGGCTAACTGTGTTCACCAACCTTATGATACAGGGAGCAAAATAATGAATTTAGGTTGATTAGCTTAATCAACTAGAATATAGCTTAATTGATTAGAATACAGCTTAATTGATTAGAATACATCATCTAGATCTAAACTGTTCAGGGAACAGTTGGCAAGGTGGCCTTGTGCTGAGAAAAAGCTCTACTCTCTGACCAAAAACTGGCTCTTACTCCCTGTTGGCATGTGCTAATATTTGTTCCCAGGAGGAAATATTAAGGCAGACTTGGTGGAACAAACCTCAAGCGCTAGTGATCTTGACAGTAGTTCATGATCAACACATTTTTTCATCAAAAGTAATCATGAGAAGCAGCTCACTTACTCATGAGTAGAAATAGTTGATACATTTTCAATAACGATTTCTTGAACACCTCCCACCTGGAAGTTTGAAAGAGATGTAGGGCTTGGTCCCTTCTCTAAAAGAACTAAAAACCCAAGGTAGGTGAATGCATTTCCATGAATGACTACATGAAGGAGCTGAAGGAGCAGAGAAACCTCTGTGGAGGAATTGGGGCTTTGGAAAGATATGTAGAGTCTGAGTAGGCCCTGTTTGTGTAGGGCTAATTTTTCTGTCTTCCTGCCTTCCAGAGCATGCTTCTCTGTGCTCCAGGGAGCTATCACTATGTGGCATGCGTGTGCATCTGGGGACTCACCAGCCTAACCCTTTTCTCAAATGGACAGGCCAGAAGCCCTGTGTTATGACCATGTGGGCTAAACAATTATGTCCCTTTGCCTTTATGTTCTTTTTTATTTTCATTTTTATGAATTTTTCGTTTTTGTCGGTGTATAGGAGGTATATATATTTA
The DNA here is from genome assembly GCF_037993035.2 of Macaca fascicularis. NCBI lineage: Eukaryota > Metazoa > Chordata > Mammalia > Primates > Cercopithecidae > Macaca > Macaca fascicularis. The sequence continues at coordinate 88,362,872 of NC_088378.1, forward strand.
TGGAGTACATGAGATGTTTTACTACAAGCATGCAATGTGAAATAAGCAAATCATGGAGAATGGGGTATCTATCCATCCCTTCAAGCATTTATTCTTTGAGTTACAAACAATTAAATTATACTCTTTATTTTAAAATGTACAATTAAGTATTATTGACTACAGTAACCCTGTTGTTCTATCAAATAGTTGGTCTTATTCACTCTTTCTATTTTTTTGTACCCAAGTCCCTGTATTATTAAATAAATAACTTACAAGTGGAAACCATGAAGGCACAAAAAACAAGCAGTGTGCAGATCAAGGTTTGGAAACTGGTGTGAAGGACAGGGTGGTTGCTTGTGAAACTGACACCTATTCATGCATAGGCATCCTTGTAATGGAGAACTTCTTTGTTTCTGCCACTCCTGAGTCCTAGTCAAAGCTGGAAGTCCTTGTTATGTGTTCATAGGTAGCCTTTGGTGATTTGGGAGGTGATTCATCAATGTTAGGGCAGCTCCCTGCTTTCACCCTTCTGCTTGACAATATGTAGGCTGGTCATCAAGCATTCTGAATCTGAACTTCAGGGTTCAGATTCCAGCTTCACTACTTACAGCAGAGTGACCTTAGGCCAACTTATTGTACATTTGTCTCAGTTTCCAACATCTCTAGAATGGGGATAAGTCTTGTACGAGGGTTTCTTACATGAGACAGTGCATTAAAGTTCATGGAACAGTGGCTGGCACACAGTAAGTAACGGGTGTTAGCTATTGCTATGATCTTTTCCTTTTTATTTACTGAGTAAGAAGGAGATTCATTTCTAAGATTATTTTTAATGTCTGTGCCTCTGGTTTCTGACTCTTTTCTTCCAGCCTGCATATAGATATTCTCTAGCCTAAATATTCCCTGTACACTTCTCTACTCCCCACTTTTTCTTGAATCTCTCTCTCATCTATATTATCTTTGCCTCTATTTGCCATTACCATTTAACGTCCTGAAAAGAAAAAGAATTCATGGTCAGCATTTCTTCTTCCTTACCTCTCACTCATTCCTCAACAAACTGAATATAGCTTCTGCTTTAGTCATGCTATCAAATTTTTCTAGGGAAAATCATCAGTGACTTTGTATAATAACTCCCAAATTCAGAGGTTGATTTTCTGTCCTTGTCCCCTTCATCAGTGTTAGCATTGCTTACCACAAGTCTTTCTTAAACTTTCTCTACCTTTGCCTTCTAGAATGCACCTCTGCTGGTATTTCTATCTCTTGTACCATTATGTTTAAATTGCCTTTCCTAACTTGTTTTTCTTTGAGTGCACTTTAGGTGTTGCTGCTTATACTTAGAACCTCTAATCTCAAAAATTCAGCAGACCTAGCCAATGCTAATAATAAAAGTAAAAAGCAAACTTGAGTAAATGGAGGTATGTGCCTTGATAAGAAAACTGAAGCTTTTTTGTTTTTTAATGGAGAGAATTGGACAGAAGGTTCTAACGTTTATATGACATTATAAATGTAGTAGAAATGTAAAGAAAACTTTGAAAAAGGAATTAATTGGAGGACAATTATCTTAGGTAAGTAGTTATAATCTATTATAAGAATAAAGTAATTTTTAAAAGGGAATACTGGCTGGGCTTGGTGGCTCACGCCCGTAATCCCAGCAGTTTGGTAGGCTGAGGTAGGCAGATCACTTGAGGTCGAGAGTTTGAGAGCAGCCTGGCCAGTGTGGTGAAACCCCGTCTCTACTAAAAGAAAAAAAAAAAAGACAAAAACGAGCCAGGCGTGGTGGTGTGCACCTGTAGGCTCAGCCACTTGGGAGGCTGAAGCATGAGAATTGCTCGAACCAGGAAGGCAGAGGTTGTGGTGAGCCGAGATCGCACCACTGCACCCCAGCCTGGGCGGCAGAGCGGGACTCTGTCTCAAAAAAAAAAAAAAATAAAATTACTATAAAAATAAATCTAAAAAGAATAGAAAAGATAGCACAAAGAGAGGTCTTGAATATAGACAAACTTAACCCGTGATAGTAAGATAACACAAAGCAGTGAAAAGAATAATAAATATGTGGCACTGTTCACAATAGCAAAGACTTGGAACCAACCAAAATGCCCATCAATGATAGACTGGATAAAGAAAATGTGGCACATATACACCATGGAATACTATGCAGCCATAAAAAGGGATGAGTTCATATCCTTTGCAGGGACGTGGATGAAGCTGGACACCATCATTCTCAGCAAACTAACACAGGAACAGAAAACCAAACACCGTGTGTTCTCACTTATAAGTGGGAGTTAAACAGTGAGAACACATGGACACAGGAAGGGGAAACATCACACACTAGGGTTTGTTGGGGGATGAGGGGCTAGGGGAGGGATAGCATTAGGAGAAATACCTAACTTAGATGACAGGTTGATGGGTGTAGCAAACCACTATGGCATGTGTATACCTATGTAACAAACCTGCACATTGTCCACATGTACCCTAGAACTTAAAGTATAATAATAAAAAAAGAAATTAACAACAACAACAAAAAAATTCAAAATCCTCACATCATATGTAAATTACAACAAAATTCCAAAGAGATGAAATAGTTAAATGTAAATAATTCAGGACAACAAAAGAGAAACATTTAGGTATATATTCTCCAATATTTTGATAAGGAAGAACTTTTAAGCACTAGACTTGGTATTTAAGGACATTTGGATCAGTAATTCTTTCTCCTTTAGCATCCAGAATTATAGCATTTTAATCATGTTCATCACAATCTCAAGGCAAAGCACACAAGAATATTTAGTTACTTTATACAAGTCTCAAGTTCTTCCTCCAAAGCTCCAGTGTAGTTTGTATTCGTTTCCCTTGTCTCTCTAGGGTGGCAAAGTAGAAAATGCTGCTTCTCTCTTTTGTTTTTTAGTTTTTGAGACGGAGTCTCGTTCTGTCGCCCAGGCTGGAGTGCAGTGGCGAGATCTCGGCTCACTGCAAGCTCCGCCTCCCGGGTTCACGCCATTCGCCTGCCACAGCCTCCTAAGTAGCTGGGACTACAGGCGCCTGCCACTGTGCCCGGCTAATTTTTTGTATTTTTAGGAGAGACAGGGTTTCACCGGGGTCTCAATCTCCTGACCTCATCCGCCTGCCTCGGCCTCCCAAAGTGCTGGGATTACAGGCGTGAGCCGCCGGGACCAGCCGGAAAATGCGGTTTCTCTTATGCTATCCACATCACTTCCCTTTTCTGGATTCTCATCCTGGAGATCTCTCTGATTACTTTCAGCCCTAAAATACCTATTCATTGTCACCTCTAACTTTTCCCTCCATTCATATGCTACACTATGCTGCACTGTACTACTATACACTTCACTGCTCCTCAGTGTGCTTGGTATACAGGAGATGCTCAATAAATACTTATTGAATGAGAATTTTCCGACCATATTTTTAAATCATTTTTTAAAAAATTGGCCCTTGAGTAGAGTTAACAATAATATATTATATCATTTTAAATAGCTAGAAAGAGGATACTGAATATTTCCAACACAAAGAAATGATAAATGTTTGAGATGATGGATATGCTGACTACCCTGATATGACCACTATGCATTGTTTATATCAAAACATCATTATGTACCCCATGAATATGTACAAGTATCATTTGTTGATTAAAAAGTAAAATTAACCACCTCCCAAAAACTTGGCTTTTAGGTATTATTCTTTAGCTATTCTTTCGTTCATTCTTTTATTCATGAAGTAATGGCGAGCTGCATTAAAGTAATGGTAGCAGAGATCATGAAAAAGGTTAAGTATAATTTCTGATTGAGACAACTAGATAGGAGAAGTACTAGAGTTAAATTTTGAACCTGTTAAATTTGAGGATGCTGCAGGCCACCCAGCATAGTATCTAGTCAGCAGCTGGAGATAACTTTTTTTGTGGGGGTGGGGGGGGGGGGATGTCCATAGGAATTGGCCTTTATGTGCATTTTGTGGGCTAGCTCCTCAAGCTGTATATCAGCATGCTTATCCCCAGGATATTCTTTTATTCATCTCTTTGAGCTTTGTTGTTCTCTAACATATTTTTAATTTTTCTTTTTGGACCTTGTTGCCCTTAAATCTTTTCAATTTATTACTCACCCAAAGCTATTCACAACTCAGGGAAAGAAAAATGTTCCTTTGATCTTTAATCCCTTGTGGCTTTTTCTAACTGACCTGTATGAGGGAGAAAGATGCTCCACTCTTTTTCTTGGGCTTGGAAGCTTTTCCTCTTGTATGAAAAAAGGAGACTTCGGTATTGCCAAGACACCACTCCCACTGGCCTGGCTCTTTAGGCCTTGTCATTTAGCAGCTGTCATGACCATGTGCAGTGCACTTTCTTACCAAAGCCCCAGAAAAACACCTGCTATCTGTTAGACTTGGCTTCTGCTGGAGAATTATTCAAACCTTTGTTTCTTTTAAACTTCCCCAACATCTTTGGTACACAATAAATACTGAAGAATTAACAAAATATGGTAGAGTGGTTTTTTTTTTTTTTTTTTTTCCCTACAGGAGAAAAACCAGGTTGAGCAAATACTAGGTAATTTACATATGTTATATTTAATCGTCACAATCAAAACAAGTTTAGGAGATGGACATTATCATTTCCATTTGACAGACAGAGCAAAGGAGGAGTGCAGGTGTAAATAACTTACCTAATGTCTCACAGGTAGAATGTGGCTTAGCTGAGGCTTGAACCTGTGTCTGTACTAAGGCCTGTTCTTTTCCATCCCATTGCAGTGTGTTCCAGGATGGGCTAATAGAGCTCCAGGGAAAGCTGGGTTATGGGAGTGAGTGGACTGCGTGTGGGGGGAAGGAAGAACTCAGGGTCACTAAAGGAGCAGCTTCCTGACCTGGGAGTATTTGGCAGGGTGAGTACATGTGGGGTAGACAAATCACAGAGTTCTTTAAAATGGGTTTATTATTTGTTTTTATTAATAATATTGTTAGTTTGTATAGAAACTTAGAATTTTCAAAGCACTTTCCCTATCTTCATAAAATCTGGCAATTCCAAATCATTTTCTAAAAAAGATACTGTTTATGAAATAACATAGTAGGTGATGATAACACTGTTACTTTATAGTTATTTATTATTTATTTTAATAATTTATTGAGGGATAATTTATATAACATAAAATTCACTCATTGTGCGTGTGCAATTCAATGATTTTAGTACATTTCTAGAATTGTTCAACCATCACCACAGTCTAGTTGTAGAATGTCTCTATCACTCTAAAAAGTTTCCTCATGCCCATTTTTGGTGAATCTCTACTCCCAAAACCATCCTAGGCAACCACTGGTATGTTTTATTTATTTATTTAGAGACGGAGGTTCACTCTTGTTGCCCAGGCTGAAGTGTAGTGGCGTGATCTTGGCTCACTGCAACTTCTGCCTCCCGGGTTCAAGCGATTCTCCTGTCTCAGCCTCCTGAGTAGCTGGGATTACAGGCATGTGCCACCATGCCCGGCTAATTTTGTATTTTTAGTAGAGATGGGGTTTCTCCATGTTGGTCAGGCTGGTCTCAAACTCCCGACCTCAGGTGATCTGCCCGTCTTGGCTTCCCATAATGCTGAGATTACAGGCGTGAGCCACTGAGCCCCGCTTGTTTTCTATCTTTATAAATTTGCCTTTTCTAGGGATTTCATATAAATATTCAGTCTTTGCATCTAGCTTCTTCTACTCAGTGAAATGTCTTTGGATTTATCCGTATGAACCATGTACCAGTAGTTCCTTTTTTTCAATTGCCAAAATGTTTTCCATTTATGGATATGCCATACTCTTTAAAATCATTCATCTGCTTGTGAACATTTGTATAATTCTTTACCTTTAAATAGTACTTTGTAATTTACATATCACTTTGACAATCATTATATTAGTTGATCCTCAGGAACCATGGGAAGAAGTGAAGACAGGTTGTTATTCTCACATTATGACAATAGGATGATAAAAGAGGCTGGCATTTATTGAACTCTTTCTATTTGCAGCACTTTTATAAACATGTTTTATGTATTGGCTCATTTAATCCCTGCATCATCCTTGTGGGGAAAAAGCTATTATTGTCATCATCTTTTATATTGATAGGCTGTTATGAAGAGGTTAAGTAACTTTCTCAAATCTGCAGCCAGTATGTGGCAAACTGGGGTTTGAGACCAGGCAATCTGGAACCAGCATCGAGGCCTAGAGAAGTTAGAAGATGACACGTTCAATGTCTAAGTGGTTTTATTTTCTCTTTTTCTTCATGTATACATAAATGAAATTGATAAATTATCAGATCCCAGAAAAGTTTAGAGAAATTAGACACCATAGACATTAGTGTACAGTGTACTTCTTTATGTATAGATGAAGGATGAGAGCTTCTTTATGTACAGTTGAGTGTTAATATACAGTATACTTCTTTATGAACAGATATGGGCTGAGAAAAGCATAGTGTATATGACCTTCTCCAGAGTCACATGCCTGGGCAGTGATAGGACCTGGATTAGAATCCAGTTTTGCTGACTCCAAAGTTAGTACTTTTGTCTTTAGCTTGCTTCTTAAAGATTTATGCAAAACCTTGTACAAAGATTTATACCAAATATAATGGGGATATTTAGGATCCTGGGAGAGAGAAAAGAGACGAGCCTGTATTGAGGGGAGGGCATTGAAATGGGAAGTAGAAGCATGAAAGGCATATACTTGCTTTTTTTGAGCTTGGTGTGCAAAAAATGCATGTGTGACAGGGCCCAGACTTTCTTCTGTTGCAACAAATCCTTGGATTCACAGGTGACTGGGCCAGTATGAGAATTCCACATGGATCCTGTGTCTGTACAGAGGGAATTGGCCACAATCTTTTCAAAAAGGCTTGGCATTAAAAAAGAAAAAAAAAGAGGTTTTCAAATTTAGCTGTTTCAGCTTTTGGAAACTATTATTAACAAGTACTTCCTCAAGTGAGTCTCTGGACGGAAAATGGATCAAATGAGTTTCCCATGAGAGCTTCTCTCAAAATTTTAGCTCTAAGAACTTCAGTGATCATAATTGCAGTGCTGTTTGTGGAATCCTGCAGTATTTTGCCTTTCTCTTTGAATTTACGACTCCTTCCTCTCTCCTCACCTTGTGAGGAAGGGTCCCTGGTGTTATAACTGAAGTGGTCCCAGCCTTGGGATGTGGTCTAAGCCTCAAGGCTGTGTTGCGTGTGGAGGGAGGTGTGTATACCACCCAGCATTGGGAAAAGTTGCTGGTAGGGGATAAAGGCTGCAGAACTGCCTCTCTCCAAGCTCTAGGCTCCACATACACTCCAGCTTCAGCCCATTGCTTGACATCCCAGGCTCCAGAGACATAAATTCAAGGCTTGATTTTGACCTTCCCATATTCCATTTTTAAATTTTTTTAAAAATTATACTTTAAGTTCCGGGATACATGTGCAGAATGCACAGGTTTGTTATGTAGGTATACACGTGCCATGGTGGTTTGCTGCACCTATCAACACATCATCTAAGTTTTAAGCCCTGCATGGATTAGTTATTCGTCCTAATTCTCTACCCACCTTGCCCCCCTCACCCCCAACAGGCCGCAGAGGATGATGTGTCCATGTGTTCTCATTGTTCAGCTCTCAATTATGAGTGAGAACATGTGGTGTTTAGTTTTCTATTCCTGTGTTAGTTTGCTGAGGATGATGACTTCCAGCTTCATCCATGTCCCCGCAAAGGACATGATCTCATTCTTTTTTATGGCGACACAGTATTCCATGGCCACATTTTCTTTACCCAGTCTATCATTGGTGGGCATTTGGGTTGGTTCCAAGTCTTTTCTATTGTAAATAGTGCTGCAATAAACATGCATGTACATGTGTCTTTATAGTAGAATGATTTATAATCCTTTGGGTATAAACCCAGTAATGGGATTGCTGTGACCTTCCCATATTCTTTTCTTATGAAGGAAAGGTCTATTCAGAGACTTGGGTTACTCATGAAAACTATGGGTTTCAAATGGGAAGGTGAAAAGAAAAGTAAATAGATTAATCCAGGAAGACAGTTTGAATACAAATACCTGAAGATCTATAATAGACCTGTTGAGAACGGATGCAGCGACTTCCCAAGGGTTTTGTCTTGCTCTTGTGCATGTCACCTGATTATTTGACTAGAGGGTGGGAGGGGGGAGTTTTTGTTCTTCAACAGAAAATTTCCACACACTGATTTCAATTCAACAACTTGACTACTTTAAATTTGTTTTACTTGTAAGAAAAGGGGTGGATAGGGAACAGGCAGCTTTGGGAGGAGGAGGAGAAAACACTTGGGGAGGGGATTTCATTCACAACTCTCTATTATTTCTGGATACCCTGGAGCAGTGGTTTCTAAACCTGGCTAGGCGTCAGAATCATCTGGGGAATATGAAACAATGAAATGAGAGAAAACAGAATCAGAGCCCACCCTAAACTTACTGAATCAAAATTCCTGAGACTGTGGCCCAGGAATTTGTATTTTTTGAAGCTCCCCCAAATAATTCCTTAATCTGTTAAAAAGAAAATCAAAGGATTGCTGAAGACTCACATGCAATGTGTTTTCAAAATGGTGATTTTGTCTTAGGACAGGTTTTCTCAAACTGTTCATATTATGCAGCCCTTCCTTTACTCTGTCAAATATTCAGTGGTTGTGTTAATGTGCTTAGGCTGCCATAGCAAAATATCATCAACTGAGTGGCTTCAACAAAAGAAATTTATTTTCTCACAATTCTGGAGGCTGGGAAGTCCAAGATTAAGGTTCCGGCAGGGTTTAGTTTCTGGTGAGGGCTTCTCTTCCTGGCTTTTAGATAGCTGCCATTTCACTGTGTCCTCACATGGCAGAGAGTGAGCTCACTGGTATCTCTTCCTCTGTTATAAGGATACCAGTTTTATTGGAACAGGGATCCACTTTTATGGCCTCATTTAACCTTAGTCACTTCCTTAAAGGCCTTATCTCCAATATAGTCACATGGGGCTTAGGGCTTCACCATATGCATTTTTTTTTTTTTGGAGGGGGAGACACAGTCCAGTCCATAAAGCCAATCTTGCTGTCAACAAATGAGTTTGTTGACAACAATAACAATAAGACACACACATACACATACACGTAGAGTGTTTTCTAGCTTTTTTTCATTACTGTTTTCTTCATTACTTTGTTCTCTTCTTAGTATTGTTTTAAAGTTTTCAAAGGGGAATTTTAAAAATCAGTGACATCAAGAATCAGTGGTCTTTAAATAGTGTCAAAGTGATACAATCAATTGTTGAGCAGGACATATCAGAGAAGTCCTAGTAGTCTAGAATAATGGAGTAGTTCAACTGCCTTTTGACTCTTAGACAGTTTCACAGAGTTATATACTTTTATAATTTGCTTAGTAATTACAGTTGTCATTTTGTAATTCAAGTAAAATTTTTAAAAATTAGCATATGATTAAAGATTATTTTATAAATTTCTTTTTAGTAATAACCATAATATACATGTCATAGGGTTGGGTTCCTCTTCTCCTATCTCACCCGATTTCAGGAGCTTAAAATATACCAAAATATGGGTAACTAAGGAGGGTCTTTTAAAGCAATTTAAAAGGTGCTAAAAAAGAGACAGAGGCTTCCTTTTGTTTTGAAGCATAATTATAAATGGGATATGTCAAGAGAAGATCTGCTTGAACAGTTTGAAGTTTCATCTTATCTCATAGATAACCCAGTCTGTGCCAGACCCTAATTGGAGCTTTTCCCATCCTGTCCCACCCCACCTCTCTCATGTCTGGAGATGCAGAAGAGAAAAGAGATGGGCAAAACTGCTTTGAAAACCAAGAAGAGTATAAATAGGCTTGACCCGGTACAGTTGGTAAGCAAAAGGGGGTAAATAAACTTTGAGATTTAAAGGGAAGGAAAAGAATGAGAAGTTCAAAAATAGATGGGTTGTCTTACTGAGGAGAAGAAGTTGGCTATTTGAAGTGGCTTAGAGGCTCTAAACTGAAAAACCCCTCTTCCTACCAGGCCTACGGAGAAGCTTCCAATGGAGAAGTTGAGTAATTTGGAGGCATGCCTCCCAGATACTCCCTGGGGCCTCAAGTGTGAATGTAAAAGTAAAGGACTGTTCTTCTGGACTTCTTTTGCTTTATTTGTTTATTGTTTATTATGCATGTATGTATTTATTGAGGTTATTGAATGAGACCTCCAGTCTCTTTTTTTTTTTTTTTAATTTATTTATTATTATTATACTTTAAGTTGTAGGGTACATGTGCATAACGTGCAGGTTTGTTACATATGTATACTTGTGCCATGTTGGTGTGCTGCACCCATCAACTCGTCATTTACATCAGGTATAACTCCCAATGCAATCCCTCCCCCCTCCCCCCTCCCCATGATAGGCCCCGGTGTGTGATGTTCCCCTTCCTGAGTCCAAGTGATCTCATTGTTCAGTTCCCACCTATGAGTGAGAACATGCGGTGTTTGGTTTTCTGTTCTTGTGATAGTTTGCTAAGAATAATGTGTAACATAGGTTTACATTATAAGGCCAAGTTGTGACTTGTTTTCTTTTAGCTAGTGAGTGATCACTTAATTCTTTAAGTTAATTTTGTAAAAAAAAAAGCATGATTTGTTGAAATGGATTTCATAATGACATATTATGTTATGCTTGGTTTAAAATATTGACTAAAATTTAATTAAATGTTGTGACCTAAAAATGGATCCCAAAGGCTTTCATGATTGATGTTGGAATTCTTGCATTTGTATTAAAAAATTAACCCTTTTATATTTTTGTACATGCGTGTGTGGGGGGGGGCGGGGGGGGGTGCATTTTGCATCTTAATAATGAGATAGAAAGAAAGGTTTAGGCTGTTATGTGCAACCCTTTTCTCTGCAAATAACTCAATGCTGGTGTGAGTGGTTATTCTCAATAAGTGAGGGATCAAAATGAATTTAATATCACAATATTTTCTTGTTCAAACATTAGCTTTTGCTGCATTATAGACGTTTTGATGACCAGATGACTGCAAATTATGCATCTAGAAAAACTTAAAGACAACTTAAAACTGTCTTGGGATATGGTGGCTACTTGTTCTCAGTTCAGTAAGAAAGCAACAGAATGACTGTGATGGTCATAGCTGACATTCATCAATCACCATTTGTATGCATCTGACAGGACCTGGAGGCCTTCAGACAGTTCTGCTCTTAAGTACAAAAATTTAAGTAGTTATTTTGCTTATTGATTTAGGGAAAGTAATAATCGAAACAGGAATCATAGCTGTCTTTAAGGACGTGAAACCCAAGAATGACTTCATGAAGAGAAAATGATGAGCCAGTGAAATTTGTCAGTGTGATAGTTGTAAGAAGATAGAGGCCTGGCACTCTGGGAGGCTGGTAATGCTTCATCAGTCATGAGAAATAAATTTTCAGTTACTTTATGCTTACAGCAGGCAAAAGAAGTACTAACCAAAGCAACTTATACAGAACTTGTATTCTAAGTGTGTGCACCATTTCACAAGGATTTTTTTTTTCATTTAATTTTTCCAAGGACCCCCAGAGGAAATTCTTGTTATCTTTTATTAACTTCATTTTATGATAAAGGAAACCAAGGCCAAAAAGGGTAATGCATTGCTCAAGGTCATATTGCTAGTAAGTGCAGGGGACAGCTTTCAAAGCCAGGCATCATGACTCTAGAATATGAGCTCTATGCGTACTCCAAATGTCACTTAATATGTAAATGGAAAGTCAGAGTTTATTGAGTGCATTATATGTGCTGCAAAGGGCATGTGGCAAGTTCCAGTGTGTCACTTGGTGCAGGTGGCACTAATGAGCGGCAAGTCAGCAGTTTTGACACTCCTCTTATTTTTCTAGTATTCTGTGCTTGGCCTGTGCTTCTGCAGGGGATTTCCACTTCCCATTGCTCTACCTTTTAATGAGGACAGAGTATGAGATGCCTGGTAAAATAGGAGAAAAATGGCTGTTTAAGGCATGTTGGGAATTGTCAGCTGCCCAGCACCTAGAGACTGTTGGTGGTATCTGTGCCATGAGAAGTCAAGTTCTGGTGCAGTTCCTCTGACTGGGAAAAGGGAAAGTTATTGGTTTCAACTAGCTCATCACCCACTGTCTTAGTTTCCTAGGGTGCTATAACAAAGCAACACAAACTGGGTGGCTTAAGACAACAGAAATTTATTCTCTCACAGTTTTGGAGGCCAGAAGTTCCAAATCAAGGCATTTTCAGATGATGCTTCCTCCAAGACTTTGGGCAGAATCTTCCTCGCCTGTTCCTAGCTTGTAGGGTGGCCAACAATCCTTGACATTCTGTGATTTGCAGCTGTAGCATTCCAATCTCTGCCGCTGTTGTCACATGACATTCTCCCTATGTATCTCTGTCTTCACGTGGCATTTTTCTCTTCTTATAGGATCACTAGTCATATTGGATTAGGGACCACTCTAATGACCTCATCTTAATTTGATTACATCAGCAAAGAACTTATTTCTGAATGAGATCACACTCACAGGCACTAGACACGGTGACTTTAACATATCTTTGTAGGGGGCACAATTCAATCAGTAACACTTGGCAACCCAGGAAGAGCTCCTAGGGTTCTGCACCAGACAATCGTCTTTGTCTCCGTGTTAACACAGCATGGTAACCTGCTAAGAAAACAGTCCCATAATTTAGGCCACATTATTAGTCAAATAAATCTTTAAACTAAAAAAGAAAATGTCCAGTTAATTTCTGCTTGAGGGCTATGCTTTTTTTTTTTAGGAGTAGGAAAAAGGAGGAAAAAAGATAATCAGAATTATCATTTTCTTTATAAGCTTAGACCAGGTTGGTTAAGTGCCTGAGTTCAGAAGGGTTTTTCTATATCTTTGAGAATACAAATGCAGGCATTGTGGAGTTAAAATTCTTGTTCTTAGTATAACCTTGGACATTGATCTTGATGGTACCACTGAAAGGTTTCCTCCTTATTTTTGAGCTTTTACCAAGTCTCTGCAGTGTGCAGGAGTTCCAACAGGACAAATAAGATACTGTCCATCTTCAAATGACACTCACCCTTGTTTTCTCTTCAGAGGTAGAAAAATACCACCAAAAACTATCTTTGCCTTTGGGCAAACATAATTTAAAAGGATGTAGTATATCAAATAAAAGAAAGGTAAGAGATAAACAGAGAGAATGAGAGAGAGAGAAAGAGAGAGAGAGAGAGAGAGAATATATATTTTGTTTCTTTTTTTAGTACTTTTATTAACACTTGAGTCATTTTTGCTTCTAATCCCCTTTCAAAGCAAGGCATAATGTTCTTGTTTTTGACTCAACTTCATAACCTGGCAGATCAAATTTACAATCCAGAGCTGATGGTTTAAAGGCTGAGATGACTGCAGTGATGTGGAAGGTTGTTTGCCAAGCCACCTGAGATAGTACCACATTTCACGATCACCTTGTCTAAAATTCAGAAGAAATTCTAGTACATTACCAGGTGAGGTAACACAATCGGATGGACATAAACGAGACTAAGTAAAGACAATGTTTTGTGTCCTGTCTCTATTAAAGCTTGCAGAGAGTGTATTATACAAACAGATGAAAAAAATTCAAAGTTGCTTAGTAAGCTTAGAAGAGCCTCTGTGTTTATTTTAGCATTTTTAACACATTCATAGTCACTTAACTATGTATTTGGACAGCTTTTAATCTCGATAGATGAGTCACAGATCTGACTCTTGTTGCTCCTTGATGCATTCCAATGCTGATCTACCATGAAACAATCAGGGAAAGGAAAAAGGCAAGGTTTAAAAAGTTCTCAAGTGGCAAGGATAATCCATCATATGCGACCTAAGTCTTCAAATTGGTATTAGTCTAATTCTGTAGAAATACAAATGGAAGAGTTTTTCCAAACAAGCAGAGTCGACTCCGTTTTAACCCTGCCATCCCTGACTGCTGGTGAGAACTAAAGGGGCTTGCTAGTTTAGTCATCAGCTTACCCCGTTTTGCTCATTCACTCTCCTTAGTTGAACTTGTGCTGTTGTTTGAGTCCTGGCTGACTCCATGGTTTAGTTTCGGGCATTGCTATATAACTCTTACTAAAACAGTGTTTTCAAACATCACCTATTGTTCTCTAAGAACCCTTGTTACTTACAGGGCAAAATTCAAATGTCTTCACTTTGTGCTCAAGGCCCTACCCAACGTGTCCCTTCATTTGTGCCTGAAGCTTCAGTGAAACCAGTCCAGCTTTCTGTGCACAGACTACACGACTTCTCGCAGCCTTTTGTGTATGCTGTTTATTCTGCTTGAAATCATCTGTAGTTAATTTAAGTTCTACCCATCCCTCAAGCTTCACCTCCTTCATGAGGCATGTAAGAGCTATCTCTGAAATTTAGCTTTGTGATTATCTAACCTAAGTCATTTATTTGAAAAGATATAGATGTATTTTACATATTTTTTCTTCCCTTGACAAGTATCAAACAGCAGCATTAAAATATTTTGACTCAGAAAATGTCAAGGATTATAAGGTAACATTATGTTGGTCAGAAGGGTAACCCAGAAGAATGTTTCTGATTGGATTAACTAGTCATTAGTCTTGCCAACAGCAGCTAGATCTCCTTAGGAGAAAGGAAACCAACAACAGATTTCCTCCCTTGCAGCAATTCTGATACAACTGCTTTAGGGTAGACTATTGATTGCTAGTGAGCAGCTGGTTTTTTCTCTCTAAGATACAAGTCAAGGGGGCAGGGACATTTTTCAAGGTTATAGTCTTGGGCTGTTGCAGTAGCTTTATATGCATTTCAAAAAGGATGATAGTACTCTGGCTTTTCTATAGATACATAATTCTAAAGTCTGAAAAGTCTCCTTTTTAAAAAAGTTTTGGCTTTGGTGTTCTCTACAATGCTTTAATTCAGCTTCAAGGCTGATCTCTTGAGGACATTTGAAATAATGGTTCCCGTGGGAAGCCATAATCTCGATCTGGTCATTTTACAGACACCTCTTATTACTGCTTTTGTCCAAAGTATGAAAACAATGGTTGCTGTTGTAATTTGGAGGCTTCAAAATGGTTCTCTCATTCAACTTTGATTGCAGCCTACAGGCAGAGAACAGATTTAAAGCTGTGTTCTTTTTAATTTCAGTTTGCAGACTTGATAGTTGTTAAGTTTATTTCTCCCTCATAGATTTTGCTAAAAGTGACAAGAAAGCCAAGAAATTGACCATTATGAATATGCTATTTTCCCTGACACTGGAGCCTCTATTAGCACTACATGGACATTCTTCCAAAAAGCAGAGGCAGTGTGACCCACTATTCTGGTATTCCATTATAAAGGTCACCAGCTTTTGAGCTTGTTTGCCTCTGCTAAGCTGTGACACTTCTTCTTTTCAACTTTTATTTTAGATTCAGGGAGTACATGTGTAGTATTGTTATTTGGGTATATTGCATGATATTGAGGTTTGGGGTATGAATTATCCCATTGCCCAGGTACTGAGCATAGTACACAATAGTTTTTCAATCCTTGCCCCTCTCACCACCTCCCTATTCTGATAGTCCCAGTTTCTATTGTTGCCATATTTATGTCCATGACTTCTATGTTGATCTTTATGTTTAGCTCCCACTTATAAGTGAGAACCTGCGATTTCAGTTTTCTGTTCTTGTGTTAATTTGCTTAACATAACGGCCCTAAGCTACATTCATGTTCCTGCAAAGGACACAATTTCATTCTTTTTTATTATGGCTTCATAGTATTTCATGGTGTATATGTACATTTTCTTTATTCACTCCACCACCAATGGGTACCTGGGTTGATTCCATTTATTTGCTATTGTGAATAGTGCTGTGATGAACATGTGAATGCATATGTCCTTTAGGTAGAATGATTTACATTTTTTTTTGGATATATACTTAGTAATGAGATTTCTGGGTCAAATGGCAGTTCTAAGTTCTTTGAGAAATCTCCAAACTGCTTTCCTCTATGGCAGAACTAATTTACGTTCCCACTGACAGTGTATAAATATTCCCTTTTCTCCACAGCCTTGCTAGCAACTGCTGTTTTTGAACTTTTATTTTAGGTTCAGGGGTATATGTGCAGGTTTGTTATACAGGTAAATTATGTGTTATGGTGGTTTTGTGTACAGATTATTTCACTACCCAGGTAATAAGCATAGTACCTGATAGGTAGGTGTTTGATCCTCACTCTCCTCCCTCCCTTCACCCTAAGGTAGACCCTGGTGTCTGCTGTCCCCTTCTTCCCACACGTAAACAATATTTAGCTCCTACTTATAAGTGAGGACACGTGGTATTTAGTTTTGTGTTCCTATGTTAGTTTACTTAGGATAATGGCCTCCAGCTCCAATGTTCCTGCAAAAGACATGATTTCATTCTTTTTTTTTTTTTTTTTTTAATAACTGTGCAGTATTCCATGCTGCATGTAATGTACCAAATTTTCTTCATCCAGTCTACCACTGATGGGCATTTAAGTTGATTCTATGTCTTTGCTATTGTGGATAGTGCTATAATGAACATACATGTGCACGTGTCTTTACAGTAGAATGACTTATTTTCCTATGGCTATAGACCCACTCATGAGATTGCTAGGTTGAGTGGTAATTCAGCTTTGAGTTCTATGAGAAATTTCCTAACTGATTTCCACAATGGTTGAACTAATTTACAGTCCCAACAGCAGTGTACAAGCATCCCCTTTTCATTGCAACCTCACCAATATCTGTTATTTGTTGACTTTTTAATAATAGCCATTCTGTCTAGTGTGAGATAGTATCTCACTGTGGTTTTGATTTGCATTTCTCTGATGATTAGTGATGTGGAGCATCTTTTTTTATGTTTGTCGCCCACTTGCATGTCTTCTTTTGAGAAATGCCTGTTTGTGTCTTTTGCCCATTTTTAAATTTTTTTTTTTTCTGTTTTTGCTTGTTCAGTTTAAGTTCCTTATAGATTCTGGATATTAGACCTTTGTTGGATGCATAGTTTGCTAATATTTTCTCCCATTCTGTAGGTCGTCTGCTTATTCTGTTGATAGTTTCTTTCGCTGTGCAGAAACCCTTTAGTTGAATTAGGTCCCACTTGTCAATTTTTGTTTTTGTTGTAATTGCTTTTGAGGACTTACTCATAAATTGTTTTCCAAGGATGATGTCCACATGGTGTTTTCAAAGTTTTTTTCCTAGAATTCTCATAGTTTGAGGTCTTACATTTAAAGCTTTAATTCATCTTGAGTTAATTTTTGTATATGGTGAAAAGATGGGGTCTAGTTTTTTTTCTTCCGCATATGGCTAACCAGCTGTCCCAGAACCATTTGCTGAATAGGGAGTCCTTTCCCCATTACTTATTTTTGTTGACTTTCTTGAAGGTCAGATGGCTGTTGGTATGTGGTTTTATTTCTAGATTCTCTATTCTGTTTCATTGATCTATATGCCTGCTTTTGTACCAGTACCATGCTGTTTTGTTTACTGTAGACTTATAGTATAGTTTGAAGTCAGTTAATGTGATGTCTCCAGTTTTATTCTTTTTGCTTTGAATTGCTTTGGCTATTCGTGCTTTATTTTTATTTTATATTAAATTTTTCTAGTTCTGTGAAAATTTATGTTGGCAGTTTGATAGAAATAGCATTGAATCTGTAGATTGCTTTGGGCTGTATGACAATTTTAATGCTATTGATTCTTCTAGTCCATGAGTGTGGAATATTTTTCTGTTCATTTGTGTCTAATTGATAGGATTGCATACATTGAACGAACCTTTTATCCCAGGTAAGAAGTCTACTTGATTGTGGTGAATTAGTTTTTTGATGTGCTGTTAAATTCCGTTTGCCATATTTTGTTAAGGATTTTTGTGTCAATGTTTACTGGGGACATTGGCCTGTAGTTTTTGAGAAAATACTTTTATTTTTAGGAGATACATGGTGAAGTAAAGTAATAATGCTTATAATTTATTTTGAAGCAGCTGAGTAAAAAGTTAAATACTGTATCATAGTCTATGTATTGATCTATTGATCTATCTATCTATCTATCTATCTATCTATCTATCTATCTATCATCAATCTATAAAATAGCCTGTCTTTCTATCTTTGTGCTATCTATCTCTCTGAGCATAAGAGGAAGCCAATGTAGCAAATTGTTAAGAATTGATTAATTTAGGTGAAGTGTATGTGGGTGATTATTGGCTTATTCTTTCAACTTTTCTTTGACAATAGCTGTAATCTAAGGTTTAGGAAATATTAGCAGGTTGACAGAAAGTGTGAAACTATTTAAAATGCTTAATTCACTCAGAATTTTCTATGAAATGACTATGTTTAACTGCTGCGTTTTTTTACCCTAAGAACTGGTCATGCCTTAATATCTGCTATATTTTATTGTTAAATTATCTGTTCCCCCAGCTAGTAATGAGCTCTTTGGAGCAATAATTTTGATTTTCAGCTGTTGATATCCCCCAGTTGCTTGAATGGTACCTGGCACCGTTAGATGCTCAAGAAAAATATCTATTGAGTAAAATAAAAAGAAAGAAAAGAAAATACAGGCAATAAAATAAACTGGAATTAACACAAGCCTCTTTCTATCTCTGAATCTTTTCTTTAATCTTTAATAATTCAAAATGATATAATCGAGTCATGCGCTGAACACTTCTACCCCTTATTCTGAGTACTTCTCTGGTATTATTTCTCTGATTTTTAAAATATAAGGTCTTTAATATTTTACTTTTAAATATACAAATTTAACATAAAAATATACATATTAAAAACATTACTTAGTGATAGAACATGTAAAGCCAGCAATCCATTTTCCATTGCCATCTCCATGAAGAAACAATAATTTTTAAATCTTTCATTTGCTTTATTTGCAGTGGTTATGTTCTTATTTACAGTGATATGCTTATGCTATTATTTTCTTATTTTCCAAACTGAGAGAGATCACTTATTGACTTCCTGTTTTGACTGGCAAAGATTTATCTGTTTAGGGACACTCCCTCCCCTCCCCTAGCCTTCCATATATATGTGTATATATAAGTATATATATCACTTAAAGTAGGAGTGTGTGTGTGTGTATATATATATATCTACTTTAAGATATATCTTCTTTAAGTTATCAAAAATCAATATTTTCTTAAATACATTCATTTATTATATAGTTTAAAATTTTTCCTAGTGTTTCTAAGTGCTCCTTATTTTGTCCAGTTTCCATCCATATACCTTTAAATTTTTCTAAATTTTCTACAGTTTGTATGCTATTTGACCTCCTCTCCTTTTTTCCCTGAAGGCCTGTTTTCTTTTGCTCTTGATTGTTGGCCTGATTGTTCTGCAGATCTGTTGTTAGCTGCATTTGGGGGCCTCCCTTAGCCATTTTGTTAGGTTGAACCATTTCAAGTTTCCTTACCTTTCTCTTTATGGTTAGCTCTATTATTTTCTGAAGTATATTGTTCAGTAAAATCCTTAGAAATTCTTAAATTAACCTAAGCAGAATTTATTTAAATTTGTGCATTTACAAATATATATATTTATTTTATCTTACATTTGACTGATAATTTTGCAGAGTAGAATATTAATTGCTGAAAATAATTTTCTCTCATATTTTTGCTCTAGCAACATCCAGGGTTATTGATGGGAAACCCCAGGTCATTCTCATTCTTGGTTAACTAAACCTGTATTTTCTCATTTGTTGTATTCAAGTCTGGCATTATAAAACATTATAAAATTTCTAATAATGTGCCTCAGGTCTTTCTTTTTAACTCAGTTTTTTTTTTTTTTTTTAAGATCAGTATTTTGGAGACACAGTGGGAATTTTCAATCCTGTGACTTTGTTATCTCTGAGAATTTCTCTAGTATTATTTCTCTGACAATTTGAATCTTCCAATTTTTTTTTGCTTCTGATACTCCTTTTATTTGAAAGAATCAACATTCCATCCTTGTTTCATAGATGCCATATATTGACTACGTCTGAAGGTTTAATCTATGGTCTCAGAGAGCATCTTTTCTCTTGAGCCTCTCAATTTCCCTTGAGAAGGTGCCCTCTTAAGAATGGACACCTGGCTCCCAGGATTTTATACCTGGCGTGTAGAAGGTAAGGGGGAACACCAATGTTTCACATATGAACTTTTAACCAAAGCCCCTGCTTCAGCCTTGTGCCTCAACTCTACCTTATTTTGAATCTGGCTGAGCATTCACAAGATTTGATGAGGAAAATTGTCCCTCTGTGAGCAATTTTGTTCATATTTTTCTCCATTTTGATTAATCAGTTTCCAGAACCTTCCAACTCCTTTCCTTCTTCCAAATATATTTTGAAATATATTATTTTGCCAATATCCACTTTCTTGTCTCTTATTGCCTTTTTTAATTCCTTGTTTTTATTGCCCTTATTGTTTTCTTTATTACAAATTTGGTGGGATCTTATATTTTGAGTTTTAATTCTATGTTATGTTATTTATTTTGTTGTTTAACTTGTTTCAGCTGTAGCCATTGGAAGCTCTTTCATGTTGGCTCCTATGTCCAAGATCAGGCATTGGGTGTGCTAATTGCTACTAGATTGTCTTTACTTCTAGGCCTTCTCTGAGGACAAAGCTAGGTAACACACATAGGCACTAATCCTTGTATCTATATACATCCATATACACATATTTATAATTGTTATTATATCTATCAATCTGTTTTTATGTTAAGCTAAAAATGAGTTCATACTGATATCACTAATTCTAATCCAGCACTGCGAGGTTCATTCTAGTTAGGGCAGTTTTTAAATAGTGCTGAGCTCACTAAACCATTCTACTCAAAGCCTTTCTAAGTTTTAAGAGAACACCAAAATTATTGTTAATTGTCAGTTTGAAATTAATCATAAATCTATTTTATTACGTGTTAGATCTATTTAACATGTTTCTTTTTGAGTACTTAATAAACACAAAAATGTATGTCTATTTTATGGGACTCAGGGCACTTTGACTTATTTAAAATTATTATGAAAGTTTGTAGTTTACAGTAGTTTGCATTGTTAATTTAAGTGAGGTGCAGATCCTTAACCTCTTAGTTTAAGCAAGGAATATTGCAGTCGTAGGTTTTACTACCTTCCTGCTTAAGGGAAAAGAGCTAAGTACCAATAATTCTCTTCTGACTTTACAAATAAAATTCACATGCATTTGTACCTTCTAGAACACAACGGTGTCAGGGTGACCAACCCTTTGAGCTTATCTAGGAGTAAAGGTTTTCCTGGGTTGTGGGACTTTCAGTGCTAAAACTGGAAAGGTCGTGGGCAAATAGGGAAGAGTTTATACAAATATTAACTAGGAAAACAACTTTTTAAGGCAATCAATTACAATAAATTGTTTAGTTGCTAGAAGTTACTTTTACAGGGCATAGCAATTATCTTTGAAGCCTAAGTGTTTTACAAGATTTATTTGTTAGTAATTACATTTCTATGTTAAATTTTATGTCACAAAACTAAATTTGCTTTTCTGCAACTGTAGTGGAGAGGGAATGATGTTTTCTTATTATCGTTTGAATTGTTTTTATTAGGAATTCAAATGACCTATAGTTTCAAGGCAAAGTGCTGGAATTCTATTAGTAGACATTAATAAGGAAAAGACTGGTCTGAGAAGCTCAGTCATGCAATGCAGAAAGAAAATGGGGCAGGCAATATCTTGCGTCAGCCTTGTCCTTTCATTATAGGCAGTTAGTCATATGTGATTGATTTAATGCTAATTCCTTGACAGACACGGAATGCCTATTATTATCTTGTTTCTGAGATTACAACTTACTTTTTGAGCTTGTTTAATAAATGTCTTTTTCAGGATCATATCACTGCTAAAATGGCAAATATCAATATATTATATATTCAAATAATTTCAAGTTATATTTTAATTGTAAAAACCATTGATTTGCATCCATCTTAGACACAATAGTAAGGAAACTCTTTCATGGTGAAATGATTGTATCTCCTAGAAGCATGGAGGAAAAAAATGGGTGTAGGAAAAAGCTGAAGGAATTAAATGTGGGAACAGTGACCCTTTTCCTCTCCAGAAGTGTAGAGGATGGCACAGTGCCTGAGAGTACTGGTGAGCTGTTATTCATGTAGTTCTGTGTGATATTCTGTGTTTATTTCTTTGTTATTCTGGATTCTTTAGGAAAGCCTTGGTGAATGTCCCAGGTTTTTTTTTTCCCTTCTGTGCTTTGGTTATTAATTGTGGTCTGTGCTTGATACCCGCAAGGAAGTAACCAGTATGTTCAAAGAGGAATCCTGAGATAAGAGCTGGGGCTCCAGTGACCAGGACCCCTCCCACAAGGAGACTGACCTGTAATGTAAAGTTTGTAGTAGCTGGCTGCTATGTTTTAAAGAAAAGTAAGAAACCATCAATCCAGACAGATGTGGGTGAACAGTCTCAGCTTACTCATTTGTAGGGAACTCAGAAGAGACATTCATCTCTACTTCTAATACAATTAAAAAACTTGGAACTTGGAACTATTGAAAATAACATTTTAGTCTTCTGTTGCTGTAGAACTATGGTGTTCTATTAAAAAAGTTATTTCACACCAGCAATAGTGATTGACATGTTTTGTGAAATTAGATTCATAACAGGTAGCTAAAGGTACTTTGTGATTAGAGGGATAGCTTGGTTATAATTACATTGACCTAATCATTTCTTACTTCCCTGACACAGAATATTTTAGAATAGATGGGTCCTACCTAAATCAAAGTATTGGAGAGAACATTATGTGAATTCATTGTTACTTTCCTTAGACAAATTTTTCAAGGCCCTTGACAATAAGAATTAAATGGGAATGAAGTTAAATAAAATGATAATACAAATAGCTTGTATAAAAGGTAACATTAAAAAAGAACAAGATTATTACTTTTTAAATATCTGAGTTGAAAAGTCTGTAGTTTCAAGTAACTATGAAGCACTTCAAAGGGTATAAGAGAAGGTATAGATTTCAAAGTTATACCTAATCTTTAAGTTCCAATTCAAACATCATCTTCTTTAGTAATCTTCTCTGGGTTCTTGTGCTATATAAATATTTGCCTTTCTTCCAACAACCATAGCATATTAAGCATATTATCTGTAGTCAACATAGTACTTTCCATGATGTATTCTCTAGTATAATTGTTTATACAAATGTTATCTCATACTAAATAAGTTTCTTGAGGATGGGATCCATGCCTTAATCATCTTTGTTTCTTGCTTCATATAGCTCACATTAAAAATATTGAATGATTAACTGAAGACTCCATTTAAATAATCTATTGAGTAGAGGATATGCCTGCAAATTTTTCCTGTAAAGGGCCAAATAGTAGATACTTTTAGGCTTTGTAGGCCAAATGATCTCTTTCAACTACTCAACTTTGCAACAGCAGTGTAAAGCAGTCATAGACAATATATAAATGATAGGCATAGTGGTGTTTCAATAACATTTTTATTTACAAAAAATAGATAGCACTTTGGGAGGCCGAGACGGGTGGATCACGAGGTTAGGAGATCGAGACCATCCTGGCTAACATGGTGAAACCCCGTCTCTACTAAAAAATACAAAAAACTAGCCGGGCAAAGTGGCGGGCGCCTGTAGTCCCAGCTACTCGGGAGGCTGAGGCAGGAGAATGGCGTAAACCTGGGAGGCGGAGCTTGCAGTGAGCTGAGATCCGGCCACTGCACTCCAGCCTGGGTGACAGAGAGAGACTGCCTCAAAAAAAAAAAAAAAAAAAAATAGATGGTAGGCTGGATTTGGTCCATGGGCTTCAGTTGCTGGCTCTGTTGAAGAACATAGAAGTCACTGGATCTCCAGCAAGAAATGTGTTAATTTCATAAACTAGTATAAGTCCTATATTTCTGCCCCTCTCAGTTGTAATAGCATACTCCTTGCTGCCTCTCTCGAAGCACTCTCCTACCACACATGTGCGTGCACGTGCACACACACTTCTCAGATGTTTGGTGATTTTTGGCTGTCTCCTTGCATTTAAAGGAGGGATGCGTATAGCTGACTGGAAGCTATGTGCATGTGGGTGGGGCATGTCCATGGTGAACTTTACTATAGGGACATCTGGCAGGGCCCTTTCATCAGGGAATTTGGGATGGTATCTTAATATCTTTCACTTGGGCTGATCAGATTCCCAACAACAAATCTTCAAGACTCTTTTTTGAAAAGTATAAATCTAGCTGTTAGAGTTTGGGGAAACAAGTGAAGGAAGTGGATACAATATTTTCACTTAATTCTCTCTTCTCAGTCCTCTGTGTTCTTAGATCCTAAACCTACAAGTGGAGGTTCTGTCATGTGCCACTGAGCCTTGGTCAGCAGCAGGATACAGAAGCTTTTGTTAGGAACCCGTTGAGCTCTTCTGCTTCTCTCCAGATCAGACTGGGGATGGGGTATCCGGTTTCCTTAACTACTCTTCCATGTCTATCATTTATGACATAAACTTTAGGCACTAATTCCTTCATGAGTTATGCTATTGAAACTCAAAAGCCCAATCTTTTTAAACCCAGATGTCTTCTTGTAGCATCCTGATAGCATTATGTTGTGGGAAGTCAGGGACCTGAATGGAGGGACCGGCTAGAGCCATGGCAGAGGAAACATAAATTGTGAGGATTTCATGGACATTTATCACTTCCCTAATAATACTTTTATAATTTCTTATGCCTGTCTTACTTTAATCTCTTAATCCTATTATCTTCACAAGCCGAGGATGTACATCCCCTCAGGTCCACTGTGATGATTGTGTTAAGTGTACAAATTGATTGTAAAACATGTGTGTTTGAACAATATGAAATCAGTGCGCCTTGAAAATGAACAGAATAACAGCCATTTTAGGGAACAAGGAAAGACAACCATAAGCTCTGACTGCCTATGGGGTCAGGCAGAAAGAGCCATATTTTTCTTCTTGCAGACAGCCTATAAACGGACGTGCAAGTAGGATTCTTTTCCTAGCAAGGAATATAAATTCTTTTCCTAGCAAAGAATATAATATTAAGACCCCAGGAAAAGAATTGCATTCCTGGGGGGAGGTCTATAAATGGACGCTCTGGGAGTGTCTGTCCTATGCAGTTGAGATAGGGACTGAGATACTCCCTGGTCTCCTGCAGTACCCTCAGGCTTACTAGGATTGGGAAACTCCAGCCCTGGTAAATCTGAGGTCAGACTGGTTCTCGGCTTTCGAACCCTGTTTTCTGTTAAGATGTTTATCAAGACAGTATGTGCACTGCTGAACACAGACCCTTATCAGGAGTTTCGGATTTTGCCCTGGTCCTGTTTCCTCAGAAGCATGTGATCTTTGTTCTCCTTTTTGCCCCTTGAAGCATGTGATCTTGTGACCTACTCCCTGTAGGTCGTACACCCTCTCCCCTTTTGAAATCCCTAATAAAAACTTGCTGGTTTTGCAGTTCAGGTGGGCATCACGGATCCACCGATATGTGATGTCACCCCTGGTGGCCCAGCTATAAAATTCCTCTCTTTGTACTCTTTCTCATTATTTCTCAGACCGGCTGACACTTAAGGAAAATAGAAAGAACCTAGTTGAAATATTGGGGGCGGGTTCCCCTGATAACATTACTAACCAAGAGAAGTGCAAGGGAGGAATCAAGTAAACAAGTGGTTGGGTAAACTGTAGTCTCAAAATAGGCTGACAGATGACACATGGTGATGAAAGAACTAATTAACTTGCATTTTGTAAGCATAAATGATGTTTCCTTTACTGCTGTGACAGTGTTGCCTAGCACGGGTGAAGCCTAACACAGGGTAGATGCTTAACAAATTTTAAAAATTATGTATTATTTATTATTATTTTTTAGAGACAGGGTCTTGCTCTGTCACCCAGGCTAGGGCACAGAGGCACAATCATGGATCACTGCAGCCTTGACCTTCCAGACTCAAGCAATCCTCCTTCCCGCCTCATGTAGGTGGCAGGGACTACAGGTGTGCACCACCACACCCGGCCAATTTTTGTATTTTTATGTAGATGGGTTTTTACTATGTTGCCCAGGCGGGTCTCAGAATCCTGACCTCAAGTGATCCACCAGCCTCAACCTCCCAAAGTGCTGTGATTACAGGTGTGAGCCACCATGCCAGGCCAGATGTTTGTTGAGTAACTGGAGAACATAAGGCCAGGAAGGACATTTCTCTGCTTTCTGTTCACTGGGAATCTACACATCTGATCTTCTAATTCTATTATGTTTTCCACTTCTTTTTTAGTTGTGATTCAACATGAAAATGCTTATAAATCCATATTTGTTACACATAGATGTTAATATGAGGCTTGTCAAAAAAGATGACTGTGTTTAACTATGTTTATGAGAATGAGCAGAAAAAGGAAATAAAATGTGTTCAAGACAAATGGTGATTTATATTTATTCTTTTATAAATTTTTAGTTCTTATGTACTGTCTTTTTAATTAACTGGTTTGTTTAGAACTATGTACAATCATTAATTGGAATTAATTTAGGGTCCTTTAAATTTACTTATGCAGTTTCTCTTCTATTATTAAAGATTACTTAATTTAATTAGGTTTTAACTGTAAAATGAACCAGTAACTTAGCAACCAAATTTGGGTATTTTCCAGATATAGATAAACAGTGTTACAGGATCAAATCTCTAACTTTCTTGAAATAATGGTAGATTAAGGACAAAAAATTTTTCAATTAATAATCATTTATTAATTTATATGAGAGATGCTGTATATGCTAAGGATCTAATTTTCTGCGGTAAATGTTATTTGCCTTATTCACTTGACATCTGTCTAATATACTGACTAGATATGTCAGAGATGGAAGGTCCAGTCTACCTGGTCCCCCTCTCTTACTTTTAATAATATTTTAGTAATAGACCTCTTGAGTCTTAGTTGGGCACATGGCTGCTCAGTTAGATATAACATTTCACATATTTCACAGACTCTTGCAGATAACTATGGCAGAGCAACTATATTCTGGACAATAGGATGAGAGCAGCAATGAGTTGTGCAACTGCTGGGTCTTACAATATGATCTTTGTCATAATTCAGGTAGTTCTAATTAATTCATTTGAAATTTCTTTAAAATATATTATTCAAATTTATAATAAAGCAGGCTGACTCAATTATTCTCATTTAGTGAGATATTTGGTGTACTTACACAATCATTCTAATACACTCAAATATATTTCTATATCATGCTATATACATTATGCTATATACATTATATATACAGACTGTCTTCTGCATTGTTATAAGAGAATAGTATGTATGTATATATGTACTAGTATATAGCTAATAATAAATGAGTGACTACATATACCCATTATAAATAATTTCATTTTTACTTGTTTCATATGCTAAGGATCATATAAAGAAATCTGTTAGTTTTCTGTATGATCCTAGATATTACTGTCTTCTTAAAACTGGATTAGTAATGTCAAACAAAGAAAAAAACTTTTCAGGAAATATAAGCAAAGAGCAGACTCAATACACTTGGAAACAGGGATAAGAGACAATAAACTTGTAAGTATTTAAGCAGAGGGGATGAACTCTTGTCCAAGTGGAAATCAAGTTTGTGGCTTCACTTTTTTTTTTAAAGTCATAGAGAACAGCTCTAAATAGATTAATATAAGTTGTAAGTGACATTAGTGGGCTAAGTTTTAAACATAAACAATACAAAAAAGCGACACAGATTTTTTTCTACTATAAGTTCAACAAAGATCAGAAAGATTGTCAATTACCTCGTTGTTGTTTAGTGGAATTGTTTTCACTTTAATTTTTAATAGATAATTCTTCAACATGATACTACATTAGAAAGTTCAAATGAATATTCAGTAAAAGATCTCCCTTTTACAATGCTTAAAAACATTAGACATAGTCCTGTATTAAAAATGTGTGTTATTTTGAGGGACCTGGTGGTTTCAATAAGGAAAGAGTTAATTCTCTTGTATGTTTGTAGATAGGCAAGATTTCAATGAGCAGTTTTCTATAACTTTCTGTAGTAAACATTGATTGTTATCTCTTAATATTTCCCCATTCTTCCATTGCTATTGATTTATTTAATACATCACTAAGGCTATAAAATAATAACACTGTTTACCAGCTTGCCTTGCAGCAAGGTGTGGCCCTGTGACCAAACTCTGGTCAATGAGATGTAAGCAGAAGTGTCTTGGGGTAGCTTTTGGGAGCTTCTTTAAAAGACAACTATTACACACCTTTAACACACACTTCTTCCCTTTCTCCACCCTGCTGACTAAAACATGGATGCAACAGCGGTCATTTTGAACCCCACAGAGTATGACTTTGTCTTAGGGTGGTGGAATCGTGAGCTGAAAAGATCCTGGGCCCCTTAGGATTTTGTAGAACATAGCCCCATACCAGTTCTGCACTCCTAAGTCTACACCTTTATATGGGATAGAAATAACATTTTATTTATGCTAATATTTTCCATCTCTATAAATTGTGGACAGATCCAATTTCTACTGATAGACTCACTAGGACATTTATAAAAATTCTACCTAATAGCAGGATAGAAAGCATGTGAAAACATTAAGAACAATGAAAACAGATTCTGAATAAAAATCTCGGTACTTAATGATCCCAGATTGAAGATAATTGGAACTTCCCAGGAGAGAATGTGGCAGCAGAAGGAGTTAGTTAATCCCTTTTCCTCCCAAGGATTGTTATCCTGTCCAAGAAAGGAGACAGGATTTCTGAAATGCCAAAGGAATGATGCCCATGTGGTACCAGTGATAGCATTTGTGTGAAACCACCACACTGATTAGCAGAGGGTACATTTTGTAACTAAACCCCTAGGCTGTCTCCAATCCTTCTGACCCGGATCTGTGCTTGCTGAGGGCTTATATTCAGAGAGTTGAGGCATAGTCACCTCACTTTGACCTCTCTTAAGTATATTTCAGAGCTTTCAAACTGAGTTTCACTAGTTGATTTTATTTACACAAGATGGCTGCTTCAACTCCATTTATCACATCTTTATGTAAGTCCAGAAGAAGAGGGGCATGGGGCACAACTTTTTATAAAAAATTTTATTTCAATAGCCTTTGATGTACAAATGGTTTTTTGTTACATGGATGAATTATATAGTGGTAAATTCTGAGATTTTAGTGAACCTGTCACCAGGTAGTGTACACTGTACCTAATATGTAGTTTTATATCCCTAGCCCCGCTCCCACTCTCCCCTTTCTGAGTCTCTACAGTCCATTATATCACTCTGTATGCCTTTGCATACTCATAGCTTAGCTCCCACTTATAAGTGATAATATACGGCTTTTGGTTTTCCACTTATGCATTATTTCACTTAGAATAAGGGCCTCCAGCTCCATTTAGGTTGTTGCAAAAGGCATTATTTCATTCCTTTTTATGGCTGGGTAGTATTCCATGGTGTATATATAGCATATTTTCTTTATCTACTCATTAGTCAATGGGCATTTAGGTTGGCTCTACATCATTGCAATTGTGAATTGTGCTGCTATAATCATACGTGTGCAAGTGTCTTTTTCATATAATGGCTTCTTTTCCTTTGGGTAGATACCCAGTAGTGGAATTGCTGGATTGAATGGTGTATTTACTTTTAGCTCTTTAAGGAATCTTCAAACTGTTTTCCTTAGAGGTTGTACTAGTTTACGTTCTCACCAGCAGTGTAAAAGTGTTCCCTTTTCTCTACATCCATATCAACATCTGTTGTTTTTTGACTTTTTAATAATGGTCATTCTTGCAGGAGTAAGGTGGTATCTCATTGTCGTTTTAATTTGCATTTCCCTGATGATTAATGATGTTGAGCATTTTTTGTTCGCTGTTTGTATATCTCCTTTTGAGAAATGTCTATTCATGTCCTTACCCCATTTTTTGATAGGATTATTTATTTTTCTTGCTGATTTTTTTTGAGTTTCTTGTAGATTTTGCATACTAGTCCTTTTCTGCATACTAATCCTTTTCACCCCTCAGTGGCCTGAGAGGTGGTTCTCAGGCCACTGGGTTGGTGTTCTAGAGGGGAGTGTTGCTGCCTCTCCTGCACAGAGACATTCACATAGAGAGTGGGGAGTAGCAGGTGGCAGTAAGCCCCACACAGATCCCACACACTTGGCAAGGCAGATCATCTCCTTCAGTGTTCCGCCGGCAGCAGTGAGCTGCATTCTAGGCAGCCTGCACACAGAACTCACAAACGCCCCAGGTCAAAAGCTCTCCCTGTGAAGCTAGCAACCACAGATTTCAGGCCACATACTTCCCAATCCACCTGCAAAGACTGGTGCCCAGCTCCTGCACTGACAGCTGCAGTCCACTTTTCACTTGTGTCCCCTCTCTTCCCAGTCCCCACCCTGTCCCTGGCCAAAGGAGTTTGTCCCCACCTGAGGTTATATCATGAAACCCAGGTGGGGGCTTCTTTCAACCTGTGACCACTGCCTGAACTATTTGGCTGACTTCCACAGAGTCGTCCATGAAGACCAATAAGGAATGGCTTCCCTTGGTCTGTGCTGGAGACTGGGAGTAACCTCAAGGTTCTTCCCCTTACTTCTCCTACTTTTATATTCCAGGACTCTCCTTAAGTCAGTTTCTGTGCTCTGTAGGGTTAAGACCTTTCCCCATGGCTTGGACTTTCAGCCTCCCCTATAGGGGTGTATATCCTGGAGGCAGTCTTTCCCCGCTTCACACTCTGGGGACTCACAACCCTTCACTTGAATTACAGTATAGGCTGTAGCCTATTATTTCCTTCAAAGTATCTGTGGATTCCTTTGGTTTTCCTGTTTAGTTCCTGCATTGCTTCTTGAAAAAAAAAAGTTCACAGTGTGAATCTCTACATGCTACTTTGTCCTTCCAAGTGGGAGAAGTATGCTTACAATGCCATACTCCATCTGCCACTTTGCGCGCGCGCGCACACACACACACACACACACACACACACGGTACGTCTTTTAAGGAGGAAAAGTAAGGCCTTCCTATAACTTCCTGATGTTTCACTGGCCAGAAGATTGTCACATGGCCACTGTTTACTGTAAAAGGATGTTTTCAAAACGAAGTATTTTTCTGGATGCTGGCATCATTGCTGCCTTAAAGAAAGTCAGCTATTTGCAAGGAAGAAGCAAAGGAGTAGTTTCTGCCATATTGGATGAATGAGTATAGAGAAGAGAGAGACTGAGGGGACCGGTGGGTCCATGCTCCATTTAGAAAAGTCTGGCTGCCATCATTTAGTGTTCTAGATTTTCTAATCTTTTCAGAGAATGCAACAATATAGATTTTTGTGAGAAACGTTTCAATTTCTAAACCATTGTGCAGATCAAATAAAATATTCTACCTGTCAAATACAACCAGGTCATGACCTTTGATTTAGGTCACTTAGGCTCAGGTTTATGAGATCAGACTGTGAATCCCAGGTGTTCTCTACTCTGCTGTATACTCTTTGTGGAACTGTGAAGTTGTCTGCCACAGACACAGAGATCCTGAGCATTTTGACGACATGCATAATACCTACTGCAGCCCAGTCCCTGCTGCTTAGAGAGTGGCATTTCTCTCTTATGTTTGTCATTCATGTGGGCATCATTTCTGTGGCATGCTCTAAAAATGACTCAGCCTCTTGTTTTACTAAGTACCAGTGCCTGCTAGGAAGCTTACCTACTTTTCTCAAATTTCAAGTAGCATTCCTTTTCCTATGTGTGCTTACCCAGTTAACTCGTGGTGACAGCTGAATCTCCAGCAGATCTGATCTTGGAGGTTGAAATGTAGCAAAGGCCTTAAAGTAATCCCAACTTGTCTGCCATTGAACACCTTCTTCATTCAGAGATCCTAATTTCTTAAGAAATATGATATCCATGGAAGCTGAGTCGCTAGTAGGCTGCATTTCTTCAGCTTCTTCAGTTTAGTGAACCCATCAAGAATTCTTAGAATAGTATTCATTATTTCTCTCTGGCTCTGTGTAAATGTCTAAGAATGGCCACTTTGTACCTCTGTACTCTGTAATTGCAATATTCCTTCTGCCAGAGTAAAGGTGCTCCCTTTGCACAAATATGCAGTGAATATATTGTCTGAGGCCAGGTGAGTACTGCACTTTGGTTCTAAATCTCTTTTTGTGTGTGTGTGTGTGTGTTTATTTTTATTTATTTATTTTATTTTATTTTTTTATTATTATACTTTAAGTTCTAGGGTACATATGCATAACGTGTAGGTTTGTTACATATGTATACTTGTGCCATGTTGGTGTGCTGCACCCATCAACTCGTCATTTACATCAGGTATAACTCCCAGTGCAATCCTTCCCCCCTTCCCCCTCCCCATAATAGGTCCCGGTGTGTGATATTCCCCTTCCCGAGTCCAAGTGATCTTATTGTTCAGTTCCCACCTATGAGTCAGAACATGCGGTGTTTGGTTTTCTGTTCTTGAGATAGTTTGCTGAGAATGATGGTTTCCAGCTGCATCCATGTCCCTACAAAGGACACAAACTCATCCTTTTTTATGGCTGCATAGTATTCCATGGTATATATGTGCCACATTTTCTTAATCTAGTCTGTCACTGATGGACATTTGGGTTGATTCCAAGTCTTTGCTATTGTGAATAGTGCCGCAATGAACATACGTGTGCATGTGTCTTTATAGCAGCATGATTTATAATCCTTTGGGTATATACCCAGTGATGGGATGGCTGGGTCATATGGTACTTCTAGTTCTAGATCCTTGAGGAATCGTCATACTGTGTTCCATAATGGTTGAACTAGTTTACAATCCCACCAACAGTGTAAAAGTGTTCTATTTCTCCACATCCTCTCCAGCACCTGTTGTTTCCTGACTTTTTAATGATTGCCATTCTAACTGGTGTGAGATGGTATCTCATTGTGGTTTTGATTTGCATTTCTCTGATGGCAAGTGATGATGAGCATTTTTTTACATGTCTGTTGGCTGTATGCATGTCTTCTTTTGAGAAATGTCTATTCATATCCTTTGCCCACTTTTTGATGGGGTTGTTTGTTTTTTTCTTGTAAATTAGTTTGAGTTCTTTGTAGGTTCTGGATATTAGCCCTTTGTCAGATGAGTAGATTGCAAAAATTTTCTCCCATTCTGTAGGTTGTCTGTTCACTCTGATGGTAGTTTCTTTTGCTGTGCAGAAGCTCTTTAGTTTAATTAGATCCTGTTTGTCAATTTTGGCTTTTGTTGCCATTGCTTTTGGTGTTTTAGACATGAAGTCCTTGCCCATGCCTATGTCCTGAATGGTATTACCTAGGTTTTCTTCTAGGGTTTTTATGGTATTAGGTCTAACATTTAAGTCTGTAATCCATCTTGAATTAATTTTCGTATAAGGAGTAAGGAAAGGATCCAGTTTCAGGTTTCTACTTATGGCTAGCCAATTTTTCCAGCACCATTTATTAAATAGGGAATCCTTTCCCCATTTCTTGTTTTTCTCAGGTTTGTCAAAGATCAGATGGCTGTAGATGTGTGGTATTATTTCTGAGGACTCTGTTCTGTTCCACTGGTCTATATCTCTGTTTTGGTAGCAGTACCATGCTGTTTTGGTTACTGTAGCCTTGTAGTATAGTGGTTCTAAATCTCTGATGCCTAGTAGCTGCCCAATTATAACACAAACAAGGCCAACCATTAAAGCTCGCATTCAAGGAAATCTGGCTTTTTATTTAAAAAAAACCAAAATTTTGACTGTCTCCTCTTGAGAAAACAGAAAGCCATTGTTTCATGCTTTTTTCCATTTTTCTAGTTGTTTATGGCAGGGGAATAAATTCAACAGTCCTTGTTTTTCCATTGTGGTTAGCAACATTGATCAAAACACAGTGTATAGAGAGCTGTTTCCTCTCTTATAGTAGCAGTTCTTTTCCTCCCAGGAGTAGCTCTGTTGTTTCTACTCTAAATATTATTAACGTTTCTAGATTTTCTGGCTTTTCTTTTTCTTTCTACTACCTTGCCCAGTACCTCCATCAGCGTAATAAAAAGTTGAATAGCTGCTCAGACAATATAGGTACCTTCAACTCAGCAGGTAGAAGTTGCTGGGAGTGAGACTGGGGGTCAGCCTTGGGGAGAAACAATATTTATATTACTTCTTGTTGACTATCTGTCTCTGCCAGGAGGCAACTTGGCGACTTTAATTTTTATGAGGCTAGGGACCAAGCAGTGGTATTTACATCTGTATACTGGGTTCTTTGCTTATAAAAGGAATTCAACATGTTTTGAATGAATACATATGGTAGGATAAGTGAATTAGTTGTATGCATAAATGGAGTTCCAGCAGAAAACTTCAAGAACCACGTGTTAATGCTTTTTGAGGTTTTTGTCTTAGAAGCACTGTAACTCACAGACTAAAGCTTGCAATAATATTTCCTACATTAAAAACAATTCTAAGTTAATTGTTACTAGAGTGTAATTTCCGATCTTATTACAATTATGCATTTCTTCATGAGAATAAGTGTTTTTGTTAATCACCTTTGGTAGAAGCATTAACATTTATTTGCTTACTGGGGAGACTATTTTATAAATATTCACAGATTTGAGACCCTAGTGACCTAAGAGGATGTCTAACTTATAATTATGGAGTAGCTTAGCCACAGGGAGAATCAGGCTTAGTGTCTGACAATTTTCAGAATTGTGTACTTAAACTCTGGCTTTGGAGAAGGAAAATGAAATATATAAGGAAAAGGAATGTTGCTATTTTGAGCAAGTAAATGAGTCTTGGCAAGAAGGATGAAAAATTGTTAGCACTGCAAAAATCTACTTAGCCTACAAACTTCCTGTAACATTTACAAGGCCCTTGAGGATTTGTTGTTTGCTTGTTTGTCTTTTGTAGAGAGAGAGAGAAAACTCAGGCTTTTGCAGTCTGTGTGGCAGGCAATTTGAATATGTTATGTATTACTACACGGTCCCTCAGATGATGATATAAGTAAAATTCATTTCCAATGCAGAACAATATTACAAATGCCTGGAACATTATAATCAAGCAATCACATTTGATTTTTTTTTTTTTTTTAGGATAAAACAGGCACAGCGTAGTAATGAATACCACAAGAAATTGATGTCTTTCTTAAAGAACTTACAATCTTATTTCCTTTCAAACATGAGATGGTTAGATGATAAGACCTCAAACTTATCAAATAAGTCCACCTTTAAAGATGTTTAAGAATTTGTGGCTATTTGCATTCAGTGCCTTTAACGGCAAGTCTGGGCTTTTTTTTTTTTTTGAGTGAAGCCCTCCAGGCTTCTGCCTAACACTGGAGCTTGTCCTCTCTCTGTGCTACAGAAAGGCTAGATTCATAAGGTAGGATTACAACATATTTGTGCTGGAAGGGACCTTAGAGATAATCTTGTCTCATTCCTTCTTTGAGAGGTGGGGACACTGAGGTGCAAATGCATGGCAGAGGTTGGACTGGATTCTTACCTGAGTCAGGTTGTACCTGGGACTCATGCTCTGCTTGTCTCTCCCTTTCCTGCCACACCTCAGCTTGAACTTCTAACCAGACACCAAGATCTGTCCATTTTATACCCTACACTGTATAAATTCCGTCTTTCCATTTGTTTTGCTAGTGTCATTTGATAAAAATCTGTCGTTTCTTACCTGGACTAAACAAAGAACTCCTGACTGGCCTCCTTTGTGAAAACCTTTTAATAATTCCCATTACCTACAGAATTAAATTCAAGCTTCTGAACATGATCTGTGAGGCCATGTGTGGTCTGGCCCCTGTTCACTTCTCCCAGGCTTTCACACTTTTGGAAGCAACAGTACCAGACTACTTGTGGTTTCCCAAGACCGCCATGGTGTGTTTGGCCTCTGAGCCCTGCACGTGCTCACAATCCCCCCTCATCTATTTTGCAATTCCCTATACAGCCTGTGAAACTCTGGATAGGATGACTTCTCTGGGAAGCCATGAGACACACAAGTTCAGCATCTTTTTTCATCCTTTGTGAAGTTCTGTGCCTCCCACATGCTTACTATGACAACAACGATATTACCCGAGAGTATTTATTTGCTTTAGGTCTGTTTTATCTAGTATATAATGCTGCATTCCTTGTAGTATAATGATTCTTGAGCATTTTTGTGTTATTTTCTTAAAATTTAATGTCTTAGATGGTGGATATATGTCATTATATGTCCGTATAGCTAGTTAGGTGGCCTGAAAATAAGTCTGTAAGTGAAGAATTATTCTAACTAGAGGCAGGGTTACTTGGTGACAAAGGCTCTAATTACAATAAACTATCATGATGGCTAAAGACTGTAGTTGTATATTTTTACTTCATGAGAGAACTGATGATTATCTAAGTTTAAGATAAGGAAAATTTCTAATTAGGTATTTGTGCTGGAGATGTGATATGTGAACATAAAAAATTGATCATCAAAATATATTTAGAAAATGTCCCTCTTTACCTTTGGAATTATAATTATAATATGGATGTCATTTGATGGGAATGAGAGAACTATTCTTTTTGAATAGACTTGCCAGGAATATATTTAATTTATTACTGGTCATGGTACTTTGAGCAAGCTGGCACTTAATTAAGTTGGATAGTGATAAAATAATAGATTTTTAATGCCAACCAATGAAAAAGCATGACCTGAATTATCATTAGACAGTGTTAGAAGCATATAAATATAAACTTAAAAAATACTCACTTCTGAATTTGAACTGACTGACACTATACTTTGGAGCAGTGTTTAGTGTACCAAAAAGCCCACAGCTTTAAAGAATATGTTACATTTTCCAGCGAAATAACATAACTGAATATTTTTGAAATTTGAAGATATATCTCAATTGCATTAGAATAATTATGTAGAAATTCTTTAATTACCAATTATACCTTAGATAATAGCACATGTAAAATAAGGACATACACTTGAAACACAGTGAGTGAAAATTTAAGTATAATCTTAAAGAGACAAAAGTTAAATGGGCTAACTGCATGGCTAAATTAGATGTATGAAAAAAATAGACTGGACATGGTTGTTCATGTCTGTAATCCCAGTGCTTTGGGAGGCCCAAGAGGGAAAATTTCTTGAGCCCAGGAGTTCAAGACCAGCCTGGGCAACATAGGGAGACCCCATATTTACAAATTCTTTTAAAAAAATTAGCTATGTATGTTGGCATGTGCCTGTACTCAAGATTTGGTGGGAGGATCACTTGAGGTTGAGGCTGCAGTAAGGCATGATCACACCACTGCACTCCAGCCTGGATGACAAAATGAGACCCTGTCTCAAAACAAAAACAAAAACAAAAACAAACAACGACAACACCAGAAAGTCCTAGCCACAGCAATTAGGCAAGAGAAAGAAACAAAAGGCATCCAAATAGG
The DNA here is from genome assembly GCF_037993035.2 of Macaca fascicularis. Lineage (NCBI taxonomy): Eukaryota > Metazoa > Chordata > Mammalia > Primates > Cercopithecidae > Macaca > Macaca fascicularis. Next base: position 88,399,984 of record NC_088378.1, read on the forward strand.
AAAAGAAGAAGCCAAGCTATCTCTTTTTATGTACAACATGATTCTCTACGCAGAAAACCTTAATGACTGCCAAAAAGCTCCTGGAACTGATAAACAGCTTCAATAAAGTTTCAGGATACAAAATCAATGTACAAAGATCAGTGACATTTCTATACACCAATAACATTCAAGCTGAGAGCCAAATCAATAATGCAATCTCATTTATAATAGTCACACAAAAAATAAAATACGTAGGAAGACGTCCAACCAAGGAGGTGAAAGGTCTCCATAAGGAGAACTACAAAACATGGCTACAAGACATCATGAATGACAAAAACAAATGGAAAAATATTTCGTGCTCAAGAATTGGAAGATTCAATATTGTTGAAATGGCTATACTGCTCAAAGCAATCTACAGATTCAATGCTATTCCTATAAAACTACCAATGTTATTTTTCACAGAACTAGAAAAAAACTATTCTAAAATTCACTTGGAGCCAAAAGAGAGCCTGAATAACCAAAGCAATCCAAAGCAAAATGAATGCAAATTCAGGAAATACAGAGAACACCTCTGAGATACTCCTCAAGAAGAGCAACCTCAAGACACATAATTGTCAGATTCTCCAAGGTTGAAAGAAAAGAAAAATTGTTAAGGGCAGCCAGAGAGAAGGGTCAAGCTACTTACAAAGGGAAGGCCATCGGACTAACAGTGGATCTCTCTGCAGAAACCTTACAAGTCAAAAGAGAGTGAGGGCCAATGTTTGACGTTCTTAAAGAAAATAATTTTCAACCCAGAATTTCATATCCAGCCAAACTAAGCTTCATTAGTGAAGGAGAAATAAAATACTTCCCAGACAAGCAAATGCTGAGGGATTTTGTCACTGCCAGGCCTGCCTTACAAGAGCCCCTGAAGGAAGCACTAAATATGGAAAGGAAAAACTGGTATCAGCCACTGCAAAAACATACCAAAATATAAAGACCAATGACACTAAGAAGAAGCTGCATCAACTAATGTGAAAAATAACCAGCTTGAATCAGGATGACATGATCAAATTCACATATAACAGTATTAACCTTGAATGAAAAAGGGCTAAATGCCCCAATTAAAAGACACAGACTGGCAAATTGGATAAAAAGTCAAGACCTATCTGTGTGGTGTATTCAGGAGACCCATCTCACATGCAAAGACACACATACGCTGAAAATAAAGGAATAGAGGAATATTTACCAAGCAAATGGAAAGCAAAAAAGAGCAGGGGTTGCAATCCTAGTCTCTGATAAAACAAACCACCTTTAAACCAACAAAAATTTAAAAAGATAAAGAATGGCATTACATAGTGGTAAAGGGCTCAATTCAACAAGAAGAACTAACTATCCTAAATATATATGCAACCCAATACAGGAGCACCCAGATTCATAAAGCAAGTTCTCAGAGACCTACAAAGAGACTTAGACTCCTGCACAATAATAGTAGGAGACTTTAACACCCCACTGTCAATATTAGACAAATCAACAAGACAGAAAATTAACAAGGATATTCAGGACTTCAGCTCAGCTCTGGACCAAGCAGACCTAATGGACATCTACAGAACTTTCCACCCCAAATTAACAGAATATTCATTCTTCTCAGCACCACATCATACTTATCATAAAATTGACCACATAATTGGAAGTAAAACACTCCTCAGCAAATGCAAAAAATAGAAATAATAACAAACAGTCTCTCAGACCACAGTGCAATCAAATTAGAACTCAGAATTAAGAAACTCACTCAAAGCTGCACATCTACTTGGAAACTGAACAACCTGCTCCTGAATGACTACTGGGTAAATAACGAAATTAAGGCAGAAATAAATAAGTTCTTTGAAACCAATGAGAACAAAGACACAACATACTGCAATCTCTGGGACACAGCTAAAGCAGTGTTAAGAGGGAAATTTATAGCACTAAATGCCCACATTGGAAAGCAGGAATGAGGTAAAATTGACACCATAACATCAAAATGAAAAGAACTAGAGAAGCAAGAGCAAACAAATTCAAAAGCTAGCAGAAGACAAGAAATAACTAAGATCAGAGCAGAATTGAACGAGAGACACATGAAAAACCCTTCAAAAAATCAATAAACCTAGGAGCTGGTTTTTCAAAAAGATCAACAAAATAGATAGACTGCTAGCCAGACTAATAAAGAAGAAAAGATACAATAAAAAATGTTAAAGGGGATTCACCACTGATCCCATAGAAATAAAACTACCATCAGAGAATACTATAAACACTTCTATGCAAATAAACTAGAAAGGTTAGAACAAATGGATAAATTCCTGGACACATACACCCTACCAAGACTCAACCAGGAAGAAGTCGAATCCCTGAATAGACCAATAACAAGTTCTGAGATTGATACAGTAATTAATAGCCTACCAACCATAAAAGCCCAGGACCAGACAAATTCACAGCTGAATTCTACTAGACGTACAAAGAGGAGCTGGTACCATTCTTTCTGAAACTATTCCAAACAATAGAAAAAGAGAGACTCCTCCCTAACTCATTTTATGAGGCCAGCATCATCCTGACACCAAAACCTGGCAGAGAACAAAAAAAGAAAATTTCAGTTCAATATCCCTGATGAACTTCGATGCAAAAATCCTCAATAAAATACTGGCAAACCCGATACAGCAGCACATCAAAAGCTGATCCACCATGATCAAGTCAGCTTCATCCCTGGGATGCAACACTGGTTTGACATATGCAAATTGATAAATGTAATCCATCACATAAACAGAACCAATGACAAAAACCACATGGTTATCTCAATAGATGCAGAAACATTCTTTGATAAAATTCAACACCCCTTCATCCCCAAAATACTCAATAAACTAGGTACTGATGGAATATATCTCAATAAGAGCTATTTATGACAAATCCATAACCAATATCACACTGAATGGGCAAATGCTGGAAGCATTCCCTTTGAAAACCGTCACAAGACAAGGATGCCCTTTCTCACTACTCCTATTCAACATAGTATTGGAAGTTGCAGAAAGGGCAATCAGGCAAGAGAAAGAAGTAAAGTGTATTCAGATAGGAAGAGAGGGAGTCAAATTGTCTCTGTTTGCAGACGACATGATTGTATATTTAGAAAACTCCAATGTCTCAGCCCCAAAACTCCTTAAGTTGATAAACAACTTCAGCAAAGTCTCATGATACCATATCAATGTGCAAAAATCACAAGCATTCCTATACACCAGTAATAGAAAAAAAAGAGCCAAATCATGAGTGAACTACCATTCACAATTGCTACAAAGAAAATAAAATATCTAGGAATCCAACTTAAAAGGAATGTACAGAACCTCTTCAAGGAGAGTACAAACCACTGCTCAAGGAAATAAGAGAGGACACAAACAAATGGAAAAACATTCCATGCTCATGGATAAGAAGAATCAGTATCATGAAAATGGCCATACTACCCAAGTAATTTATAGATTCAATGCTATTCCCATCAAGCTACCACTGACTTTCTTCACAGAGCTAGAAAAAAGTACTTTAAATTTCATGTGGAACCAAAAAAGAGTCCATGTAGCCAAGACAATCCTAAGCAAAAAGAGCAAAGCTGGGGACATCATGCTACTTGACTTCAAACTATGCTACAAGACTACAGTAACCCAAACAGCATGGTACTGGTACCAAAACAGATATATAGACCAATGGAACAGAACAGAGGCCTCAGAAATAACCCCACACATCTGCACCATCTTATCTTTGGCAAACCTGACAAAAACAAGCAATGGGGAAAGGATTCGTTATTTAATAAATGGTTCTGGGAAAACTGACTGGCCATATGCAGAAAACTGAAACTGGACCCCTTCCTTACTCCTTATACGAAAATTATCTCAAGATGGATTAAAGATTTAAACCTAAAACCTAAAACCATAAAAACCCTAGAAGAAAACCTAGGCACTACCAGTCAGGACCTAGGCATGGGCAAAGACTTCATGACTAATACACCAAAGTAATTGCAAAAAAAGCCAAAATTAACAAACGGGATCTAATTAAACTAAAGAGCACAGCAAAATAAGCTATAATCAGAGTGAACAGGCAACCTACAGAATGGGAGAAAAGTTTTGCAATCTGTTCATCTGACAAAGGTCTAATATCCAGAATCTGCAAGGAACTTAACAAATTTATAAGAAAAGAACAAAGAACCCCATCAAAAGTGGGCAAAGGATCTGAACAGACATTTCTCAAAGGAAGACATTTATGTGACCAACAAACATATGAAGAAAAGCTCATTATCCTGGTCATTAGAGAAATACAAATCAAAACCAAAATGAGACACCATGTCATGCCAGTTAGAATGGCGATCATTAAAAAGTCAGGAAACAACAGAAATTGGAGAGAATGCGGAGAAATAGGAAAGCCTTTGCACTGTTGGTGGGAGTGTAAATTATTTTAACCATTGTGGAAGACAGTGTGGCGATTCCTTAAGGATCTAGAACCAGAAATACCATTTGAACCAGCAATCCCATTACTGGCTATATACACAAAGGATTATAAATCATTCTACTATAAAGACACATGCACACATATGTTTATTGCAGGACTATTCACAGTAGCAAAGACTTGGAACCAACCCAAATGCTCATCAATAACAGACTGGATAAAGAAAATGTGGCACATATACACCATGGAATACTATGCAGCCATAAAAAAGGATGAGTTCATGTCCTTTGCAGGGACATGGATGAAGCTGGAAGCCATCATTCTCAGCAAACTAACACAGAAACAGAAAAGCAAACACTGCATGTTCTTACTTATAAGTGGGAGTTGACCCATGGAATATATGAACACAGGGAGGGAAACATCTCATGCTAGGGCCTGTTGGGGGATGGGGGGTGAAGGGAGACAGCATTAGGATAAATACCTAATGCATGCAGGGCTTAAAACGTAGATGATGGGCTGATGGGTGCAGCAACCACCCTGGCACGTGTATACCTATGTAACAAACATGTATGTTCTGTACATGTATCCCAGAACTTAAAAGTATAATAAAAAAAGAATTTATTATTTCCAGGTTATGTAATTTGTTGGCATATAATTTTTCCTAGTGGTCTCTTATAATCTTTGTATTTCTGCAGTATCCATTGTAATGTCTCTGTTTTCATTTATTATTTTATTTGAGTCTTCTCTCTTTTTTCCTGGTCTAGCTAAGGGTTTGTTGATTTTGCTTGTCTTTTCAAAAATCCAACTTTTAGTTTGGTTGATCTTTTGTGATTTCTTGTCTCTATATTAGTTATTTCTGCTCTGATTATTACTGTTTTATTCTTTCTGTTAACTCTGGGCTTAGTTTGTCCTTCTTTTCCTAGCTCCTTGAGGAGTAACATTAAGTTGTTTATTTTAGATCTTTTTTTCTTTTTGATGTAGACATTTATTGTTACAAGCTTTTCTCTTAGAACTGCTTAGCTATATCCCATAAGTTTTGGTATATTGGGTTTCCATTTTTGCTTTTCTCAGGATAGTTTTGATTTCCCTTTCAATTTCTTCATTGGATCATTGATTTTGCAGGAGCATGTTGTTTAATTTCCTATATTTGTGAATTTTCTGAAGTTCCTCCTATTATTGATTCCCAGTTTTATACCATTGTAATCTGAAAAGACACTTGATATGATTGCAATCTTCTTAAATTTGCTAAGGATCATTTTGTATTCTAACATGTGATCTACTCTGGAGAATTCATTGTTCACTGAGGAGAATGTGTATTCTCTTGCTGTTAGATTGAATGTTCTATATGTGTCTGTTAGGTTCATTTTGTACAAAGTGTTGTTTAAGTCCAATGTTTTCCTATTAATTTTCTGCCTGGATGATTTGTCCATTGTTGAAAATGAACTATTAAATTCCCATACAAATATTGTATTGCAATCTATATCTCCCTTTAGATTCTTTAATATTTGTTTTATACATTTAGGTGCTCTGATATTGGCTGCATATGTATTTATAATTGTTGTATGCTTTTGAAGAATTGACCCCTTTATCATTATAGAATGTCTTCATCTCTTTTTACAGTTTTTGACTTCAGGTCTATGTTTTAATTTTTTTCACCTTTATTTTAGATTTGGGGGTACATGTGAACGTTTGTTACATAGGTAAACACATGTCATGGGGGTTTGTTGTGCATATTATTTCATCATCAAGGTATTAATCCCGCTACCCAATAGTTGTCTTTTCTGCTTCTCTCCCTCCTCCCAACCTCTCCCATCAAGTAGGCCCCTGTGTCTGTTATTTCCTTCTTTGTGTTCGTTATTTCCTTCTTTGTGTTCATAAATTCTTATCATTTAGCCCCGTTTATAGGGAGAACATTCAGTATTTGGTTTTCTGTTCCTGCATTAGTTTGCTAATAACAATAGCTTCCACTTCCATTTATGTTCCCACAAAAGATGTGATCTCATTCTTTTTTATGACTGCATAGTATTTCATGGTTTATGCATAATACATTTTCTTTATCTAATCTGTCATTGATGGGGATTTAGGTTGATTTCATGTCTTTGCTAATTCGAATAGTGCTGCAATGAACATTTGTGTGCATGTGCCTTTATGGTTTAATAATTTATATTCCTCTGGGTATATACCCAGTAATGGGATTGCTGGGTCGAATGGTGGTTCTGCTTTTAGCTCTTTGAAGAGCTACTTTCCACAACAGTTGAACTAATTTATACTCTGACTAAGAGTGTATATGTGTTCCTTTTTCTCCACAACCTTGCCAGCATCTGTTATTTTTTGACTTTTTAATAATGGCCATTCTGACTGGTGTGAGATGGTATCTTATTGTGGTTATGGTTTGCATTTCTCTAATGATTAGTGATATTAAACTTTTTTCATATGCTTGTTGGCTGTATGTATGCATTTTTTGAGAAGTGTCTGTTCATGTCCTTTGCTTACTTTTAAATGGGGTTATTTGATTTTCACTTTTAAATTTCTTTAAGTTCCTTACAAATGCTGGATATTAGATCTTTGTCAGATGCGTAGTTTGCTAATATTTTTTCCCATTCTCTAGGTTGTCTGTTGATCCTGTTGATAGTTTCTTTTGCTGTGTGGAAGCTCTTAAGTCTAATTAGATTCCACTTGTCAATATTTGCTTTTGTTGTGATTGCTTTTGGTGTCTTTGTCATAAAATTTTTTCCCATTTCTATATCCCGATTAGTACCGCCTAGGTTGTCTTCCAGGGTTTTCATAGTTTTGGGTTTTACATTTAAGATAATCTGTCTTGAGTTAATTTTTGTATATGGTGTAAGGAAGGGGTCCAGCTTCAATCTTCTGCATATGGCTATCCAGTTATCCCAACACCATTTATGGAATAGGGAGTCTATCCATTACTTGTTTTTGTCAGGTTTGTCGAAGATCAGATTATTGTAGAGGTGCAGTCTTACTTCTGGGTTCTCTATTCTCTTCCGTTGGTCTATGTGCTTGTTTTTGTATCAGAACCATGCTGTTTTAGTTACTGTAGCCTTGTAGTATAGTTTGAAGTTGGCTAACATGATGCCTTCAATTTTCTTCTTTTTGCCTGATATTGCCTTGGCTATCCAGGCTCTTTTTTTTTTTTTGGTTTCAAAATAGTTTTTTTTCTAGTTCTGTGGAGAATGTCATTGGTAGTTTGATAGAAACAGCACTGAATCTGTAAATTGTTTTGGGTAATACAGCCATTTTAATGATACTGTTTCTTGCTATTCATGAGTATGGGAGGTTTTTCCGTTTGTTTGTGTCTTTCTGATTTCTTTGAGGAGTGTTTTGTAATTCTCATTGCAGAGATCTTTCACCTCCCTTGTTCGCTGTATTTCTAGGTATTTTATTATTTCTGGGGCAATTGTGAAGGGAATTGCCTTTCTGATTTGGCTCTAGGTTTGGCTGTTGTTGGTGTAAAGGCATGCTAATTATTTTTGTACATTGATTTTGTATCCTGCAACTTTGCTGAAATGTTTATCAGATGGAGGAGATTTTGGGTTGAGACTATGGGGTTTTCCAGAAATAGAATCATGTCATCTGCAAACAGAGATAGTTTGACTTTCTCTCTTCATATCTGGATGCATTTTATTTCTTTCTCTTTTCTGATTGCCCTGGCTGGGACTTCCAATACTATGCTGAGCAGGAGTGATAAGATAGTGCATGCTTGTCTTGTGCTGGTTTTTTAGTGGAAATGCTTCCGGCCTTTACCCATTCAGTAAAATGTTGGCTGTGGGTTTGTCACAGATAGCTCTCATTATTTTGAAGTATGTTCCTTCAATACCTAGTTTATTGAGAATTTTTAGCTTGAAGGGATGTAGAATTTTATTAAAAGACTTTTCTGCATTTATTGAGATAATCATGTGGTTTTTGTCTTTAGTTCTGTTTATGTGAATCACGTTTATTAATTTTTTTTTCTTTGAGATGGAGTCTCGCTCTATTGCCCAGGCTGGAGTGCAGTGGCATGATCTCAGCTCACTGCAAGCTCCACCTCCCAGGTTTATGCCATTCTCCTGCCTCAGCCTCCCGAGTAGCTGGGACTATAGGCACCTGCCACCACACTTGGTTAAATTTTTGTATTTTTAGTAGAGAAAGGGTTTCACCATGTTAGCCAGGATGGTCTTGATATCCTGACCTCGTGATCCACCCACCTCGGCCTCCCAAAGTGCTGGGATTACAGTGGTAAGCCACCACGCCCGGCCACATTTATTAATTTTTGTTTGCCAAACCAACCTTGCATCCTGAGGATGAAGGCTACTTGATCATGGTGGATTAGCTTTTTGATGTGTTAGTTATTTTGGTTTGCAAGTATTTCGTTGATGATTTTTGCATGGATGTTCACCACAGATATTGGCTTGAAGTTTTCTTTTTTCATTGTGTCTCTGCCAAGTTTGGTGTCAAGATGATCTTGGCTTCATTGAATGAGTTGGGGAGGAGTCCCTCCTCAATTTTTTGGAAGGGTTTTAGCGGGAATGGTACCAGCTGTTCATTGTACATCTGGTAGAATTTGTCTGTGAATCCATCAGGTTCCAGGCTTTTTTTAGTTGATAGGCGACTTATTACTGATTCAATTTTGGAGATCATTATTGGTCTGTTAAGGGTTTCAATTTCTTCCTGGCTCAGTCTTGGGAAGTTGTACATGTCCACAAATTTATTGATCTCTTCTTTGTTTTCTAGTTTGTGTGCATTGAAGGGTTTGTAGTAGCTTCTGATGGTTGTTTTTATTTCTGCGATGTCAGTAGCAACATTCTCTTCATTTCTAATTGTGTTTATTTGGGTCTTTTCTCTTTCTTCTTTATTAGTCTAGCAAGTGGCCTATTTTATTATTTTTTTTCAGAAAACCAACTCCTAGTTCCTTGATCTTTTGAATAGTTTTTCATATCTTGATTTCCTTCAGTTCAGCCCTGATTTTTTGTTATTTCTTGTCTTCTGCTTGCTTTGGATTGATTTGTCCTGCTTCTCTAATTCCTTCAGGTGTGAAATTAAGTTGTTAATTTGAGATCTTTCTAACTTTCTGATGTGGGGATTTAGTGCTATGTATTTACCTCTTAACATTGCCTTAGCTGTGTCCCAGAGATTCTGTTATGTTGTATCTTTGTTCTCATTATTTTCAAAGAACTTCTTTATTTCTGCCTTAATTTCATTATTTACTCAAAAGTCATTAAGGAGCATGTTTAATTTCCATGTAATTGCATGGTTTTGAGCGATTTTCCTAGTCTTGACTTCTACTTTTATTGAGCTGTGGTCCAAGAATGTCTTCATAAGATTTTGGATCTTTTACATAAGTTGAGAATTATTTTAGGTCCAATTATGTGGTTGATTTTAGAGTATGTGCTCTGTAACATAGAAGACTATACATAGAAGAATGTATAGTCTGTTGATTTGGGTGGAGAATTCTGTAAAGGTCTATCAGATCCATTTTGTCCAGTGTTGAGTTTAGGTCCTGAATATCTCTGTTAATTTTCTGCCTTGATGATCTGTCTAATGCTATTAGTGGCATTTTGAAGTCTCCCAACATTATTGTGTGGGAGTCTATGTCTCTTTGTAGGTCTCTAATAACTTGCTTTATAAATCTGGGTGCTCCTGTGTTGGGTGCATATGTATTTAGGATAGTTAGGTCTTCTTGTTGAATTGAACCCTTTACCATTATGTAATGTCCTGCTTTGTCTCTCTTTTTTAAAATCTTTGTTGGTTTGAAATCTGTTTTCTCTGAAATTAGGATTGCAAACCCTGCTTTTTTTGTTTTCCATTTGCTTGGTAGATATTCTTCCATCCCTTTATTTTGAGCCTAGGATTGTCATTACTTGTGAGATGTGTATCTTGAAGACAGCATACCACTAGGTCTTGTATTTTCATCCAGCTCTGTGCCTTTTAAGTGAGGTATTTAGTCCATTTACATTAATATTGATATGTGTGGATTTGATCCTGTCATTGTGCTGTTAGCTGGTTATTATGTTAGCTTATTTGTGTGATTGATTCACAATGACACTGGTCTGTGTGTTTAAGTGTGTGTTTGTATTAGAAGGTAGTGGTCTTTCCTTTCTGCATTTAATGCTCCTTTCAAGATCTCTTGTAAAGGAGGTCTTGTGGTAATGAATGTTTAGACATTTGCTAATCTGAAAAGGATTGTATTTCTTCTTCACTTAGGAAGCTTAGTTTGGCCAAATATGAAACTCTTGATTGAAGATTTTTTTTTCCCTAAGATGATTGAATAGAGGTCTCCAATCTCTTCTGGCTTTTAGGATATCACCTGAGAGGTTTGCTTTTAGCCTAATGGGGTTCCCTTTTTAGGTAACCTGCCCTTTCTCTCTAGCTGCATTTAGGATTTTTTTCATTTTGACCTTGGAAAATTTGATGATTATATGTCTTTGGGATGATCTTTTTGTGTAGAATCTTGCAGGAATTCTCTGCATTTCCTGAATTTGATCATTAGCTTCTCTAGCAAGGTTGAGGAAGTTTTCATGGATTATATCCTGAAATATGTTTTCCAAGTTGTTTGCTTTTTTTCCCCTCCCTTTCAGAGATGCCAATGATTCATCGATTTGGCCTCTTTATGTAATCCCATATTCTCAGAGGCTTTGTTTACTCCTTTTTATTCTTTTTTCTTTATTTTTGTCTGACTGTCTTAAAGAACCAGTCTTCAAGTTCTGTGATTTTTTTTTCCTCAGCTTGGTTTATTCTGCTGTTAATACTTGTGATTGCATTGTGAAATTCTTGTATTGTGTTATTCAGCTCTGTCAGACCCATAAGGTTCTTTTTTATAGTGGCTGTTTTGTCCTTCAGCTCCTGTAATACTTTATTGTGATTCTTATTTTCCTTGGATTGGGTTTTGCCATTCTCTGAATCTTGATGATCTTTGTTCCTATCCATATTCTGAATTCTATCTCTGTCATTCTAGCCAGTTTGGCCTGGTTGAGAGCTCTTGTTCGAGAACTGGTGTGGTTGTTTGGAGGACACAAGACACTCTGGCTATTTGAGTTACCAGAGTTCTTGTGTTGGTTATTCCTCATCTCTGCGTGTGGCTGTTCCTTTAACTGCAGTGTAGATTGAGTTCAGTCAATAGACTTATTTTCTGGATGTTTTCATCAGGCCAAGGCTTTGTGTGGGGTTTTTCTTTGAAGTTGCCTTCTTGTCTCTGGTTTCAGAGGAAGGTATATTGGTAAGATATTTTTCATTTTGAAGCTTCAGAGTGTGATCTAGCAGGTGGCACTCAGGCTTATTTGTCAGTTGGTAGACTTTTGTTCGGTTGAGTTGCTCCCCTATGTTTCCTCACAGTTGCAGCCATGTTCCTGCTCAATGCTCTGAAAGTGTGGGATCCTCTCCCCATTGAGTGCTGGCTGTAGATCATCATTTGGCACTCCTGTGCTGTTGACTGCAGTTTGGGGCAATCTCAGTGGTTTTTCCCCTCAACTTGGAGGCAACAAAGGAAGGAATCTTAGCACTAGTTGTGGCTGTGGGTCATTTGCTTGTCTCCTGGGGCCTCCATCCCAGAGAGATGCAGGTCAGCATTTGCTCAGTGCAATCAGCCCAGGATGGAGGGTCTATGCTATGCGCCCAAGCCAGAGGTTCCCTGTCTGGTGATGAGCAGTGGGGGTGTGTGTGAGACCCATGGGAGATGGACTAGTCTCCTCTTCTTGGGTTGCCTGCAGCTTGTTGGAGGTGTGGATAAAACACTTAGGGTCTTTGTTGCACTGTTAGTCTGAGGGTGGCAAGGCAGAAGCAGTGGCAGAGAGGCTTTCAGTTGCCCCTGGAGTTGCTACTGGCTCAGTAGCCCTGGTGGGGAATGGCTGGAGGCTCAGGCCTGGAGGACTTGCCTAGTGAGAAGTTATAGGAATGGACACCCATGTAACAATCTTGCCACTTTTCCATGGGGCTGCTGCAGTATGCTTGGGGCCCACTCCGGTCACTCATTGCTCAGATATTCCAGTACCTGGGGGTTTCATCAGTGAAGGCTGCAAAACAGCAAAGATGGCAGCCTGTTACTCCATCTGGAAGCTTTGTCCTAGGGAGGTATGGGCCTGTTGCCAGCCCAAAGACACCCTAGGACATGGCTGGAGACCCCTATTGGGAAGCCCTGCCCAGTGAGGAGGAACAGGATTGGAGACCTGCTTTAAAAAGCACTCTTGTTATGTTTCAGTAGAGAAGCTGTGTTGTGTTAGGGGTCTGCTTCAGCCCCCAGTCACCTCAGACACTCTGAAGCCCAAAGGATGGAATGGCTGTCACCCAAACAGCAAATATGGTGACCCACCCCTCCCTCTGGGAGCTCTGTTTGAGGGAAATTACAAATCTCTGTGGGCCAGAGAACACCAACAGGGGTGGCTGAAAGCCTACTTTGGAGTTCCCACCCAGTGAGGAGGAATGGGTTTGGGAACCCACTTAAGGAAGCAGTCTGGCCATGTTTTGGTAGAACAGCTGTGCTGTGCTGTGGGATCCCTTCTACCCTCAGTCAACTCAGACTCTACAAAGCCTTAAGGCTTATTTTGTCTCACATAAGTACAGTTGGCCCTCTGTATGCATGGGTTTTGCATTATAGATTTTACTAATTGCAAATCAAAAATATTTAAAAGTACAATAAAAATGACAATACAGGAATAAAACATAACAAAAATAAAAAAACATGGTATAAAAGCTATCTATGTAACATTTACATTGTTTTGAGTATTATATATAATCTAGAAATTATTTACAGGCTACAGAAGGATGTGAAAAGGTTATATGCAAATGCTTTGCCATTTTACCATTTTATATAAGGGACTTGAGCATTTGTGAATTTTGGCATTCACAGGGGTCCAGGAACCAACCCCTTGCAGATATAAAGGATGACTATATAGCTACTTCTGCTCTCTTTTTGTTCCTATTTGTGTGAAATATCTTTTTCCATCTTTTTACTGTTAGTCTCTGTTTGTCCTTAAGAGTGAGGCCAGTCTCTTATAGACAGCCTATAATTGGGCCTTGGTTTTTTTTTTTTTTTTCCTCTAATAATATATAGTCATATTATATATTTTTATTGGAGAATTTAATCCATTTACATTCAAGGTAATAACTGATAGTTGATAATTTAATAATGCCACTTTGTTAATTGTTTTCTGAGTGCTTTTTTTTTATTATTATACTTTAAGTTCTAGGGTACATGTGCACAATGTGCAGGTTTGTTACATATGTATACTTGTGCCATGTTGGTGTGCTGCACCCATCAACTCGTCAGCACCCATCAACTCATCAATTACATCAGGTATAACTCCCAATGCCATCCCTCCCCCATCCCCCTCCCCATAATAGGCCCCGGTGTGTGACGTTCTCCTTCCTGAGTCCAGGTGATCTCATTGTTCAATTCCCACCTATAAGTGAGAACGTGCGGTATTTGGTATTCTGTTCTTGTGATAGTTTGCTGAGAATGATGGTTTCCAGCTGCATCCATGTCCCTACAAAGGACACAAACACATCCCTTTTTATGGCTGCATAGTATTCCATGGTGTATATGTGCCACATTTTCTTAATCAGGTCTGTCACTGATGGACATTTGGGTTGATTCCAAGTCTTTGCTATTGTGAATAGTGCCGCAATAAACATATGTGTGCATGTGTCTTTACAGCAGCATGATTTACAATCCTTTGGGTATATACCCGGTAATGGGATGGCTGGGTCATATAGTACTTCTAGTTCTAGAGCCTTGAGGAATCGCCATACTGTTTTCCACAATGGTTGAACTAGTTTACAATCCCACCAACAGTGTAAAAGTGTTCCTATTTCTCCACATCCTCTCCAGCACCTGTTGTTTCCTGACTTTTTAATGATTGCCATTCTAACTGGTGTAAGATGGTATCTCATTGTGGTTTTGATTTGCATTTCTCTGATGGCCAGTGATGATGAGCATTCTTTCATGTGTCTGTTGGCTGTATGAATGTCTTCTTTTGAGAACTGTCTGTTCATATTCTTTGCCCACTTTTCAATGGGGTTGTTTGTTTTTTTCTTGTAAATTAGTTTGAGTTCTTTGTAGGTTCTGGATATTAGCCCTTTGTCAGATGAGTAGATTGCAAAAATTTTCTCCCATTCTGTAGGTTGTCTGTTCACTCTGATGGTAGTTTCTTTTGCTGTGCAGAAGCTCTTTAGTTTAATGACATCCCATTTGTCAATTTTGGCTTTTGTTGCTGTTGCTTTTGGTGTTTTAGACATGAAGTCCTTGCCCATGCCTATGTCCTGAATGGTATTACCTAGGTTTTCTTCTAGGGTTTTTATGGTATTAGGTCTAACATTTACGTCTCTAATCCATTATGAATTAATTTTCGTATAAGGAGTAAGGAAAGGATCCAGTTTCAGCTTTCTACTTATGGCTAGCCAATTTTCCCAGCACCATTTATTAAATTGGGAATCCTTTCCCCATTTCTTGTTTTTCTCAGGTTTGTCAAAGATCAGATGGGTGTAGATGTGTGGTATTATTTCTGAGGACTCTGTTCTGTTCCATTGGTCTATATCTCTGTTTTGGTAGCAGTACCATGCTGTTTTGGTTACTGTAGCCTTGTAGTATAGTTTGAAGTCAGGTAGTGTGATGCCTCCAGCTTTGTTCTTTTCACTTAGGAATGTCTTGGCAATGCGGGCTCTTTTTTGGTTCCATATGAACTTTAAAGCAGTTTTTTCCAATTCTGTGAAGAAAGACATTGGTAGCTTGATGGGGATTGCATTGAATCTATAAATTACCTTGGGCAGTATGGCAATTTTCACGATATTGATTCTCCCTATCCATGAGCATGGTATGTTCTTACATTTGTTTATGTCCTCTTTTATTTCACTGAGCAGTGGTTTGTAGTTCTCCTTGAAGAAGTCCTTTACATCCCTTGTAAGTTGGATTCCTAGGTATTTTATTCTCTTTGAAGCAATTGTGAATGGAAGTTCTTTCCTGATTTGGGTCTCTGTTTGTCTGTTACTGGTGTATAAGAATGCTTGTGATTTTTGCACATTAATTTTGTATCCTGAGACTTTGCTGAAGTTTCTTATCAGCTTAAGGAGATTTTGGGCTGAGATAATGGGGTTTTCTAAATATACAATCATGTCATCTGCAAACAGGGACAATTTGACTTCTTCTTTTCCTAACTGAATACCCTTGATTTCTTTCTCTTGCCTGATTTCCCTAGCCAGAACTTCCAACACTATGCTGAATAGGAGTGTTGAGAGAGGGCCTCCCTGTCTTGTGCCAGTTTTCAAAGGGAATGCTTCCAGTTTTTGCTCATTCAGTATGATATTGGCTGTGGGTTTGTCATAAATAGCTCTTATTATTTTGAGATATGTTCCATCAATACCGAATTTATTGAGAGTTTTTAGCATGAAGGACTGTTGAATTTTGTCAAAGGCCTTTTCTGCATCTATTGAGATAATCATGTGGTTTTTGTCTTTGGTTCTGTTTATATGCTGGATTACATTTATTGATTTGCATATGTTAAACCAGCCTTGCATCCCAGGGATGAAGCCCACTTGATCATGGTGGATCAGCTTTTTGATATGCTGCTGGATTCGATTTGCCAGTAGTTTATTGAGGATTTTTGCATCAATGTTCATCAGGGATATTGGTCTAAAATTCTCTTTTTTTGTGGTGTCTCTGCCAGGCTTTGGTATCAGGATGATGTTGGCCTCATAAAATGAGTTAGGGAGGATTCCCTCTTTTTCTATTGATTGGAATAGTTTCCGAAGGAATGGTACCAGCTCTTCCTTGTACCTCTGGTAGAATTCAGCTGTGAATCCATCTGGTCCTGGACTTTTTTTGGTTGGTATGCTATTAATTATTGCCTCAATTTCAGAGCCTACTATTGGTCTATTCAGGGATTCAACTTCTTCCTGGTTTAGTCTTGGGAGAGTGTAAGTGTCCAGGAAATTATCCATTTCTTCTAGATTTTCTAGTTTGTTTGCATAGAGATGTTTATTGTATTCTCTGATGGTAGTTTGTATTTCTGTGGGGTCGGTGGTGATATCCCCTTTATCATTTTGTATTGTGTCTATTTGATTCTTCTCACTTTTCTTCTTTATTAGTCTTGCTAGTGGTCTATCAATTTTGTTGATCTTTTCAAAAAACCAACTCCTGGATTCATTGATTTTTTTTGGAGGGTTTTTTGTGTCTCTATCTCCTTCAGTTCTCCTCTGATCTTAGTTATTCTGAATTCTTTTCAGTCATTTGATAGATCTGTATTTCTTTATGGTTCATTGTTGGAGCTTCATTGTTTAATTTGGGGATGTTATGATTTCCTGATTCTTTGTAATTTTTGTGTCCTTGCATTGTTGTCTGTACATTTGAGGAGACAACCTCCTCTGCTGGCCTTTACAGGTGTTCTTTGGCAGGGATAGACTTTCATTGTTTAGTCTAAGTGTGATTCTGAAAGGGTCAACTGGTAATGACCCCAGGCAGCAGAGTTTTTGTGGGCTCTTTAGTTGGCTGGGCTGCTGCCTTAATTCTCTTTTTAGCTGGGGCTGCTGTCTAGGTTCCACTACCCAGCAATATCACTAGTTGGGCACTGGTATAAGGAGGAGCTACTGGCTAGGGACTGCAAAGCTTCTGGTTAGGCTGATAATAAGATGTAGTCCCTGGCTGGATAATTCAGCTATTTGGGATCTGCAGTTGGGCAGTGCTCCAGGCTGGGCACTGAGGTTAGGCATAGTTACTGCTCAGGATGGACAGAACCAGAGGCCATGCTCTTTGAAATGCATGATTGAAGATTCCCTCCCTGTCCCAGTGGAGCTGTGTGACAAGCTTTTGGCTGAGTTGAGCGGCTGTTTGACTTCCTGGATCAAGTAGGTCTGGTCCCTATGCTTCTCCAAAATGTGCTGAGGTAGGAGTTTCCATGCCTTGGCGGGTGATTGAGTGGGCTTTGGACTGAGTGGAACTGCTGCTTGACTTCTCCAGTCATGCAGGCCTAGCCCCTATGCTTCTCTGCAATGGAGTCAGGGGTCTCCCTGCCTGGGTGGGGTCATTGGGGTGGACTTTGAGGCTGGGCATGAAGACTAACCCCCTGGGGAACTCAAGCTAGGTTGGACTTCCTACTGTATTTCTGAAGACCATGAGGTCAGTTTCATGTTGACTTGTATATTCCATCTGGTTCCATGGCTGGCAGAAATGCAGAGGTACCATCAAGATCTGTATGCTGGTCATTGTGACCTCTGCTTCTTTTCTTTGTTTTTACCTGATCCTGGGCAGTCTAGCTGTGCTATTACCTACCCACAGTGTTCCCCATGAAGTGAGACTGGAGTAGCCTTCTTGGGAATTGTATGAGATTGCTAGGGAAGCTGGATAACTGTCTCCAGTTCTCTTTTCCCCTAGTAGAAACATTGGGTCAAGGAGTGCCTCTCCATCTGGCATTGTGCCAACTTGGGGAAGGGAGAAGAGCAGTGCAGTCAAAGTGAGACTGTTTTTCTTACCTTTTTAATTCAGTTGTCATTCAGTTCTGTGGACCATGTGAGTTGTATCTAAGGATTAGGATTTTTGAAAAGATGTTTTGGTCTGTGGATAGTTGATAGTGGATCCTTCTGTTGGCTGGGCAGTGAAAGTAGAGCCATAGACTTCCTATTCTACCATCTTGCTGATGCCGCCTCTAGAAAGTCTTCCAAATTCTTCATATGTAAAACAACAACAACAACAACAAACAAATCTTCCTTGAGTCTGTCATTTTCAATAACATAGATGAACTTAGAAGACATTATGCTAAGTGAAACAAGCCATACACAGAAAGACAAGTACTACACGATCTCACTTATATGTGGGGTCTTAAAAAACTCACTTCTTGGCTCACACCTGTAATCCCAGCACTTTGGGAGGCCGAGGCGGGCACCTCACGAGGTCAGGAGATTGAGACCATCCTGGCTAACACGGTGAAACCCTGTTTCTACTAAAAATACAAAAAATTAGCTGGGCATCTTGGCGGGTGCCTTTAGTCCCAGCTACTTGGGAAGCCGAAGCAGGAGAATGGCATGAACCCTGGAGGTGGAGCTTGCAGTGAACCAAGATTGTGCCATTGCACTCCAGCCTGGGCGACAGAGTGAGACTCTGTCTCAAAAAACAAAACAAAACAAAAAACCAAAAAACTAATTTCTACTCTCCATAGAAGCAGAAAGTAGAATGGTGATTACCGAAGATGGGGAGGTGGGGGAAATGGAGAGACACTTGTCAAAAGGCACAAGGATGTAATTAATGTAGGATGAATACATCTAGAAATCAAATGGGCAGCATGATGACTATAATTAACAATACTGTATTGTATACTAGAAATTTGTGAATAAAGTAGATTTTAGGTGTTCTCATCACACACTCTAAAAATGGTTAACCATGTTAGGAGATGAATATGTTAATTTTCTTGACTGTAATATTGTTAATCAGTCCACTATGTATATCAAAAACCCCTCCTCGAGCCCGGTATCCTTCTCTAGCTACTGCAGTTCTCTTCGCCTCTTCATATCCAGATTTTCCCTCTTTCACCTCGCATTGCTTCTCAACCCATTGCACCCTCTCTTAAGTTACCAAGGCAGGGAAAAACCTCTCACTAACACATACTCTTCCATTTGCAGCGACATGAACCTGGGCATGCTTCCAGTCCACACACCCTTGTCCTTTTTAACTTTCCACTTGGCAACATTTTATACCTGTGATTACTCTGATTTTGAAGCATTTGCCTCCCTTGCTGTTCGTGACCCAAACCACTCTAGATTTTTTGTTGATTCTCTAGTCATCCCGCTGTCTCCTTTGCAAGGCATCTTTCTGAACCATCCCTGTGATGTTGTTTTTCCTTAGTTAGCTTTCCTTTTTACCCCACACCACACGTGTGCCCCACTTTCACCACACTAACTCCCACAGCTTCAATTATCGTCTCTATGCCTCAGGTCCTCTATTTCTAGTTCTGGGTTTGACCTATGCTCTGAGCTGTGGACACATATGTCTAACTCCATATGTCCAAAACTAAACTCCTTGTCTTTTATTCCAAGCCTGTTCTATTTTTAATTTCCCAAGTTAGTGACATCACCATCCATTCTACTGCCTACCTCCAACAGATTATCAAGTCTAGGAGATGCTGTTACAGTCTTAAGTCTTAAGTCTTTCCACTTTTCATTATTTCTGCTACAATTACTACTATTTTTCCTCAATATTATCTTTCATCTAGAATACCTCAAGCCTCTTCAAAGCTTTTATTGTCTTACTGCCTTTAGTTGATCCATTCCCTACACTGCCACCAGAGGGAGCCTTCCACAGTATAAATCTGATTATATGAGCAGATTAAAACTCTGATAACATTTATTGCTTAAAGAATCAGTCCTGTGGCTCACAAGGTCCTTCATGACATAGTCCCTGTTAATCAGTTCAGACATCTCTTCATTGATTATCCTCTTGTACTTTTTTTTTTCCAGGAATACTAAAGCTAATGCAGTTTCTAATTAGTGAATAAAGCATATTCATGCTCTTCCAAGACTATCTAGTAATAAATAAGTGGATAAATACTGTCTTCTCAATTGATTAATAAATGCATTTTCTTCTTGTGTGGGGAAAATTTACATATGCTATTATGCATATGATAAAGTAAAAACCTGTGCATACCCACTTTAAAAACATATATTCTTTGGAAGGTACCTATGCTCAGAATTGCAAGAACCACAGGTTAAAGAGGAAACCAAATACAATTCAAATAAAGTTGTTTTGTTAGGTTATGCTGACAGGGTGGGAGTACTGATGTGGCACTTAGGCTGTCATTTCCACATCCTGCCAGATATTGCTAATCAGCCATGGCACTCTTATGAAAAGCACAGACTCAACCTCATAAACCTTATCACAAGCACACTGGGAAGCCACTGCCAGTAGGAGTGGCTCCTATTATGAAGCCTCTTTGCTGCTTGTATGTGTGGCTATGGCAAGCAATTTTGCCCTGAGGACTTGAGGATAAAAGAGCCTGGAGAAGTAAATGCTTTCTTGAATTTTCTGTCTCATTTTTTTTCCAATAATAAGGGACATAACAATTTGCTGTACATTTTATTTAATCATAAAGGAATCCCAGTTCAGATCTCTTTAAACAGGGTATGCATGCCCTTGAGGATATTTGAAGACTTTCCAGGGATATATGGCTTGGACAGCTTTAAGGAAATCATTTTGTAGATGCTCAGCTTCCATTGTGTCTCTTCCTTAAGCTGATCTGTCTGAAAACCACTCCTGCAGTCAGTATTTCTCCATTCCTATCTCCCTTTTCACAATGATCACCTCCTACTTTCCAAAAAAATATGTGCACCTCTCACCCATCCTGAATCTTATGATGCATTTCCCAGGGTATAAAAAAGTTAGGGGCTAAACAGAGGAGTGTTTGAAAATGTAAAGCTCCTGAATCAGAGTCTTAGATTTGGTTAAAAACATATTTATATATGCAATTGCAATGAAAGTATATGTATTGTGTATATATAAAATAAAATTATATACAAAAGATATATGTGTATATGAGAAATGCCTGATTTTTTTTAGGTAAAAAATCATGGAAAGGCTCTAGCTAACCTCGTCTCTGTTTACATAAATTAGAATTCAGAAGTAAAATGAGTGGGCCGGGCGCGGTGGCTCAAGCCTGTAATCCCAGCACTTTGGGAGGCCGAGACGGGTGGATCACGAGGTCAGCAGATCGAGACCATCCTGGCTAACACGGTGAAACCCCGTCTCTACTAAAAAAATACAAAAAACTAGCCGGACAAGGTGGCGGGTGCCTGTAGTCCCAGCTACTCGGGAGGCTGAGGCAGGAGAATGGCGTAAACCCGGGAGGCGGAGCTTGCAGTGAACTGAGATCCAGCCACTGCGCTCCAGCCTGGGCGACAGAGTCAGACTCCGTCTCAAAAAAAAAAAAAAAAAAAAAACAGAAGTAAAATGGGTGTTATGGAGTACATATTGACCATATTGACTTTCTTTAAAATTGAAAAATGTAAGTTTGGCTTTGTATGGCAATAAATCTGATTTGACTAATACGCCTGACCACAAGAGCTGGCTTTTCCAGTGAGGTATGCAGCAGATGTTTCACAAATCGGTTCAGAAATATGTCTCATAAACATATAGCAGACATGTTTCATAAGTTGAATGGGCTAGATCTGCAACTCCAAGTATATTAATGTATTTAAATCTTATATCTAATATGCAATATACTAGAAATTGCATCTTTGTAACTATTATATTTGAGATAAAAATTCAGGTGTCAACTTAAAAACATATAAGGAAGTGTATAATTTTTAAAACTTGTGTTGTCAAATAAGTTGACAATATTTTATGTACATTATAAAGCAAGTTTAATATCCCATAATATGTTAAAAACAACAAAATTATGCTTTGAATGACAGAGTTCTTGAGTACTTTAAGGGACTGTGGTGTTATGATATACATTGGTTTTCATCCCCAGTTCCTGGCCCATAACACCCATATCCCTGTTACAGTCTTTTGCGTTATAATGTTGGGTATGTTAGGCCTCAGGGGCAGGCCTCTGAACTTCCTCTGTCTTCTTTCTACTCTAACGTTCCCCTTCTTTCCTACTGTGGGTCTTAAGACTCTCCCAGGAGCGGGTTCCACACTAAACCTGGGAGAAGGAATGGTGATGTCATGAAACTTCCATAAAAACCCAAGAGGACAGGTTTCATTGAGCTTTCAGATAGCGGAACCCGTGGAGCTTCCTGGAGGGTGATGTGCCCAGAAAGGGCATGGATGCTCTGCACCCCTTCCCCCATACCTCGTACCATGTGTCTCTTCATCTGTATCCTTTACAATATTCTTTATAATAAACCTACAAATGTGAGTAGGTATTTCCCTGATTTCTGTGAGCCGCTTTGCAAATTAATCAAGCCCAAAGAGGGGTTATGGTAACCCCAGCTTAAAGCTAGTTGGTCAGAGTTCCACAGGCCAGGATTTGGGACTGGTGTGTGTGTGGGGAGAGGGGCAGTCTTGGAGACGGAGCCTTCAACTTGTGGGATCTGACACTATCTCTGGGTAGACAGTGTCTGAACTGAATTGGAGAACTCCCAGCTGGTGTCTGCTGTTTGGTGTATGGGGAAAACCACCCACAAATTTGGTCACAGAAGTCTTCTGTGTTGGTTCTTGTCATGCAAGAGTAGAGGAAAAACACAGTTTAGAGGAAAGTTTTTCCCTACAACAGGGACCACAGAGACACCTTCAACTAAACAACGAGAAAACTGAGGTGGAGAGAGGTTACTGACTAGCCCACACTCTAAGATAAGGGTAGATCCCATCTATTTCTCCTGATTTATCAGACCACTACTCATTATGCCCACTATAAAAGGTCTATAAAATTGGCATTGACTTCCACAAACTTTGATTCTATAAGGGAGCATGAATGTACTATAACGTGTATGAAGCACACACGCATACACTCTACTGTGTCACACACTTACCCTAATTACAATACGATATTCATAATAAACATTAATTGAACATTTAATTAACAGCAATTTTTCTTAACTTCTTAACATTTAGAAGCGTTTTTAACAGTTATTTTTGAAGTATAGATCTTTAAAAATGTTATTCAGGGAACTATTTTTTTCTTAACTTCTTAACATTTAGAAGGGTTTTTAGAAGTTATTTTTGAAGTACCGATCTTTTAAAATGTTATCCAGGGAGCTACGAATTGATTTTCCTTTTTCTTTCAATAATTTTCTCTTTGGCAAATAAAGGCTTTCAAAGCTGTTGCAAATATTGTTAATGTACTAATCAGCCATCACAATACCTTGTGGAAGAAAGCATCAGCCTCAGGAAATAAGAGTCCTGGGCATCAGTCTCAGATGTACCACTTATTTGCTGTGTGACTTTGGACCTCAATGGGTGTGTACTCGTGTGTGTTAAATTGTAAGGGTGTTAGATAGGTTTTGATCTGAGGAGTGGCTCTAATTGATGACAGTTCCCTGGAGTTTTGCATAAACCATGAGAAAGGTTACTGACTGGTTGAAATATTTCTTGTGGGTGTAGATGGAGAGTGTTATATATTTATCAACCCATATGATATAAGTATCATACCATACCCATTTGTATCATCCATATGATACAAAGAATTTTGTTGACAGTATTTGGTGTTCTGGTGCATGGGGTGTGTGTGTTTTCTCCTCCTAAACAGGGGTTAATTAAAGAAAATAAGAAGTCAAGAGAAATCATATTCCTTTAATTAGTGTTGGGGTGGTTGCCATTTGTGAAGTTTTAAAAATAACTGCCAAGAACACCTCACTATTCCCCTATATTTATAGCTCACAAGAGACCTACTGATGAGAATTAGAAATGCACTTATGAGAGTTTGAGGGAAGGCCAATTAAGCTGTCACTGGGGGGACAATTCTGTTGTAGGTAGAACCACTTAGATTGAGTCTTGAGAACATCTTGATTAAGTCATCTTTTCCTACAAGAGAATTGTCACCATTCTCTTGCAGGTCTAGGAACAAGATTTGCTTGGTTGAACCAGAGGTTATTATCCTTTGATGACAGTCTCACTGCTATCAAGTTCACATGTACTTGATGCATAATAGCATTATACTTAATTAATAATGGGTGATAGACCTTTTATGAGTCCTTTATCCAAGATACACATTTCCTGGTATCATGATACTTGAGAAGTGAGCTTATTACTGGTGAGAAGATGAGTGTGGATTACAGTTCTGGAAACAGACGGTTTGAAGTAGACTTCAAAAAGATTGAATGGCTCAGTACTGGCTTAATGGGAAGTGTACCATAATCAGTGGGGGGGCCTGTCTTCCATTTTAACATAGAATGCTGTATAGCATATTTGTGTGGCTGTATTATGATTAAGCCACATTCCTGTGAATCATCAGTTTTGGTGTTTGTGGAACTCGGGGAGGATAGTATTCTGAACTAAAAAGGTTGGCAAGGCCTAGATCCATCTGGAAACCGTGCTGTGGCTAATCAGTGCTGAGTGACACAGAGAAATTCACCATGAAGAAAAGATAATGCAGGAACTCTTTAAGTACAAACATCCTAAAATGGAGGCAATATATTTATATGTTAGCATGCTTCCTTCTTTCCTCCTCCTTATTAAATTTGAAATGTTATGGTGAGGAAGCTGAACTGGAGATGTGCAAGGGCTATGATCTATGTAAACTCATCAAAGGCGAGTCTTAGGGTTTGGATTTGTTATTTCATATTGTATGCCCTGCTTTTCAGACTCTTAGAGACCTGCTTACACAAAGAACCAGAACAATGGAATAACAGTAGGCTAGGATTCTGAAATCCCTGTCTGACAGAGACTACTTATTGCTCTTCATTAACCATTCTCCTTTTCCTTTTGAATAATATAATCCCTCCCCAGCCAGTTTTAGCAGAGCAGGTGGTCATCACCTAAGAACATACTTGTTTCTAGGTGTAGTCATGCAAATAAGTTTAATCCAATTGAATTTGAGCACAAATGCATGTAATTTCTAGGTTATCTTATATATATGTTATATATACATGTACGCATATATATATGTCACCGTGTTTTGGAGTTTCTAAAATTATAGCATCTAATTAATACAGAAAATGGTACCTAGAAGTGGGGTCATACATAACAATAACCAGAACTATGCTTAGCAGTCTGGCAGTGGGTTGCAAGGCAATAGATACTGTGGACTCTGGTGACTCAAGCTGTTGAAAAATACTTGATACAATTTTGTCTACAATAACTCGGAAAGCAGAGCACATGCTCACTCAGTCTATTGGTCCAGTGTAACTACATGGAAAAACTCAAAAGTTTGATGTTTATTAACTCTTTCTTGTTGCTTTTTGCAAAAGAGAGGTAAAGGCAGCCAAGTTAGGTTTGGAAGCAGAGATGGAAAGAAATACAGATCGGCTAAAGGAAAGTGCCTCCGCCTATAACCTGCAGGTTAAATTTGGGGATTCACTGGGTTACAAAAGTCAACTCTTCTGTAGCAAACTTTTGAAGATAAAACTGTCCTACTCATCATTTTGTTTTCCTGTCACTCACTGGGGAATGGTGAGAATTGGAACAACTTTGAGAGGCATGTGTAGGGGACAGTAGAGTTGACTCTGCCAAGCCAAGATTATTTACATGTAGACTGTGTGGGGAGAGAGTAAGAGACCTCTATTTCATTCAAGCTACTATATTTTTTGTGTTTCTTTGTTGGAGGTGCTTTGTTAGAATACACTAACTTCTTTCTTCTCATATTACTCAGATAACCCAGGTGTGTTCTTGGTAATAACAACAGAATGGCTTGCCGAGATGTTTCTACTAAATGCTGAGGAAGTATGATAACATATTACCATACCCCAGTGGAGAAAATCTCACTGGTGATGGGGTTGCTTGTGTCTGTCTTGAACAGTGTTAGATAAAAAGTGACTTTTTTCCCTGAATCTGTCTATTATTAGCTTGCTAACTTTTTTTTTTTTAAACTGGCCAGACTTTCATTAAATGTGCTTATATATCTTATTATATTCTCTTGTGGGGCTGGAGGACATTCTGTGCAATCTCAGTATGCATTTATGTAATTAGACCAATCCCTGGCATTCTTGGAGAACCTCACTGTAACAGGTTGAATTTGAATTAAAAAATTAGTCAAAGAGGCCCTTTAATGAACAAAAATATAAAGAGATCCACCAATTAATGAGTGCTATGTGGATTCTCCAATAATAATGGTACAATCGTAATATCAAATGGACATAGTTAATGTCATTCTTAAAATAGATTTCTCTTTTACACTACTGAAGCAGAAAATAGAACCCAGCTCACTTGTCCACCTATAAGATGACCCATTGTCACATTCATATGAGAGACTCTGGGGAGTCATATCATAACCCACCATTTTAACTTAGCCTGAAGTGTGGTGATCTAATTTGTAGTGTGGTTATTAATTATGAACTGATTTGAGGTGTTTTATATCACACACACAAGGAAACTTACTGTTGTAAGTATGATGAATGGTTGGGAGGGGTACATATTTTATATTCATGAACACATCAACATTCCCAAGAC
The DNA here is from genome assembly GCF_037993035.2 of Macaca fascicularis. Classification (NCBI taxonomy): domain Eukaryota; kingdom Metazoa; phylum Chordata; class Mammalia; order Primates; family Cercopithecidae; genus Macaca; species Macaca fascicularis. The sequence goes on from NC_088378.1 coordinate 88,426,412, forward strand.
TATATGGAGGTAGGCAGTCTTCATAGATGCCATAAGAAATGGATTACTAATATTGTAAGACTGAACCCAGAAAGATATTCTAAAGTTGGCACTTCAAGATGCTTTGGAACAGGCCAATAATTATATATGCCTATGGAGAAGATGCAACAAAAGTGGAATTTGAGAGATATGAAAATAAAGATATTTTCCTTGGTGTCAACAAACTTTTCCAACTTGGATAACTGATGTCCAAGAGCTTGGATTTAGAATTATGATCAATCAGGGACCTTCACAGATTGGTTATGAGGCCATGCTATTCAAAATACTACCATGTTCTGCTCTTTAAATAAAGAGATCATGATTGTGTCTGAGTAGTAGCAAAGGATGCCTGCTGAATTGCTGTGGGAAGTAATCACACTGGGTTGTATTGCCCTGTCTAGTTCGCCTTCTCTCTTTCTGTGATAGTGAGTGACACTTTCTCTGGTAGTGAGTGGCATATATTTACAAGATGGCAGTTTGAGCTTTTAGTGTTAAATTTAGAAATACTAGGCTCTAATGTACTGACTTAGCATATCAGTTCAGGAACTAACTAATTACTATATATTCAAATCTGACACATACTTTTTCATGTATAAAAATCCAGGCTGGGTGCGGTGGTTCACGCCTGCAATCCCAGCACTTTGGGAGGCTGAGGTGGGTGGATCACCTGAGGTCAGAAGCTCAAGACCAACCTGGCCAACATGGTGAAACCCTGTCTCTATTAAAAATACAAAAATTAGCTGGACATAGTGGCACACGCCTGTAATCCCAGCTACGTGGGAGGTTGAGGCACAAGAACGGCTTGAAGCCAGGAGGTGGAGGCTGCAGTGAGCCGATATCATACCACTGTACTCCAGCCAGGGTGACAGAGCAAAACTCCATCTCCATCTCAAAAAAAAAAAAAAAAAATCTCGGTAATCAAATCTAGTAGGAATTTATCACTTTGCTTATAGCTCTGCCCTGGTATTTTTCAAAGTAATATGAAATTACAAAAAGTGAACTTTTGCTTTAAACATTTTCCTGTGCTATGTAGCATATATCTTATTTATTTTAATGCCCTGAAATTTAGAAAGGTCATTTCAACAGTGAGTAGAAGATGTTCTTTCAATTTCTTTTCCATCATTGGCATTCAAATATTCTTAGTGCTCCTATAAAAACAGTGAACAAAACCTTCTCTTCCCTACTTCGATTATTTTCTCTGCTTCCTGGTAACTTTTGGTGAATCACATGGCCTGTGTCTGAGGCAAGTTGTGGTTTTTTTAAACAGACATTTTAAGTGTCAGTGTCAGAAGTCCTGCAATATACAATGCTTTTCTTATGTCATATCATTAAATGAACTAGGCAGCAAATAAAGTTTTTTTTTTTAAATGAAGTTTCTATTATTATTTGTAGCAGATCATGGTTTTAATAAAACTTTTAGGGTTGGATTTTTACAGACTGACATTCTGAATAATTGAACTGTGGCAGTTCAAGTTTTCTGCCAAAATGTGTCAGGATGAGCTAGAAAGAATGCCACAGATGTTGAACTTGATGTTTTCTCTCCTTTAACAGGTTTAGTGTCAGGTTGTGCCTTGGCTTCAATAGTGGGTTTATTTTATATCCCTGTAACTATGGAAACCCATGTTGGTGAAGGGGAGTACAGTTATGGAGCGATTCAGATATCTTTGACCATGGCCATTCTCAGGATAATACTCATAAGGTCACAGAATTTAAAAAATGCGGAGGGTTTCAGAGATGATTAAATCTCTTATGTTTTTTAGTTTGTGGAAACTGATTCCTGGAGGTTAAGTTGAGCTTCTGCCGCAGCCTGCTAATGGTTATTTACCTCATCACAATGGTTAATGAAAGAATTGATCAGTGCATGGGTCAAAATCTGGTTATATTACCTAGGAAATTCAGGCCCTGTTCTCCCTCCTGGTTTTTGTGGTATATCATCTCTATGTAGTAGGCTCATTCCTCCCTCCACTCTTCCATCTTGTTGAAGTCCAAGAAAATATAGAGACAAGTCTCTAAATGTAAAACATTTTATTTGAGAAGGCAGAATTGCAATTTGGGGCATACATACACACAGACCAGGCTGTCTTCGGTATGTCTGAAGAATAAAGAGAAGGTTGTTTTATAAAAAAGAGAAATGTTATGTAATGTTTTGTAAGAAAGTTCATGAACATTATTAATAAAGTTTTGGGGGCTAGCAAGCTCTGACTGGTGAGTGACAGCAGTGGGTAAAACTAGTCTTAGAGTTGTAGCAGTTGTTTCAATATCCATTAGATAAAACTGATTTCAGGTTGCAGCAGGCAGTTTCGGCAGCCAGGCTTGTGGAGAAATAACATTCTTGGAGCAATGCTCTGTGCCCTGAGTGCTTCCCAGCTGCCTGGCTTCTGTCATCTCAACTCTGTTCTAGTTGAATAGGACAATAATGACCCCATTTGTATGATCAACTTTCACAGTCTCTTCTCTGATACAGATACAGGCCCATCTTCTGTCTATCCTTACTGAAAAGTCTTACAAACAGAACATTTTTCTTAAGCCTTCCATGTGCCCATGTCCACACCACTACAAGTCTCATTATTATGTGCACCATTATTTTATTCTGTCTTTCCTTCTTTAGAAGTGTTTTAAGAATGGAGAAGAGAAGAAAAAGAAGGGAAGAAATTCTGTCTCATTACAACTCTCCATCTCGAGGGAATGCATTTCTCCTTCCTCTGTTCCTTCCCATCAGAATAAAAGCTCTTCACACTCCAGCACTGTGGACACTCTAGCTTATTTCCTTCTACTCCACATAAACTGGACGGGCACAGGCCAACCGTTACTCTTTGATTGTCAAATCCAACAGACACTTTTCCAGGCCTTTTTTGACTTGATCTTTCTGCACATTGACATATTTTGTAATTTCCTCCTTGAAATAATTCCTCCTTTGGCTTTTGTAACAAGACTGACTTTCTCCTCATCTTTCTACTCCTTAAGTATGTTTCTGCTCTACCTGCATCCTTCCCAAGACAGTGCCATTCATTAGGAGCCAGGATAATGTGGTGTCTAAATGCTTAGGTACTAAAGCCAGATTTCCTGTGCTTGAGCCCTCCACCTGAACCACTTGGGTCAGTTACTTAATTTTTCAGTGGCTCAGCTTTGTCATCTGAAAAAAGGGGATCTTACTAGTACTCTCTCACAGTGTTACAGTACTAAGAATAATGCCTGGCAAGTGGTAAATGTTTTGTAAGTCTTACATACGTATACACACAAACAGAGAGAGACTGAGAGAGAGAGAGAGAGAGAGAGAGAGAGAGAGAGAGAGAGACAAGCACCATTCTTTGGTTAAAAATATTTGAATGTCTGTAGTCCCCTGCTGCAACTCCTGAAGAAACCCTTAAGAGACATAGGAAACATAACTCACATACACATTTCTTTCTCATTCCTAATTTTGAAGTCTGATATTGGGTTTAGCTACTTTTCAGTAACCTTTCCATTCAAACATTTGTGGCCAGATGAACTAGAGAGCCCCTGGACTCTGTCTTCATCATGGCTCCTGGGTCTGTATCAACCCTCCCTTGGCTGCTTGCTCACATTTTCCCACTGAATGTCAAGCTAGCTTTCTCTGCCTTTCCATTCTCCCCGATATTTAGAATTTCAAACCCACTATACTAAATCTAACCTTAAATAAAGTTGATGGGATGAAAGTGCCTACAACCTTTTCCCACTCTTGCAGAAATGGAGAGGACAGAGGAGATGTTTATCACAATTATCATAACAAATTATTAGGAATTGAAGACCAATGATACTTGCAGGAGGGTGGTATTGGTGGTGGCGGCATGGGGGCTGTGCATGCAGGTGCTTGGACCTCCAGCTTCATGACAAGAGGGAGCAGTGACATTCTTATGGATGGTGATTTCTAGCCAGAGTAGGTGATTCCCAGATGAACAAAAATATGTTCTCCATAGTGTTTACATCAAGGACTGTTATGGTATGTGAGGGTAGTGTCAGAAGGGGGTAAGCAGAAAGGAAGAAAGAGTTTTAACAAAGTTTTGCTTTGGTCTACACATACCCTTCACAGTGTTCAAGAAATGTATGTAAAAAACCTGAGTTAATTTTAAAATGACATTTTACTGTTGCACTATATTTTCTCGTTATACTGCTAAGACTGAGCCATGTGGTTCTTGGCTTAAGAAGAGCCAGTATCTTCTCTAAGTATGAGACAATCATTCATTACCAAACCACCTCTTCTGTTTAAAATCGTAGCTCAAGATCTCCTCTCTGCTTTGCAATTTAATTGTCAACAATCCTCACACCCCTGACTCACCCTGGCCTTTAAGCAATTATCGAAGACACTTTATCTACTCTAGGTTCATACTGTGGTATGCTTCTTCTCATAGAGTAATTCATTCATTAATACAGCAATCTTAGACATTGCTGTATACACCACTTACATATTCTAAACTTCTAATGAAGAAAAATTTGGTATATTTTTTGCCTCTCTGCACACTTAATGCCATTTATTTTTTGAGGTATGTTTCAAAAATATTGTCTACCTCAAAAAACCCCTTTGTGTAGTAAAGAAGGAAGGTATTCAGTCGATTTTACAGGTGAGAAACTGAGGATCAGTGATGTGACAGGAGTTACCCAAGAACTTGTGGCTGATAAGTGGTGATAATATTCTGTTTTTTGAGTCTAGTGAGCAGCTTTACTCAGCTGTATCATGAGAGGTTAAATCAGGCTTTGTGAGGTTGTCTCTCCTCATTTGATACTGAGAGAACATAAAAGAAACAAAGAAAAGAAAAAACTCTGAGCACATTACATTCCTGTGAGTGAATTGTGTTTCGATATTATTTTAGAATCTCTGGAAACAGAACCAGATTGCTGCTTGTTCATTACTTTCATATCAGATTATACTGAGGGCAAATCATAGGCAACTTCTCGGTATTTCACAAGGTATCTCAGTGTGTGTGTGCAGCGGTGGAATTATTGTATATGATAGAGGGGGCATAAATCATATGAAAATTGTGGGGGATTTTAATATCTTAGGTTTCTAAAGAGATAGGTATCAAGTTATTGGGTTTATGGAAATGTTGATGCTAAGAAATTGATGCTGACACTTCAATTATGAAAACTGGGATTATAATAGGAATTTGGAAATTTACAGTTTTAACACAATCCATAGATCAGCAGTACAGGAGTACAGAAAACTGGCTCTCCAGAATGGTTATTGCAGTTTTGATGATACTTTGATGATCTATTGGACTTAACTGAACACCTCTGTGCTTAGCCTCAGAATCACAGTGCAATGATGAACTGGGCTTATTAATGATAAGTATACTGGTTATATCAGTGATAAATATTAGAATCACATGACACAATGAGGACCTAACTTCACTTATTACTGAATGAGTCACTTAGTTGTTATGCCTGCCTTGATGATTTAATTTCAGCAAATAAAGCTTATTTTAGATAATGTGAGGACTTACAAAGGTAAGTGGCACAAAATTGCTGTCTTCTAGGACCTCACTATTTAGTGAAAGAACAGGACTCATGCGAAATTCATTAAAACGAAAGACCCTGGCTGTTGTGTTGAAATAGCTGTACAAGCAAAATGAATTAGCATCATATATATACAGTCTGATCCTTTTTCTACATATTCAACTATGTGGACAACAATTTCTGTGATGTTCAATGGAAACATTACAGGATGATAATGGAAGTCCATACAGCTCTAGAGAGGGCATGGTGGGACAGATGATGAATTACTTCTGGGCATAAGGGGGGAGTAACGAGGAAAAGAATAGTCTTTGGAGAAGAGTGAGTTATGATGGTGTAAGAGGAGGTTACCGGTAGGAGAGACATTTTGGATATAGGGAATGCTAAGTGCCTTCGTGGTTATACCCGCCTTAATGGGTGCTGATTAATCAACGTCATTTTACAGTTACAGTTTCCTCAGGAAACATAGTCTTGATTCAATTTCTCAGCTTTCTACAATGGTAGAAGCAAAATCATTTCACTGTCATTCCAGTGTGGAAACAGAGTCACAAAGGTAAGAAGAGTTGAAATAATGTTCAGGGTAACACCTAGATAAGATACAACTTTGGGACCACTGTTGCCTTTTTTCATTTTGGTTGCTTTATCAGTGCTGAAGGTTTTGATAAATGTGAGGTATGAGATGTGACATTAAGTCAGAGAACTGACTTTTATGAATGTTTGGTACCCTTGTTTCAGAGTCAAACCTTTATTTGAAACTGCACTCTTTCTTCTTATTGCAATCTTTTACATGCTGTAATCTCTTCTGGAAATAATCATAAAGTGCCATAGCAAATCACTATCACTTGTTTTATTTTTTTCTGAAAAGATATACTTCTTTTATAAAAGAAAAGCTAAGAGCTACTAAAATATTTGTAATCCAAACATATGGTTCTGTTAGATTTTTAAAAGTCTTTAAAATTTTTTTAAATTTTGTGGGTACATAGTAGGTACATGTATATTTATATGATGCATGAGATGTTTTCATACAGGCATGTGATGTGAAATAAGCACATTATGGAGGATGGGGTATCCAGCCCCTCAAGCATTTAGCTGTAGAGTTACAAACAATCCAATTACACTGTAAGTTATTTCAAAATGTATAATGAAGTTATTGACTATAGTCATGTTAGATTTTTTGAAGCAGAAGGTTGATTCTGAGTTTGGAACTGTGAGCTGTAACAAAGAAAAAGATGCATAAATGATATAATAATTATCAGTTATTTAAAAAATCTTCAGCCTTACCTCCATTTTTTAAGAGAGAGAGAGATGTCAAAGGAATGCATTTATTATTCAGCCTTTCTTACTATTTCTAAGATTATTAGTTATATATAGCATTTATTGAGTGCTTACTCTGTGCCCTACTAAACAAATCTCTGAGGTAGGTGCTATTCTTGTACTGATTTTACAGCTGAGGAAACCAGGACCCAGAGATGTTAAGCAACAAGCCCAATGTCATTTAGCTAGTATGTGAAAGAATTGACATCTGAACCCGTATTGTCCAGCGTGTGTTTTCTGAACTGCTATTCTATGGCTGTCTTCTCTTTAAACCTGCAACTTTTTCATTAAGGGGATCCCCCTCGTGAAATTTCCAGTCAGCAGTCAACTTTTTTTTTTTTCTGTGGGATATATGTGTGTATGTTGTGTGTGTCTGTGTTTATTTGTGCGTACTTTGTATGTGTAGACCATCTATGCCAGTTTCCACAAGCAACCACTGTATCAGCCAAGATTAGATAGGCCAGGGCAGTAGTAACAAACAGCCCCCAAATCGCAATGGCTTAACACTACCTAAGTTTATGCAAAACTCTTTTGTTCATTCTGCATATCAATGTGGGCAGTCAGAGATATGTGGGGATGGGAGACTGGGCGAAGGGACTCTTCTCCACACAGTCTTACAGGGGCCCAGGGTAATGGAGGCTCTGCCATGTTGTAACTGGCCATCTGGAATGTGTAGATTCCTCAGTCTATGTGTTGTAAGAGGAGAGCCAAGAATCACATGCTGGTTTTTAAGTGCCTCCTCCTGCAGTGACAAAAGCACTTCTGCTTGTAACATCTTATCCAGAGCTAGTCGTGTGGCTCCACCTAACCGCAAGGGGGTGGGAAATGTAGGGAAGCAAAGAATACCTGACGAGTAGCAAGTATCTCTGCCATAGCTACTCTCACTATGAACTTCCTTAAAAGTTTTAAATAACAGAAAACTATTGGATACTATGAATTTCAAACATTAAGCCAGGAGAAAATGTGTATTAGATATTGAGAAGTTCTGGGTGACTTCAGCTTGTCCAACCTCTTTACTTCATCTGCTCTCCCTGTTGTGTTCCTTTTTCTGGGGGGTGGGGAGGGGTGGTATGCAAGTCTGTGGGTTATACTTGCTTCTAGATTTTCTCCCCTTCCACCTTTGGGACTCCACTGGTAAAATCTTAGAATGACTGAGATTCCCTTTCAGCTTTGCCTCCATCCAGCCATCCTTCTCTTCCCACTGAGATGTGGTGGTGCCTTGAAGAAGCCTGTTAGAGCAAAGTTCTTGTCTTTGCGTCCAATTTCCTGAATATATGCAACAAAGCTCTCTTCAAAACTGGCAGAAGGAAGAAGGAATATGCATTTTTTTCATTGCATTTCCCTCTTGATTATGTGTGATGACATCACGTGGGGTTCAGGAGATGCTACCCCAAAATGGAACTGAGCAGTTTAGCAGCTTAGCCTCAAATCAGGTTTAAATTTTTCCCCCCTTTCCTCCTTTCTCCCCAGTTTCAAGATGTAGCTCTGAGATAAACTACAAATGTGTTTTACAGCCTCAAAATGTTTTCTTTTCTCTACTCTCTTCCCTTTTGCACTTTATGCTCCCATACCTTAGGTGCATTTATTTATGTAGGTGTTTATTAAGCACATGGTGGTGGCGGCCCCTTCACCAGATGGGCCCCTTCACCAGATGGGGGACAATCATTCACGATGAGCCATCAGAGCAAATCATGCCACCTGGGATGTCCTCGCCCCCCAACCCCTGCCTCTTCTGCACCCCAAACCCTCTCTTTAAAAACTCCTGCATTCCTACCACAAGTTAGAGTGACATTTTTTTGCCCACTCTTCCCCTTGCTAGCAAAACAAAGTTTCGCTTTCTATCACGTCTTGTTATTATTTTGGCTTCTTTCTATCAGCAGAAAGCAGCCAGACTCTTTTGCCAGTTACAAAAATATAACACCTTGGCATATGAAATATTTTAAGCTGAAGGGATTTACAGAAGCAGGAAGAGCTCTCTGACCTTCCCCTTCCATTTTCCTCTAAAGCAGCTCATAAGACCCTCATGCGAGAGATGCCCACCATAGGGTATCTGGACGAAAACAGCATCTTTATCTCAGAAGACGAAGGGACACAGGGAGGAATCTGAACAAACAGACCTTGCTAAGTTTCCTCCCGTTTGTTACACTTACCTCATGTTCTTTGCCCTATCATGTTTCTCTACGACTGTACACTCTTCATCAAACCTACTATAAAGAAAACGTGGGTTTAAATGTTTCTTTGGGTCTTCATTTCCTTAAGAAGCCTCCTGTGTCACAAACAGTGACCTTTGGTTCTTAGCCTGGTTCTGGTAGCCTCTGCAGCGTCAGAATGATAGGCTTTTACATAGGCCTAAGGGAAGGGCTTAGTGGTGCTTTGAACCACTCTTGTGTGGGAAGATGGATGAATTTGAGAGACTGAGGGAGACCTTGTACATGAGGCAGCCTTTCGACTTTAAGGAGTAAGAAGAAAATCCTCTTTTCCCAGATGCTTTCCTGCCCCTCTGCACACTGTCAGTAGTAGATGTAGTCGCTTAGTCATAGGAACAGAAATTCCACTAATTAGGGATTCACGTATGTTAACAAGCACCCTTTTTAAGATGCAATTAGGATTCAGGATGGCAATTGCTAATTAACAATTCATGCAAATTTTCTTAATCAGATTGCTTTTCTTCTTAACACCTAGCTGAGATAGGTCTCTGTGGAGGAAATGGAAGGAAAATTTGGAATTTGGTGGTGTCTGGGTTAGCAGTGGGCGGAGGTCAGAGACAGGAGAAGAAAAGGAATTAAAACTGCATCTTTTTTTTTTTTTTCCAATTATTAAAATCCTTAGTGCAGTTCAGCAGAGTGCTTAAGAGCACAGGTCTGGAGCCAGACTGCTCTTGCCAGATGCATGGCTCTGGGCATGTTGCTTCACCCCCATATACCTCAATAATTGGACGATAATGCAAATACATCAGCGGGTCTGATTAAAATTAAATGAGTTAATACAAGTAAAGATTTTAATACATAGAAAGCATTCAATAAACACTAGCTCTTTTGAATAATTTAGAAAATACAAAACAAAATAAGAATTTCTCAGATTCATAGCATGTCTCCAGATCATCGAACCTGTAAAGGACCACTGTTCACATTTTGCCCTATTTCTATTCAGTATGTTTGCATATCATGTACAAGTACATGTATAAATTGAGATCATATTGTCATTACAGCTTAGGGTTTTGATTTATTATCAGGTAATATTAGCTATGAGTGTTATAGAACTGAACCAGGGTCTGCTGACCTGGCACAGTAAGACCAGATGTACATACTGAGGTTTGCTGTGGTAGAAAGGAAGGTGTTTATTTGCAAGGCTCCAAGAGGTTCAGGCAGCTGGTGTTTAAATCCTGACCCCACTCCTCCCCAAGGCTTGCAGGTAAGGCTTTTTAAAGGCAAGGGTAAATTTCAGGAAAGCAGGAATTATAGGCAAAATCATAAATCAATGTAAGGAAGTTACACATTGGTTTTGGCCTAAAAGGGTGGGATATCTTGAAGTGAGCTCAGGCTTGTAGGTCATAGGTATATTCAACAATCTTCTGATTTGCAACTGGTTAAGGAAGAGAAGCCTTGCTTGAAAATTTGGGATCAGCAGAAAAGAATGTTAGTTCTGGTTCATGAATGTGACTTTCTTCAGGCTCCTCAGGAATAAACTGAGAACAAAGTATGATGGTCAGAGTTCAATCCCCAGTTCTCCTTGTCTGAAGTCTACTGTGCGGGACGAGTGGTTTGGTGGGGATCTGGTTTCTTGAAAAACAACTCAGAGACATATATGAAGACGTTATCTTTAGTCTCTATTGGGGAACCAAACATCTTGTGATTCTAGCTTCCTTGGCTATTGTTTTAGGTTACTATTTAACCTTCATGCTTATCATGTTGCTTAACTTCTCAAGGCTAGCTAGGTACCTGGAATTTCTCTTGAAAGAGCTCAACATTTTCCCTTATTTCCATGCTTGAGGGGCCTGCAGGCCACTGAGAGGGAAGTCCCTGCTTTGTCTCACAAGCACTTTGGAGAAGGCTTCGTGAAGGAGGTGGGCTAGTAAATGTATGTGCATTTCCACAGTCAGATTTGAAAGGAGTTTGCAGGTTAGGAGTATGGTGTAAACAAAAACATAAGGCAGGAAGCCCAAGAAGGAATACAGACACTCAGGTGGGGACAGGAGGGCTCAGGAGGTGGGGAGGATAAAGGAGAACTTGGGTCTGATTATGGAGGAACAAGAGCACTTACTCTTTAGACAGTAATAGTGGTTTGGGTTGGCGATGGGTTTAGGAAGACCAGTTAGGAGTCAATTGCAATAATCCAAGGCAGCAGGGGTGAAGGACTGAAATAGGGACTGCACGATTTCTGTTGGAATAAATAGGAAGCTGTGGGTATGAGAGGCAGTGTAGAGAAATAATTGACACAATGTACTGACTGATTAGATAAGGGGATGTTGGAGGAAAAGGGAACAGATAAAGGTTTTTAGAGAATTCTAGAGGCTCTGAGAATTCTACAAAGTATGGTTGGGAGAGTGTTGCACTATTCAGAGAGAGAAGAAATAGAGGAGGAGAGGCAGCTGGGCTGTAATAAATTCAAACTAGAAAATGATGGTTATGATAATAATAATAATAATATAATAATAATAATAGTGGCAGTTTATCTGTTAAGCACTGAGTATGACCTTAACATTATACTAAGCATTTTATATGTATTATTTCATTTAATCCTTATAACATTTTTATTGTCTACAATATATATAGATACAATATATGAAATGTATTACTTTAAAGAGGAATTAACTTCTCCAAGCCATATATTATCATCTATAAATACATATTCTCATCTATAAATACAAACTTATAGATGAGAAAATATGGCTCAGAGATGTTAATTCCTCTTTAAAGTAATACAGCTTATAAAAAAGTAGGGTCAGATTTTGAGGTGACTTCGGTCTGCTAGTGAACCCGGTGTCTTAATCACATGTGTTGAGTCTGAGGAGTAGTATATGGGGTATATGTGTCACCATGTCCAAAACAGACATGGAAATTTGGATCTGGAGCTTAGGAGAGAAGCCAAGACAGACTAAAGATTTTGGAATGATCAGTACAAATAGGATAATTAAAGCACAAATCCATGTGATTATGTATAGTGAGAAAATACACATAATCTAAAAATGCAACTGTAAGAAAAATCAATATCTAAGGGGTGAAGAAAAGGAAAGGAAAAACTTTAAAAACTGTCAGAATGTCAAGGAAGAATTAGCATTAAGATAGCGTAAAGAGTTAACCATGAAGACAATATCTAGGAGGATGTGGTCAACAATGTTGGGTTGCTAAGAGGTCCTGTAGGTTGGTGATTAAGAAAATTAGATAATAATTAGAGCTCATTAAAGATCTCTGAGACAGGACTTTTAGAAGATTAATGAAAGGGGCAAATAGGAATCATGTTACAGGGTTAACAGCACATGGCTAAGAAGTTCAGGAAATGAGTGTACGTAACTCTTTTAAGGGCTTGATGTCAAGGAATATGTAACATGGAATGGTAACTCAAAGGGGGAATAAAATGGAGGAACATTTATTTATTTATTTATTTATTTTTTGTTTGCTTCTAGTTTATTTTGTTTTCTTCTTAGGGATAAGGAAGAATCCCATCTGATGGAATGGGAATGTGTGAAGATAAAGGAGAAAAGGAAGAGAGGTTATATAGAAATAAATGGAACCCCCAGTGGAAGAGTCTACCTTGGAAAGGAAGAAATTTCCACCTTCTTCTGAGAAGGAGAGATGAGGAGAAGATGGGTAGGGGAGGGGAGATATTACCATAGAAGAAACTGTAGGAGGTGAGGTCGTTGATAAGGGTAGTGAAGGCAAGCGTGAAACAGATATAAATAGAGTGGAAAATATTCTGAATAATCATGTAGAGAAAATGGACTCAAGTTAGGAATTTAAAAAATATGCAGGAGCTTTGAAGCTTACCTTATTTAATGAGAGAAGCACATATGCCAACTTCAAACCAGATTTAAAATTGGATCAATGTGCTATACAAATTCTTTAGTTATATAAACCTAATAGTTGAAGACATCTTCTTCTATTGCAGCAGAAATAAAAAATATAAATCTTTATATAACTTATGTGTTAAGTTCTCCCTTAAATTCTTGCTTGGATGAAGGGTACAGAGAGAACTGTGGCTTCTATGTCTAGCTCAGGAAGTGATCATAAAGATTTCTTCCATTTGTATAGGGCTTTATTGTTTAGAAAATATGTTAACTCATGTTACCTTACATTCCAAAAGGACTGGAAGGAAGAAAAATCTTGAGTGTAAATCACACTGCAAAAATATTTTTGGAGAAGGGAAAGAGTCTCTCATGCTGTATAACTGACATTTCCAGAAAGCATAGAAAAGAGGGCCGGGTGTGGTGGCTCCAGTTTGTAATCCCAGCACTTTGGGAGGCCGAAGTGGGTGGATCACCTGAGGTCAGGAGTTCCAGACCAGCCTGGTCAGAATGGTGAAATTCCATCTCTATTAAAAATACAAAAGTTAGCCAGGTATGGTGGCAGGTCCCTGTAATTCCAGCTACTAGGAAGGCTGAGGCAGGACAATCGTTTGAACTCGGGTGGTTGAGGTTGCAGTGAGCAGAGATCACGCCACTGCACTCCAGCCTGGGCGACAGAGTAAGACTTTATTTTAAAAAGAAAAGAAAAGAAAAAAAGAAAAGAAAAGGAAAAAAGAAAAGAAAAGAAAAAGATGAATCCTCAAGGGCAGCTCAGAGTTCTTCTAAGTCCTTGTTAAAGAAGCCTGTTCCAGGTTAGGCACATGTTCTTGGGATTTGATATTTTGCCAGTGGAAATATTTCTTTCTCTTTGGATTTATGTAGGATGCCCAGAATGCTCGGAGCTTCTTGAAATCTCAATTAGGGCTTTTACATAGTATACCAATAACAATTTCTTACACAGCTTTGAGCTCTTTTCCAGGAATGGGGATGAGGTTTTGCATATAAAGCCAATTTTTTGTGTAAACATTTTGAATCATCTGGTTGACATTTAGGTTATTGATTCTTACTATCAGAATCACTAGCTACAGAGTTCTGAAGGATTGGTTTTGGCCTTGACACTCTTATCAAAAACTGAGCAAACAGCACTGTAGAGGGCTCTTTAGGGCCTTATACACTAGTTTCTAATTCTCCTCTTTCACATTTGTTACTTAGGAATGTGGCTTGTTGGATTTTCCTTATTTAGAAGGTTTGTTTATAATAATCACTTTATGTTTTACATCCTTTACAGTTTTATATATTCTATTTTTCTCTTAGTGAATTCCTACGAAGTATGCAGGGAAGGGCAATGCTATTTTTTTCAACAGAAAAATAATCCTGTGGTGAAGATGATTTGCTCAGGGTCTTACAGCTAGCCACCAGGGAAGCCAGGATTTGAACCCCCATCGTCTCATACCTGCTTTTAACCTGACATTTTGATGCCTGTGCAAGTCATGGAACTTGATTTTAGAGTAATAACAGAAAGGAATTATATTTATGTTAAATAGAATAAGATACACTTTCCATTTTTAATGTCTAAAATGGTTGAATATTGGCAATATCCTGTAGTTCTACCCAATATAGACAGCCGAGTACTGTGGGGAAATAGTGTAGATTTTAGAGTCTGACTAGCCTAAGCTAGAATCCCAGCTGCATCTCATGTCAGAATTGAATTACTTCTATATTGTTTAACTTTTCTAAGCCTTTGTTTCCTCACTGTAAAAAATGGTTGAGAATGGTACCTCCTTTAAAGGTCCTTATGAAGAGCACACAGTGCCATGTCTGCAAAAAACCTATCTCAGTATATGATGCATAGTAAGTTATAAATAGAACACAGCAAATATTATTGCAAATAAGGGATTAACAAATACCAAACTGGAAAGCAAAAGGAGCATTTTAATTGTTTGTTGTATGCTTAATATTGTATTTTTAGATAAGAAACAATTTGTCATTCTTCTTAAATACTGAATACTATTTTTTAGTACTGAGTGCTATTTTTTAATTTGTAGATTATTTGGCTATGTGTGGGAGAAGAAGGACATTATTGATCATTTCTATTTTCTGTCTCTTACACATATTTTCTTTTTTTCTATAATAAATAAGAAGTGTTTTTATAGTGGATATGAAGCTGTAAGATAAAAATTGGTTTAAGCATTAAATGATAAAATATTAAGAATGTGAAAAAGGGACAACTTCCTAAAAAAATTGATAGTCTCTGGCTGAACAGGAGAGTTTGATATTTAAAGTAAAAATCCGTGTACATCTTCCATCTGCTCATGTGCATTCACTCGGTCATTTATACATTTATTCATTCATTCAACAAATAATATTTAAGTGCCACCATGTTTCAGGAGCTGTGAGGAGATTAAAAAAAGATGGAATACTTAATTCATAATGGGTTATTGATGACATCTTTTCCTCAGAATATTGAAATACCAGGAAGATGCACCCATCTTGGGCAGTCAGATGTGTATACTTTACATGCACATTTGAGCTCACTAAACAAGAATAGGAAATAGAAACTCAGCTTCAGGAAAATAATAGATTATTTCCATCATACATTCAATGGCTACTGGAAGACTAACTTATAAAAATATAGGTGGTATATTTGCCATTGAAAAATCTTACAAAAATGCTAATAGGTACTAACTGTCATTAAAACACTGAATGTTATTACTAAAGAAAGTAATAATTAAGGGAATTCATGCAAGGAAAAATAAAATTATAGGTTTAATGGAAAGAATGTTTACCTTAGGATAGAGAAACGCATAACTAAAATTTGAGAAATCTTTGAAATGATGAAGAGTCATTGACCTGTTACGGGTTCTGCACTGTGCTTGCCAAAGTGCCCAAAGAGTATATTTCCCTTTCTCTTTTCATGGTGTAGGTCAAAGTAAAAACATTTTCTCATTCAATGTTTTAAGTTTTGGTTAAATGGCATTGGCATTTATTGATTTTTCAAATATTATGATTAGAAAAAAATAGATTTCTTTTCAGATGGTATCTGCAACATAATTGGCAGCTGAATTTAAATTCTGCTTCTGCCCTAATTAGTTGTATAATCTCAGGCCAGTCACTGGACAGTTCTGAGCTTCAGTTTTCTCGTCTATTAATTAGGCACAATGATTTCTAAGATACAGGATGGTTGTGAGGATGAGTGTTGTGAGATAAAGAACATGTCTAGGACAGTATCTAGGACACAGAAGAGACTCAAATGTTATCCCTCTCATTCAAAAAATATTTGATGCATGAAATGTGTGGTTTTCAAAAAATTGCTGCTATTTTAGTTCTACTTTTGATTATTTCTTAGAATCTTTTTTTCCTCCTTGGAAATATGTAACCAAGTTTACGTACAAGTAAAATGGGTAATAAGATTTAATTCTTTAATTTTATTATTTTTTCCAGCTGTTGTTTTAGAAAAATGTTTATTTTTTTAAAACAATACGTGATCTTGGATGTTTGCAAACATTTTTTCATGACACAAGGAGACATCGATACCAACTTGTCCTTCATTCAACATTTATTAAGTACCTACTGTGCTCCAGGAATGATTCTGGGACTATGTACACAGTGGTGAATGAGACAGACATGGTCTCTGCTCTCATGAAGTATGAGAAGTGCCATAAAGTAAAAAAGACAGGGTGTCGTGATAGAGAATAATAGGGAAGTACAACTCTGGATTGGGTGGACAGGGAACTCCTCCCTGAGGAAGAGACATGTCAGTTAAGATGGAAGGAATAAGAAAGAGCCAGCCATGAGAGAGTGATGAAGAGTAGTAAGCCAAATGCCCTAAGGTCAGAAAGATGTGTTTGAGGAAATGATAAAGGTCAGTGTGGCTGGAGCACAGGAAGGCTGGAAAAAGTAGTGTGTGAAACAGCAAAAGACTAGCCCTGGAACTGATCATGCAGGGCCTTGTAGATCATGGCAAAGAGGATGGCTTTTCCTTTAAACATGGGAAAGCTATTGATAGAAAGTCAAAATTATAAAAGATCTGTCCCCTGTGATGTAATTTAGAAACATGAGTTAGGGATGATCACAACTTGGACTAGGTTGGTGACGTTCTCTGTGAGATGCACAGAGAAGCAAGTAGAAGAGTCATCTGTTTTGAAGATAAAAAGTGTAGGCTGCTAGTGAGCCGTTGGTCTGGTGGTCCCAGAGTGATCCCGGTGGCCAGTGGGGAAGACAAGGAGGATTTGAGCATGGCAGAAGGAGACACCTTGATATCAGTGGATTACGAAATTTTTGGGAAGGTGCAAGGGGTGTTTTTCCATAAGCATACTCAGGCTGAGGGTAAAAAGCTGGGATTGGTAGGCTGGGTCCAGAACGCTGACCGGAGCACAGTGCAAGGACAATTGCAAGGTCCCATCTTCAAGGAGCATCATATGCAGGAATGGCTTGAAACAAGGGGAAGTCCCAAATCACACATCGACAAAGCAAACTTCAACAATGAGAAAGTCATCTTAAAGTTGGATTACTCAGACTTCCAAATTGTAAAAGAATGGCCTGAATTTAAGTTTTCTAAGATAAACTCAGTGGTTTGGTTTTTCTTGTTAATAGAGATAGAACTATTGTGTGTTAATATTAGTATTAGTCAATAAGTTATTTTAGTGTCAGATATTTGAATGTTATTATATATTACCTATATGATGGAAGGATTACAGCTGTACACAAACCTAATCAATAAAAACGTTAGAACCATATATATATATATGCTTTTTCTTTTTTTTTCCTAGCATGAAATGGCTATGAGAGCTAAAGGAGATAGATGAATTCAGAACTATTTTGCAAGTTTCTGGCTTGAAAAATTGGATAGTTCTTGGTATCATTTGCTAAAACGGGGGGAAGTGAAGAAGGAGTAAGATGGTTATATTTTGTTTTCGGTGAGGGAAGATTAAAAGTTCTGTGTGGAGCATGTTAAACTGGAAATACCTGTGAGACATTCAAGTAGAGACAGCAAGTTGGCAACTAGTTCAGAACACACCATTCACTTGCTCAAACCCTCTATTGGTTCGTATCCTCGTTAGAATAAAATCTAAAATTCTTATAATGGCTGACAAGTCTTGTTTTGACCTCCACTCTCTTCTCAGATTCCATCTGCCTGCTTTCTTTCTCTCATTCACTGTGCTTCAGGCACATTTGTCTTCTTACTCATCACGGAAACTTGCCATGCCGTTCCTGTTCCAGAACATTTGAACTCACTGTTCTTTGTGCTACATAGCCTCTTCCCATGATCTTTGCTTGGCTCTATGGCTTATTCCATGCAGGTCTCTGATCAAATATTACCTCTTCAGAAATTCCTCCCTGATCACTCAACTTGAATGGCTTCTACCTTCAACTTCAACACTCTCTCCCCATATCCTGCTTAATTTTTCCCTAGCAATGAATGCTTCCAACATATATGAATATTTTACTTTATTTTGTTTATGACCTGATTGCCCACTTAAAAATAAGCCCCATGAAGGCAGGGACTTTGTCAACTCTCCATTATATCTCCCGTACCCAAGATAATACCTAGTATATTGTGGATACCCAATAATTGAATAAATATTAACTGAATGAATGATTATGATAGTCAGAGTGCATAGGAATGGTTGCAACTAGAATGTGCATGTGGGAGCCAAGTAGATGGTATGTGAAACTCCAGTGATAGCTGAGATGATCCAGGGAGAGTATGTATTATGAGTAGGGGTGTGCCAAAACTTAGTGCTGACAGACTCCCAACATTCAGAGGTTGGACTGAGGCAGCGAGGGAGGGTCAAAGCCAATAGAGACTAAAGGGTGACAATAAAAGAAGACTGGAAGATCTGGGAGGTAAACCAGGGGAGCAAAGAGGCATGATTCCAAAAAGAGAGTGCTATAGGATGGTGGAAGCAATCCCTTCTCACTAGATCTTTCTCCAACAAAGTTATTTATTAACTGTCACGTTATTACTGAGTTAATTTCTTGGCATAAGTAAAACCTAGTCATACATAGACTATTCCTTATACATGGAGATAAAGTATTCAAATAATTAATTGATGTTGTACATCATAATTACAGTCCTTTTATCAATCTCTTTTCCTATTACTGTTTATTGAGATACCTATTTACCAAATATGTACAAATATCTTTGTTTTTAAACTGCTCCATAAGATTATTTTTGTTCCTGCTGTCTGCTTTTTGTCATTGTTTGATATCACCATGTAGTTGTGATGAAAAACTGGATCGAGGGTAGGAAAGGGAAATGGTGAAGTCAAAGTAGCATCGGAATAGTTCATTTAGCTTTTAGAGACAGGCTACTAAAGAAAATGGTGTTGCCACTGATTACTTATGTACTAGTATCCTGAAAGTAACAAATACAGTATAGTAAGATCATAAAATCTGCTCAAAAACAGTGGGATAGATATTAATATTTAATCTACCAATATAGATGTAATAAATCAACCTTTCAGCTTGGGTATTACTTTAAAAAGTCTAAGTTTGACGTGATTTTCCAAAACATCATCAAAAAATTAATTTTACTTCATTGTTGGTGTCACCAAATAATTTCCTTCATTTTGAACTACTTCAAGAAGGTTTTTAAGAAATAGAGCCAAACACATATTTTCATGGTTGATTTTATCTGTCTTCTAATATCCTGACATTTTGTTACTCAGAAATGTATTTGAAGCCACAGTCACCTTGGCCACTGGTAAATGCCTGTTATTTGCTTCTTTCAGAAGAAACTGTCTTTTCAGTTCAGGCATCAAATACTGTTTCAACACTTTTCTTTGCCATGAAGAAAATGCTGCACTCTGGCATTATGGCAAATCATATACAATTACAGATTTTGCCTGAAGTTATTCCTTACTGGTCCAGGAATTGTTTATATTGCATAGAAACAGCTTAAGTAAAGTCATACAATTAATTAATATTAACTTTAAGATATCAACAAAATGGTTTCTCTTATAATTATTGTTTTGGATACAGGTAGGACAAAGTGTTCTGAATTTGTACCTTCATATAATTTTAGTTTGAAAATGTAAGGAATAAAGACCTAAAAACCTTGAGTCTTCTTGCTGTACATGGAGACTGTTCTCTCTCTCTTCCTTTGCTCTTTCCTCTTTATCTGTTTCTCTTTTGTTTCATAAAGATTTAAAGTCACACACAAAGATATTAAAAAACAAGTTAAAATGAATGTTAGACCAGCAAGACATGTGACACAAAGCAAAAAATAAAGGGCAGGAGAGTAAAACTAAATTAGGAGTGAGATTAAATCCTCAAATTGTAGCTACAAAACCCCGAGTACTTGTTAGAGGTAGACAGTCGATGCGAAACTAGGGCTTCTAACCGGCAATGTGAGGAAGGAAACACAGTATGTTTTTTAATAAGGAGAAATAATCTGGTATCCTAGGTTAATCACCATTATTCCTTACAGGGACAACAGAAAGATTTCTACACTTGGTCCTTATAGAGTGGAGACTGTGTAGTGTAGTGAACAAAGTTCTCAATAGCATTATCAGCGATTAACATAGGAATTATTCTCATATTGCCTTATAGCATTAAGCCAAAGTACAACTCAGTAAAAGAAATTCAGACCCATGGGGGTGGGGGATTAGAGGGATACTTTTAAAGTGGCCAAGGTGAAATGCCTCCTAGTGAACTATTATTTAGATTAGATAACATTTAGATGAATGGTAAGCTTTATATCTTCTATGGCAGTGATCTTCAAACTACAGTTTGCATCTGTTAGTGGGTAAAATTATTTCAGCACATTGCAACCAACTTAAAAAAAATAGAATAAACAAGAATAGTTTGAAACTGAAAAATCAGAGTGTTTTGATAAATATGTTAATATTTACTTCCATTGTGTGTACTGGGTCATGATGCAAAATGTACCTCCCCGTGTGGGTCTATTTAAAACGTTTGGAACATGCTGCACTGAGGTAATTTTCATAGATTATCTTCTTTGCCTGATTTTGGGGGAAGGTATTGCTTGGGAGTAACACAGATTATACCTCTTTGCAAGCACCTTGAGAGCTGCAATTCTGAGTTCAATTGTCAGTTAGGGCCCAGAGAGATGGGAATGGAGAGAGAAGTATTGAAATGCCTTTGGAGAAATGGAGATTACTGATCTACACCGCTATGTGTTGGTGAATCAAGACGGCATGCACCAGGGGTCCAGGAGACTTTGTTGAAATGAAAGAAAAACCTATATAATTGAATGCATAGCTTAGTATGGAGCATCTGCTATAACCCAGTTAAAAGTTGGAAGTCATCCATCCAAAATACTAATTTTGGGTCTTTTTTCCAGTGATTTCACTGCAGGTCCAGTGATAAGTGATAAGATAACTGCATAACTGTGATAAAGTAACATCATGCACAACCACAAGATTAACCCTAGAAAAGAGTACCCTTTCTTTCCACAAGGCAAGTCTCACTGATGCAAAAATCTATTTTCTTTCCTGAGAATTTGATTAGATTTCACCAACCACAATTAGAAAACTCAATCTTTTTCATTCTCACACGCTTCAAAAGTAATTGAGTGTTGAAGTGCTACAATTAGCAATGCCTCAGAAAATATGACTTCATACATGGTAATTTTACATTCCATTTGCCTCATAATTAAACCCAAGAGATATCACATAAGGGGAGGTTATAACAGCAAATGTCTTGTAAGATCTTCTACTTTAAATATGTACGTATATACATACACACATCGTGAATCATATTTTTCTCTGATCTTGCTTTATCTACCATCTGTAAGCTCCCTAAGGTCAAAAACAATGTTCCGCACTTTTTAAAAGAAAGGGAGTTTACTCAGATATAATCTATGTAGACTGGAGTTCACCCTGTCATGTATAGAGTTCTAATGAACTTTGACAAATGTTTGCTGCATTCTGTAACCACCACTGAAATCAAAGTATAGAGATTTTCCATCACCACCAAAGGGTTCCGTGTGGCCTTTTGTAGTTATCCTCCTTCCAGGCTCACAGTCCTTGGTAAACACTGATCTGTTTTGGTCCAGTTTTGTGTCTTCCAAAATGTCATTTAAGTTGAATCATACGATATGCAGTGTTTTGAGTCTGTCTTTGAGAATCATCCATATTGTCCATGTATCAGTCATTCATTCCTTTCTAATGTTGAGTTGTATTCCATTATATGCTGCTGACTTATCCATTCACCAGTTGATGGACAGTTATATTTTTTTGATTTTTAGTGGTAATAACTAAAGCTGATGTAACTATACACAGATTTTTGTGTAGAAATATGCCTGGGTTTCTCTTGGTTAAATGTCTAGGAGGAAGATTGCTGGCTTATATTGTGAATGTATATTAACTTCATAAGAGTAAGCTCTTCTTGACTATAATCATTTCTCAGTTATTTTTGCCAAGGATCAATGCAGATATGGAGGAAACTGGGTACATGTAAAGGGACAAGCCACCTATCAGCTATTAATTCCAATGAAATTATTACTGGAAAACTTGGGAATTTGACTGAGTTTGCCTTCTACCTCAATGTCTTTGTTTACTATGAATTGGCTACCAATATACAGTGAAATCACCCAAGGGCAGTAGAAAACAAGTTAGAAAAGCAACTGAAAATCTGGTAGATCCATAAGTTGGAAAATAAATGTCTCAAGAAGTAAGAATTAGCTATTAGCTTAAAAATCATGCACAGTTCTTACTTTTATAATCTTCATACTCTGAGGTAGAAAATTGGCAATATTTTCAAAGATGCCTGTTTTCTGTTAAAGGAGTTGATTTTACATGCAAGTAACATAAAAGTGACCTAGATTATTTCTTTTGAAAATGTAAATTAAAAAAACAATTTTGCATCTATTGTGTTACGTTTTAGCTGCTGAACAGAGATAGGTCAACAAACGCTGCCAAACTGAAGTGTTACAATGTGTTGCCATAAATAAGAACATCACTACAATAAGAAATTTACATTTTAATCAAACACAATTTCCAATGTGTCTTTCCTTTTGTTTTTTTAATCTGTAATATCTCAGTTATTTTGACTAAGGCTCAAAACTCCATCAACACAATGAAAAGCTATTTTTTTCTGTCTTAAGTGTTTAGATGAATTCTTCCAACTGAGCCAATTGTCAGAAGCTATTTTGATGAAGTGTTATTCACTGTAGAAATTAGAATTCATAAATGCAAAGATTATGTGAATGATAATTAGCTTTATTATCCGTTAACAATCAAGGTGTTATGGGGATTTACTCACACAGGTTGCTCTTTTAGAAATCTTTAAAATTTTTGAAATAATAATGTGCTTTTTAAAGCATGCCTTAAACATGCACTGTAGACTATGCACTTATTCATTGTCACTGGCAATTGCAAAAACAGATTCCAGAAGAGGATTCCAGAAGAGGAAGTCAGACCATACTTGGAAGGCAATGCTGAATTATCACAGATAGAGTCTTTGAATGGTGCTTAGCAGGGCCAGCATATGGGTCACTAAGGCTTACCCTAGGTATATGAACATCTTTATCACTCTGGGGTCTTGTACCCAGTAGGGCTGTTTGTAGGCATGGTCAGTACAGAAGGGCCTGTAGGAACGTACACCCTGAAACTACCTCTAGGAGTTGCCCTTACTGGTTGATACCTGAATTTTACTTGTTCACAGTTCTATACTTTTGTCTGGGGTTTTAGTTCCTATTAAAAACTATGATAAACAACATTGTCTTTTATATTTACATTTTAAAGTATTACATGAAAGAAGAACCAAAGAATAGGTATTGCCCAGAGAAACTGTAAGAGGAAGGGGAGATGTCACAGACTGGGAAGTTATAGTTCATGTCCTAGAAGCTCAATGAACTAGCTTTTACCTTAGAAATATAAGTCACTGTGCCTGCCCATCACAGACCCCTGTAGATACTGCCCAGCCACACCTGGGATGGACATTTGACCGAAGGAATAGTGATTTCCATTGGATATGCATTTGTCAGACCAGAGTTCCTAGAGGATAAATGATGGTGTTTTGAATCAGAGTGACAGCAGTAGACAGGGAGAGAATAACTAGAGTAATTAGAACCCAGATTTGCTAATTGATTGCTAGACTGTGGGTGGGGATTAAAAAAGATATGTTGTAAATACGAGGCAACAGATATAACAATGTAGGGCAAACTAGGATAGGGTCATATCTGGGAAGCAATTAAGAGGTGCATTCTGATCGGATTAGTTCTGAGTTGCTATCAAATATCAAGTAAACAGGTGACAGCTGCACAATTCTTGGTGTGAATGATTTAGTCCAACTTCCTGCACTAAGAGACTTGACCAACCTCTAGTGGCTTCTATCAGCCTAAGATCGTGTCCCTAGGATAACCCCAGCTTTCTTGAGAAAGCTCAATACTGCCAAAATAATTTATCATTTGTTCCAGCCAAAACCTGACCGTAGGCCCCTAGCCTCCCTTTTCTTGGAGCAGTTACTTTAGAAAACTTGCCATTGTCAATCCTTTATCTGCCCCTTTGATAAGTAAATCTTCTTTCACCCATAAATGTTTATATCTCAGGCTCTCCTTAAGAGCCTGAGAGCCGTCTCTTGGAAATATAAACATCTAAGGAGGTAGTTTTCCTGATTCTCAGTTCCTGTGGAAGGGTAAGAGCCTAACTTTGATGGACATCTTGCTTTAATTTGCAATACTTCATTCTGTCCTATAGATATGAAAAGTTTTTTTCTCCTCCTATACTCACCAATGAGCAAACTCGGATATCCTAATCATATTCGCCAACCCCTCACCACCCCACTCCTGACCTCCAACCCCTTAAGTACTTTTCCTTTAGCGTATCCCAGTATTTAAAAAGTCTCCTGACTTCTGTTTTGGTGGAGTTCAGATCAGTTTGCATTCAATTCTTTCTTCTCTACTGCAGTAATCTGAATAAAATCTGTCTTACTTCATTTCTTTGATAGATATCAAGTGGGAAGTTAATATATAGGTCAAAAGGTCAGAGGATAGGTTGAGGCCAGACATGTAAAATTGTAAGTCATCAGTACATGAATGCTATTTAATTCACCCCAGGAGAGAGTAGAGAGACAGAAAAGATTAGGAAACCCTAGACAAAGCAGTGGAGAACCTTTACATTTAGAGTAAGACATGTAGAAGAGGAAGGATCAGAGATCAGATGGAGAAGGAGGACCTGGAAAGAGGATTGACGAGGAGCTCAATCAGGTAAGAGGAAAACCAGGAGGTATGTTGTTGTAGAATCAAAGGAGGTGGGCGTTTCAGGTCAGGAGTGGTTAACTATGTCAGCTACTGAGAGGATGAATAATATAAGAACAGATAATTGATGACTATATTTAGCAACAAGGTGGTGTCAATGACTTTGACAGACTCCAGCAGTGGGCTCATAGAGCCAGAAGGTAGAACTTTAGAGAGGAGTGAACAGGGCTGAAGAAGTAGACAATATTGAGAGGTTCTACTAAAAAGAGAAGTAGAAAAAGGGAAATGAAGTGCAATGTGGGGCCAGTGGGGGTTTGCGTTTTTCTCTTAAGAACAAACACTAGAAATGGAATATTGATGATATGAAACAAAGGGGATAGTGCCAAAGCGAAGCCCTTCAGAAGGCAAAGGAGATGGCATTCATAAAAACAAGGTTTGAACTCTGATAGAAGGAAAGACACATTCTCCCTTTTGAGAAGAGGCAAGGAGCAGAAATGGGTGATAGTGGGGGAAGGTTTACAGATTTGGTGACATGAAAATGAGACAGCTCTTGTTTAATGGTTCTTATTTACTCCATGATACGTAAAGTGAAATCTAAATGAGACAAATCAGGGAAAATAGAAAAGTGAGCAAAAGATGTAAAATAGTCACCTCACAATGTAGCAAAAACAATGGGGAAATATTGTCAGAGAGATGGTGTTTTAAAGGCCCAGTGGGGTTTGTGGTTATGAATGTTATACAAAGTAGTCAATTTACCTGTGTAATGTCTTTTATCAATGCTCAGCTGTTTGGTTGACTACCTTAAATATTGGCATCAACCAGGGCTTTTATTTTCTACTGTTATGTTTAGTGAGGAGAAAAGAAGATGTGCTGATGGTGAGAAAATGGTGGAGTCCACAGGACAGAGGGTTTGATCAGGTTCAAGAATTTTGGCAGTGGGGGTATTGAGCAAGTGTTCTAGAGGATTTGGAAGTGGTGATTGAAAACCGTAATGTTTGAAATTAAGATTTTTGAAGGTGGAGCAATTTCTAGTGATAAAACATAAGGAATAGGATATAACCATAGTGTAGGTGACTGTGGTGGAATGGTGCAAAATAAATTAGAACCACAAGTGGATAATCTTGTAAGTGTTGAAGCTGTTATGAATGATGACAGAGTCTAGACGGAAAGCAAGACCATACATCGAAAAAGAGGGATGACAAAGACCCTAGTAGGTGGCAGCAAGCAGGAGAAAAACTAGTTGTGATATTCAAGTGGCCTACACATCAAGGAAGCAGGAAATGTGCCCTGCCTCCTCCCCGGACATTGGCACCACCTATCAGGAGAGAAATTCAGACCCTTTAACACGGATTACAAAGCTCTGCATGGGTTTTCCTTCCTTGCTTGCCTTTTCATCTTTTCTGGCATTACTCTTCTGAATACTACCCACATCCTACTCACTTCAGCCTTTCACTTTCTTGAGGAGCTCCTACATCTCAGGGCCTTGGCATATGTTATTTCCTATGCCTTAAATTCTTTTCATGTGTATGGTCCCTTCTTAACCTCACTTTACATGTCACTTCTCTTTTCTGACCTCACAAATGAAGGTGTTTCCTCTTATAATATCTTGCGCTTTTTCTTTGTGGTACTCATCAAAATTTGAAAGTATATATTTAATAATTGGTATATTTTTAATTATTTATTTTAGCTTCACGAAAGTAGGATATTTTCCCCGTTATTTTATTTGCAGAATATAACAGAAAACCAGGTACATGGTAAGCAGCAACTAGAGGAGCATAGTGGCTAAGAGTGCAGGCTCTGGAGTTAAGTTCAAATCCCAACCCCACCAATACTACTTAGGAGATCTTGGGAAAATTTACAACCCAATTTGTAAAACAGGGAAAATATTTATCTCACAGATACAGAGTAGATGTGAGAATTAGAAATAATATATCCAATTGTAATACCTACCACAGTAAATCCTCGGTAATTTTTTGCCAAAGGATGCAGTAAATAAACATTCATGGATTCAACTTTCTATTGTGGATTAATTTGCTATGGAAAAGAACTCCCTTTTAAAGTGATAAAAATTCTTTTTAAAAATTTATTTATTATACTTTAAGTTCTGGGTTACATGTGCAGAATGTGCAGGTTTGTTACATAGGTATACACGTGCCATGGTGGTTTGCCGCACCCATCAACCCGTCATCTACATTAGGTATTTCTTCTCCTAATGCTATCCCTCCCCTAGTCCCCTACGGCTGACAGGCCCTGGTGTGTGATGATCCCCTCTCTGTGTCCATGTGTTCTCATTGTTCCACTCCCACTTATGAGTGAGAACATGTGGTGTTTGGTTTTCTGTTCCTGTGTTAGTTTGCTGAGAATGATGGTTTCCAGCCTCATCTATGTTCTACAAAAGACATGAACCCATCCCTTTTTATGGCTGCATAGTATTCCATGGTATATATGTGCCACAGTTTCTTTATCCAGTCTATCATTGATGGACATTTGGGTTGGTTCCAAGTCTTTGCTATTGTGAAGAGACCCAGCAATCCCATTACTGGGTATATACCCAAAGGATTATAAAAAGCTGTTTTAATTGTACAACTATACTTAAACTATAAAAACTAGTGCAATGTGGGGCCTTAAACTATTAAATGAGAAAACTGGGTACTGTAATCTCAATATTTTTTTCTGGTTCTAAAATCCTCAATTATAAAATGGATCTTTTCCTCCTCTGTCAGAAAAGTAGTAGTCCTCCAGTACTCAAAACAGGGAGTTAAAAAAAAATAGTTGGAGGATAGTGGAATCATCTAGAAAGCTCTATCAAATTGCAGATGGTTTTCCTCTTCTGTTGCTTCTGATTCTGGCACATGTGGAGAGTGGGTGTTGTAGTTTAAAAACTTCCTCAGCTAAAGAAAGTCTCCTTCTTCTGGCTTTTCTCACTGTTCAGCTTCTGTTACCTGTCCTATTGAGAACCACTGATTTAGCAGATACTATGAAAGAAGAGATGCTTAGCATAAATGCATGTATAGCAGTCAAACACCACAGCTTTTCTTTTTTAAACAACACGATGGTTATGACCATGTACATGCATGAATGTACCATTTATTCTCCCCAGCTGGAATTGTTATGAATGTTGCTTTTTGGAAGATGATTCTATTCACAGCTCTGTGCAACTACATCTCTCCAATCCTTAGAACTTCTGTATCAAGTAGCATTTTATTATCACAAATCTCTCTAAATAGAATTATACTCTAATAATGATGTGAAAGGATTTCAGTCACTTGAATTTCCTTGTATTCTATTCAGTGAAATCCTATTTAGATTTTAAAAGGCAGCATATCTTTGAACTTTGTAGCAATCAAATTCCAATGAAAAATCATGACAAATCTAGGTTTCAAGTGTAAAATTGTGAATAAGTGACTATTTCCCTTCTTGTCTGGTCTGCTTCAATTCTTCTTCCATTTACCTCCAAAGCAAATGGAGAAAGGGGAGGGAAGGGAGATTCATAAACAAGGGAATGGAAATTGGGTCAACATGTTGATTGCTGACCTTAGCAACCACCAAGCTTTGGTATGTATCTGGAAAGTCCTAGGGGTGGATTTTTGATTTATTGACTTAGATGGTGACTATTGACCTGCTTCAATTTATGGCACTTCCTCTCCATGACAGATAACCTCTGAGGCTCTTGTTCTCTGCAGTTGCCGCGAGGGAATTTTCTGCAGCTTGAGGAGGACTTTCTGTGTCTCTTCTGCATCTTTAAGATTAGGATAATAATCTTGACTTTTTAACATTAGAACAGTTGTGACAATTGAATGAGAAGAGGTACCTAGTGGCCCCTAATAAACTGTAACAGCCACATACAAATGGAATTTTTTTTTTTTTTTTTTTTTTTTTGAGATGGAGTCTGGCTCTGTTGCCCAGGCTGGAGTGCAGTGGTCGGATCTCAGCTCACTGCAAGCTCCGCCTCCCGGGTTTATGCCATCTCCTGCCTCAGCCTCCCGAGTAGCTGGGACTACAGGAGCCTGCCACCTCGCCTGGCTAGTTTTTTTGGTATTTTTTAGTAGAGACGGGGTTTCACCGTGTTAGCCAGGATGGTCTTGACTCCTGACCTCGTGATCCGCCCGTCTCGGCCCCCCAAAGTGCTGGGATTTCAGGCTTGAGCCACCACACCCGGCCAACAAATGGAATTTTTAAGTGATTTTTAAGTGATTTTCTAGGTAGTTTCAAAATACTTGATGGTTATGTTGATGATGATGAAGTTAATGGTAAATGTTTATTGATTTTGGATCCTATAAATGCACCCAACAGGTGATACTGGAAATGGATCTATTATGTACCAATATGTATTTCCTCAAAATTAATATCTTGAAGCCTTAACCCCCAATGTAACTGTATTTGGAGATATGAACTTTATAAAGGTAATTAAAGTTAAATAAGGTCATAAAGGTGGGACCATAACCTAATAAGACTGGGATTCTTATAGGAAGAGAAAGAGATACCAGGGATGTTCATACACAGAGAAAAGGCCCTGTAAGGACATGGTAAGAAGGCAGCCATCTGCAAACTGAGGAGAGAGGTCTCATGAGATGGCAATCCTGCCAGCACCTTGACCTTGGACTTTTAGCCTCCAGAATAGTGAGAAAATACATTTTTGTTGTTTATATGTTTGTTATGGCAGCCCTAGCAAATTAATACAGGATCCTTATATAAACATCAATTATTTTTCACTTTCTTAATGATTTGTGCATACCACCACTAAAATGTTCATTTAAATAGAGAATCTATGGAAAAAGGCTCACCTAGTGTTTTAGGACTGAAATACTTAAAAGTAGTAACAGCAGACTCAGGATTACCAGATGTTTAAATGCAACAAGTTTAAGATTATCAGATGTTTAAATGCAATCAAGTGATATTTCACTTGATTCAATAATTTCATATTGAAATTTCAACTCTAAGATTTAAATTTTTGGGCATATTATTATTTATTTAAATTGATGCATAATAGATATACATATTTTCAGGGAATATGAGATCATTTAATACATTCATACAATTTGTAAAGATCAAATCAGTATACTTGGGATATTCATAACCTTAAATATTGGTCTTTTCTTTATGACAGAACCATTCAAATTCTTTTCTTGTAGCTATTTTGAATTATACAATAGATT
This sequence comes from Macaca fascicularis, assembly GCF_037993035.2. NCBI lineage: Eukaryota > Metazoa > Chordata > Mammalia > Primates > Cercopithecidae > Macaca > Macaca fascicularis. Next base: position 88,456,533 of record NC_088378.1, read on the forward strand.
ATTATAAACTATAGTTACCCTACAGATCTATCTAACCCTAGGTTTTATTTCTTCTATCCAACTGTACATTTCTACCCAATATCCCCTCTCAATTACCCTTCTTGGCCTCTGGTAACCACCAGCCTAGTCTCTATCTTCATGAGACCTACCTTTTGTTTTTGCTTCCACATAGAAGTGAAAATATGTGATATTTGTCTTCTTGTGTTTGGCTTATTTCACTTAACATAATGACCTCCAATTCCATCATGTTGCTATAAATGATAAGATTACATTTTTTAGTGGCTGGATAATATTTCACTGTGTATATATACCACATTTTCTTTATCCATTGATCTTTTGATGGACACCTAGGTTAATTCCGTATGTTGACTTTTATAAATAGTGCTACAATAAACATAAGATTTCAGATGTCTTTTCAATATGTTGATTTCCTTTACTTTGGATATATATCCAGCAGTGGGATTGCTGGATCATATGGTAGTACTATTTTTATTTTTTTGAGGAACCTTAATACTGTTCTCCATAGTGGCTATACTAACTTACACTCCCACCAACAGTGCATGAAGGTTCCCCTTTCTCCACATCCTTGAAAGCATACATTACTGCCTGTCGTTTTGATAAAAGCCATTCATTGAGATAATATCTCATTGTACTTTTGATTTGCATTATTCTGACGATTAGTGATGTTGAGCATTTTTTCATATACCTGTTGGCCATTTGTATATCTTCTAGTGAGAAATGTCTATTCAGACCTTTTGCCCATTTTTAAATTGGATAATTTGTTTTTTGCTACTGAGATGTTTAAGCTCCTTATATATTCTGTTTATTAATTCTTTGTTATATGTGTAGTTTACAAATATTTTCTCCCATTTGGTGGTCTGTCTCTTAATTTTGTTGATTGTTTCCTTTGCTGCGCAGAATCTTTGAAGTAATCCTACTTGCCTATTTTTGCTTTGGTTACCTATGCTTTTGAGATTGAACAAAAAATATTTGCCCAGACAAATGTCCTGGAGCATTTCCCTGATGTGTTTTGCTAGTACTTTCATGGCTTCAGGTCTTAGATGTAAGTTCTTAACCCATTTTAATTTGATTTTTGTATATGGTGAGAGATAGGAGTATAATTTTCTTCATCTAGTTATCCAGTTTTCCCAGCACCATTTATTAAAGACACTGTCATTTCCTCATTGTATGTTCTTGGCACCTTTGTTAAAAATATGAGTTGGAGTGGCTGGCAGGATGGTCAAATAGGAACAGCTCCAGTCTGAAGCTCCCAGGAAGATCAACACAGAAGGCGGGTGGTTTCTGCATTCCTAACTGAGGTACCTGGCTCATCTCACCGGGACAGGTTAGAGAGTGGGTGCAACCCAAGGACGGCAAACTGAACTAGGGTAGGGTGTCACCTCACCTGGGAAGTGCAAAGGGTTGGGGAGCTCCCTCCTTAAGCCAAGGGAAGATGTGAGGGACTGTGCTGTGAGGAATGAGCACTCTGGCCCAGACACTTTGCAACCCACAGATCAGGAGATTCCCTTGGGTGCCTATGCTACCAGGGCTGGGGTTTTCAACCACAAAATGGGGCAGCCATTTGGGCAGACACTGAGCTGGCTGCAGGAGTTGTTCCCCCCCCCCCCACCCCGTGGCACCTGGAATGTCAGCGAGACAGGACCATTCACTCTCTTGGAAAGGGGGATGGAGCCAGGGAGCCGAGTGGTCTAGCTCAGTGGATCCCACCCCATGGAGCCCAGCAAGCTAAGATACACTGGCTTGAAATTCTCACTGCCAGCACAGCAGTCTAAAGTCGATCTGGGATGCTTGAGCTTGGTAGGGGAGGGGCATCTGCCATTACTGAGGCTCGAGTAGGCAGTTTTCCCCTCACAGTGTAAACAAAGCCACCAGGAAGTTTGAACTAAGAGGAGCCCACCACAGCTTGGCAAAGCCGCTGTAGCCGGACTGCCTCTCTAGATTCCTCCTCTCTGGGCAAGGCATCTCTGAAAGAAAGCTAGCCCCAGTCAGGTGCTTATAGATAAAACTCCCATCTCCCTGGGACAGAGTACCTGGCAGAAGGGGAGGCTATGGGTGCAGCTTCAGCAGACTTAAATGTTCCTGCCTGACAGCTCTGAAGAGAGCAGTGGATCTCCCAGCACAGTGCTTGAGCTCTGCTAAGGGACAGATGACTTCCTCAAGTGGGTCCCTGACCCCTGTGGCTCCTGATAAGGAGACACCTCCCATACAGGAGAGCTCCAGCTGGCATCAGGTGGGTGCCCCTCTGGGATGAAGCTTCCAGGGGAAGGAACAGGCAGCAATCTTTGTTGTTCTGCAGCCTCTGCTGGTGATACCTAGGCAAACAGGATCTGGAGTAGACCTCCAGCAAACTCCAGCAGACCTGCAGTAGAGGGTCCTGACTGTGAGAAGGAAAACTAACAAACAGAAAGGAATAGAATCAACATCAACAAAAAAGACATGCACAAAGAAACCCATCTGAAGGTCACAAACATCAAAGACCAAAGGTAGATGAATCCATGAAGATGAGGAAAAACCAGTGCAAAAAGGCTGAAAATTCCAAAAACCAGAACACCTCTTCTCCTCCAAAGGATCACAACTCCTTGCCAGCAAGGGAACAAAACGACAGAGAGTTGTTTTGATGAATTTTCAGAAGTAGGCTTCAGAAGGTGGGCAATTACAAACTCCTCTGAGCTAAAGGAGCATGTTCTAAGACAGTGCAAGGAAGCTAAGAACTCTGAAAAAAGATTAGAGGAATTGCTAGCTAGAATAACCAGTGTAGAGAAGAGCATAAATGACCTGATGGAGCTGAAAAACACAGCAAAAGAACTTCATGAAGCATGCACAAGTATCAATAGTTGAATAAATCAGGTGGAAGAAAGGATATCAGAGATTGAAGATTAACTTAATGAAATAAAGCATGAAGACAAGACTAGAGAAAAAAGAATGAAAAGGAATGAGCAAAGCCTCTGGGAAATATGGGACTATGTGAAAGGACCAAATCTATGTTTGATTGGTGTACCTGAAAGTGATGGGGAGAATGGAACCAAGTTGGAAAACACTCTTCTGGATATTATCTAGGAGAAATTCCCCAACCTAGAAAGACAGGCCAAAATTCAAATTTGGGAAATACAGAGAACACCACAAAGATACTCCTCAACAAGAGCAACCCCAAGACACATAATCATCAGATTCACCAAGGTTGAAAAGAAGGAAAAAAGTGATAAGGGCAGCTAGAGAGAAAGGTTGGATTACCGACAAAGAGAAGCCCATCGAAGTAAAAACAGATCTCTCTGCAGAAACCCTACAAGCCAGAAGAGAGTGGGGGCCAATATTCAACAATCTTAACAAAAATAATTTTCAACCCAGAGTTTCATATCTAGCCAAACTAAGCTTCGTAAGCAAAGGAGAAATAAAATCCTTTACAGACAAGCAATGCTGAGAGATTTCGTCACCACCAGGCCTGTCTTAAAAGAGCTCCTGAAAGAAACACTAAATATGGAAAGGAACAACTGATACCAGTCACTGCAAAAACATACCAAACTGTAAAGACCATTGACACTATGAAGAAACTGCATAAACTAACAGGCAAAATAACCAGCTAGATTCATAATGACAGGATCAAATTCACACATAACAATATTAACCTTAGATGTAAACCAGCTAAATGCCCCAATTAAAAGACACAGACTGGAGAATTGGATAAAGAGTCAAGACCCACTGATGTGCTGTATTCAGGAGACCCATCTCATATGCAAAACACACGTAGGCTTAAAATAAAGGGATGGAGGAAGATTTACCAAGCAAATGGAAAGCAACAACAACAACAAAAAAAAGCAGGGTTGCAATCCTTGTCTCTGATAAAACAAACCAACATTAAACCAGCTTTAAACTAGCAAAGATCAAAAAAGACAAAGAAAGGCTTTACATAATGGTAAAGGGATCAATGCAACAAGAAGAGCTAACTATCCTAAATATATATACACTCAATATAGTAGCACCCAGATTCATAAAGCAAGTTCTTAGAGACTTACAAAGAGACTTAGACTCCCACACAATAGAAGTGGGAGACTTAAACACCCCAGTGTCAATACTGGACAGATCAATGGGACTGAAAATTAACAAAGATATTCAGGGCTTGAACTCAGCTCTGAACCAAGTGGACCTAATAGACATCTACAGAATTATCCAACCCAAATCCAGAGAATATACATTCTTCTCAACACCACATCACACTTATTCTAAAATTGACCACATAATTGGAAGTAAAACAGTCCTCAGCAAACACAAAAGAACGGAAATCATAAGAAACTGTTTCTAAGACCACAGTGCAGTCAGATTAGAACTGAGGTTTAAGAAAGTCACTCAAAACTGCACAACTACATGGAAACTGAACAACCTGCTCCTGAATGACTACTGGGTACATAACAAAATTAAGGCAGAAATAAATAAGTTCTTTGAAACCAGTGAGAACAAAGAAACAACATACCACAGTCTCTGGGACAAAGCTGAAGCAGTGTTTAGAGGGAAATTTATAGCACTAAATGCCCACAGGCAAAAGCTGGAAAGATCTAAAATTGACACCCTAATATCACAATTAAAAGAACTAGAGAAGCGAGAGCAAACAAATTCAAAGCTAGCAGAAGATAAGAAATAACTAAGATCAGAGCAGAACTGAAGGAGAGACACATGAAAAACCTTCAAAAAAATCAATAAATCCAGGAGCTGGTTTTTTGAAAAGATTAACAAATAGATAGAGTGCTAGCCAGACTAATAAAGAGAAAAGAGAGAAGAATCAAATAGATGCAACAAAGAACGATAAAGGTAATATCACCACTGATCCCACAGAAATACAAACTGCCATCAGAGAATACTATAAACACCTCTATGCAAATAAACTAGAAAATCTAAAAAAAAAAAAAAAAAAAAAAGATAAATTCCTAGACACATACATCCTCCCAAGGCTAAATCAGGAAGAAGTCAAATCCTTGAATAGACCAATAACAAATTCTCAAACGGAGGCAGTAATTAATAGCCTACAAACCAATAAAAGCCCACAACCAGACAGATTCACAGCTTAATTCTACCAGAGGTACAAAGAGGAGCTGGTACTATTCCTTCTGAAACTATTCGAAACAATAGAAAAAGAGGGACTCTTCCCTACTCATTTTATGAGGACAGCATCATCCTTACAGCAAAATATGGCAGAGACACAAGAAAGAAAGAAAATTTCACACCAATATCTTTGCTGAACATCGCTGTGAAAAACCTCAATAAAATACTGGCAAACTGAATCCAGCAGCACATCAAGAAGCTTATCCACCATGATCAAGTCAACTTCACTCCTGGGAAGCAAGGCTGGTTCAACATATGCAAATCAACATCACATAAACAGAAGCAATGACAAAAACCACTTGATTATCTCAACAGATGCACAAAAGGCCTTGGATAAAATTCAACACCCCTTCATACTAAAACCTCTCAATAAACTAGGTATTGATGGAATGTATGTCAAAATAATAAGAGCTATTTATGACAAACCCATAACCAATATCATACTGAATAGGCAAATGCTGGAAGCATTACCTTTGAAAACTGGCACAAGATAAGGATGCCCTCTCTCACCACTCCTATTCAAAATAGTGTTGGATGTTCTGGCCAGTGTAATCCAGCAAGAGAAAGAAATAAAGGGTATTCAAATAGGATGAGAGGAAGTCAAATTGTCTCTGTTTGCAGATGACATGATTGTGTGTTTAGAAAACCTGATCGTCTGAGCCCCAAATTTCCTTAAGCTGATAAGCAACTTCTGCAAATTCTCAGGAAAAAAAATCAATATGCAAAAATCACAAGCATTCCTATACACCAATAATAGAGATCCAAATCATGAGTAAACTCCCATTCACAATTGCTACAAAAAGAATAAAATATCTAGGAATGCAACTTACAAGGGATGTGAAGGATCTCTTCAAAGAGAACTACAAACCACTGCTCAAGGATATAAGAGAGGACACAAACAAATGGAAAAGTATTCCATGCCCACAGATAGGAAGAAACAATATCATGAAAATGGCCATACTGCCCAAAGTAATTTACAGATTCAATGCTATCTGCATCAAGCTACCACTGAATTTCTTCACAGAATTAGAAAGTAGAAAAAACTGCTTTAAATTTCATATGGAACAAAAAAAGAGCCTATATAGCCAAGACAATCCTACACAAAAGCAGCAAAGCTGGAGGCATCATGCTACCTGACTTCAGACTATACTACAAGGTTACAGTAACCAAAACAGCATGGTACTGGTACCAAAACAGATATATAGACCAATGGAACAGAACAGAGACCTCAGAAATAACCCCACACATATACAACCATCTGATCTTTGACAAGCCTGACAAAAACAAGCAATGGGGAAAGGATTCCCTATTTAATAAATGGTGTTGGGAAAACTGGCTATCCATATGCAGAACACTGAAACTGGACCCCTTCCTTACACCATATACAAAAATTAATGACTGAACATGGTGGCTCATGCCTGTAATGCCAGCACTTTGGAGGCTGAGGCAGGCAGATCACTAGGTCAGGAGATTGAGAACATGTTGGCTAATACAGTGAAACCACTTCTCTACTAAAAATACAAAAAATTAGCCAAGTGTGGTGACATGCTCCTGTAGTCCCAGCTACTTGGGAGACTGAGGCAGGAAAATCACTGGAATTCAGGAGGTGGAGGTTGCAGTGAACTGAGATCGCACCACTGCACTCCAGCCTGGGTGACAGAGCAAGACTCCATCTCAAACAAAACAAAACAGAACAAAAAAAAGGTAACTCAAGATGGATTAAAGACTTAAATGTAAAACCTAAAACCATAAAAACCCTAGAAGAAAACCTAAGCAATACCATTCAGGACATAGGGATGAGCAACGACTTCATGACTAAAACACCAAAAGCAATGGCAACAAAGCCAAAATTGACAAATGGGATCTAATTAAACTAAAGAGCTTCTGCACAGAAAACGGAACTAATATCTGAGTGAACAGGCAACCTACAGAATGGGAGAAAATTTTTGCAATCTATCCATCTGACAAAAGGCTAATATCCAGAATCTACAAAGAGCTTAAACAAATTTACAAGAAAGAAACAACCCTATCAAAAAGTGGGTGAAGGATATGAACAGACACTTCTCAAAAGAAGACATTTATGTAGTCAACAAATATATGAAAAAATGCTCATCATCACTGGTCGTTAGAGAAATGCAAATCAAAACCACAATGAGATACTATCTCACATCATTTAGAGTGGCGATCATTAAAAAGTCAGGAAACAACAGATACTGGAGAGGATGTAGAGGAATAGAAGGACGGTTTTACACTGTTGGTGGGAGTGTAAATTAGTTCAACCATTGTGGAAGACAGTGTGGGGATTCCTCAAGGAGCTACATACAGAACTACCATTTGACCCAGAAATCCCATTACTAGGTATATACCCAAAGGATTATAAATCATTCTAGTATAAAGACACATACACACGTACGTTTATTGTGACACTATTCACAGTAGCAAAGACTTGGAACCAACCAAAATGCCCATCAATGATAGACTGGATAAAGAAAATGTGGCACATGTACACCATGGAATACTATGCAACCATAAGAAAGGATGAGTTCATGTCCTTTGCAGGGACATGGATGAAGCTGGAAACCATCATTCTCAGCAAACTAACACAATAACAGAAAACCAAACACTGTATGTTCTCACTCATAAGTGGGAGTTGAACAATGAGAACACATGGACACAGGAAGGGGAAACATCACACACCAGGGCCTGTCGGGGTGGGGGAACTGGGGGAGGGATAGTATTAGGATAAATATCTAATATAGATGATGGGTTGAGGGGTACAGCAAACCACCACATCACGTGTATACCTATGTAACAAACCTGCACATTGGCCTGGCAGAAGCCCCTGTGGGATGAGAGTGGTGGCAGCCATAGGCAGAGGCTCCTCTGGCAAGGGAAGGTAAAGGAAGAGTGGGAAGGATTTTGTATTGTGGTATAGGTGCCAGCTCATTTATAGTACAATAGAATACCAGGTAGATTTCTAAGGTTTTTGGCTCCGGTCCCTGGCTCCTAGATGGCATCTGTGAGCCTGCCCAGATCTTTGGGGGAACTTGCCACCCTCAAGGGAAATACACAAGCCTGGTTGGCTTTTCTACCTGCTGATTATAGAGCTCTAGGGCCTTGAGTGAACGTAGGTGGTAGCTGGTTAGTGGTTATAGTGGGCATTGGTTGAGGCCCAGTCTGTACTGGTTTCAGGTCTGACCCAGCACAGTCTCAGTGGTGGTGGGTACAGGAGTGCTTATGTCACCCACCCCTAGCTCCAGAGGCTTAGTGTAGAGAAAGAAAGACTCCATTTGTTTGAGAGAAAGTAAGGGAAGAGAACAAGGGTCACTGCCTGGTAATCCAGAGATTTTTCCAGATCTTATCCAAGACCACCAAAGGGGTACCTCTATGAGTCCAAAAGAACCATAGCATTACTGTACTTGGGGTGTTGCCTAATGCAGATATGGCTTTGATAACAACACCCAAGTCCATCTGAATATATGAAAAGCCTTCCCAAGAAGGAGGGGTACCAATAAGCACAGGCTGTGAACACTACAATAAGTATCTAACTTTTCAATGCCCAGACGCCAACAAATGTCCACAAGTATCAAAACCATCAAGGAAAACATGATCTCACCAATTGAACTAAATAAGGCACCAGGGACCAATCCTGGAGATACAGAGATATGTAAACTTTCAGACAAAGAAATTTTAAAAAAGCTGTGTTGAGGAAACTCAAAGAAATTTAAGATAACACAGAGAAGGAATTTATAATTCTACCAGATAATGTTAAAATTATATTGAAATAATTAAAAAGAATCAAACAGAAATTCTGGAGTTAAAAAATGCAATTGACATACTGAAGACTGCATCAGAGTCATTCAATAGCAGAATTGATCAAACAGAGGAAAAATTAGTGAGCTCAAAGACAGGCTATTTGAAAACTACAAAGTCAGAGAAGACTGAAAAGAAAAAAATAATAAAAAGAATGAATTATGCCTACAAGATGTAGACAATAGCCTCAAAAAAAGAAAATCTAAGAGTTATTGGTTGGCTTTAAAGAGGAGATAGAGAAAGAGATCAAGATAGAAAGTTTACTCAAAAGACAATATCAGAGAATGTTCCAAACTTAGAGAAAGGTATCAACATCCAAGTACCAGGCTATAGAATAACAAGTAGATTTAACCCAAAGAAGACTACCTCAAGTCATTTAATAATCAAACTCCCAAGGTCAATGAAAAAGAAAGGATTCTAAAAGTAGCAAGAGAAAAGAAGCAAATGACATACAATGATGCTCCAATATGTTTGGCAGCAGACTTTTCAGTGGGAAATTTACAAGTCAGGAGAGAGTGGCATGACATATTTAAAGTGAAGAAGAAAAAAACTTTTACTCTAGAATTGTATATCCGGCAAAGATATTCATCAAGCATGAAGAAGAAATAGAGGCTTTTCCAGGAAAACAAAAGCTGAGGGCTTTCATCAACACCAGATCTTTCCTATAATAAATGCTAACAGAAGTACTTAATCAGAAAGAAAAATATATTAATGAGCAATCAATAATCACCTGAAGGTACAAAACTCACTCGTAATAGTGAATACACAAAACAACACAGAATATTATAATGCTGTATCTTTGGTGTATAAACTATTCTAATCTTAAGTAGAAAGACTAAAAAATGAACCAATCAACAAAAGCTACAACAAATTTTCAAGACTGAAACAGAGAAGTAAGATAAATAGAAACAACAGAAAGTAAAAAGTATGGGAACAAAGTTAAGATACATAGTTTTTACTAGTTTTATTTTAGTTAGCTTGTTTGTTCACTTGTCTATATATGCAGAGGTTGTTATCAGTTTGAAATACTGGGTTATAAGATAGTATTCATTTGCAAGCCTCATGGTAACCTTAAATGAAAAAACATAGAATAGATACAACAGAAAGTAAAAAGAAACTAAACATATTACCAGAGAAAATAATTTTCTCTAAAAGGAAGTCTGGAAGGAAGAAAAGAAGGAAGAGAAGACTGTAATATAACCAGAAAGCAAATAACACAATGGTACGGGTCAGTTCTTACTTATCAATAATAATATTGAAGGTAAGTGGACTAAATTTTCCAATAAATAGACACAGAATGGTTGAATGAATAATAATATTCAATGACCTATTGCCTACAAGAAACATTTCACCTGTAAAGACACAAATAGACTGAAAATAAATGGCTGGAAAAAGATATTACTTGCCAACAGAAACCAAAAAAGCGAGAGAGACTTTAGAAGCCTGAGACAGGTGGATCACTTGAGCTCAGGAATACAAGACTGGCCTGGGCAACATAGTGAAATTCCCATCTCTACAAAAATATGCAAAAATTAACTGGGTGTGATGACATATGCCTGAGTCCTAGCTACTTCAGTGGCTAAGGCAGGAGGATTGCATGAGTCCAGGAGTTTGAAGTTGCAGTGAGCTATGTTCACCCCACTAGACTCCAGGCTGGGCGACAGTGAGACTCTGTCTCAAAATAAATAAATAAATAAATAAATAAATAAATAAATAAATAAATAAAAAAACTGGGAGTAGTTTTATAAGACAAAATGGATTTCAAGACAAAATGTGAAGAATAGACAAAGAAGGTCATTATATAATGACAAAGGGGTCAATTCAGCAAAAAGATATGGCCATTGTAAATATACATGCACTCAACGCTAAAGCACCCAGGGATATAAAGCAAGTATTATTAGAGCTAAAGAGAGAGACAAACCTCTATACAATAATGGGTCTAGACGTTCACATCCCCTTTCAGCATTGGACAAATCTTCTGGACAGAAAATTAACAAAGAACATTCTGCTTTATCTATACGACAGACAAAATGGACCTAATAGATATTCAGGGAGCATTTCATCCAGTAGCTGCAAAAGACACACTTTTTCCTCAGCATGGATTATTCTAAAAAATACACCATATGTTAAGTTACAAAACAAGGCTTAAAATATTAAAAAAAAAATTTAAAAAAATCTAGCCTCTTTTCTGACCACAGTGGAATAAAACTAGAAATCAATAAAAAGAAGAATTTTGGAAACTATAAAAACACACCCAAATTCAACAACATGCACCTGAACGATGGGTGGATTAATAAAGAAAGTAAGAAAAAAATTGAAAAACTTCTTGAACAAGTGATAAGGAAAATACAACATACTAAAACCTATGGGGTACAGCAAAAGAAGTACTGAGAAGGAAGGGTGTAGCTATATAGCTATGAATGGGTACGTCAAAAAAGAAGAAAAGTTTCAAATAAGCAATCTAATGATGTGTCTTAAAGAACTAGAAAAACAAGGGCTAGCTGAACCCAAAATTAGTAGAAGAAAAGGATTAATAAAGATTATAGAAAAAATAAATGAAATGGAAATGAAGAAACAATACAAAAGATCTATGAAACAAAAAGTTGATTTTTTGAAAAGATAAACAAAAGTAACAAATTGTTAGACAGACTAACTAAAAGAAAAGGAGACAAGGCCTAAATAAAATCAGAGATGAAAAAGGAAACATTAGAACTGATACTGCTGAAATTCAAAGAAACATTAGTGGCTGATATGAGCAACTATATGCCAGTAAATTGAAAAATGTAGAAGAAATAGAAAAATTACCAGACACATACAACCTTCTAAGATTGAACAAGTAAGAAATCTGACATCAGAGCAGACCAATAACAAGTAACGAGATTGAAGTGGTAATAAAAAGCCTCCCAGTAAAGAAAAGCTCAGGACCTGATATGGTTAGGCTTTGTGTCCCAACCCATATCTCACCTTGAATTGTAATTCTCATAATTCCCATAATCCCCACTTGTCAAGAGAGAGACCAGGTGGAGGCAATTGAATTGCAGGAGGCGGTTTTCCCCATGCTGTACTCATGATAATGAGTGAGTTCTCACAAAATCTGATGGTTTTATAAGGGGCTTTACCCCCTCGACTCAGCACTTCTCCTTCCTGCTGCCTTGTGAAGAAGGTTCCTTGCTTCCCTTTCACCCTCCACCATGATTGCAAGTTTTCTGAGGTTTCCCCAGCCATGCTGAGCTGTGAGTCAATTAAACCTATTTCCTTTATAAATTACCTAGTCTTGTGCAGTTCTTTATAACAGTATGAAAATAAACAAATACAGTGAATTTGTACCACAGAAAGTGGGGTGCTGCTATAAAGATGCCTGAAAGTGTGGAAGATACCTTGGAACTGGGTAACAGGCAGAGGTTGGAACAGTTGGAGGGCTCAGAAGAAGACAGAAAGATGTGGGAAAGTTTGGAACTTCCTAGAGACTTGTGGAGTGGCTTTGACCAAAATGCCAATAATGATATGGACAATGAAGTCCAGGCTGAGGTGGTCTCAGATGGAGATGAGGAACTTGTTGAGAACTGGAATAAAGGTGACTCTTGCTATGCTTTCACAAAGAGACTAGTGGCATTTTGCCCTTGCCCTAGAGATCTGTGGAACTTTGAACTTGAGAGAGATGATTTAGGGTATCTGGTGGAGGAAATTTCTAAGCAACAAAGCAAAGATGTCACTTGGGTGCTTTTAAAAGCATTCAGTTTTATGCATTCACAAATAAATTATTTGGAATTGGAACTTATGTTTAAAAGGGAAGCAGAGCATTAAAGTTTGGAAAATTTGCAGCCTGATGATGTGACAGTAAAAAAAACACAAAACATTTTCTGAGGAGAAATTCAAGCCAGCTGCAGAAATTTGCACAAGTAACAAGAAGCCAAATGTTAATGACCAAGACAATGGGGAAAATGTCTCCAGGGCATGTCAGAGGGCTTCCTGGCAGCCCTTCCCATCACAGCCCCAGAGGCCTAGGAGGAACAAATGGTTTCCTGGTCTCAGCTCAGGGCCTTGTGGCTTTCTGCAGTCTTGGGACTTAGTGCCCTGCATCCCAGCTGTGGCCACATGCAACTCAGGCTGTTGCTTCAGAAAGTGCAAGCCCCAAGCCTTGGCAGCTTACACATGGTGTTGGGCCTTCAGGTGCACAGATGTCCAGAATTGAGATTTGGGAACCTCCACATAGATTTCAGAGGATGTATGGAAATGCCTGGGTGTCCAGGCAGAAGTTTGCTGCAGGAGTGGTGCTTTCATGGAGAACCTCTTCTAGGGCAGTGCAGAAGGAAAATGTGAGGTTGGAGTCCCCACACAGAGTCACCACTTGGGCACTGCCTAGTGGAGCTGTGAGAAGAGGACCACCATTCTCCAGACCCTAGAATGGTGGTGGATCCATTGACAGGTCACACTGTGCATCTGGAAAAGCTACAAACACTCAATGCCACCCTGTGAAAGCAGCTAGGAGGGGGGCTATATCCTGTGAAGCCACAGGGGCAGAGCTGTCCAAGGCCATGGGAGCCCACCTCTTGCATTGGTGTGACCTGGATGTGAGACATGAGGTCAAAGTAAATCATTTTGGAGCTTTAAGAATTGCCTGCCCCACTGGATTTTGGACTTGCACGGGGGCCTGTAGCCCCTTTGTTTTGGCCAATTTTTCACATTTAGAACAGGTATATTTACCCAATTCCTGTACCCCCACTGTATCTAAGAAGTAATTAACTTGCTTTTGATTTTACAGGCTCATAGGCAGAAGGGACTTGCCTTGTCACAGATGGGACTTTAGACTTTGGACTTTTGGGTTAATACTGAAATAATTAAGACTTTGTAGACTTTTGGGAAGGCATTATTCATTTCAAAATGTGAAAGGCATATGAGATTTGGTAGGAGCCAGGGCAGAATGCTATGGTTAGTCTTTGTGTCCCACCCAAATCTCATCTTGAATTGTAATCCCCATAATCCCTACATGTCAAGGGAGAGACCAGGTGGAGGCAACTGAATCATGGGAGTGGTTTCCCACATGCTGTTCTTGTGATAGTGAGTAAGTTCTCATGAAATCTGATGGTTTTGTAAGGGACTCTTCTCCTTTCACTTGGCACTTCTCCTTCCTGCTGCCTGTGAAGAAGGTGCCTTGCTTCCCCTTTGCCTTCTGCCATGATTGTAAGTTTCCTGAGGCTTCCCCAGGAATGCTGAACTGTGAATCATGTAAACCTACTTCCTTTATAAATTACTCAGTCTTGAGCAGTTCTTTAAGGCAGTATGAAAACAGATTAATACAGGACCCAATGGCTTCACTGCTGAATCCAACCAAATACTAAGGAATTAATATCATCTCTACTCAAGCTATTCCAAAAAATAGAGGAGGAGTAAATTCTTCCAAACTTATTATATGAGGCCAATATTACCCCGATATCAAAATGAGATAATGGCACATCAAAAAAAAAAAAAAAAAAGAAAGAAAGAAAAAAAAAGAAAAAAGAAAACTACAGGCCAATATCACTGATTAATACTGATACAAAAATTCTAAGCTAAATACTGGAAAATAGAGTTCAACAACACATTAAAAATATCATTTATCATGACTAAGTGGGATCTATCCTAGGAATTCAAGCTTCAACATATGCAAATCAATCCATGTGATGCATTATATCAACAGACTGAAGGACAAAAACCATATAATCATTTCCATTGATGCTGGAAAAACATTTGATAAAATTCAACATCACTTCATGATGAAAACCTCAAAAACTTGGTATTGAAGGAGCATACCTTAACATAATAAAAGTCATAAATGACAGATCCACAGCTAGTATCATACTGAATGAGAAAAAACTGAAAGCCTTTCCTCTAAGATCTGGAACACGACAAGGATGCTGACTTTCACCACTGTAATTTTTCATAGTACTGGAAGTCCTAGCTTACGCAATCATACAAGAGAAAGAAATAAAGGGCACCCAAATTGGAAAGGAATATGTTAATTTATTCTTGTTTGCAGATGATAGGTCTTATATTTGAAAAAACCTAAAGACTCCACCAAAAAACGATTGGAACTGATATACAGATTCAGTAAAGTTACAGCTTATGAAATCAACAGACAAAAATCAGTAGCATTTCTACATGTGAGCAACCAACAATCAGAAATAGAAGTCAAGAAAGTAATCCCATTTGCAATAGCTGCAATTAAAATTAAATGCCTACATATTAACCAAGGAAATGAGAGAGCTCTACAATGAAATCTATAAAACATTGATGCAGGAAATTAAAGAGGACAAAAAAAATGGAAAGATATTCCATGTTCATGGATTGGAAGAGTTGCTATTGTTAAAATGTCCATTCTACTGAATGCAATCTACAGATTTAATAAAATTCATATCAAAATACCAAAGCCATTCTTCACAAAACTAGAAAGCAGTCTCATAATTTATATGAAACCACAAAAGACCCAGAATAGCCAAAGCTATCCTAAGTAAAAAGGATAAAACTGGAGGAATCCCATTACCTGACTTCAAACTACACTCCAGAGCTATAGTAACCAAAATGGCATGGTATTAGCAAAAATACAGACATATCAACCAATGGAATAGAACAGAGAGCCCAGAAATACATCCATACAGTTACAGTATACTAATTATTGACTAAATTGCCAAGAAAGGACAAGTCTCTTCAATAAATGTTGCTGGTAAAACTGGATATCTGTATGCAGAAGAATGAAACTAGACCCCTATCTCTCACCATATACAAAAATCAATCAAAATAGTTTAAATTCTTACCTCTAAAACCTCAAACTGTGAAACTACCACAAGAACACATTAGGGAAACTCTCCAGGACATTGGACTGGGCAAAGGTTTATTGAGTAATACTCCACAAACACAGGAAATCAAAGCAATTTGGACACATGGGATCACATGAAGTTAAAGAGCTTCTGCACAGCAAAGGAAACAAACAATGAAGTGAAGATACAATCCACAGCATGGGATAAAATATTTTCAAACTACCCATTTGACAAGGGATTAATAATCAGAATATATAAGGAGCTCAAACAACTCTATAGGAAAAAATCAAATAATCCAGTTAAAAAGTGGGCAAAAGATCTGAATAGACATTTCTCAATAGAAGACATTAAAACCATTGATCATTAGAGAAATGCATATCAAAACTACAATAAGATATCATCTTACTTCACCTCAGTTAAAATGGCTTTTATCCAAAGGACAGGCAATAACAAATGCTGGTGAGGATCTGGAGAAAAGTGAACCCTTGTACACTGTTGGTGGGAATGTAAATTAGTACAACCACTATGGAGAATAGTTTCTGGGCTTCTCGAAAACCTAAAACTAGAGCAACAATGAGATCTAGCAATCCCACTCCTAGATATATTCCCAAAAGAAAAGCAATCAGTATATCAGAAAGATATGCTGCACTCACATGTTTGTTGCAGCACTATACACAATAGGCAAGATTTGGAAGCAACCTAAGTGTCTATCAACAGATGAATGGATAAAGAAAATGTTGTACATATACCCAATGGAGTATTATTTAGCCATGGAAAGAATGAGATCTGGTCATTTGCAACAACACAAATGGGACTAGAAGTCATTATGTTAAGTGAAATAAGCCAGGCACAGAAAGAAAAACTGCATGTTCTCACTTATTTGTGGGAGCTAAAAATAAAACAAATGAACTCATAGAGATGGAGAGTAGAAGGATAGTTACCAGAGGCTAGGAAGGATAGTCGGGGTGTTGGGGGAAAAGTGGTGATCATAAATGGGTACAAAAAAATAGCTAGTAAGAATAAGACCTTATATTTGATAGCACAACAGGGTTACTATAGTCAAAAATAATTTAATAACACATTTAAAAATAACTAAAAAGTATAATTGGATTGTTTATAACATAAAAGATAAATGCTTGAGGGGATAGAGACCCTACTTATAGTGATGTGATTATTACACATTGCATGTGTGTATCAAAATATCTTATGTACCCCATAAATATATACACCTACTACGTACCCACAAAAATTAAAAATAAATAAGAAAAAAAAGAAACGCCACAAGTCTACAATTCTTTACTGGGCTTATTTTCATATACAGTAGAGGCTATATTTATATATGCTTTGTTACCTTATTTTTATTCAACATGGAATGTTTTTCGACATAAATGTCCTTATCTTCTTCAAATACCCAAATATATGCACTGAGAAATACCACTTCTGTTAGTTTTGTTTTTCATTTATCTATAACATTATTATTTTAATTTGGGTACTTCCAATTAATAACTAAAATGACAACTGGCTTCTTAACAAATCACTTGGTAATGTAGATTCTAGATTACTTATAGTTGAGTTCTTATTATTTGATAATGGTACAGCATCATATTATGAAGACAAAACTTTAACAAAAGCTGTAAAACCATTTGTTAAAACTGGCCAGCTTTATAAGATAGGTTATAGGAAGGACAAGTTTTTTTGGCAGCTGAAACTGCCTCAAATGGAGGCTTTTAAAAAAGATTTTTCAGAACAAACCTATTTTTAATATGAAAGTTGAGTGACTTGAAAGTTCAGAAATGATGCAGTAACTGCTGTGGGACTAATCGCACCATCTCTTGCTTACCAAATTAGTGTTACACCCACTATAATAATGATGGCTTGATGGCAATAGATGAATGGATACTTTGGACAAATTATGTAGTATAGGAATACTGCTGTGACTAAAAAGGGCCCTTTTCAGTGTTATGCTTCATGGTGAGAAGCTTTGTTACCAGAAGGAGAAATAAAAAGGAAAGTTACCCTGGTGATGGTGATGGGGGTAGGGATAGGACTGAAGTTAACCAAAAGTATTTAGACCTTAAAATACTGACGTGACTAATCCAGCTTGATTAAGCTTGAGGTCTTTCTTTGTTAATGTATGCACCACCTGGTCATCATTTATTGTCTGTTTAATAGTATTAATCCTCACACAGACCTTTAGTTTAGACCCTTGCTCTTCAAAGTGTGGTCCACGAACAAGTAATCTGAGTCACCTGGGAGCTTGCTGAAAAATGCTGGATCTTGACCCCATTTCAGGCCACAGACCTATGGAATCATAATCTGCATTTTACCAAGATCCCAAGTGATTTATTTGATTCATTCCTTAAAGTTGGAGAAGCACAGTGAGTGCTGTACTTTAAGGTGGATAAGAATCACCTGAATATCTATTAACATGCAGCTTCTGCTTTCGTAGTTATAGGGAGCCTGAGATGCTGCATGTCTAGGAAGCTCCCAGGTGATGCTGATGCTGTGGGTTGCTGGACCACACTTTGAGCAATAAGAACCAACAAAGGGCTCCCAAATTTTCTGATGAGAAGAATAATCCAGGGAATTTGTTGAAAATTCAAAATCCCAGGCATCTTAATAGAACCACTAAATTACATCTCTGCCACTAACTAGTTGTGTGACTTTGGGCAAAGGATTTAACACTTCTGAGTTTCAGTTTTCCCATATGAAAATGGGAATAACATCTACTTCTGTTTGGGGACTTAGATCACATATATAAGGAAGCTAGCATAGCATGAGACACAGCAGATACCCAATAACTCATAGGCTCTGTTACTTCTGTTACTACCATAAATTACAGTTTGGCTGCTGCATGTGTATGTGTTCCTATGTGTATGTGTGCCTTATAGAAAACTGAAAGGCAAAGAGAATATTTGACTTTTTAAATTTTCTTTCAGTTCTCAAAATGGTGCAGGTATTTGGGCATAGGTCTAAAAGTTCCACATTAAGATAAATGTGAAACTCAAGTAGAAGTTAAAGAGGTTCTCCCCTTAGAGTTAGGAGCCAAACACACACATGAAGCACAGAATACAAGCTGTAGCAGCATTTCCCAAATGGTGGGCTGTAGAATTTGGGGATTCTTGGGAAAATTTCTTGGGAAATGCATGCTGAAAAAAATTAAGTTGAGTTGAAATTAGTTTAGGAAACACTTGTATTTATAGCCACCTCCTGATAAACAACTAATATTAAAGTATTGCAGTAAGGAACCCTGTTTAACTTATTTAACCAAGTGTTTTCCACGTTTTGACTGTGAAACATTTTTTCACCTAACACCTATGCACAAGACCAGGGACTGGTGTAGGAACTCACTAGCACGACCTTCTGAGACAGCTGTCTAACGGTTCTTTGCTCTCTTCTTAGCAGCTCTATGTTAAGAAGCTATCATTAGTAATGTAAAGTGCTAATCCTGGCTGTGTTAACCTAGGGAGGGCAGGGGTGATAAATGAAAACTGTGTCTATGTCTTCATATTGCTTATTCTGTATGTGACTTCTTGTAATATTTTATTTTGACAAGTTGTACTTGGCTCAGATGAGGTTGTCCCAAGCTCATGTCTAGTCTGTTAGAAGAACTGCTCCATCCACATGTATATAAGTATGTATATAAAATTCGTATCTGTGGCTTAATTTGGAGCAGAGCAGTGGAGCCTCACTCAATTCATGCTAAGGTAGTGAGATCTGGGTTTCTATGTGGTTACAGCTCCATCTGGCCAGGAAAATGTTGCTGATAGCACTAATGCAGCTCTTTACTGACTTGCTTCTCTGTTCTTGAGATAAGGCAACCTAGTTTGTGATGTTTGTGCCTGGCCTTTCTATCAACTTGAATCTGCTCTTGGCATTTGTTAATATTAAGTTCATGCAATCCAGTAAATGCCAGAAATAATTTTCCAGGAAGAACAACCTTCTTTTAATTTAGAAGCAGTTTATATCTTCCTATGTTTTTATGAAGCTATTGTTGTCAAATTTAGCAGGTAGAAAACATATTTGAATGTAAAAATTACACTGTGAAATCAGAGTCTCGTAACCAACTGCCACCAAATTAACTTGCCAGATTAATTGTGCTCTCCATTGAGTTGTGTGATTACCAAAAATACATTGTGCTTGGTCTCAAACTTGTTTATGTTAGCTGTACCCTAACTGTAACCTTACGCTTTCATAATTTAAGTAAATATTACATATTCTGTGAAAATAATGCAGGAGAGGATTGTTATTGAATTTTTTTGTGTAAAAATGCTAGATAAAATGTAAGCTGCCTCCCCCTTTCCCCCAAAGAGACATCAAATCTAGATAAAGTAAGCTGCCAAACTATTACTGTAGAATTAGGTTTAGACAAAACAGTTATAAAGGTTGAGGGAGGAGTAGTCATAAAAATCTAGAAGAATTCTTCACTCAGGGGGTATTGCAAATGCCTGTAAGTTCACTTACAGACATTAAAACTCGACATTATAGATAATGTATTATCTAATTATAAATAGACAATGCAGAATTCCTATTAGTGAATCTGAATGCTAATGAGAAGTTTTGGTTCTAAACCAAAATCTTAGTGAATGATTGTGCTCTTATGTGGTTTCAGTAAAAATGAAATGTACGGTGTGTGTCATTACATATCAACTTTTAATGCTCACTTGATTTAACAATCTGTCTTTCTCAGTTAACCAACCAACTTGATCTAGTCTTGTTATACTGGATAATAGGCTTCTGTAGTATGAGCATTGTGACCAATGAAACATCTGACTGCCCCCTATAATTTTGGCTCTCCTCTTTCAGATAACTATAACATAGATAATGGGGTTTAGGACATGTTACTTTAAAATATGGCACCTTGGCATTTGAGGAAACTGCAGAAACTGGAAGGTCACTTTTGACTTCTCCTGCCTTCCTCCCTGAAGTAGGTCATAAAATAATTTTTGACCTTCCTCTGAAGAAGACCTTCATTCTAGGGGAGTCTACCCTTTATTCAGAGGAAAGGAATATCTTTGAAGATGCAGAGACACCAAGAAAAATCTGAATAAACAGATCTTGCTAAAGTTTGTTATCATTATATCATAACCTTTTGTCTTCCAATCATAATATTGCATGACTGTACATAAAAATACACAGGTCTCCCTGTTTTATTGGGTCTTCACTTTTGAAGGTCCCTGTGTCTTATAAAACTTATATTAAATGAATTTGTCTTTTTTTTTTCTTGTTGATCTGTCTTTTGTAATAGAGTCTCAGACATGAACCTAGAGAGGAGTGAGGAAAGAAATCTTTTTCTCCCCTACATGGACAAACCTAAGGCTATGGAATCCTGTGCTCCCTTTAACTGCAGTTGCTGCTTCCAGCTCTCAGCTTATGTATGCTCCACAGCCTATATGAAAAGGGTAAAAGATGACGAAGATGATCTCTCCTTGTTTCTGGAGCCAGCTTATTCTTTCTATTGGCTCATGAAGCTGTTGCCTTACTGTCTCTGAATTCCTGAAGTGCAGACATTTGCTTGCCCTAGTCATAGTGACCCAGCTTGCCTTTCTTAACACTGTAGTCACTCCTTTAAACCAGCAGCCTGCTTTGGTAGCTTACAATTCAGGTTATATCATCTTTGTTCTAATCTCCTGGCTCATGGACCTCTCACCTGTCCTGCCCACACTTCCCATGCTTCATTTATCTCTGAGTTGAGTGTCTGTTTTGCAATCCCTTGTCTTGATCTTTACTTGGCAATTTTGATGCTTTGGGCACAGTCTTCATCCTCTAGTTTTAAACCTCCACCCCAACTGGATGGTGAAATGATTTTGCTGTTTTTATTGTATTTTTCAACAGGTGCAGCAAGCTGGAACTTAACTGCAAAGGCAGCTATGCTTTGCATTTACTGCTTTGAGTTCTGTTCTTGATGTTGTTTTGAACTGGATCTAGAGGAAGAATAAAACTGGAGGGACTAATTTCTTGTAATTATGAAGCTTGTTCACAGGCACCTATAGTTACTACCTACCATATGGCATCAAGTTAATTCTGGATTATTAATTATGTATATAGTGATCATGGTTCTGGATTTCGGGAACCAAGGCTAGGAGTTTAACCCAGCCATGGAAAGCTAGTAGATTGTAATAGATAAAGAGGAGCAAGGTGGGGTGGTGGTGAGTGGCTGTTTCTTGTTATAAAGATACACTATATTCTTGGGTCATGGTAGAGAATTAATTCAATAAAGTTATTATGAATACAAAGCTAAAAAGAATGAAATAATGCTTCTACTTAGAATGCTTTGTCTCTATGAGTTAAGTTTGTGTAGAGTTTAAAGGAGGACACGGATTATTTTAAAACATATTTTAGACATAATATCATCATAGGAACAGAACAATAATGAAGATATATGTCATCCTGTAGCTCTGGTCCTCATACAACTCTCCTCAAATACTCTTGCATGATGTTAACTTACGGCTGTCCAATGATATAGCAAATAATCCTTATGAAAAACTACAAAGGTCACTGTGACTACACAAATTATTAACTTGAGTTGAATTC
This sequence comes from Macaca fascicularis, assembly GCF_037993035.2. NCBI lineage: Eukaryota > Metazoa > Chordata > Mammalia > Primates > Cercopithecidae > Macaca > Macaca fascicularis. Next base: position 88,478,786 of record NC_088378.1, read on the forward strand.
TTCAGTCTAACCATTTATTTCCAAATAGAGTTGTGCATGTCATTATATGGTTGTATAGTTCATTCGATACTAAGATTTCTAGGTCTACTATTTGGAATTTTTCAGTTGGATTTAGACGGTACATGTGTTGGAAGTATTAATAAATATGATATAGTCTTAACTGTTAAAAGATAATCTGTAGCCATTCTATCACTTGTATTTTTCAGTTCCTGATTAGCAAGGCAAAAGCTTAGAAATATAATCCAGTGATGCAGGAAATAAACACAGAGTATACTAAATACTATGCTAAAAACAACAAACAAACTCTAATATTCTGGGGATAGGGACAGGAATAATTCTCACAACAGAAAAAGACACAGTGTCTTTAAGTAAAGCAATACGGGTAGTAAAAGCTTCCCATTTTATGCAATGAGGTGTAACAGCAGAACAGTGTAAATGAGCTCTCCAGATAACTTAGGGAAAGAACAACATATTGTGATATTCAGCTAGTAGTTACAGGCAAAAGGTCCAGGCACATTCAGAATCCATCCCATTGGTAGTAGTAAGCCATTCTTGGCCACTTCTACTTAATATAATAAAGGTAAATAATTCAAACAGAAGATATGTAACTGAATTTGCCTTGTGTTTACTAGCAAATGTCAAGTAGCAGTAGCCAAATTACGTTAATTTTTGGATACATTGATTTTTAATATTATGTGAAGATTTTATAGCACCCATCAAAGATTCCCTTCATTGATGTACATAAAATGCTGTATCCAAGAATTTTTTCCATTTAAAAAGCCACCTTGCAAGATTGGTTTTTAAACTCTTGTGTGCTCAAAATATAAGACAAAACACAATATCAAAGATCTCAGCATAATGTGTTTTTTTTTGACAGAAAAAATACAATAATATTGGGCATACCTGGGGGTTGTCATGAGGTCTGCTTTCTTCTTCCAAATTAAAACCTCCTGTCCTTCTTCCAAACTAAAACAAACAGGGGGTGTCTTGAGAATACCTCAAAAGGTACACTTTGGGGTATATTAGCAGCAGGCAAATGCGCTAATGCCTATAACGTTGTGATTATATAATCGTATATATGGCAGTGATTCTGCTCTGAGCAAGTGGTCTGGATTTTCCATTGTATAGCATTTTTAACACTGAGCTTACATGCACTGTATCATAGCCTTGCCTCTCTTTAGAGGACTATCAGAACCAAGTTATCTGTTCTGACTAAACCTCTTTAGTTAACACATGCTGTCCTCAAAGGGATAATTATTATCTCGTTGAGAAGCTGAGATGCTAAAGCAAACTTTTTCTTTCTTATCACTCCATTTGAACTTGACCTGCAGAAAAAACTGAATCTTGAAACACAGCCTCCTGGTCACAGATGTGAACCTCTGCCCACTTCTTAGTCTTAACTCTCAGTCTCTTTTGCTTCCCATAGGCAGAATGACATGAGGCAAATGGGATGGTGATCTGCAGTAAGAATGTCAAAAGAACAATTGGTAACGATATTTTGTCAGTGTTTCTCCCGGAAAGGAAATGCTTTGATTCTAGATGACAGGCTACATTTATGGACAGAAAAATATGAGGGAAAACCTCTGAGGAAATATAAGAATTTGCTATGAGTATCCTTCTACAGCAAGAAACTCCATTATCTTTAAGTCTGTGCCTATAAAACCAACTCATGTTTGCTCTTCTAGGTGGATTATCCACAGGAATTTATTGCTATCTCTTTTTTCCCCAGCCTTTTACCTTTATTCCATTCAGATGACTACTCTTACCTCTACCCTTGAGGACTAGCCTTTGCTTAAAATAAATCGTGAGCTATCAACTGGGGAAAATATGTTAGTTCGATGTGTTATTCGATTCTATTTACTGCCTAGACTCTTTGCTGTGATTTGCACACTGATGCCTCATTTTCTCTCCAGAGTTTTGTCTTTTGCTTGAGCTGTAAATCCCTTTATTTGGGTAGCTGCCCTAAGTTCTTGATCTGTTCAGTTTTGATCTTTAAATACTGCTTCGAATTTTGTGCTGGAGTGTGTGTGTGTGTGTGCGTGTGTGTGTATGTATGTGTGTGTGTGTGTCTTTGCCCAGGTGATAATACATTTAGATGGGTCATTGTTTCATTTTTCTGTCTTCCAAACAAGGATGGCTTTGGTGTGTGTTCACAGGCATGTAGATTTGTCACAGACAAACCTCTGGATACTCTAAACCTGGGTGTTAGAGATTTTGCACTGCCTTTTATTTCGAAAGGTTATGCAACAACTTACAAATATGCAAAATAAAACAATGAAAGGAAGAAAAAAATAGAGTTAGTCAGAAAAGAGTGGCATAGAATTAGAGAAATAAGATGAAACCAGGGATGAGGTTAGCACACAAAATGCATGCTGAGGCCTTCCCCACTTGCTGCACTTGGACCACAGGTTTACCTTTGAATCTTCTAGCAGCCAATCTGGAGACATAAACATAAAAATACATAATGTGCTGTGAATACGATTAAAACTCAAAATAAGGACAATTATTCTCTATATTTATTCCTATGAGAATGTTTGCTGCATTTTCATAAAGACCAGTCTGTGACGTTTAATGAACCATCAGTAATGTCCTCATGCTAAGACAATAATGAATATCCCAGAATTGTTTCTTTTTGCATCCCTCAATGTGCATTGCTAACATAATTATTAAGCACAGTTAATTCAGTAAGAGCAGTTTTACAGGGATCAGACAATGTGGTCAAGCTGCATAGCTCTCACAGTTTCAACTTCATGTAGGACAAATTGAAGTTTACAATTTATGGGCCACTTATTCTGTTTAGAAAATTCTTAAATAGTGCTACTGTCAATGGAATTTTGACAGTAACTTGGAGGACTTGGGCATGAGGCTATGATTATAAGTTCCTGGAGTGTGGACAATCCATTGTTGGCTAAATTCAGAATCTTACTCCTTAATAGACAGGTGAGCTGGAAAATAGGACCAACATTCTCTTTTCAGATTTGAGGACCCTAATAACAATCTGACTTCCTAATAGAAGTGAACCTAGGTAATTCACATGCAGAAGGTAATGTTTTGCTTTGCTTAGGCACAGTGAAAAATTAATGATGCAACCAAGAAAGTTCTATTCCTTGGAGCCTAACTGTAATAACTTTAGCCTGGAAATTTTCTGGAGTGAGTGTTAGAAAAAGCCAGTTCAACCATAAAAAATAATTCAGTAGACATCTATGAAATATCTAGCTTTAAATATAGAATTTCTTGGTGAACTTTTCAAGGTGAACAGATTGCAAAGTATACCTTTAATAATCTCGGTGATTTCATTTCCCCTATTTTGCTGTAAGAGATAAGCCAGTTAAATTTTAGGTGATGTCTATTCAAAAATGAAGAAATTGGCTTTTGAATGGTTGATATATCACCAATCTTCCTGGCAGTAACTGGATCATGGCACACTTTGTCAGCATATTTTATTTTTATCTTTTAATTAATTATACTAATTGATTCTTTGATTTTACTGAATTGTTTTAGTCAAACTTGTTTCTATTTAGCATCATTGTTCTTTCTACATAACTTAAAATATTGTGCAAATTCCACATCCCCATTTCCCTACCTTTTGCATATAAGTTATTTGGTTTGAGACACTTTGTGGGTTTTTTGTATCAAGAAAATAGTTTTCTAGAAGCTCTATAGAAGATTTTTGTTTATGTTATGTTAGCCAGGACTGTGTTACCTAACCATTCCTAGTTGCAATGGAGACTGGGAAAGCGAGTGTTTAGCTTTTCCAGCATATAGAGTGGAGGCACACCAGGGAGAATGGGAATGGGAGCTAGGGTCACTGACTTGCATGTTTTCTGCAACAGCTTTCTATGCCATATAACAAAGATGGTGGTGGAAATAGGATTACAGGATAAGGGAAGGGCATTTAGATATTTGAATCAATAAATGGATTAGGTGGGGGCTGGGACACACAAGGAAATCTTACTTGGTAGAGTCAAGGCAAAGTCAGGAGGAGGTTCAATAGTTATAACTTAGAAGTTCTAACTCCTCCATTTGAGTTTCAATGCAGTAAACTGCCATGTACTTCTTGATATTAAGCCATTTCTGTAGTCATTTAGCTCTAAAAATGGATTAGAAAGGTCTCAAATTTGGTATCTTGCCTCTAAATGAGGTATTCAATAGAAAATATTTTGGAAAAAACACATCACAAAGAAAAAGTGATGAATTATTATGTAAATTGAATAAACAGGTAAAATAGTCACGTTCTCTCTCTCCCATTTTATAGTAGAGATTTATTCAAGAACGTTATTTTGTAATACTTACTGGATTAAAAGCATATTCAGAAAAAGACAAATAGTCATATTTTCATCATTTGAAACTTTCGTCATTTGAAACTGTTTCTATCTTAGGAAGACATCAGGTAGGATGTTTTTGGCAGGAAATAACAAAAAACTTCACCTCTAATGACTTAAAAAATAAGGAGATTTACTTTAACTTATATGTACTTAGGTAGGGCAGGTACAGAGTTTCTTCAGATTACTTTTGCCCTTATCTGAGAAGCCCTTGACTCCAGCCTTTTCTTTCTGTTAGTGCCATCTGTGGTCTGGTAGCAAAATTACCACAGTTCCAAATGATACGTACAAAACAGGTTTCTATAGAGGAACTTATTTTTAAGAGCTAAGATTTCAAAGAGAAATCTTAGATGAACTTCATTGGAATCTGCTGGGGACTTGCTAGGAATGAAATTTCCAGGCCTACTCTCGACTTCCTAAATCAGAAACTCTGGGAGTGGAGCATAGTGTTTTAAGAAGTCCTCTAGGCAATTCTTGACTGGCTGAAGTTTGAGAACAACTGGCACGGACCAGTAATTCTAAATCCTAGCTGTACATCACGCAAGGAGCTTTAAGCACACCAGACACCAGAATGTCATCCTGGAACTGTCAATTTTTGAGGGAGGCTGAGGTGGGAAGAGAATAGGTGGAGAATTGAGTACTGGTACCTCAAAATCTTCTGGGTTAAGAGCCTCTGGTTTAGACTAATGGTGATCCACCCCGTAGACTGGGAATGACCTGGGCCCAGACCTCCCTGAACATATGGTGAGATGGTCTGAATATTTATGTCCCTCCTAAAATTCGTATGTTGAAATCCTGACCCCTAAGGGATAGTATTAGGAGGTACAACCTTTGGGAGGGGATTAGGTCATGGGGGTGGAGCCCTCATGAATGGCATTAGTGCCCATATAAAAGAGGCCTGAGAGGGACCTCTTCCGTCATTGAGGTTAGAGTAAGAATATGGCTATCTCTGAATCAGGCAATGGGTTTTTACCAGAAACCAAATCTACTGGTGCCTTAATCTTGGACTTGGCCTCCGAAACTGTAAGAAATAATATTTTTTTGTTTATAATCCACCCAGTCTATGGTATTTTGTTATAATAGCCTGAATAGGCTAAAACACATGGCCTGTGGAGAAGGGTAGATACCAGCAGAGAATATGAAATATGGAAGTTAGGAAGAAGGAGGGCTATTGGGTAAGTCACCAAGAGCCCCTTTCACATGTTCCATAGCTCTGATCTCAACAGACTTGAATTAATGCTTTTTTCCCCTCTTAACATTATGAAGTATTTCCATATTGTCACATAGTTTTATTTCATAATTATTGTCTTAATGTCCATGCAATAAATGAAATCACTTTTGAAGTTGAAATGTGTGTAATTTTCACAAATCTAAGAAATGTTCATGAAGACTCTGAGGAGCCGGTGTTATATAAGCTTAAAATTACCATAGAAACAGATTCTGCAAAACTGTGTTAACAGAAGCACAGCAGACGAGTATGTGGATGATGTGTCAAACACCAGCAAAACACAGCTTTTGGAAGCTGTTCTGAGTGTTTTTCTACCTTCCATGATGACAGTATGTAGATTATTCCAAGTAGAAAAGTCTGCAAATTTTTTCTCAGCTGTACTCTATAATTAGTAGAATACTAGTTCTTTAAGGTATGAGCTGGAAATACCATGATTCATACTGGATAGCTAAATATTTGGGAGCTCAATGCCAGATATTTCCTAACTCTCTACTGACAATGATCACATAAAGTAAAAAGAAGACCAATTGACAAATAAAATATAGATACCTATTAGGCATCTCTAAGACATACGTACAAGACAATATGCAAGGGGCTATGCAAGAAAAGAAAGAAGACCAAGACAAGACATGATCCCTGCCCTCAAGGCCCATATATTGTTGCTGGGAGATGAGTCAATGTACATGAAAAGGTAAATAATTTAAGGAGCCAAACAGATAACTAATAAGAGACAATGCAATTATCAAATCGCTACTATCAATAATGAAATTAATAGGTATTTAATGGAAGGCTTTGGGTTATGATTATGAGGGATAAAATCATAGAGGAGTGATTGCCACAGGATTCTAAAAGATAGACAGCCTTTAGGTCTCCATAGGGAGGATTATGGGGCAGCTTAGTAAGTCTGGGGAAAAGCACATGAAGATGGATGTACAGAGGCTTTTGATGGTGAAGGACTATCTCAGTCTGGTTTGATGAGCCAGATGAAGTTCATTCCCATTGCGCTCTGGTTAAAACATCCAGCATTTTTGCATGTTAAGTATCAGCTAGAAACTTGTATAAAGTGAGGTTGTAGATACAGGAATGGGCCAGATCATGGAGGTGGTTGTGAGCCATGTTATGGACTTTAGTTTTCCTGTGCCTCTGTTTCCCCATCTACAAGATAGGGATAATAATATGTAACTTGGCCGGGCGCGGTGGCTCACACCTGTAATCCCAGCACTTTGGGAGGCCGAGGCGGGCGGATCACGAGGTCAAAAGATGGAGACCATCCTGGCCAACATGGTGAAACCCCGTCTCTACCAAAAATGCAAAAATTCGCTGGGTGTGGTAGCATGTACCTGTAATCCCAGCTACTCGGGAGGCTGAGGCAGGAGAATCGCTTGAACCTAGGAGGCGGGGGTTGCAGTGAGCCAAGGTTGTGCCACTGCACTCCAGCCTGGTGACAGCAAGACTCTAAAAATAACAATAATAATAATTATTATTGTTAAAATAATAATTATTGTCTAAAATAATTATTGTCTAAAAATAATTATTGTCTAAAAATAATTATTGTCTAAAATAACAATAATAATAATAATAATAAGTAACTCAAAAAGGATTTTTTTAATGAGGACTCTATGAGTTAATACAAATGCACGGCACATAGTATTTGCTCAATAAAGGTCTTCTATTATAAGTAGGTTATTGTCTTATTAGCATGGGAAGCTCTTAAGTACCATTAAACAAAAGATTTTAATCATTCAATTTTCTTGTTTTTGAGATGGAGTTTTGCTTTTGTTGCCCAGGCTGGAGTGCAATGGTGCGATCTTAGCTCACCGCAACCTCAACCTCCACCTCCCCAGTTCAAGTGATTCTCCTACCTCAGCCTCCCAAATAGCTGGGATTACAGGCATGCACCACCACACCCAGCTAATTTTGTATTTTTAGTAGAGATGGAGTTTCTCCATGTTGGTCAGGCTGGTCACAAACTCAATTTGTTTTTAAAAAATTCCTCTGGCTATAGTGCAGAGAATGGACTGATTGCAGAAGACAGGGGAGATGGGAGAATGAAATTAAGAAGAAACAGCAATAATCTGGGTGAGAGAGAGTGGGGACTTGGCTTAGCCAGAGGAAATGCACTAGATTGGTAGGCGTCGTACTTGACTGTTTGGCTATTACCTCCAATTGTCAAACAAATAACTGTTGAGCTCATATCATGTACCAGGCACTGTTCTTAATGAAAGAGAGGCAATTTATTTTATTTCATTTTTTTCCATTTGGAGCTTAGATTTCAGTAGGGAAGATAGATAAAATATATGTAAACTAATAAATGAGATAACTACCAATTGGGGTAAGAATTCTGCAGAGAACAAATGAACAATGAGAAGCGAAGAAAAATAAGTCAGGATTTGGGGTGGGCTTGTTTTGTATGCTTCTTTTAGCAGAATTCACTCTAAAGTGGCGTGGAACCTGAAAACTAAAGAATGAGAAGCAGCAGCTATCCAGGGGAAGAGTCAGGGGAAGAACTGTCAGGCTCCACCCACAGGATGGAGACAGTGTCACTGGAGTCCTATGAACGAGAGCAGGAGCAGAGTGAATGGCAGTGGAAGAGGTAGACAGGAGTCAAGTTTTGTAGAGTTGCCTGTCTTAAAGAGGAGTTTGAATGACTTTAACTGCAATGGGGAGCTTTTGCAGTATTTTAAGTAGGAGAGGGAGAAAGACATGTTTCCCAATGATGTTATACAAAAAAGAGACTGACGAACCTAACTGTTAAACAAAATAATGAAGAAAGACAAGTTGTAAAAAGAGGCATAAACAAAAATGCTCTGTCACTCAAAGGAAGGCATTGCAGGAAATTTGTCCATTTTAGATGGAGAAGCCTGGGCATATGGAATCACACTTGGCAATATATTTGAGCAACATGCAGAAGGACCTTTGATGTTAAAAGAAATAGTTAATATCTCTTTTAAAATCTATAACAATAGATTTTTTTTTTTTTAAGTTAGGGTAAAATGGTAGATATTTTAATCTGTTCCTAATTATTTTTAAAAAAGTCTTTCTTTACATTTTAGCTAATTTTAAGTTGTCTTTTCTGCCTTTAAATATTTCTTTTAGTATCACACATTTGAAAAACCCTTCACAATAGGCACACTGAATAAAGTTAACTGAGCAGATAGCTGAATCTTAGAACCTCAGAGTCCTAGAGATGTAACAACAGCTAGAGGTCATTCTGTCCAAATTTCTACCTCAGGTCAGAGTTCTTTTCCACAAAGTCCTCTACTCTGTGAGGAACATGTTGTCTCTGTGCTGGTCCACTAATCCCGCACCCAAACTCTCCCACAGTCAGGCAATATTAACTCTTCCTCCTTAAATTGAATCTCATATTGATTTGATACCTGCTTTGTTTAAATTATATACAGTGGTTCTAGTTTTACTTTCTGGATTAACAGAACATATCAACATCCTTTTCCTTTAAGATATTTCACAGTAGTTGATTGAGTTCTCGCTGCCTTCTTATAAGTATTGCCCTTTACAAGGCAAACATTCACTTTTAATAAAAAGTCTTTGTCATATTATCTAATCAATCTGGGCACTCTCTTTTACTTTAATATTTTATGGTCCTCTGATCTCTGAAATTTAACAAAGTAGGTAAAGGTAACCAGACTCGTACTGTGGTGCATGTGAACCTGTGGGTAACTAAAACTCCTAACTTTTATTTTAATTAAGGATTTTTTTTTCTAGCCTGCATTTGTGTCTTGAATTCTATGAATTAAAGTTTATGATTTTACAATTATTATTGCTTAAATTTTATTGCTGCCCTTCTAGATATCATCCAAGTATTTTGAGAAAGAAAACCCCTTTCAATATTTATTCAGCCAGCCATTGGATTAAGTATATTCTATGTTTGTGTTCAAAAGGTATTTAGTGATCTTTATCATGCCACCCACAACACAAATAAAATGACATAGAATAGAACATAGTTCTAGAACACAACTCTTGGGACTTGCTAGTAGTTTGACATCAATTTATTACTTTATACCCTAATGATAGTAAATTGCTTACAAAGTGCAAGTTGCTTAAATATTTGCTTTGTATACATTATTTAGTATGATTATACAACCTTATAAAGACTGTGCTATATTATTGTTTCCTTTAATTGAAAAAAATTAAAGTTTAAAAACAAAGAAACCTGCTCAGGGTGACTTGCTGAAGAACTATGACGGTAGGGTTATAACCTAGATAGTATGACAACGGAGCCCATGCTCTCAACCATGAAACAGTGTTCTATTTTAGCCATCTAATTATATTATCATCCTCATTTCAAAGACATCATTGAGTATTTTGTTCAGTAATGGCCTAAAATCAATTTTCAAAATATTTAAGTTATATCCCTGGTTTACTAGTATTTTTCCTCAATTAAAAAAGAGAAATTAATCTATAAGGGTAATATTAGAACTTTTTACTTTAAGGAGTTTGCCTTTAACAAAATGTAAATACTTACAAGTCTATTTTAGTCATGTACTCATCAATGTGAATGAGACTGGCCTTTTTGGAAGAAGATAAAGTATACTTTATGTTTCAGTCACAAACACCAGTTAAGACATAATGTAAAATTTCGTCCTTCAAATAGCTTCTATTATTCTCTAACTTGGCCACTTGAGTATGTGCATAAAGATTTTTATTTTATTTTATTTTATTTATTTATTTATTTATTTTTAGTGTGATAAATGTATTTATTTATTTTTATTTTTATTATTATTAAACTTTAAGTTCTAGAGTACATATGCACAACATGCAGATTTGTTACATATGTATACATGTGCCATGTTGGTGTGCTGCGCCCATTAACTCATCATTTATATTAGGTATATCTCCTAATGCTATCCCTCCCCTCTCCCGCCTCCCCACAATAGGACCCAGTGTGAGATGTTCCCCTTCCTGTGTCCAAGTTATCTCATTGTTCAATTCCCACCTATGAGTGAGAACATGTGGTGTTTGGTTTTCTGTTCTTGAGATAGTTTGCTGAGAATGATGGTTTCCAGCTGCATCCGTGTCCCTACAAAGGACACAAACTCATCCTTTTTTATGGCTGCATAGTATTCCATGGTGGATATGTGCCACATTTTCTTAATCCAGTCTGTCACTGATGGACATTTGGGTTGATTCCAAGTCTTTGCTATTGTGAATAGTGCCACAATAAACATACATGTGCATGTGTCTTTATAGCAGCATGACTTAAAATCCTTTGGGTATATCCCCAGTAATGGGATGGCTGGGTCAAATGGTATTTCTAGTTCTAGATCCTTGAGGAATCGCCACACTGTTTTCCACAATGGTTGAACTAGTTTACAATCCCACCAACAGTGTAAAAGTGTTCCTATTTCTCCACATCCTCTCCAGCACCTGTTGTTTCCTGATTTTTTTAATGATTGCCATTCTAACTGGTGTGAGATGGTATCTCACTGTGATTTTGATTTGCGTTTCTCTGATGGCGAGTGATGATGAGCATTTTTTCATGCATCTGTTGGCTGTATGAATGTCTTCTTTTGAGAACTGTCTGTTCATATCCTTTGCCCACTTTTTGATGGGGTTGTTTGTTTTTTCTTGTAAATTAGTTTGAGTTCTTTGTAGGTTCTGGATATTAGCCCTTTGTCAGATGAGTAGATTGCAAAAATTTTCTCCCATTCTGTAGGTTGCCTGTTCACTCTGATGGTAGTTTCTTTTGCTGTGCAGAAGCTCTTTAGTTTAGTTAGATCCCATTTGTCAATTTTGGCTTTTGTTGCCGTTGCTTTTGGTGTTTTAGAGATGAAGTCCTTGCCCATGCCTATGTCCTGAATGGTAATACTTAGGTTTTGTTCTAGGGTTTTTATGGTATTAGGTCTAACATTTAAGTCTCTAATCCATCTTGAATTAATTTTCGTATAAGGAGTAAGGAAAGGATCCAGTTTCAGCTTTCTACTTATGGCTAGCCAATTTTCCCAACAACCATTTATTAAATAGGGAATCCTTTCTCCATTTCTTGTTTTTGTCAGGTTTGTCAAAGATCAGATGTCTGTACATGTGTGGTATTTCTGAGGACTCTGTTCTGTTCCATTGGTCTATATCTCTGTTTTGGTACCATTACAATGCTGTTTTGGTTACTTTAGCCTTGTAGTATAGTTTGAAATCAGGTAGTGTGATGCCTCCAGCTTTGTTCTTTTGGCTTAGGATTGTCTTGGCAATGCGGGCTCTTTTTTGGTTCCATATGAACTTTAAAGCAGTTTTTTTTCCAATTCTGTGAAGAAAGTCACTGGTAGCTTAATGGGGATGGCACTGAATCTATAAATTACCTTGGGCAGTATGGCCATTTTCACAATATTAATTCTTCCTATCCATGAGCATAGTATGTTCTTCCATTTGTTTGTGTCCTCTTTTATTTCACTAAGCAGTGGTTTATTGTTCTCCTTGAAGAGGTCCTTTACATCCCTTGGAAGTTGGATTCCTAGATATTTTATTCTCTTTGTAACTATTGCGAATGTGAGTTCATTCATGATTTAGCTCTCTTTTTGTCTGTTACTGGTGTATAAGAATGCTTTTGATTTTTGCACATTGATTTTGTATCCTGAGACTCTGCTGAAGTTGCTTATCAGCTTAATGAGATTTTGGGCTGAGACAATGGGATTTTCTAAATATACAATCATGTCATCTGCAAACAGGGACAATTTCACTTCCTCTTCTCCTAATTGAATACCCTTTATTTCTTTTTCTTGCCTGATTGCCCTAGCCCGAACTTCCAACACTATGTTGAATAGGAGTGGTGAGAGAGGGCATCCCTGTCTTGTGCCAGTTTTCAAAGGGAATGCTTCCAGTTTTTGCCCATTCAGTATGATATTGTCTGTAGGTTTGTCATGAATAGCTCTTATTATTTTGAGATACATTCCATCAATACCGAATTTATTGAGAGATTTTAGCATGAAGGGCTGTTGAATTTTGTCAAAGGCCTTTTCTGCCTCTATTGAGATAATCATGTGGTTTTTGTCTTTGGTTCTCTTTATATGCTGGATTACGTTGATTGATTTGCATATGTTGAATAGCCTGGCATCCCATAGATGAAGCTCACTTGATCATGGTGGATAAGCTTTTTGATGTGCTGCTGGATTTGGTTTGCCAGTATTTTATTGAGGACTTTTGCATCGATGTTCATCAGGGATATTGGTCTAAAATTCTCTTTTTTTGTTGTATCTCTGTCAGGCTTTGGTATCAGGATGATGTTGGCCTTGTAAAATGAGTTACGGAGGATTCCCTCTTTTTCTATTGATTAGAATAGTTTCAGAAGGAATGGTACCAGCTCCTCCTTGTACCTCTGGTAGAATTTGGCTGTGAATCTGTCTGGTCCTGAACTTTTTTTGGTTGGCAGGCTATTAATTATTGCTTCGATTTCAGAGCATGCTAATGGTCTATTCAGGGATTCAACTTCTTCCTGGTTTAGTCTTGGGAGAGTGTAAGTGTCCAGGAAATTATCCATTTCTTCTAGGTTTTCTAGTTTATTTGCATAGAGGTGTTTATAGTATTCTCTGTTGGTAGTTTGTATTTCTGTGGGGTCAGTGGTGATATTCCCTTTATCATTTTTTATTGCATCTATTTGATTCTTCTCTCTTTTCTTCTCTCTTAGTCTTGCTAGCAGTCTATCAATTTTATTGATCTTTTCAAAAAACCAGCTCCTGGATTCATTGATTTTTTGGAGCATTTTTTGTGTCTCTATCTCCTTCCGTTCTGCTCTGATCTTAGTTATTTCTTGCCTTCTGCTAGCTTTTGAATGTGTTTGCTCTTGCTTCTCTAGTTCTTTTAATTGTGATATTAGAGTGTCAATTTTAGATCTTTCCTGCTTCCTCTTGTGGGCATTTAGTGCTATAAATTTCCCTCTACACACTGCTTTAAATGTGTCCCAGAGATTCTGGTATGTTGTATCTTTATTCTCATCGGTTTCAAAGAACATCTTTATTTCTGCCTTCATTTCATTATGTACCCAGTAGTCATTCAGGAGCAGGTTGTTCAGTTTCCATGTAGTTGAGTGGTTTTGAGTGAGTTTCTTAGTCCTGAGTTCTAGTTTGATTGCACTGTGGTCTGAGAGACAGTTTGTTATAATTTCTGTTCTTGTACATTTGCTGAGGAGTGCTTTACTTCCAAATATGTGGTCAATTTTG